>NC_056729.1:1100927958-1101545458 GCF_019279795.1 Protopterus annectens | reverse complement strand
AGCAGCTGAAGTAGACACAGTGTCACAATGTAATCAGGATATTTTTTCATGAGGTAAAGCATGCTTCAAACACTTCTTGAATGAAAAAAAAACATAGAAGCTGTACTGCCCAATTTGTAGTCTATGGTGAAAATGGAAAAAACCCACCCTAGAAGAAGTAAAATGAGCACTAAATAAAATGAAGTCTGGGGAAATGTTATGCTGAAATGAAGTCATGGCAGATATAATGAAGATGTTGGGTGAGTTGGGTAGAAATCATTCCTGAGGCTACTCATTACTAAGTGGAAAGAAAAATGCAAATCCCAGGTGACTGTGGAGTAAGCATTCTAGTTTCATTGTACAAGAACAAAGGGGACATTCACAACTGTGGTCAGTACAGAGGTATCACACTCCTGCCAAACTGCATGGAAGTACTGGAGAAGATGACTGATAAACAAATACACATAGCGGTAGAAAGTAAATGACAGATAAGCAGTTCAGATTCAAATCAGAATGCACTGTTTGCAGTGAGATAGCTCATGGAGAAGAAACTGGAGATGAGGAAAGAGACCAACTGGAAGTTCCTAGACTTACAGGAAGCATATCACAGAGCCTCAAAAAAGCTGATTTGGGCAGTCCTGTGATGATCTAAAGTCTCAGAAACTTTAGTAGAATTAATGCAGATTATGAATAACAATGACACAAGTATCAAGAGTGTTCAGACTCACAGAGACATTCCCAGTGGGACTGTTTGTGCATCAGAGGTCAGCTCTGAGCCCACTGCTGTTTACACTGGTGTTGGACTACAGAAGCAAACAGGATGAAAGTGATGGATCAAAAAAGCTGTTGGATGTAGGAGATGTGACACAACAAGCAGTCCTGAATAGAGATGCCTGCAAATGATAGTGGAGTAAATGAAAACTGAAGATACATTGGATGAAACTGAGTTTAGACAAGATGAACATGGCAACAAATTTGGAAAATTTGAAGAAGAAGACTGAGATTGGTTAACAGTTTCAGTTATCTGAGAGACATGGCTGAGTAAAGGAATCACAGATGTTGCAGCCAAATGGCAAAGAGTGATGACCACAATCTGAAAAATACCAAAGAAGCTGAAAAGTAAGGTGAACAAAACAATAATATGACCAGTGCTACTGTATGGAACATAAACCTGGCAGTGAATGCACAGCAGCCAAGGAAACTTGAGGTGTTAGAGATGAATTGCCTAAACTGGGGGAATATGATTCACACTGTAGGAAAATAAAAGAAATAAAGGTACCACTGCAGAAGCCAAAGAAGCCCCAATATCTGGGAAGTTCCTGGAGAGTAGTTTGGTCACATGTACTGGAAAGCAGAAGATGATTTGTTAAAGAATATTTGAGAGAGGCATGAAGAGGGCAAAAGGAGATGAAAGTGTTCTGTCAAGAGATGGAAGGATTGTGTGAGAGAAGACCTGCAGCAGACTACATGCAGCTGAGTATGAAATGAATATTATCTTACAAAACTGTAACTTGAAAAACAAATTATAAACAAACACCAGCTTGTGCTGTTATTCACGAGCAACTGTGACGTAAGCTCAGGTAAGCTGGGCATGTGACTTAAGTCATTAATCTTTATATTAATGTATTTGCATTGCTTTCTATGTACAAATTGCAGATTTGAATGTAGTTTGGACAAGGACAAACACGGTGTGCAGTCATTCAGTTGTTAGTCAGCATCCACATGCACAGCATGGACAGTGATGTATGATTATAACATAGCAATGAGCCAAAAATACAACATGAATAATTGTGCCATCCTTATAACCTTGTAAATGCATCCATTTGTAAAGAACAAGGCTTTTATTATTATCACAGTTAAAAAAGTAACTACCTCCAAGAAGAATGAGAGGGCTAATGTATAATAAATGCCTTTAGCCTACTTCTGTACTTAAAGAATAAATGAAGGAAAGGGACCAGGGTTGACAGTACAAGGAAAATTTGCAAGGCCAGACCAGCAATCAAAATTATACAACTCTTAGGAGATAATTTAAAACAGCAAGTAGTACGAGAAAGTGGGCATATACTAGAAAGGAGCAAATGCTTCTGGGTAGTAATCCAAACAGATTTAGGAAACTGTTAACAAACAGACTTTTGGTATATATCCAAACCCCTGAAAATAGTTGAGTCAAATCTTGGTAGCAACGTAAGCACTTAGACAACTTCATTGTGCACATGCATGCACACTCACACATACACATATCTATAAAAACTCAATTGACCTGTTATAAGCATAACCTTTGGTGCATTCTGGGATCACAACATTAAATAACTGTGTGCTTTAACTAGGACTCAGATCCCAAACATCTATATCACTGGCTCATCTGTTCTGCCATTAACCAATTAAAACAGCTGAGAACTAGTCAAGTTTCGAAGTTTCATATCTTCCACAAGCACATAGAATCCACACACAAACAGAACAAAGAGATCTATATCTAAACATACATATATGTAGCTTACGTATTTTAACTACCAAAATTCTCTATTGCTATTTTTATTGAAATGTATCTGTATTGCTATTTTTATTGCATTGTATATCTTTGGAGCCTTTCTCCCTGGTCCTCTGCTGAAAAAGGGCAATACCTCAGCCGGACACTCCCGGTCAACAAATGTAAAATAAATAAATAATAAATAAATTCATTAATTTTATGTATTTATTTTTCTGTAATTAAGAGGGGCGGTCCCTAGACCCTTTTCCAGTGAAGACCAATATTCACCTTTGAGTGCATGCATAAAATTCAATGCAGTAATAACTTTTTCCTCAACATAATGTGCAAGTAATCAAAGAGATCCTAGAAGAAATCCTGATTGTATTCCCTTCCTCAGTTCTGTTTTCTCTTTACAATAGTTTTCTGCTAGTCTTTCTCTCAGCTATATTTTTCTTACAATTACTATTTCCTAATGTAGTTTTTCTCTTCTCTTAGAAGTATTTTTTCACAAACGATGACTTTACTGCCCAAACCCCCCCCTACTGAAAGTGCTGCTTGTAAACAGTTTCTCTTTATAAATATGTCCTTTTTATATACATGCGATAAATATGTCAGATGTGAATTCTTGTACTGTATATAACGTCTGGTTTCTTTTTGTTTAATCTCTTTTATGCATAATCGTATACTGTATATAATTTTCATATTTTTGTGTAAACTTTCATGATTGTCTTAATCATTGTACGATACATGAAGCTTTTTCTCCCTGGCCCTCCACTGTAAATAGATTTCTTCTAAATCCAGTCAGACTATTCTGGTACACATAGGCAAAATTAAATAAGAAATACAATAGGAGGAAAGCAGAGTGTGATAACAAGCTAACTGAACTAGGACTGTTATAAACTGTTAACATGTATAGGATGAGAACTTCAGTGCATGTATTTGGTCAGTCATAAGGAAGCAGATGATATAAGTGACTGAAATTACCAAAGCTATCTGACAATCAGATTATAGACTGATTAACATACTGTATTCGTGAGGAATGAAGAATACTGAGATGATGCCTCCTAAGCCTTGCTAGCTTAATAGGAAATATGTGGCTTACCAATGAACCTCTATATTTGTTTACAGGACTGCTGGTTCCATGGGAAACATGAATCTGGAGTGCCAAAGCTAAATGCAGCAAACACTACTACATGTTTCCTGCATATATATGAAAGAGAAAATTGTTACTCAGATAGACTTAATTTGTTTTTGTCCACCTGTAGAATGGTAGCCCTTATCTGAAACTGAAATGACTCAAGGTAATGAAATATTGAAATACTGAATGAAAACTGCTTTTTTGTAACAGTAGAATGGAAAAAGTGAGAAAGCATAAATGAAGTGACAAGGAACAGTAGCAGAGTTACATCAATGGATGATGTTGGAGTTGATAGCAGTAAGCACTGTCCCTATATGATTAACTTATTTTACTTACAGTTGAGCATAAATATTGGTAGACCAGGAAAAACAGCACATCAGTTATGTATGTTACTAGAAAGTCCTGATTTGTGATGCATCAATGCACATTAACTGAAATGCTGAGTCAAAAAATTTCATAATAAAAAGATGTGTTTAAATAAGATGAACAATACAATAAAATACAGTGAGAAAGGGAGAGAACAGAAACAGTATGTAGCAGTGTGATATTTGTGCAAAGCAGTATCTGATAAAATCAGACAAAATAGAAATGCAGAGCAAGAGACAGTGTTTCAGATGTTCAAACTTGCCCTTGGAGCAGTAAGACATTAACAATACAGCAATGTGATATTGAAGGGCACTAGAACTTGTTGTATGAACCCTAAAGGGAACTTGTGGGCAAACATAAACAGAAGGGGACTTAACTATAGTGTGGTATGAAAAGATGAGGAACATGGGAATGATATAGAGTGGGTAGCAATGAATAATACAAAGGAGCAAGTGGGAGAATTTATAAGAAATATATCAGAAAATACTAAAACACAAAATAAAAATGCCGGGAGTAGAGAACTAGACAGTAGGGGAAAACCAAAAGCCCAATAATTCCTAACTGAGGTGAGAAGAAATGTAATAAACTGTAAAAATGTTACTTTTTTCAAATGAGAAAATGCATGAAAAGTGAACTATCTATATGAGAACTGCATCAAATTATAAAGTGTGCAAAAATTGTTTAAAAGATGAAAGTAAAGTATGCTGCTTTGCACCTTCCTTTTCAGTAAAATGTAATAAGAAGTAATGTGTAAAATGATATATAACTACCCCCCCATTTAACTTCACTAAAGTTTAAAAAGGAAAGTAAAACCTTATTTATAATGTGTGTTCTTTTAGAAAGTCTGATGTTTGAAGAGTCTGGATAGGTCACATGATGATGATGATGGTGACTATCATGACTTAAATGGACAGCAGCTTCATAGGACTCACCACCCCTACCACAGAAATATCCAATTATCAAAAACAGGAATCATGCCATAACATTCAAACAAAAGCCACTACAAATTCTGTTTGTTGAGTTAAAAATACAGAGAATGGCTGTTTATTCAAAAGCTTACAAAAAAAGTTACAGCTTTGTCTTCTTCCTTTCCTGGTTAGGGGTTGCCACAGAGGATCACCTGTCTGCTCATGATTGGCAGTGGAGTTTTACAGTGTCGAATTGCCAGCCCGAAGCCCAACCTTCCACAGAAGGCACACACACATGCCTAGGGCTAACTTAGAGTGTCCAATCCACCTTCAGCATGTCTTTGGGGTGTGGGAGGAAACCGGGGCACCCGGAGGAAACCCACATGACCACAAAGAGGACATGCAGACTCTGCACAGAAGCCACCCCAGCCAAGGATCAAACCAGAGAACCTCTTGCTGTGAGGTGACAATGCTAACCACTGCACCACTGTGGCTGCTCTGTGGGAGGATATCTTCGGAGGCTAAACTCTAGTTGCATTACATTGTTTGCAGAAACTCTGAACATTTTGTTTTAGACTTAAAAGCCAAAAGCAGTGTATCCTTGGAAATAAGCAAATAGTTCAGATGTTAACATTTCTGAATATTGTATGGCATTTTGAATATTTTATTTTCAATTCCACATGATAGTTCTGTACTACATATGTTATTATATGAAAAATGCTTTGATTTTATTCATTTCAAGTAAAGAACTTTATTATCTAATATTAAATGCTTGAGGCTGATGTTTAGTTAATTATCTCAAGAGTTTATGTAGTTTACTGGTCGCTGCAACTGCCTGAAGACTGCTCAGAGCAATTTGCTACCATTTGAATATTTAAAGGTTGACTTATTTCAGGGAAATCATCATAGGATGCTCTTTCTTTGTTTGTTTTGACTAACTAGTAGCATTATACCATAAACTTGGGAAGGGAAAGCATTTATACTGAGGAGTTATTATTTATTCTTCCATTTTTGAAAATAGTTGTGTGTGTATGTGTGTGTGTGTGTGTGTGTGTGTGTGTGTGTGTGTGTGTGTGTGTGTGTGTGTGTGCAAAAATAACTTTTGTCAAACTTTAATTATTGTTGGTAAGATTTTACTGGTATCTCTGAGCTTAACCTGCAATGGGTGAAATCCTATAGAACCCATGATTATAATTCTGATCTGTATTTGTACACTGCAACCCTTTTTTAGGGCTTTACCCAGGGCAATGGTGCACATTTCTCATATACCTTAAAAGTCAGTTGTCCTTTGCATATTATCTGGTTTCAATGATAGAATGTAATCCCACATGAAGCTAGTTCCATTGCATTCAATTACTAAGGGTAGCAGTGAAGGAGTTACAAATACCGGTTGCATAAGTTAATCATGGCCGTAATGAAATTTGTAAAAAAAAAAAAAAGGAACAATACTGTAATACTGTTATCATTATGGTAAGCCCACCCTCATCCTCATAAATGCTACAGTATCAGAAATGTGGGTATTAAAATTTAAGTATTTGAACATCTTTGTGGCGAAACAGAGATGAAGCCTTGACTGTTTTCAAGATGAAGTTGGTTTGAAAGTGGCTTGAGTGCTGGATACATTAGCAGAAACAATAGCAGGGGGTTACAAATGTCATTTCCATATCCTGGTGAAGGAAGCAGCATAGTCTGTTGCCACCTAATGAAGGCTAAGGGGTACAATAGCAAACAAAGGTCAACAGCAAGCACCTACTTAAGCAGGATGCTAGCTTTAGCTGTGAGTTAGAGTGCATGCTGACATCTGAGCACAGCATTGTCGATTTCCATGGTTCATTGAAACCACTGAACAATTGAGGATTTGGGCAGTATACAAAAAGGGTGATCTGGCCATGGATGACAGGTCACCAGATTTTGTCTCTCATTCTCTACCTGCTGTTCACACAGAACAGATGATCTAAAAAAGCAAAATCTCCTTGAAAGGAATTATCAACTCCCATAAGGTGATAAGAAGAAAAAAATGGTCCTATAAGACAGAGGGAACTGAAGGGTTCAGAAGCAGTTAGATGGTTATGGTTGGGGTGAAACAAGGGCCAAATGACAAACTAAATTCAGACTAAGAAAATGCTGGATAATGCAAGGTGTATAAAATGCTGTTGGTGGAAACTAGATGAAAGCCAGAAGACATCAGGCCATTTGAGAATGCAGAAGCAAAACCTGTTTCTCAGAAGTTGTAAGATAAAATGAGCAGCACAAATTGAAAAATGTGAGCAGCCTTTTGTCAGAAAAACAGTATATGAAACAAAATGGGATGACATAGCCAAACAAATTTAGCTTGGGAAGAGCGGAAGGAAGAACCCTGATGTAATTACTTGAATGACTTTTCAGTGTTTAGATTTTGTGTGCTTAAAGGAAGTTTGTAGTATTTACCACCCTAGGTTTTGCTACTGTTGAACTGACGTTTTATGAACTGTACACGCTGTAGTCTTTTGCTAGTCTTTTTTTCCATTCAATTTGTCACAGAAGACTGCCATCTATAAAATAAGAATAAAATAACTTATTTTCAGACAATGCCGGAGAACATATTTTAAATGAATTATTTATTTTAATGAATGTTTGCTTAAACAATTTTCCTTTTCCTGACTCAAAGGCAGGTAAAAAGAAGGATAAAGTAAAATTTGAAAGTCTGAGGACGACGCTGTTGGGATCCGTCAACTTTCCATTAACCCTTGGAAGTACATTAGCAATGAAGGCACAGTACAGATATAGGGAGGTAGGGGGGAACAGTAAAAGAAACATTAAAAAGTGTTAACTATGGCTACCACAGTATCACTGAAACCTGGAAACATTAAAGTTTAAAAGTGTATAGGACTGGATATGAAGTGCAACAGAAGAAGGGAATCCTGCAAAAGAGAGCTCATGCGCTGCCTAGGAAAATGTCCATAACAGTATCTCGTGTTCGTAAAGTGTATCATTGATGATGCACCAGTTAGCAACCAGGTAACCCATGAGCCAATACAAAAACTGGTTTCTTGCTGGCCAGATTACAAGTATCTATTAACAAAAGTGTACAACAACAGTTTGAGGAAATCAAAAGGCAGTTTTGGGATGGAGATTTACCAACTAGCATATGATAGAAATAGCTATGTTTTGGAAGTAGCCTGATTTATGATGTAAGATATGAGGGAAATGACTGTGTTTTGGAAGTCGTCAGATTTATCAATCAGAATATGACATAAATGATTTGGAAATTGTCAGATCAGCAGCTACTTGTAACCATGATGTCTAATTTGAAAAGTAACACTACTGACAAAGGTATACAGCTCTGCCCATGACTTACCTCAGGGCAGCCTATGAAATGCTTGGTCATATACCTGAAAGAACTGAACTATTATTTAACGAGCTTTCAACAGATAAGGATTCAACTTGTTAATTTAAACTCATCAACTTTCACCTGGGCAACCTGGGTTTGTATTAAAAATCACTGGTGGTGCACTTCCTGTCAGTATGATCATAATGATGCAGTGTGTGCTCACATTCTTCTTGTTTTGTGCATGCTTTTACAGTTTTCCACTTAGTGTAGGTAAAGAGAACTGGAGAGGGGGTGAAGTCCCCCACATGATGGATGCAAGAGTACTTGTCTACCTGCAAAAATGCATTATGCAGTTTTTTCCTTTTGGTTTAAAGCTTCCCATATTCAATCTGGTTGCAGATTCGTCCATTGGAGACTTGGGGATAAATGGTCATACAGCTATTGACAGGCTGGTGGTAGTCTCTGAAGAGTAACAGCTATTGAATTAGTACTCCATACACATTTTAACTAGTTTTTGTTTTTATTTATTCTGCTTCAAGTCAATGATATGCAGCCTGTCCCCATCTTCCTTAATGGTGCAGTTTTGGATTTTGGGCTATTACAGGTTAACAATTTAACCATCTTCGTGGTGAAAGGGATGAAGCCTTGATTGTAGTGTTTACAAAATTATTTCAGTATGATCTGCAACATCCTTATTTTGCCACATGTTCTATATTCTGGTTTAACTTATTTTTGTAATTATAGACACTGTAATGTTGACATATAAGTGCTTTGTTTTATGTAAGGGTACACTTTGCCTTTACTTTGAGATGTAATTTTTCTGACAGAAATATTGCTAATGAACCGTAATACTAAGCTGGTGACTTCTAAATGCAAATCACATATTTCTAAGGTGAAGAACCCTCTGTGCTGACCCATATTTTGTGCAGATGGAAATTCTGAAGCTAACATGCATGAGCACCTCACTTTCTTAAAGGTTCAATAGAAAACTATTTAACTTAAACTAAAAACACTCAATCTGAGCTAGACAAGAATTTAAATAAATCAGACACTCTGAATGAGGGAAACTTAAAGATGAGTAGCATATGCTCTGAGGAAGAATGAGGACAACATAGTTTTACTCAAGTAATATGTGAAAAAAAGTCTGTGGTTATATTAACTCTAAACAGACCACCATAAATCTGACGTATCTGCAGTGAATGCAAAAATTACCTAAGCATTTCTGCCAGACTAGATGAAATTGAATTTCTTTTTTTCAATATGAAAGATAATACTAGAGCTCATAAACTGGATGTCCAAACTTTACAAACTGATTCTAAATACATGAAACATGCACTGATTGACTTAGAAATGTGTTCACGCAGAAATAATGTTATAATAAGCAAAATTCCAGATGATATATTATGCAATGTCTCCTTCTCTGTGTAGCTAGCTTTCCATCATTCAGTGAAAAAAGTACCAAAGAAGTCAAGCCAGCCATGCATTAAGAGATCCTGATCCTTTGAAGAAAAAAAAAACTGATATGTACATCAGCTAAATAAAAATGCACAAATGCATAAATGGTGCAAATTGTTAACCCCAAGTTCTCAATTAGCTAGAACTGTAACACCTTCACAATCAGAAATATATCTTGAACAGGGCTCCCAGGGCAGATGAGTAGGGCCCAGTGCAAGCTGGAAAGCCCCATCAGTGGTGGTAGACACTATCATGACATCAGCATTAAAATATATTTTTTCTGAAGCTACTGTATGCATTACTGATGGATAAATGCAATTGATAACTAAATTCCATGATTGTGTACCAGTAATCAAATAAAAAAGAAGTGTTTCTTGTCGGAGTGCCCCTTGTTAATGATACATTAAATAATAACATAATCACTGCACTCCACAAACTAATTAAGCTCAAAAACGAAGCCAAAGACTAGAATCCATCACAGGAAATATTTATTCAGTGCTTTCGTCTCTAAAATCGAGACTTCTTCAGAATAAAATACATACATCTCAACAACCTTTATATACCAAGTGCAATTGAAACATTTAGTCAATCAATCAATCAAGCAATCAAATAGTAACATATCCTGTTCCTTAAAGTCCCCCACCAAAGTGTGCATACTCACATTTAATAATAAACAGATAAAATAAGGAATGAATAATAATGAATAAAACCATATAGAACCATCATATATATATATATATATATATATATATATATATATATATATATATATATACACACATAAATATCTGCTGAAATAATTATTATGGACATGTTATATATGTATGAATAAAATATATATTAAAAACTTTAAAATGTATATGTATATTATGTCTATATCTACCTATACACCTAAAACAGATATGAAAAAATAGATGTAAAACATCCCTACAATTATTTTTTACTTTATACAAAATGAATGTAAAAAGCACATGTGGATTAGTTAAAAAATTGTGATTTTAATCTAAGAATAGAGCTAATAGATACTGAGCTGTTGAGCCCAGGTGGTTCTGAGGCGTTGGACCTAATTTGCCACCTCAGCTCTGAGAGTTCCAAAAAATCATTGAGTGGTCCCCTCTCTCCTGTTTTTACCTGTTCGAGATAAAGTTAAAATGAAGTCCTGCATTTGTATTTATGTGTGCTGCAAGTGAATTCTTGTTCTCCTTTCTTTTTATATCGTAGTAATGTTTGGTATAGCCTGCTTCTCAAAACATTTTTAATTTTCCCTATGTAGAACTTTGGGCACTGCGAACATAGTGCCAGGTATACCACTGCTTTTGAGTTGCAGGACACCTTCCCTGTTATGATATGTCTCCCATAACTGGGTACAAATATTTCCTTAGCCTCTATATGTGTTGGCATTGCAAACAATAGCCACATTTTATCATCCCAATCCTGCTCATATAGTCTATGTCTCTCTAACATATTTTTGATGTTACAATCTTTCTTCTAAATTATCCTAAGGGTTGGCCCTACCAGCTCAGCTTGCTCTGCATCCACGCTGAAGATGTTCCAATTGTGTTGAATAATATCACTAATCTCAAAAATGTGTTGGTTAAACCTAAATGATGCAAATATTTTTAAAACTCAACTTCCTGTTTATCTGTCTGTAAACCTCCTCCTTTTCCAAGTAGGGGGACAAAATGTTCATCCAATCTCTTTTTAATTACTTCTTGGAAGATGTTGTTAACATAATGTTCTGGGTAGCCCCTTTTCAGTAACATATTCTTCAGAATATCAATTTGAAGTAAAAATTCATCATATTCAGACTCCATCCTGGCTAATTGTACACCCTGTCCCTTGACAAGGGACTTCTTTTGGTGGAGGGGGTGACAACTATTGTAATGTAACAGACAATTGGAATAACAAAGCCAAAGACTGGAATCCACCACAGGAAATATTTATTCAGCACTTTCATTTTTAAGATAGAGACTTTTTCAGAATAAAATATATACATCCCAACAACCTTTATATACCAAGTGCAATTGAAACATTTAGTTTGAGCTTCATTGGTTTGTGGACTGCGGTGATTGTGTTCATATTTGGCATGATCATTTGAATACGCCCACCATTACTTCACTGGCACGGTCATTGAGTATTTTGAACTTGACAGTGGCAACTTTAGCCAGTCGAGTAGAAAAAAATGACCCAACAATCTTTTTCCCATTTTTTGACAAATCCAGCTTCTCCGGGCCCAAATGGGCCAAGAATTAACAGTGCAACTGAATCAGCGGATAGCTTTAATGCAAGCAGTATTACACTGGCACAGAGAGAGCATCAGTCTGGTCCTAGCCAATCTGTAAGGCCAGATTTGCATAAAATCAATAAATTCAGGAACTGTAGGAGGCAACGCCTTGCCCTCTACAATGGGCGGAATACATTATCGCAATGACTAGAAGGCGAAAGGGAATGGCAGAATGAACTGAGGCAAACTGCAACTTCTAATCTTGGTTCTATGAGGGAACAATTGATTAAACTAGAGAAACTTACTTTAGAATACCGGAAGCTTCAACTTGAAAGTAGCTTCCTAAGGGAATGTGTAAGGACAGAACGCATCCCCAAAGACCTTCGTTTGTGGAAATTTCCAACAGGCCTAGTAAATGACTTTTTATTGCATTTGGAACTTTTGGAACTATTTAACAAACATGGATGTGAATTTTTAAATTGTTTGATTAAGCACAGTGATTGAAAAATGGCAGAACTTTTAAACAAAATTAATGTGCTCGACCACAATATACAAATGGACTTGTTATTTGAAAGTAAAAACACTGATTATTTTAAAATGTTTAAAAAAGTGGATAGTGTTATTTGCGATTTAAAACAGAGAAAAATACACAAACTCAGGAGGGACTTAATGGAATATCACAACATACAGTATATCCTTTGTCCCCCTTGGGTCAACAGAAAGTTAAGGGTGGCAGTGATTATGATTTGTCTAATGAGAATAACAATGCTGAAATGTTGCATAGTCAAAATCTCCCAGACCCTTTAGAATACCCCCTCTGAGGAGATCAGAGGGAGTGAGAACCAGAGAGGAGGACAGACATATTACAACTACAATTACCAACAGTCTATCAACCAGAAAGAGAACTGGAAAGGGAGGGGGAACAAATTTTAGACATACATAATGAAGGCATGGTTATTTTGCACAATAGCAGTGGTGATTTCAAGGTATATAATTATAGAATGTGGAAATGGGTAGTGATGTAGCAGACCTTTTTGAAAAAGGCCTAACTTTTGTACTTACCAGAATGGCAACCATTGATCAGACTATTATTAATCTTAAGCTTTTTACAAAAAAGTTGAATCTTGAATTTTATTTTAAAGACACTCTTCATTATGTTCTGAACTTGAAAGTTGTAAAAGGGCTAGTACATTTAACCCTATACTACATCCAGCAGTTTTAATGTTTGAAAAAATGTGTGAAAAAGACATCAGGGGAAATGTTCAAACATACTAGAAACAGGGATATGTGCACCAATAACCTCAAAAAAGAAGAATCTGAGGTTGATGATTAGTGATCAGCAGTATGGTTTCATGCCAGGAAAGAGCACTACAGATGCAATGTTTGCTCTGAGAGTGTTGATGGAGAAGTACAGAGAAGTTCAGAAGGAGTTGCATTGTGTCTTTGTGGATTTAGAGAAAGCATATGACAGGGTGCCTAGAGAGGAGTTGTGGTATTGTATGAGGAAGTCGGGAGTGTCAGAGAAGTATGTAAGAGTGGTACAGGATATGTACGAGGGTAGTGTGACAGCAGTGAGGTCTGCGGTGGGAGTGACGGATGCATTTAAGGTGGGGGTGGGATTACATCAAGGATCAGCTCTGAGCCCTTTCCTATTTGCAATGGTGATGGATAGGCTGACAGATGAGATCAGACAGGAGTCCCTGTGGACTATGATGTTTGCAGATGACATTGTGATCTATAGTGAGAGTAGGGAACAGGTGGAGGAGACCCTGGAGAGGTGGAGATATGCTCTAGAGAGAAGAGGAATGAAGGTCAGCAGGACTAAGACAGAATATATGTGTGTGAATGAGAGGGAGGATAGAGGAATGGTGAGGATGCAGGGAGTAGAGGTGGCGAAGGTGGATGAGTTTAAATACATGGGATCAACAGTTCAGAGTAATGGTGAGTGTGGAAGAGAGGTGAAGAAGAGAGTACAGGCAGGATGGAGTGGGTGGAGAAGAGTGTCAGGAGTGATTTGTGACAGACGAGTACCAGTAAGAGTGAAAGGGAAGGTCTATAAGAGGGTAGTGAGACCAGCTATGTTACATGTGTTGGAGACAGTGGCATTGACAAAAAGGCAGGAGTCAGAGCTTGATGTGGCAGAGTTGAAGATGTTAAGATTTGCACTGGGTGTGACGAGGATGGACAGGATTAGGAATAAGTATATTAGAGGGTCAGCCCAGGTTGGAAGGTTTGGAGAAAAAGCCAGAGAGGCAAGATTATGTTGGTTTGGACATGTGCTGAGGAGGGATGCAGAGTATATTGGGAAAAAGATGCTAAGGATGAAGCTGCCAGGTAACAGGAAAAGAGGAAGGCCTAAGATAAGGTTTATGGATGTGGTGAGAGAGGACATGCAGGTGGTTGGTGTGACAGAGCCAGATGCAGAGGACAGAAAGAAATGGAAACAGGTGATCTGTTGTGGCGACCCCTAACGGGAGCAGCCAAAAGAAGAAGAAGAAGACAGGTAATAATGCTGAGATCAGGATTATGAAACCTGACAAAGGTGGCAGTCTAGTGATTATGAATCATAACTCATATGTTGCGAAAATGTTCAGTCTCTTATATAGTGACAACTATTGTGAAATTAGTATTAATGAAAAGAACATTTGTTACAGTAAAGTTGACATAATGTTGGAGGAATTACTTATGAATCGACAAATAAATATGAATGAATATGCATATATGATAGTAAAACACCCTAAAATTCCAACTATATTTGGTGTCCCAAAGATACATAAAGACCTCCTGGACCCGGCTTTTAGACCGATACTTGATGCACATGCATCAAAAACATTTCCCATAGCCAGATTTTTGGATAACCAATTAAAAGAAATACTTAAAGACTGTTCTTGGATACTGCAGGATTCTTGGGACTTTTTATCTAAAGTGAATGAGGATATGTACAATGATAACCTGATATTCATTACTATTGATATTTGTGATTTGTTCTCAGTTATACCCCATGGTATGGGTAAAGAGACTGTGTTTATCAATATTTATGTCAGTATACCAGGTTTAACCATACCTGTATTTTAACAATTAAGACTTTAATGGAACTGGTTTTAGACACCGATATTATCACCTTTGAAAAACAATTATTCAAACAGGTGAAAGGGGTGGCGATGGGGCAGCTTGTGCCCCCATATTTGCCAACATAGTTCTGGCATTTAGGGAAAGAGACATTATATTCAATAGCCACTATGCTAATTACTGGTCTTTCTATGGACGGTAACTAGACAACGTCATTATTTTGTGGAATAATGACAGAATTTGAGAATTTTGGGGGGTTTTTGCAACTGAGTACAAACTTGCATTTACTTATACTTTAAATGAAGATGAGGTTAACTACCTTGACATTACTATTTAAACAGATGTTACATTGAAGAAATTCACTTTAACTATCTATCGTAAATCCACTTATTCCAGTTGTCTGTTACATTACAATAGTTGTCACTCCCTCCTCCAAAAGAAGTCTCTTGTCGAGGAACAGGGTGTACGATTAGCCAGGATGGTCTCTGAATATGAAGAATTGTTACTACAAATTGATATTCTGAAGAATATGTTACTGAAAAGAGGCTACCCAGAACATTATGTTAACAACATCTTCCAAGAAGTAATTAAAAAGAGATTGGATGAGCATTTTGTTCCCCTACTTGGAAAAGGAGGGGGTTTACAGACAGATAAACATCAGAAAGTTAAAAGTTTTAGGATTATTTACAAGAAAGATTGTAACATCAAAAATATGTTAGAGAGACATACACAAGCCTATATGACCAGGGTTGGGATGATAAAATGTGGCTATTGTTTGCAATGCCAGCACATATAGAGGCTAAGGAAATATTTGTACCCAATTATGGGAGACATATCATAACAGGGAAGGTGTCCTGCAACTCAAAAGCAGTGGTATACCTGGCACTATGTTCGCAGTGCCCAAAGTTCTACATAGGGAAAACTAAAAATGCTTTAAGAACATCACTACGATATAAAAAGAAAGGAGAACAAGAATTCACTTGCAGCACACATAAATATAAATGCAGGACTTTAGTTTTAACTTTATCTTAAACAGGTAAAAACAGGAGAGAGAGGGGGACCACTCAATGATTTTTTGTAACTCTCAGAGCTGAGGTGGCAAATTAGGTCCAACGCCTCACAACCACCTGGGCTCAACAGCTCAGTATCTATTAGCTCTATTCTTAGATTAAAATCACAATTTTTTAACTAATCCACATATGCTTTTGACATTCATTTTGTATAAAGTAAAAAATAATTGTAGGGATGTTTTACATCTATTTTTTCATATCTATTTTAGGTGAATAGGTAGATATAGCCATAATATACATATACATTTTAAAGTTTTTACTATATATTTTATTCATACATATATAACATGTCCATAATAATTATTTCAACAGATATTTATGTGTATATATATTTATGATGGTTCTATATGGTTTTATTCATTATTATTCATTCCTTATTTTATCTGACTGTTTATTATTATATGTGAGTGTGTACACTATGGTGGGAGACTTTAGGGAACAGGATATGTTACTGTTTGATTGCGTGGCCTGCTGCAATCACTGGTGATCTACCACCGGAAATTAAGAAAGGATAACAGAAAATGGCTGCAATGGTTCAAAATTCCATGAATTCATATGTTCCAGTGGAATGGAAGTGCATGAAAAGGTATGCACTCATCACAGGGTGATGAATTATCCATGCAGCTATCACTTAGTCCCATGGCAAATTTCAGATAAAATACAGGCAGTAGGGTAGGGATGGTTGATTATCATGTTTGCTTAATTTTACTCCAATACACGTGTCTGTATCAATACCTAAGAGATTGAACTGCACATTGTATGGTACTTTACCTCTTGTTCAGCAAAAGAAAACAGTAAATCATGACAGTCTGAATGCCAATAAGTCAGGAAGGTGTCTTGTGCAAAGCAAATTTTGAAATAATGGTTATTCACCTATATTTACTTTTAATTTGTAACATATAAGATTTAACTTTTATGGTAAAGTATTCACATAAATTATCATTGCAAGAGCTAATTGGCTAGTGTGGGTTTGCAAGTTAGTGCAATAACAATAACCATTGATTCAGAGGGTCCCTATTAGATTGACGAAAACACTAAAGATCGAACGGCTTAGGAATCGAAAATGCCGTTCTTTGAAAGATGTATTGTGGGGGGCTGCACTCCCCACACCCCCCCCCCCACTGACTGTATATACCAACTCCGAGATCGTACTACAGTGAGGAAAGGGCAAATTTTCCGATCTTAACTGTACCGCGATCTCACAATAGTGATTCCAAAGAATGGCATTTTCGATTTCTAAGTTGTTCGATCTTTAGTGTTTTCGTCAATTTAATAGGGACCCAATTCAGACAAAAGGTAAAGCCACACCAAAGATCACCTCGCTACTAGCTAATTACTTGGTCTTTGAATCAAACAGTGTGCTGTTAAACCTGACAGTGCACATCCAACATACAAACATGCACATATACACATATGCATACACATAAAGGCAGCCACATACATGACTCTAAACACACACACACATACACACACACACACACACACACACACACACACACACACACACACACACACACACACACATACACACACACACACACACACACACACACACACACACACACATGCACGCACACATGCACACACACACACACATGCACACACACACACATGACCCTAGATTTATTTATTTATTTATTTATTTATTTATTTTACATTTGTTGGCTGGGCTAGTCTAGCTGGATACATGTCCATTTTCAGTAGACGCCCAGGGAGATAAGCTCCAAGCATTAGTAAATTACAAAAAAAAATTACAATAATTAAAAATGACTAAATTCAAATACAAAGAGATTAAAAATGTTTTGAGAGAATAAAAATACAATATAAAAGTAAAAATTGTGTCTGTGAATAATATCTCACAGTCTATGCAAAGGTTAGAAATACAATCGAGTACAAGAACACTCAGAATTCTAAAGTAATGATTTGTAGGTCAGAGAAAGAGAAAGAGAGAAAAGCAGAAGAAAGAGAAACACAAGTGCTAGAATAAAGTTAGATTCTATTGATTAAAGCTGTAGAGGGGACAAAGGCCAGAAGGAAGGGGTATAGAAAGAAGAGCATTAAGGGGGAAAAAGTAGGATTTAGTCAGGTTTAGAATAGGGACAAAGCCAATGAATTTTCAGATGTTCTTTGAGATGTTTCTTGAAGAGTGGTGTGGATGAGAGAGATGTGAGTGTGCTAGGAAGCTTGTTCCAGATTTTACCCACAATGTTAGTAAAAAGTGAGTCCCCAGCTTTATTGTTAGATTTAATACTGGAGATTAATAGCTTATTTGCTGAGCAAAGTGTTGCAAGATTTCTATATGGGGAGATCCGGTTAGAGAGGAGTGGGGTATTATTTGGGTGATAAAGAATATTATGTGAGATAACCAGTTGATTATACAGTAGATGGTTTTGTAGTTCTGACCATCCGAGTTATTTAACGTTGTGACAGTGGCGGATTCTGAAGGGGGTGGCAGTGACAAATCTAGCTATGTTATTCTAGCTAGTTTCAAGCTTGCTTAGATTGTGTTTTGATAGATTGATGTATATGGCAGAAGCATAGAATAGGGTAGAAGTTAGGTGAGTCTGGGCAATGGAGGTTCTAGCTAGTGGTGTGAGGAAGGGTTTGATTCTATACAGGGAGCCTAGTTTTTTTACTGACAGACTGTATAGTATTGTTGATATGATCATCGTAGCTGAGGTTATTATCTATGGTTATGCCCAGTAGACGTGTGGTAGTGTCAGGGGAAATAGTAGTTCCATTGTTAGAGGTAATTGTGAAGTGGAACTCTGGTGACTTTTGGGTGGGAGCAAAAAGTAACAATTTTGTTTTTTTAGGGTTTAGGAGGAGGCAATGATGGGTGAACCAATTTTCAACAGTGTTAAATACTGTTTGATTGATGACTTAGCAGTACAGATTAAAGTAGAATCATCGGCGTATTGTATGCATGTGGCTTGAGGAACAACAGTATTTAGATCATTAATAAAAATGGAAAATAGAAGAGGGCCTAGGATAGAGCCTTGAGGGACTCCAATGTTTATGGGGAGGGGTGTGGAGAGATTATTGTCCCAGAGCACTGCTTGTTGTCTATTTTTTAGATAGGATGTAAACCAAAGTATTGCTTGTGGGTCAAGAGATTGGGCTTTTAGCACATTGATTAGTAAGTTGTGGTTAACCATATCAAAGGCTTTTGATAGGTCAATGAATAGTGCAGAAGATAGAAAGCTATTATTTCGATTCTTGTTTATACAGTCAGTGAAAGATAGAAGGGCGGTAGTTGTACTATGAAAGGGCCTAAAGCCATGCTGACAGTTGGCAAGTAAATTATTGTGGAGCAGGTGTTGAAGTAGTTGATGGTGAATACATTTTTCCATTATTTTGGCCAATGGAGAGAGTAACGCAATTGGTCGGAAGTTGGAGATATCAGTGGATTTGCCTCCTTTATGTAAGGGGATTATATGGGAGACTTTCCATATAGACGGGATGTTACCTTCTATGATTGTTCGGTTTATAAGGATGGATATGGGATATGCTATGACTTTGGAAGCTATTTGAAGGTATTCTGCTGGTAGGTGGTCGGCAGAAGGGATGCAAGGTTTGAGGTTTTGAAGGAGTTTGCAGATAAAGGATGTTGGCACAGGTTGTATATAGAAGGAAGGCACTGAACTGTTTGTGTTTTGTAAAGTGCTGGGGGAAATGGGAGATATTGTCTTTGCAAGAGTTTGTATAATTTCTGTGAAGTAATTATTAAAGGCATCTGCTATTTGCAAAGGGTTATTATGGGGAACTAAAGATGGGGGTGGAGTTTTTGTATGTCCTGGTTGGAGAAGTTTATTAATGCCTGACCAAAACTTTTGAGGGATTTTTTGGGTGTGATTGTTGAAGGTGGAAATAATAGTTTTTCTAGTCTAAGATAATGTCATTTTTGGTTGCATTTCTTAGCTGTTTAAAGTATAGGTGGTCTGCAGAGCTCTTAGAGGCTCTCCATCTGGCCCATATTTTGTTCCATAGGAGCATTTTTTCCCTGGTTTGTTTTGTGAGCCATGGGGCTGTTTTGGTCTTAACTCGGGAAGAGCGAAGGGGGGCATGGAGATCTAGGATTTGTAGGAATTTAGTATTAAAGTAAGAAACTGCTTCATCCAGTTTGAGTTGCTTCAGAGGTGACCAGTTACAGGCCTTTAGTTTGTTTTGAAAGCTCTCTGCTTTAAAGTGTTTTTTCGAATGATAGGTTATAAAAGTATTATTAATAGGAGTATGAGCCTTTTGCTTTGTTATGTAGGTAAGAACATGGTCACTAAGGTCATCTGGAAGTGTTCCTAAAGTATAGGTTTCAGAATGACTATTTATAAGTATCCAGTCAAGAGTGGCTTCTTTATTACTAAGTTTGTGGATTCTTGTGGGGGTGTTTATTATTTGAGTGAAACCATAAAGATTAATGTGGATGTTAGGATTAGGAGAGTTACAGGTAGTCCAGTCAATGTTAAAATGACCTAGTACAATAGTTTCTTGAGGTAGTAGGGTGGAAAGGCTACTAAGAATATTTTCAGGAGTGTTAATATTATATCCTGGAGGAATGTAGGTGCATATTATATAAATAGATTTAGATTTATTAAGTTGGAGTTTAACGGTAAAGGTTTCTGCATTGGTATTTGAGGGTAGTAACACATTAAAGGATGAAACTAGAAGTTCAGATTTATACAAGATAGCTACACCTCCACCCTTCTTGGTTATACGGTCACATCTTAGGATGCTATATCCAGGTGGGGTTATTTCTAGGTCATGAGTAGAGGGTTTCAACCAAGTTTCTGTAAGGCAAAGGATATCAAATGCATGCACTTGTAAGAGAGCATGCAGTTGACTAAGTTTGTTGTTAATGCTACAGATATTGAGTTGAGCTATTCTAAGAGAGTTACCTAGTTTTATAGAGGTAGAGACACTATTAGATGTTTTTTTTTTTTTTTGTGGGTTATTGTAAATTGGAGGGTTTGGGCCTGGATTAGGATGAATATCGCCATCTAATAGAAGTTGAGTGGGATGTTTTAGTAAAGTCTTTATACTTTTAAGGTACTTGGGTGGGCTTATCTTGCTGGAGAAGTAAGTAACATGGGAAGATCTATGGAACCTTGGGAGTAGGTAAACTGAAGTAGAGGTTATATTGCTATGGGAGAAGAAGCTGAGCTGTGTGATTGGTAACGTTTGTTGATGGGAAGGTTCATTATTAACTAAAGAGAAGTGTTCGTAGAAGGTTAGGGCACAGGGTAAAGTTAGGAATATTAATGAAGAAGTAATAAGAAGATAGTTTTTAAGGGTATAGTTATGTAAGAAGGTCATTTGTGATAGTGGGGTTAAGAGGTTATGTAAAGAGTTAGACAAAGTAAAGATAAGAGATATTTTATGGTAGAACAGATGAGAGGTGACTTATGGGAGGAGTAGCAGAGAAGTAGAGGGATGAATTGTACTATTAACGCTACATGCAAACTGCATTTTTTTTTCTTTAGCGAAAGTGCATTTTCGACAAAATGCACTTTTGCTGAAGTCTGTTCAATAAAGTGCGGTTTGATAAACCATACTTTTGACAATACAAATAGGACCTAGTCACATATATGACCCTACACACAGCTACACTCATACAAACACAGACACTCACACAAATGGACTGCTCTGTGATACCTACCTATACGTTCTTTACCAGCTGCAAACCATTCCATAGGGATGAATAGGTGTTTATTGCCATTTAATGGCATTTTCCTTCTGACAAAATAACTTGGTAGAAAGATTCAGTGTTATTCCAATACTTGCTCCATTTCTTGGGGATAACACATGTCTTTGCCAGTGAGACTACGTTCTGCACTATGGCCATTGCCAGCATAAAGCCATAGAGGGACAGTGGTCTCTGAATCAATCATTGAGGTAAGACTTTCTAAATTCCAGGGCAAGTCTCACATTACTTTATTTTGACTTCCATGTTCAGTTCCAGGGTGCATATGAAAGCAATATGTTTAAAATCCTTAAACAAGAGCTTTTGACATATATTCCTTTTCTTTTGGAACTTTAAAATTTATTATGTTAAAATGCAATATGTAAATAATAGCTTTGAATCATTATTGTAGTGTGAATATGTCATGGCAGTGGGACTTTAAGAGTGAAGTATGTATTGAGAGAATTTGTCATATGATTTTACAAATTCTATGCATTTACTTGACTTTATTGAAAAAAGAATTCTCACAATCTGATTCCATATTTTATGCCATTACAGGGAAGACTGTCGTTCTTGATAAGTTAATTTCAAATAGATAACATTTTTGAAATCAGCATGTTGTTACAAGTTTAACTCTTATTCAGCTTGGGACAGTCTTTTTTATAAGTTTTAATCAGTGTGATTAGGCTTTATGAGTCCTAGTCAACTTGTTTTGAATTATCAAATAATGATGCTGAATTTCAATGACTCATTTATATAATTGTCATATCGATGTAACTCTTTCTTTTTTTCCCATTTACTTTTATGTTCACCATTATTGTGCCTTGGTTATCACTCATCTCAGCAAGTATTCTAATACTCTTCTTAAACTCCACGCTTCTTTACACATTCGTAATTACTTTTTATTGCATTCCAAATGTATACTTGAAGTTTTTTTTTTCCCAGGATGCCTGGACAAATGCAAAAACAGTAATTAAGTTTTGTGTTGTTGACTTCACCTATGTTTCATCAAGTTCTGATTGTTAAAAGTTTTAGAGAGCAGGCCCATGAAACTGAATAAATTATTTTCTGGGGTAGCAAGCCCATGACATACCTTTCTAATAAATACTAACTTCATAGTCACACTACTGCAGAGCAAACAGAAAAGCCTAGACACAGAGAATTGCTGCTGACATACAAAAATAAACTATGCTAATAAGGATTTCTAATAGAAAAAAGCAGAATAGGTCAACATCAGGTGTTTGACTTGGCAAAATTAAACTATGCCCACTGTAAACTCAACAAAGTATAGGGTACTGGTTTTGTATTTTCTATTTATTATTAGTAGCTAGTCTTACAACTGGATTCAGGAGGTCAACTGGTTACTTCAGTTGACGTTTCTGTGGGCTCCCTATTGAAATGCCAGCACTTGAAATGCCGAGTACCAGCAGTCCCCCCCCGGACTTATTTATACTAACTCCGAGATTGCCATACTCACAGAAAAGTGAATATTCCGAGAAATGGCATCTCTGACTTAATATGACCAGTACGTATGTTCTTTCAGCCATTCAGTCTCTGCATTTCAGGACTCACTCTAGTGGTTCCTGGCATTTCAAATGGTTACTGTTTCACCATTTCTGTGCATAAGACACACTATGGCATTATAATACCTCCCGAAATTCTATTGTTGATTTATGAGCTTACAATCAGAACAATGTACCTCTTTCATTCAGATGTTGTTGGGAGAAAGTCAGATGCCTTTACAATGTCATAATATATTTTGCTACACAATATCACAGGCTCCACAAAGACTATCTAGGATCGTGATGCCACTAGTCCAAGGGATGTATGCCCAGTTATCAGACCAGATATCAGCTATGGTTTTGAACATTCTCAAACGTGCAGAGGTAGCTTGTTCCATAACCTTGCTGCTGTTACTAGAGAACTAATTTTCTTGCTTATTGCACTGTATTCTAGCGCAACAGCAAGACAGTCATAGCACCTTATACAAATTGGTGTGAAATAAAAGGCACACCAACCCATGATGCTGGCTGGTCCATATTAAAGCATTTGTCCATCAAGATTAGGTCACCAATTCAAAATACATAACTAACTGAATGTAGTTCAAAAGATTGAATCTGTACTTGTAACTCAATCTGCCTCATTCCTTAAGTCTGTCTAGTTGATGTCTTCTGTACTGTTTGTATTCTTCTTACTTGTGACTTGTTATAAATGCCTGCTGCCCTACAATGCTTCCTGATATGCCTTATTAAGGACTTAAATAGAGGGACCAATGCTCCTTTACACCCCTCACATAAATTGTATGTAACATCTGATTCAAAATACCATGACATTTATTACCACATTAATATCAAAGTCAAGTGAGCTGCCAGTAACTATACCTGGGTCATGTGTTGGATCTACAGAATGGTAGTATATGATGATATGATGACCTATGGCATAGAGATATTTGTGATTTCTGCTGCCACAATGAAAAATAATACATTTTTACCATTAAAGACCTCAGGAGTTATTCTCGGTCCACATTACAAGTATGTCCCAGTAATGTTGCATTCTTTCCTGTCCTACAACATTCATGACAATGCTTGGAGTCATCTACAATTTTACTGTCTCATGCTCCCTTGCTGCCAGTAAATTGGGTCCTACTGACAGCCCCATATCGGTGTTGTAAATCAAGTTAGTATAGAACTGCAGTAGGTTTGTTTGGCATTAATGTCTCAGTGAAAAAAAATGTTGATTGATGACTAGCCCAAGTCTCAGGGCCTGTGGTATTTTATTCTATATTACTATTGTGTAGTATTTTCCAATTATGCAGATTAACTTACTAGTACTACAGTTGGCAGCATTAAAAGGATTCTTGCATTAGGTACTGGTAACACATAATCTCCTTCCAAATTTTGGACACATACCCAAAAACCACTCTACAATGAAATACATAAGCTGGGCTTTGTGCCCGTTTAGGACCTATTTTTTCACAAAGCAGCCATTAAGCTCACCACAGCCCAAAGCTATCTATCAATTTGCCTTGTAATACTTTCTTCAAGCCCCCATATTTTATTACAGGACAGATGACAGTATCTGGACTAGCTCTAGTGTATCTTCTAGCTGTGTTTCCAGCAACAATTTCAAAGAAAGTACTGCAAAACATTTTGCCAAATACTTTTCATCACTAGTGATTCCACTGCAATTTTTTTGTGCGCTGTCCCTGCTGATAGACCATAGATAGAACATATTTTGTTCATTCCACTGTTTGTTTTTTTTTTTTGTTTTTTTTTGTTTGTTTTTTTTTGCTGGGTTCAACTCATTATTTTTTTCTGGCCTTTTTATACCATATTTTAAAAAGAGCAAATGCATTCACATACCATCTTAGTTGTTGCTGGAAATTTTGCCTTGAGTAACATGCATGTTTTTCTTTTTAACCTTCTTAGTAAGTCTTTTGCTCCAGTATAATAGATCATACCTTTTACATTCATGTCCTGTACATAATGGTACCTCTTGATAAATCATAGAATTTATAAACACATAAGAACTCGTACTACCTCTTATTGAAATTGTCACTAACTAGATCTAAATTCCTGTCACAGCTATACACTCTGATAAAATGGAATCAGAACTTGCCTAGTAAAACTTCTTAATTGGAACTTTGCTCTCTAAAGGCTGCTTTGCATGTGCCCCTAACTCCAAAAATATATTGAAATGATCAGTTGTTCCCAGGCCTGGTTCTGTAGTCATATGTGTAATAGTCACCTTTTGATTCATCCAAATTATATTTGCGTCTCTGGTAGGCTTTGTGACAATTTGACTATAGTTTAATGTTAGGTTATATTCCAAAATTTTTGAATATGTCTGTTACATGTTTTGTGAGAGTCCTAATAAATGTCTGGTAAATTTAAATTCCCTGTACTAACAATGCTAAAGGTTGTATCGAGACATATTGCAGAGGACTTAGGCTTTAAGCTCTTATTGAGTAACTTCCTGTAGTGTAAGGTACAGAGTTTTATTCCAGTCAAGTCATTTTTGCCTATTGTGTGACTCCAAGCAAGTTGATTAAAAAGACTGTGCGCTTACTCAGTCAGCAAATGAATAAAATAAAACAAAAATAAATGAATAAATAAATACATAAATAAAAATACAAATTTTCTGCAAAGATTAAAGAGATCCTACTGGTCTTGTCATGGAAGCCTAGCCTATAAAACATACAATCTTTTACACCTGACTGACTCCTAGCATTTCGTGTCAATGTATGTGTATCTTTATTTGAAAATCATTTTTGAATATATGAAAACACCACCTTCTTTTTCATTTGATATATACTCATGCGTCCTTTATTTGCATACTAGTCTGATTGGTGAATTTTTAGAGTTGAATTAGGTATCAGTGTGTAGGAGGACATCATGTTTCCCCATATTGTGTTTCCTAGCTTTTGTTTAATCTACACTTATGTGTCCCTTAGTACAATATTAGTCTGACTGGTGAATTTTTAGAGTTATACTAGGTTACACTGAATAGGAGGACATCATGTTTTGCCGTGAAGTCTTTTACAATTAAATCAAAAAGCTAAATATTTAATGCTCTAGTGTTGCATATATAGAAGTAAATGCTAATCTAATGGTGCTTCTGTTATTCCTCGCCTGTAAAAATATCTTAACTATCCTTGCCATGGTTGTTCCTATAATTGTGTTCCCTCTGTGTTTTATGGGTACATTACAGATTTGATCCATCAGTCATACTTTCTCAATGGGCTATGTTGGATGCCACTTTTGTTAAGCCATGTTTTCATACTGAATTTCTCATTCTGCTAGCTATTATGTAAGTTTGCTTCTGAGTCTTAGTACAGGCAATATTTCAAAAAACGAGACACAGAGACCTTTCTCCTTAGTTAAGGTAAAAATATCCTATGCCCTTTTCCCACCTTTCATAATTTGTTCTGCTGATATCATTTAGTTCTGCCACAATTAAGACCTTCATAACATTTCTTGGTATGAAACAAATGTCCTGTTTTAATATCACACATTTTAAATCCCCTAGGACACTTAACTGTAACAGTATTTTTAGATATTCTCAGTTTTAAATTTGACACACCTCTCAGCACAAAGACCACATACTGTATATTAAAATTTCTTTTTGCTTATTTGTAACATCATCTAGTAACTTACATATCTTATTAGAATGTTAATATTCTTAATATCAACTCCTGTCTTATTATTTATGTCCTGCTTTTGAATTTACATATCAGAGTTTAAACTGGTTTTGTTCTTTCCATATATTAAGACTTTATACTTGATATAAAATTATGCTATGTATCAAGCATTGGTTAATATTTGTCCTTACCCCCCACCCCCACCCCAAAGTTCTTCTCCTTTTTTATTTCTGATTAGGGATGATGAATAATCAAGCTCAAACTGACCTGTCTTTTACCTTGAATGTTTCTGTGGTCGGTCTCTTGAATATTCAGGCATATTTGCCTTAGTCTTATGAATGTTTGCATTTCTTGATAACACATTAGCATTTTTGTGTATTTAAGTGTAATAAGGCAGCCCAAGGTACAAGTTTAATTCAACAGTTATTTGATCACTGCCCTTTCCATTTGAGCTTTTCAACAATCCACGGCATTCATATTCCAATGTTTGTACACCACATGATTTTTTCTCCCCCTAATCTAGAACACCACTAATGTTACCAGTTTTACTTCCTACAACAGTTATTTTGTTAACTTAACAGAATGCATTTATCCTGTTATCCTAAAGTAAAATGGATTCATGTTGATCTACTGACAGCCATTTCTTCGACTGTCAATAGATCAAAAAAATACTGCTGAAAAACCTTTTGTAAATCAATAGATTGACTGCATCTCAACTAAAATCACCTGTTGTATGTTAAGGGTATTACAACCTTTACACTACCTTAGAAATTGTTTTCTTATTATATCTCTAAGGAAGACCTTTTACATTTCCTCCATTGTATTTTAGTTGTCATCAGTAATGTATCACAATGTTAGCAGAAACTAAGAAAGGAAAAAAAAACCTGATTAAATATGATCCTGATATTCAGGAGAACTACATCTGTAATCCTCCACAACCCATGACAATTACCCCTATCATTCAAACGTGCAAAGTGCATCTTTCCATCTTTGCTTTTACATACATGTGCTATTCACAAAAGGGACATTCTAAATGGTTTCAGCGGAATTTAGAGTGCATCATGAAATTCTCCCTGCAGGTGGTCAAGTAAAACACATAAACACATACTTTTAAAACTTATAAAATAGTTCTGTAGGCCCCTAATTTCCTAACTGGGTACCAGTATATTCCCGTTATGATACAGGAAGACTCACACAAACAGTTCCTTATACATCAGCTGACAGTCAGAATAGTGCAATGCAGCTGCTCTCAAGAGGGCTGTCCTAAATAGTTATAGTAGACTTAGGGTGCATTCTGGAATTCTTCTCCCTGAAGATGTTCAAGTGGAGCACACATGCACACTTTTCAAAATTGTAAATTAGTGTCGCAGTCCCCTTTGTTCCATCTGGCCATGGATATGTCCCCCAGCTGGGATACAAGAAGATTCATACAAACTGTCCCTCTCAGAGTAACCAACAATTTGAAGAGTAAAAACTGACTGCATACAACTGGTCATTCAAAAAAGCTACAGAAAAATTTAAGGAGTATTCTGTAATTCTCCCTACTGATAAAACAAATACGCACTTACACAGACACACTTTTAAAACTTATAAAATATTGCAGCAGTTTTCTTTCTCCACACTAGGTACCAATGTATTTTCCAGCTAAGATACACGGAAACTGACATAAACAGTTCCTTTCAAAGAAACTGCCAATCTGAATCCTTGCTTTCAGAATCCACGAAATCAAACTGGGCTTCTGTTACTATTTACTATTCCCATTATTCTTTTTAGCATATGAAAACGTAATACTGCCATTCCTTATATTTTAGATGAATTTAATAGAGCGCCATAAAGTGATAAACCAAGTAATAGAAGTCGTTTTCCTTTTCCCATCATTATCTCAACATTTCCCTTATGGGTCTTAAATTCTCATAGATACCTTTCACAAATCCTTGCCAAAGTTTTCATTCAATGCAGCAATGCTATCACAGTTAAAATCCATTCATTGTCTGGGTTCAGACAGTGTTATAGAAGGCATACCACTCTGCTTCTCAAGAGTTTTGTACATAGGAGTTATTTTCTGAGGGCATTTTCTTATGTCTTATTAGATTTTTGGGCTTCTGGTGCAGGTTTGGACAATCTGTAATATTATTCTAAGAATTATGCTAATCTAAATCCTTTTAAAATTACCATAAAATTAACACTATCTCAGCAGCTTCGTATTTCAGTGCTGCAGCCTCCTTTAAATACAGTTTCTACGTGATTGAAGATATTACTTCAAGATTCAGTTTTTACTTTCTGTCTACACTATCCAGAGTATCTGCTATGTACTGTGCTTTCTAATTTTGCTGCTTTTAAGTTCAGAATAGGATTCAAGGAAATGTTCTCATTTAATCTTTAATCCAGGGATGCTATTGACAGCTAGTTTAAGCTGCCAAATTAACTCTGTATACTTGACAGTCTTTTCCCATAGATCACCCCTTAGATTCTAATTTACTTTTTTTTTAAAATCATAAATCCAAAGCTGTCAGAATTTAATATCTGCTCTTATGTGTACTTGACCACTTTTAAGGTTATTTTTAATATTCTTAAAGATCTCTCAATTATGCCAGTATAAAATAAACTACATGACTTGTATATCATTGTGCAAATTACACCTCTTGTCTCATAATTGTAGTACACATTAAACCAAATGGGGGAATTTATGTATTAGTATAACATCCCCTTCCAATAACTGAACATGAGTTAACATTCTCCAAACATCAGAGAAAGTATCCTTCCAGCAGCTCATTGCAGATAAATCCAAAATAAAGCCAATACCAAGTTAAAATCCAGTAAAGTGTTTTAATGTAACAAAGAACAGGTAGAATTGGTAAGAGCCTTCACAAACATTAAGTTTGCTTCATCAGACCTTCATATTTAAAAGCACACATGACTCTATTTAAATATACCAGCTGTTTTTAAAAAGTCCAATCACATAATTCTTTCCCATCATATGACACTCAATCTCAATTTAACCCTATATCTGCTGTAACAAAATAAACTAATGTAAAGTATATGTAAAAACACACAATTCACACAAGATATATATTAAACAATAAATACTCATACATCCATGAATATATGTATATTCTAACAAAAGCAACAGGTATCAATCAGTTACTCACAGTCAGTCCATGTTGATGTATACCTACTGAGGGTGTGTCAAGGAGAAGGGACTTACAAGGAATTTTTTGAGTACCATTGACTGACTTAGGAGAGCAACATTCCTAGCATTTCTATGAATTGTTTATGACAACAGTTTCTGCCTCTGAGTACAATTGGATCTGCAGTTCTGAAGAGGTAGATTACTGATTGAAGCATATAACAACAGCAAGGCAAAACACACAGCAGTCTAGTTAAATAAGCATAGATATGGGAATGATGTTCACAACATAAAGAGGAGAGGACAGATGCAGTCTGCAATGTTTTATTTTATATTATTTGAAGAAAGATTATGTTTCCTGTTACCAGTATCACAGCCACCCTCACATTTAACTGCAAATTATACAGGACAAAGGTCAGAACTTGATTCTATTGCACCTGGTAATGTCAATTGATACATCACATCTTGGGTATATGTAACCTCCTTTTTATTTTTACAGTCTATGTGTGTGGCACATACTGATGAAACTTTCTGGTGTACCTTGTGAATGCTCTGGTGTCCAGGGAATCTAATACAGAGATGGTTGCATTAATGTGAACATGATGATGTTTGAGGAGCATATGTTCATGTAGAAACATAACAATTTTGAGGAAATAACAGAACTGTACATTTTAGGTACTTGTTTCATAATGTTTTCTATGTTTCAGTAGCCTTTTTTTCTTTTCTCTTCATCATGTGCAAGGCATTTGGCATTGCACACTCTGAACTGATAGCAGTCCCTAGCAGTGAAATGCAGTTCACTTTGTAAGGAAAAAAGTGAAAATTTTAAATTGGGCTGCCTTCTGAAGTGCAAATTAGCCTGGCACCAGTGCACTGAGTCAGCACTCTGGATACTACTAAGTAAATCAACTCCACCTGTCAGGTAAGTATCTCTGTGGCACAATGTATAAGTGAGGTCAGTGCAGAGACAAAAGACAGGTGATGCAGAGTTCAACTGCACTTTACAAAAATGTTTTTATTACTGGATTCAGAATAACTATTGGCCCCCACTGTTGTATACTAAATGAACAGGCTAAAGTCTGTGATGCATGCTAAATACCTATCTGTAGTCCATGTAAATGCACGGTGCATAAGTGTGCTTGTTGTAAATATACCTGTTCTTATTACTAGTAATATGTGCTATGCATGTTGCAAGATCTGAATTTTTTTACAGTGTGGGTAACACATAAGTAATTGCATGAGTAACATGGACATATATTGTCATATATGCTGCAGAAATTATCCATAAGTCACTAATTGTCATCATGACACTTAATATATTTTAAACTTTGATGTCCTGAGTAAATTATATGTATTGCAGCATGGGTGACCTCATGTCTTTGTCTTTATGTCCCCTTTCTCAGCAGTTGCCCATTACATGAAATCCTGGTTATGTGTAAATTAAATGCTACTTGTGAAGGTGCAAACCGAAGTGAAGAGATGAATGTATCATCTTAATGCTGTAACAGCTTTGTTCCCTGCTACATGTATCCATTCAAAGTGCTAATTTGGTCCATTTTTTTCTAATTCCTTTTGCATTTTCACATTGTTGGGCAGCAAGCAAACAGAGCTCATTTCCAGGGAAAATGTGGAAAAAATTTAATTCGGGCTGCCTTCTATAGCACAAACGAGTCTGATGCTGGTGCATTGCTGATAGCATCCTGCATTGCACAAAGTGAAAAAAATGCACCTATCAGGTAACTCTCCCTGGGGCACAAGTGATAAGTAAAGTGACTATAGAGAAATCAGACAGCGATTACAGAGTTTACATATTTACACACATTTTGTTAGATCAGTGTGTTGTGTAAAACTCAACAATTCACAGTACTGCTAGCAGTATGTGAGCTATCTGTCCACTTTCACATTATTTGCCATTAAGTACAATTCTGATAATGTGTGCCAGAAACAACATTTCTGATGTTGCAAGGAGATGTGAAAAAAAATGAATGTGTCACTATTATGCCCTTCTTGTTCTGGTCATTGCTAGGTATACCCATTGACTGAATTCATTTTCTTGTCAGCTTATTTTCTCGGTTATTTTTTTTTCTAACATCTTTTGCATTTGTGCTCTGCTTGTCAGTGTGCAAACGCGGTTCACTCCCTAAGAAAAAAAGTGAAAAAGTGAAAAATGTACTTTAGGCTGTCTTCTGTAGCACAAAAGAGACTGGCAGTGGTACCTGGCTGACAGCACTTTGAATTGGGTTAGTAGTGTGTTGCAGTGTACAACTGAATAGTACTCAATGAACAAATTCCACTCATCACGTAACTTTTCTTGTGGCACAAGGTGTAAGTGCAGTCATCTCAAAGAATGGAGACAGCTGATGCAGCATTCAAATCAGGTTGACATATACTTTTACAAAGGGTGTCAGAATGCCACTTGTTACAACATTTTTATTAAGAATGTCACAACAAATGCATATGAGTATCATAACAATGTTTACTACAATAAATGTATCATTACTGCTTGCTATAGAAGCCAAATATAATATGTGTAAATTATGTAAAACAGGACAATGATGATATTTAATAGAGAACACACATACATAGATATTATGTACACATTATTTTTGTTCTAACTGTTGAGTTCTCATATATCATAAGTATTTGATTATGATAATATGTGTTATGAAGTACATATGCAGTCTAAGCCACCATGCCTTACTCAGGTCATCCAATTGCTTGCAACCAAGATGTACTTACAAACAAAAGCACTGCCTTTTACTTAGAAATGCAGTCCAGTGTCTAAGTAAAGTCATAGACATACAGGCATCTCTTAAGAATGCCTACATTCAGTCTTAAATTACTATACCTGTAATTACCATGATAACAAGTAAAGTTCTGTGGTAGTGATAGTCATTGAGCAAAGTGTAACATTTTATTATTTTTTTCTCCTCTATTCAATTCCCAGGTACCACTACTCAATCTTACCAATGTCTAACTCTCAACATGCCAATATATCACAAGTAATACCATTTTTCCTTCAAACAACCATGATTATAGTCATCACCATAAAGCATATCACTGTTTAACATTGCAACATGCCTCGAAAGTTTTATCATCGCACAAAGACAAATCTCATTGCCATTTTTAACACCTTCTTGATGTACTCAGTGCCAACGTGTCTGGCAAGTCATTCCCGTGCTTCAAATTGTGCGAATGCAGCTAACTAGGAGGTATGTCGTTGTGCACAAGCTGTTAGATGCAAGATCTGAACTGCGTGTGAATTTAGACCCATATTTCTAGCTTGACTGCTGCAGACATGCCTGGTGATGGCTGTAGTGCTTCACGAAGAGTGTCACAAAAATCGTGGACTCCTCACACCCCACCTTTGTCACCTAAAGGGAATAACTTAAGTTTTATACCAAGCCTTCATACCTGCTCCAATAGATCTTGCTTATTGCATTAGGCAATGAGTACATCAAATCAGTTGTGTGTGGATTCAATACTCCGAAATAGATATTCAATTTTTTCAGGCTACTATTTATAACATATTTTAATTTTGATACTGCATGATATTAACAATTAAATATTTGCAAATTCACTAATTAACATAGAAAGCAGAAACCTGATATGACACAGTGGAATACATGATTCTATTAGTCATATCATATCATTGTGACTGATTGATTGATTTTATGACACAATAATACCCTCCTATCTTATCTAGATGTGGCCAAGGCGTGCTTATGTATTTCTCATCTTGTTTTATGTATCTAAATAATTACGTAATGTGCCATGTCATTGATTTAATTCTTTCTTTTTTGTCTCCCCCACCCTATTTCTTCCTTATTTTTAATACATTGCTGCCGAAAAGAAATCGACTATTAGCACAGGAAGACAGACTAATCACTGGGGTTCGCTCACCATACCTCCAGAGGTGGCTGTGGTGACACCACTCAAAGACAGCCCAGGCACCCAATACATCTGGGTCACAACCTCTCAGTGTTGTCTCCACAATTTCTGCCTTACCTGCTCCACTTCCACCTGCAGCTGTTGGTGCAGTGGTGTCCACCAGGAGTAGTAGTACTGTAGTTGGCAATTTTGACTTGCATTCTATTACCAAAATGATGCCAAGTCTGGCACTCACCCAGGAAACTAACACAGGAGACACTGACAATACGTCTGTGGGTGAGAAGTAGATTCTCACTGTTCTCAAGTTGGATGTACACGCACTTCTGTGGTCTCTTACTTATCAACAATCATGGTGCCCCCAAGCCCTTTGTGTCCTTCACCATCCCCGTCTGTCTAGTATGTCCTGTTATGCCTGCTCTTGCTGCCACACTTACCTTACCTAACCGACCCTCTCATTCCTGAGCACCTTCTCCAAGATTTTGCTCCTCAAAAAAAAAAAATAGCCACTTGTCCCACAAAAAAAATATACTGCATATATAGTTTGAAACAAGGATGTTTATTTGAAGAAACAGAAGAGGTGGACCATTGGTGACAGGAATACACATCACCACTTTATGTGTCATCCTGACACACTTCATTTGGTCAAATTGACTGTACAAAATTATTCAGTTGTTGTCACTCATCCCTGTTGTGGTGACTCTTCAAAGTCATGACATTGTGTGTACAATACTACAGTTATGTTATGAAGAAGTGGACAATTATGGTGCTCTCCCACCACCCTTCTGCAAATTGCTGTATGCATTCTCCTGTGTCCTACCCTGTGCTTGTTACCCCCATTTTTACCTCTGTCCTATCAACCACTTTTTCACACATGTAATCTGCTCAAAAAGTAGAATCACACACAACACATATGGCCAGAAACAGTCCATCGAAAAGCCTTCACTTTTTGTCCTCAGCATTTTCATGGAGGTTTCCATCATCCATCAATGCTGAGTGATGGTGAATGCCACTCACCTTCCTATGGCAAAAGCTAAAGATTTTAATTCCAGCCACAGTAGTCTGGTTACTTTCGGGCAAATGTGCTTAAATCAGCTGCACTATTGGAATACTGAGTAAAGGCAGATGAAAGGCACTACTGTTCAACAGTTACTGTAGCAGTTCTTAGGCTGGCAGATATAATGAACTAGAAGTTCTCATGTGTGATATTGAGATAAACCCTCTGCTTGTAGACTGATGTTTATGCACAGTGTCATTTGGCTCAATTACAGCTGTAGGCCAAATTATTATTTCATGACATTTACATATTGATCATATGGTTAACTGCAAACATCTGTATTTATGTCCATTTACAATACTTTCTTAACATAGCATTTGAATAGTGTGCAAGAGAGCATTTGCAAAAGCATTCCCTCCCTAAAAGGAAGACTTAGTAAGCCCCCCTTATCCCGTTTATGTCTTAATGCTAGTTGCACTCTCCTACCCTTTCTTGCTCCCTTTAAGACACACTTTATTGTACAGAAGATGACAGATTAACTAAGAGTTAGTAATAAGAGCAGCACACCATATAGATGCTCCTACATGTCCACGACAAAATACTGTTGCTATTTCTCTCTATCTCTCTCTCTCTCTGTTCAGCCCTTCTGCTTAAATAAGTTGTCACTCTCCTTCAGTTGTATGATTTAAAGTGCATGAAGCAGGAGTTCCTTTGTGACATAATGATGTAATGTTCCATAGATAGATTTTTGCATACTTTCAAGGGTTATAATCCAGGTGTTACTTAACTGTTACTGGCTGTTTTATTCTACCGCTTTATGTGTAGCTGTTGACTACATATAGTTATGAACCAGCATTATCCTGTTTCTGTCAGAAGCTATTTGGTCCCTGACTCCATCTCTCTCTGCCTATGTATCTTCTCCTGCACAATGTCTGTCGCTGAGCACCACCTGCAACTCAGGCACTCCGTTTATGTCAAACTTTTGTGAGTTTTTGCCTTTGGCTGCTTTACTCAGGTGCCCTTCACATTGTTGTACTTAGTTATGTACAGTCAGGCTAAATTTCCTTTGAGCAAGCTGAAGTGTTGAATGTCTGCATGCAGTTGTCATGAGGTAATGTAGAGTAATACATACATTCTCCTCTTCTGCAAATTCTTGTCATTTTGGAACTTTGTAAAGTAGGAGTTCCTATGTGCTGTGTTTAGATAATACTTGTGTCTGTAGATTTTTCTTGGAATCCTGTCAATGTTCAAATCCAAATGTATTCCAAAGTGTTTTTGAATGTTTTTATGACTCTTGTGGCTGTAACAGTAGATTACATCTTTTCTTAACACACCATTCTCCCGCTGCTGTCTTAATGTGCTTGATCCCTGCTGTGAAGTCTGTCTTGTACAGATCTTGCCTGAATAGTTAGGATAATAAAGCAAACAGTAACACAACACAAATGTGTACAGAACTGAAGAATAAAAATATCTCTTATTATGTCTGTATGTGTATTCCTGTCACCAATGGTCCACCTCTTCTGTGTCTTCAAATAAACATTCTTGTTTCAAAACTGTTTCCATAAGCCATGTTTCCACCAGCAATTACATGCTTGGGCCTTCATGTGTATCATATTAACCCTGTAGCATACATATAAGGATTAAAGAACTGCAACTGTCATGACAATTGTGTAAACCATGACACCTGAAATATGAGCATAACACATATCTGTTCTATATTTTGTTAGATTCAGATATGGTTGTATGTGTATACTGCTTATTTGCATGAAAGTCTTCACAGAGCAACACAGACTACTTCTAATTCCCATTCTAAGTTCAACACCACAAGATATGTATACACATGTGCTAATACTTTGTCATCAGCAGCACAATTGAACTTGCCAGTGATGTGCTTCAGGCAGAGAGTACAAGGAAATTTCAACCAGTAATTCTTCATTTAGGCTGCACAACATCTGCATGCCTTTACAGAATTTTGAAAACAAGGTATCTGGATTTCAGAGTGATGTTGAGTTAATTAAGTAAGTCTGTTACTGTTTGTCTGCACTCCAGATGTTACATTTTCAAGTGTGTTATAATGGTGGGTAACCTTTTCACATATAATCCATCCCTATTATTCTGCAGTGCACTTGTCATATTTAGGAATTGTCTGTTTGTATTGTCAAAGCGCATTGTGAAAGCATGAGAGAAGAAGTGACAGCAGCAATATAAATGCTTACTGCTTCCATGCAATCATGCAGGAGTGAAATGGCAGGAAGGCTTGACTGGTCATCCACTGGTTTACAGTTGTGATTGTCATTGGCATCCTATACTGTGAAACAGACACATGTCCCTCACAGTGACTCAATGTGCATGAAAGACAGTATACATGAGACAAGCACAGTGCTGTTACATTGGTCTGTCCACACATTTGGACACAGCCCCCTCTGCACTTTACCCCATTTTTAACAGGAACATCTTCTCTGAAACACTGTGATGAGGCTATCATGTCAAATATACCCTCTAGCCCATTAAGAATCATACTTCTCCTGCGATAATTGCAAGTAATACTGTGTTCTGCAGGCTGTGAAATTAGATAGGTAGAAGATTCATTCCCCAGCATGGGGAACTTATGTGTGCTTGTGTGTGTATATGGTGGAGGGGGGGGGGTCTAGTGACTGGTAAGTAATGCTTCAATGTCAAATGTATTGTGCCCATTTCTATTGAAGACCATACATTTAACTTTTAACATAGCTCCCACTTTTAACAGAAATATCTTTGCAACACAGTGATGAGGTCATCACAACAAAAATGCACTCTATCCCCTTATGACTCAGACTTCTCCTGTAGTGCCTGCAATTAATATTGTGTTCTCGAGATTGTATAACTCTATATGTAGGAGGCCCAAATCTCACAATGGGGAACTTGTGGATGTGGCTGCAATGTAAGGTACGTATAGCTTCCTGAACAGATGTGCTGTATCAATATCCATTTAGGGGAGTATTTTAACAGGGGGCTCAATGCTCCCAACTCCTTATCCCACCTTTACCACAGACATTCTCTTTGTATCACACTGATGAGGTAATCATGTCAAAAGTGCATACTGTGGCCTTACAACTCAGACTTGTCCTACGGTGCTTGCAGCTAATTCTGTGTTCTATAAATTGTGTAAATAAATAGGTAGGGGGTTCAAATCCAGCAATGGTTAACTAATGTGACTGTATGTGCTATCATTTACAATTGTATCTGTGACAACAGCCCTTATGTAAACTTCCACTTAGAAGATGTATTTTCACTCCCAGACAATAAATAGTTTTGGAAACACAAAGTTCACATCATGCTATCAAAATGAACTACATCACAATGTTCGTATGAGTCATCCTATGGCACTGGCAGTTGATATTGTACATATGGAGGGAGGAAGTCTCAATCCAACAATAATTAACTACTGTGTTTGTGTATTCATCTGTTGTGCTGTTGGGGGGGGGGGCTTCTAATGCATGTAGTATGTATAGCTGTGTAGTGTTACTGTGCACTTCAACTACCTTCATACATTTTTAGAACATCAATGTATGAAAGATTGGTTATGTAAACCATTCAAATGCGCACTGTTACAATTGTAAAACAAAATCTCATGTGGTGAGTGTGATTCAGGATGTGTTCTGTACCTTGTGATCTTATGCAGTCTATTCAGATCCATCCATTACTTCTTAGACTCACTTGTGTCAGCATGTCTCTAAATGTGCATGTATTTAACAATGTTGTAAGCCAGCTATCTGCTGTGTACATGTATGGCTGGAGATTCCTATTGCAAAAAGTTCTGCTCATTGTTCCCACAAAAATGCTTTATTAAATAATCATGATGCCATGAGATGAAATTTGGCTTTCCCATGAGAACTACTAAGGCTTTTCATGTGGTGTATGGACATGAGACTATATTCTGTATACTGTTACCTTAGTAAGGCATGTGTTTGAATCTGTGATTATCCACAAATTATGCATGATTGGCATTCTCTAATCACAGTGATAACTATATTGTGTATCACGTGTGTTTGGGTATATCTAGTAGCAAGCAATGCTGTGTGAGAAGGACACATATAGCAGCAGTCTTTTAAAGAAATTACAGGCACACACATCTCTTGCAGCAATAGCACGATTTAATCACTTCAAAGATCAAAATATTTAATTATTTATTTTACTTTACATTTGTTAACCGGGAAAGTCTGACTTGGAATGAGCCATTTTTCAATGGAGGCCTGGGGGGAAACACTCCAGATGAATGTCTTTGTAATGTGGGAGGAAGCCAGAGCACCCTGAGGAAACCCACAAGAATATATGGAGGACATGCAGACTCTGCACAGAAGGCACCCCAGCCAGGAATTGAACCAGAGAACATCTTGCTGTGAGGTGACAATGCTATCGCTGCACCACTGTAGCATCAGTGGTACTGAGCTTTTGTGGTCATATAATCAGGTGTTCAAAACTGCATTCACTAACATTCACAATTGTTATAATGTGCACACTTGCAGTGGGCAAAACTTCTTCCAGCATTTTTATACAAATTGCAACACAATCATATGATGTAAAGACTTCACATAGGTGGAGTCTCACAGCTTCTTTAAGACTTCCACTGTGGCGCATGTAATTTATACACATGTTGGTAGTCAGTGGACTTACATAACTTGCTGTTCAACTCCGGCCAAGGGAACATTCTGTGAATGTACTGATATTACACAAACAACACTGCATGAAGTTATTATTCCAAATGCTTACTTTGGAGAAAGAAATAGAAAGTAATTTGTAATATCTTGCCAGTGAAACAGTTGTTCTGTGAATGCCATGGTGTGAGTGATCCTGCATCACATGCATTCAGTAATGACTTGTATAGCATATCTACATATATACAGTGTGTATCACATGTGGGGCAATGTCGTTGGACAAAACAACAGGAATGGCTTCCTTGGATGAGAAATATTGATATTGCAATTCCTACATTAACATAATTACCTCTTTGTTATCATTCTGACAAAATCATATTGTATACAATGTCCTTTATTATTTCACATATTAATTTCATTTATATTTGACAAGACATATTGCTATGTTTTCCAGCAGATGTAGTCAATACACAGCTCTGTAGAATTTGTAGAATGACAGGCAGAGGTTTGAATCTGGTAACATCTGTCTGTCACATTATCATATCAGACAGGACTAGCTTAGGAAACATTTATTGCACAAATGGAAATATTTTTAAAGCATAATTATCCAAGGAGGGGGGATTCTATCATTTACAACAGGGAAGTGCTGTAAGGCCTTGAAGTGTGTTTGTCATGATACATACAGCATGCCTGTTTCTGTGGTGTCACAGGTTGTTTCACATCTTCCTGCTATCTCTGCCTGCATGTCTTTGAGTATGGCAAGATGTAAATGTTGAGTATATCACTGATTTTTAATGGGATTACTTAATTTCCTAATAAGAATGCACTGTATTACATGTCTTCTTCCAAACATATATGGATTACTGTAATTGTTTTCTTCTCTGTATAGTTTTGTTGGATATGAGAACTTAACAGAAGATGACTTTATGTATGACGTGATATCAGATCATCATATAGTGTAATTGGATCTCCACTTAGCAGTTTTTTGTGTGTTTATGCTGTTTGCCTGCTGGTATGGCAGTGTTTGCTGTAATGTCTTGTGACCATGCCCAGTATAAATGAAATCTATGTACATAATAGTCACTCTTAGCATTCTGTCATTAAACCTGACTCATTTGTAGCATCTGTGCCTGCATTATGTCATTCTGATTTATTCTGAATGTGCACATAATTTCTGACGTTGCTCTCAGCATACATCATTTGCAGTTGGTAGACCTACATTGCCTAATAATCACATTGCTCTTCACAGTCATAGGGGTATAATATTATAATATACAGTCACCTAACTATAGATGACAGAATGCTAAAAATGACTGCTACCATTGCCTTTAATTCATCTGTTGCCAGCTTAACTCTCAACTGTTCAGATGTTCACAGAAAGTCCAGATTTTATGCCTGATACTTTTGGATGTTCTTTGTGTTTCACTGTTGCAGTCATTACATTTGTGTAATCTGCTGGCAGGTTGCCCTCAGTTGGCCTGAATTCCAAAGTCTTGGGTCCTGTGTCAGTTACTGTCTCTTCTTCCATGACGTCAGGTCGTCAGGGGTATAAAACATGCAGCCAACACCATTTTCTTCAGTCTTTCTTGCCGCGCGGTGCCGGAAGCAGAAGCATTTCGCAAGTGCCGGTCGGCCGACTACTGAAATATTCAAGTTTGAGTTTCAGAACCGAAGTCTTCACTAAAGCTAAGTACCCCGTTGGAAATTTTTTTCTTGCTTTTTACTGATGTCAGAAAAAGTTAATAATTGTATTACTTGTGGGAAGCAAATACCTCATAAGGATTTCCATTTATACTGTATTCCTTGCCTAGGCCCTGATCACAACGTGCCTGGCTGTCGGTTTTGTGCTAGATTTAACCAACGCACTATTAATCATCGGTATATTTTTGCATCTAAGTATTTTGTAAACAGATTTAACTACCCAGAAATGTCATCGGATAGCAATCCGACTACCGGAGTACATAAAAAATGCATAGAAAAAGACAGAGAAAGGCAGTCGAGATCCAAAACCAACGACGAAGCTTCTCCTAAGCCAGTCGCCGGTTCACCGGTACTCAGTGAGGTGCTTTTGCAGCCCCTGATACCCGCTACCTTTGAGTTGCAGGCCTCTACCGACACCCATGTGGAATCCGGCATGCTGCAAGATACTCAAGGTATTGGACCAACGGATGTGTCTCCCTCGGATGGGTCCAGAGCCGCTGAGCAGGCACCGGCTTCTGAGGGTGTATTCAGACCTCAACATTTATATATCAAACCGACGACAGCTGCAAAACCGAAGACAAAGGCAACTTCTAAAACTAAAAAAAACAACGCTTGAGCCACGTGCACAGGCCTCTATGCCTAAAAAACAGATGATCAAAATGGCTGAAGACCTTATTACCTTCATCAGGGGTAACCATCCCCCTCCAGATAAGAGGCCTAGGCAAGACACTGACTATGAATCTTCAGATCAGGTTTCTATTTCTTCTGATTCCTCTTCTGACCAGGAATTATCTATACCTCCCTATGAGGATTCTGATGCTGAAGAGTCTATTCCATCTGCATCTCCTCCAGAGGATTATTCATTTGGAGAAACCTTGCATACTTTGAGGGAGCATTTTCATTGGGAGAGTCAAGACTTCTCAGAATCAAAAAAGAGGCTCAGGGATTTCCTTCTCCTCCCTCAGCACAAGCCTTTAGCCATTCCCCCTGTTTTAGACATTGTGGATGATGTGTTTTCAGAGTCAAGCTTGACCCCTGACTCCTTACCTCCAGCTCCCAGTAAGCCTGACAGATATTACAGGGTCCCTGACTCACATACATTTTTATTTAGAAACCCTGCTGCTGATCCTGAAACTATTTCACAGGGTCCAAAGGGAGTTAAGGCCTCAACAGCAAAAAATCCTAGCCCCTCTGACAGAGATTCAAGGGCACTAGACAGATGGGGAAAAAAGGTTTATACATCTTCAACCTTGGCAGTCAGGGCCTTAAACTGTCAATTTCATATGCTTAAGTACAAACAACATGTTATGGGATTGCTGAAACAGAAAATGATGTTGATTTCAGAATGTGCAGAAAATAAAGAATTACAGGAATTATTGCATGCTGCTGAACAAGTTGGAAAGCATACTTTGCAATGTGGCTTTGATTCCTTAGAGGCCTCCTGCAGAGCCACAGTTACTGGATCTGTGATTAGTAGGCATGCCTGGTTAAAGGAACAAAATTTGCCTGATCATGTTAAAGCTAAAGTGCTAGATGCACCTTTACAGCATGATTCTCTGTTTGGTATTAAGGCAGAAGAGGTTTTAAAGAAAATGAAGACAAAGCTAAGTCTATGCAAATTGTTAAAGACTTCTTACAAGTGCAGCCACCTAGATTCAGTAGACGCTAGCCTACAAAAAATTGGTCCTTTCCTGCGTCAGACAGAGCTCAAAGGGGCAAATCCAGACACCCAAAGAGTTCCAGATACCAGGTGCAAGATTCATACAGGTCAAAGCAATGGGGCGCATCTACCTCCAAATCAGGGGGAGATAAAGCGCAAACCTACAGAAAACAGTCCCAATGACTTCCCTTTGCCTACACCAAGCACTTATCTTTTGGCAGCATCCTTAGAGGGAAAATTAGCACTTTTTGCTCAAAATTGGCAGTTAATAACCCAGGACAAGTGGGTACTAAACATAGTATCACAGGGATACAGATTCCATTTCCACACTCTGCCAATGGCAAATGGTTGGCCAGATCTGCCCACAAATCAATGGGCAGAGGCACAGAAACAGGTTATGTCTCTCATGGATATGAGGGCCATTCATCCAGTACCATAACAGGAAAAAGGACAAGGTTTTTATTCAAGACTGTTCTTGGTACCCAGAAAGGACAAGGCCTGGCGGCCAATACTAGATTTGTCAATTCTGAACACATACCTGGACATTCCAAAAATCAAAATGCTGACTTTGCAGCAGCTTCTGCCCATGCTGGGCAAGAATGCTTGGTTGGTGACATTAGACCTAAAAGAGGCATACCTGCATGTCCCAATAAGACAATCGTGCAGAAGATACCTCAGATTCAAGGTTGGCTTAATGCATTACCAATTCTCTGCACTGCCCTTTGGCTTATCTACTGCACCCATGGTCTTTACAAAGTGCCTGGCACCACTAATTGCATTTTGCAGACAAAGAAGTATACAAATATATCCTTACTTGGACGACTGTCTCATTCAAGGAGAGAACAAGGACACTCTTCTTTGACACCTGACATTTGTGAAAAGGCTTCTAACATGCCTAGGGTACACAATAAATGAAAAGAAATCACAACTGGTACCCGCTCAAAAGATAACATTCCTGGGTGCAAGCTTGAATACAACTGCCCAGATGGCTTACCTTATGCCAGACAAACAAAGGCAACTGACTACTTACTTCAAACTGATGGCAACAAAAACCCAGTCTTCTGCAAGACAAATTCTGCAGGCTCTGGGCTTCATGGCATCCTGCATCCTACTAATTCCATATGCAAGACTGCATATGAGGAAACTTCAATGGTACCTAAATGTTTATGGAGTCAACATTTACACAGTCTGGAAACAATGATCCCTCTCATTCCCTGCCTGCAACAGGAGTTTCTATGGTGGGCAAAGGCCTGTCACCAAAACATGGGACGGCCCTTCACTCTACCCCCTGCCAGCCAAACCTTAACAACAGATGCATCAGATTATGCCTGGGGGGCCCACATGGCAGGAAGATGCATTCAGGGCATATGGTCCCCAAATCAAATGCATCTACATATCAACCAGGAAGAGATGCTAGCTGTTCAAAATGGCCTAACAGCCTTCAAGGACTTACTTCATCCAGGACAACTACTGATAAAGACGGACAACACCACAGTCATGTGGTATATAAACAAGCAAGGGGCACACACTCATACCCCCTTTGCAGATTAGCCATGGCACTGTGGGACACAGCTTTGACCTACCAAGTACATCTTCAAGCCCAATTCCTGCCAGGAAAATATAACATTCTGGCAGACAATTTAAGCAGAAACCTTATGGATCCTCACGAGTGGAAACTAAATCCACAAGTCTTCAGCATGATAACAGAGAAATGGGGGAGCCCAGGCATAGATCAATTTGGCTCTCCTCAAAATTATCAGTTGAAAAGATTCTGCACAAGGACTTATCACAGACAAGCATGGAAAGTGGACGCCCTACCCTTCAGTTGGAAAAACCTATCAGTTTATGCCTTTCCTCCTCTGCCTCTTCTACCCAAAGTCCTCCTAAAAGTCAGACAAGAGAATCCAAAGATTATATTAATTGCCCCAGATTGGCCCCACCAATACTGGTACCCAATCCTGAGGAACTTGTCTCAATATCCAGCATGGACCTTGCCTCAAAGACCACAACTACTGTCCCAGCAAAACAATCAGATCCTGCACAATCAACTACAGACTCTAAACCTGGCAGCATGGCTAATCATGTAATCATACAAACAACACCTCTCAGTAAAGCTGTGATAGATGTCATTTTGGAAGCCAGAAGGTCTAGTACTAGAAAATGTTATGCTGACAAGTGGAAGAGATTTTGTGCTTGGAATCAAGCACAAGGAACTGATACAGCAGAACCAAATATTCCTCAGATATTACAATACTTAACTGAGATGCTTGACAAAGGCCTATCTTTCTCATCAATCAAAATCCATGCCTCTGCCATTTCAGCTCATTACAACACAGAGCCACCACTCTTTTCTCATCCTTTACTAAAGCAGTATCTTAGAGGAGCCAAAAATTTAAGGCCCCCTAGAAGATCATCATTACCTGCATGGGACCTCAATTATGTGTTGGAAAAGCTCACCCTGCCTCCATTTGAACCAGCTGCTACCGCTGATGTAAATTTCTTATCATGGAAGACCGTTCTGTTACTAGCAATTACTTCAGCAAGAAGAGTTTCAGAGCTACAAGCCCTCATGGCTGTAGAGCCTTTTATCATATTTTACCCGGACAGGGTGTCTCTGAGGAAGAATCCTACTTTTATGCCTAAGGTGGTTTCCAGTGTGGCTCTTAACCAAACAATTCATCTGCCAACTTTTTATTCAAATCTGCAGAACAAAGGGGAGAGAATTCTGCATTCCTTGGATGTACACAGACAGCTAAGATTCTACTTGAGCAGGACTAAAGATCTAAGAAAAACTGAGCAATTACTAGTGTCATATGCTGCAGGATCAGAAGGAAAGGCTATTTCAAACCAGACAATTTCAAAGTGGATAAGCCACTGCATCCGTTTCTGCTACTTACACCAAGGAAAACATGTGCCCAAGGGCATTAGGTCTCATTCCACCAGAGCTGCAGCTACTTCAGCAGCCTTTCTCAGAGGAGTACCAACCAAAGACATTCTAGAGGCTGCTACTTGGAGTTCTGTTCACACCTTTACAAAGCATTACCATTTGCCTCTCTACTCTAAGTCCAGGGCAGGCTTTGCCATTGAAGTGCTGCAGGGCCTTATAGCCGCACCTAATGCTGTTTAGCTCCAGCCTCCCAACCATAGCTTTGGGATTCTACCCAAATGTAATGACTGCAACAGTGAAACATGAAGAACATAGTACAGTTGTGTACACTTACCATAAATGTAGATGTTTGAGTGTAGTCACTGTTGTAGTCCAGGTTACCCTCCCGCCATCCCCCTGTTATTCTGAAGTTTATCTTCCCTTCACTATCTTCTACAACCTATGTGGTGTATTTGCTCTTTGTTGAAGGTAAAGTTTATATTCATGCATGTATATATATATATATATATATATATATATATATATATATATATATATATAAATAATATTGCTACCTTTTTGGGGGCACCTGACATCGGGGGCAAGAAAAACTAAAGAAAATGACATTGGCTGCATGTTTCATACCCCTGACGACCTGACGTCATGGAAGAGAGGACAGCAACCGATGCAGGACCCAAGACTTTGGAATTCAGGCCGACTGAGGGCAACCTGCTAGCAGATTACCCAAATGTAATGACTGCAACAGTGAATACACTCGAACATCTACATTTACGGTAAGTGTACACAGCTGTACTTTAGTTCTTAATAAAAATTGAGTTTTTTTGGTAAATCTCTGAAGATTTAAGTCATCAAATATTGACATATTCTATTAACTTTTTAAGTTCATAAAAGTATTATTTAAAATCTGTCCCTATTTCTGGTCCTTTGCCCCCTATTATTTTAGGCTTTGTCCAGATTGCTTGGGCTAACAGGTTGAGAGGTATGGTTCTCAGCCTGCTAGCACTAGACACCCTGAAGCAGTATAACAAATGTCTCATGTTTACTGACAACCCCTTACTGTTACCTAGCAAAATTTAATTGTGTAAGGTGTAAAAACTTACACAGGCTAGAAACAAATCTGTCATGCAATACTGTTAATAGTAAACAGCATTCCTAAAACCTACTATACCTCTCACATTAAGCCTATACATGCTGAGGTATGAGAAATCCTTTCCAAGTGTTCCCGGCAAAGCATTATCAAAGCTAGACATCAACAGTCAACTCATACATGACCCATTGCGCGCACACACACACACACACACACACACACACACACACACACACACACACACACACACACACACACACACACACACACACACACACACACACACACATCTACTACTTCCTCCCCAAATAAGGGTCACATGAGCTGCATGCCTAAGCCACTAAGTGTACCAGACAAAGTGAACATCATTATCAAATTTCTTGTAATTGTTGACTCAGTTATCATACATACTGATGTTCAACTCACCAGGTTGAACAAAGGCAGAGTGAGGTTTAGTTCTCTTTCAGGTGCTAAGATTTGCAATACAATCACAATCTGCCTTCATGCTCCATTTGTCAAATGTAAAACTCTGAGCAAGTCACTTAACCAGACAGTGCTCTCAGGGTGAAGGTCTGTGTGAATCAGTCCCCTAGCTCTATGGCCTAGGTTTAAACTAAGTAATAAATGGATCATGCAACAACTACGCCAGTAACAGATTCAACAGGATTAAATAAAGACATCACTGAATCTATTACTGGTGTGGTTCTTTGTCATGTGATCATCATATTATTTAGTCAGAAAATACAGTTTATACCTAGGCAATAGACCTAGGGGGACATGATCCAGAGTACCATCCTTTTTGGCTCTTACACAAAGGGAGGTTTACAACAGACCAAGGTAATTAGAGATCCATAAGCCTGACCAGGCTCATCTATAAGGTTACAGAAAAGATAATTATATAATTAATAAATAATAATACAGACTCTCAACCCAACCCAGATGAAATTCATCATGGTTAGGTCCTGCCCACTTAACCAAGCTGATGTCTTCGAAAAAAGTTACTGAAGGAATGGATGAGGGCGGAACAGTACATGCTATATATCTTGATCTTACTAAAGCATTTGACACCATGTTACATTCAGGTATCACAGATAAACTCCACCAGCTAAATGTCAGTCCCTATGTAACTCATTATAAAGCAAACTGTCTCACAAACAGAACCCTGGAAGTTAGGATGGGTGGCTGTATCTCCTCCAAAAGACCCATCACTAATGGTGTACCCCAGGGTTTAGTCCTTGGGTTACTCCTCTTTGGCATTTACTTCTTGGTGGACACAGCTAATATTAACAGTTTGTGGCTGACCAAGTCTGTAAATGTCTGTAATCCTAGTGTCATCATAACATCCCCATAGTACACCAAGATCCTCCAAGAAGGCTTGTCGCAAACAAATAGCTGCTGTCAAAACCATGGACTAAAAGTTAATGCCAGGCATATAACTATATCTTTTGGCAAGCATGACTGCCCTTGCAACTATCACATTGACAACACACTGCTGAAAGTTGACCCTGCAGTTAGGGATCTGGAAACCTATGCTGACAATGAACTGTCCTTTGATCCATTTATTCACTGTTGTAAGGAAGCCGTTTTTCATTGCACAGCTTATACCTAAATGTATTGCACCCAGATTCTGGGATGTAATTGATCTACTATACTCAGCACTCATCAGGCTGATCACTGAGTACAATGTCTCTTTCAGTATGTACCTGTCTAAACACTTATCATGACTGGAATGACCACAGCACAGCACAAAATCAAGGGCCTAAATCTTAAACACTGCAGACAATCTCAAACCCTTGTCCTTCTTTTCAGTATCATACAGGCTACTGAAATGTAACCTCTGTCTTGTGTGTAGAGCTTCACCAGACCCCATTCTGACAGACCTATTACACATTTGCAAGTTCTCTCTTATCATAAATACCCACTAAAGAGATATCAGTCTCTTTTGCAAAATAAGTAGAACATGATGGGCAGGTAGGCTTGTATCATAGAAAATATCACTTTTATCAAACCATCTTCCACACCACATAAAGCAAATTATTTCTCTCACTCTATGGAAATATAATTTGGACGGCGCAGTGGTGTTTGGGTTTCCTCTGGGTGCTCTAGTTTCCTCCCACGGCACAAAGACATATGTCTGGAGCATTTCTCCCTGGGCCTCTGCTGAAAATTGATTTGTTCCAAGTCAGTCTTTCCTGGTAAACAAATGTTAAATAAATAAACAAATACAAACAAAATGTATGTATAACCACAAATTCACACCCATTGTAGCAGCTCTGTCCCTCATGGATAGGAGAAACATGTAAATATTCAAACATATCCATGTTCAGCCCATTTCTGGGTTATTTGTATTCAAAATATAAGGGCTAAAAGCTACTTGATTCATGTTGTCTGTGTAGTAATATATCCTATTTTTGTAAATACCACTGCAATAGGATCATGCTATTAAGCTTAAACCTCTATCCAATAGACACCTAATTATGTATGTATAACTCTGCTTAATGAGAAATGTCTGGCAGTTGGCTTAGAGGATTAAGGAGCTGTTAATGAGCTGCTTCCTGTGGTCCAGTGGTGCAAGGTTTGACTCCATCAGCCTCCACTTCCTAATTGTGTGACTCTGAGCAAGTCACTTAATCAGTCACCACTCTTGGGCTGAGTCTAAAACAGGTCCATGGAGATCAGTGCTCAATCAGGTGAAATAAATAAATATAATGCATCTGTTATTCAAATGTTGTGCTATTGCTTTCTGCACCTGGGTCATGGCTGTAAGGGTCACTAGGTCAACCCTCCTGTCTAGTAAATAAATAAATGAATGAAATAAATAAGTACAACCCTTCAGTAGACATCATAGCCCTGACTTTGATAATGATAAGCATTGCTGATATTAAAGGATCTCATAAACATATTCAGATTCTTTACAGAAAATGTTACAACATATATAAAGATGGCAGGTGGTAAAGAGTATATAACATGTATTCTCACAGACTAATCATAATGTAAAAGGAGCTCATCCCTTACCTTAGTATACACGTGTAAGCCTATTACACTGTTGCATGTTTCTGTTTCTGATACAGTCAAAACATAGCTGTTCATCTATCACAGTTCTCATTTTAAGTAACTCCACAAAGACTAGAACATACCCAACAGAGTACTGAGTAACCTAAAAGAGTTCCTAACAAAGTGGGCACATTTGTCAGACTACTTTGTGAAGCTATGCTGTTCTGTGGAAGAATAATATTTAAACAGAACTACACTGTAGAGCTATCGAATGGAATATGTGTGGCTTTATTATCGATACAGCTTTAACGATTAGAAAACAAAATCAGTACTTTCCATTCCCCTTTGGCTGTTATGAGAGGGAGATTCTTACTAAATGCTATCACCACCGTCCTTTTCATTGTTTGAAACATACTGCTGTAATAGCTGCTGTGTGTCTTATGTGTGTCTAAAGGCATTGTGCATGGCTTTGGAATGTCTGATGAGGTACATATTTTGTCCCCTTCAATTTTTGAGTGAGAGAAGCATGAAAGAAATAGCTGTGGTCTGACAGCATATTCAGACTCTTTTATCTGAACTACAGGTAACAGGTTTGTGTAAGCCATAAAAATAAATAGTGCACTGCAAAATTAAGAGCAGCTTTTACAACCTTAGAAATAACATGCTTAAGAACAGCACTTATATCTTAGCTTTTGTTTTAATAGAACCCTGAAATGTGTGTGTAAGTTGCAATATATCTTGTTGTATTTAAATGTATTGTGTATTTGTACTGTTATGTTTCAATGATGTTCTTGTAAAAAAGCTTATGGCATTTGAATGATAAAGTAGAAGAATGAAGCTGTAGCTTAAAGCATGAAAACATCAAAATGCTCCTCTAAATTACATATTTTTAGAACAACACTCCTTAATGTTTATCTTCTTGTGTTTGTCCACCCACTGAAGAGAAGAATGTAGGCATTGGTTTATGATGTGGGTAATAATGACAGTCCATTTTTATTGAGGAAAAATTCTTGGAATGAAATAGCCAGTACTTCATTTGGTCTCTGAGTTTTGCATTACATCTTTTTTACATTCCTTAGGCACTGCAGTAATAAGAAAAATATATTTTAATTGATCAAGGTAATTAGAAAAAAAACACATTCAGTATCTGCAGAGGTAAGGATCTGCTCTAAAACATTAAATTCCACATCTATATAATTTGCTTTTGTAGCCCACTTGTAGTTCTTGATTTATACTGCATTTCTCGATGAAAAACTGAATTTGTTTAGGGAAAAAAATGAAAAGAATTGGTGCCTAGATATCCATCTAGGATAAGAGATGAAAATCCTGCAGTATCTCAGTTCTGCTAGTGGAGGTTTCCAGGGAATGCGTATATTTATGTTTAAGCATTTAAGAGACAGAGCTGCTCTGTGTGAATCTACCTAACTGAACTCTCTGTCTTGTCTTGTTTTACTGGGCTGTTCTCCAAAGAAAGCATTTGAAAATTCAGGAAGTATTCACATAAGAAAAATTTCCACTAATAATACTTTGAAATTTTGTTGCCTGTTCTATGGATAACTAAATGTATGATCCAGTAAAACTTATGTTTTGTCTTTTCTAATGTACCTGTACATATGTCCACCATTCATAATGTGCAATACCAAGTATTCAAGAAGATGGATGCTATAAACATAAAACAGACAGCTGTTTGCCTCTCATCCATCAATTTAATGAAAGATAATCTGCTATGTTTCAGTACTGTGCCGAGCTCTGCATGCCCTACAGATTAATCCTTTCTAATGCTTTGCATTTTAAACAAGATGTCTAGATAGTGCACGCCTAAGTGCCCAAACATGCAAACAATACTTAACACCTGTGTGCTCTACACATTTCACCTACTCTACAATAAGACTATGAGGTCAGAGAACTGAAGCTATGTATGCTACCTTTCTCTTGAAATTTTGCTTTTTGTGTCCATGTGTTAGACTCCACTCTTATAATAAGAGCAGCTGATACAATGTGGACTCAGGGTACAGAATGCATGCTGAGTGAATCCCAAGCCAAGCATTTCACATCTACCATCATCACAATGAATTGAATTGTCAAAGCTTAGTTCATTAATCCTGATACCAGAATCTTCAGAGTATGATGTTCCTTGTTGATGGTCTTATTTAAAACATTTCTTTGTTCCTTTAAAGTTTTAAAATTGAAAACTATGTGAGCTGGTGACGAACATCATCCTACTTTCACCATTTTGCAAGCTGCTTCAAAATACATGTACCTCATCTCATTCATACAGTTTAAACATCCTGGCAATGAAACTTCCCATATACTATTTCTACATTATTTTAAAGTTATCCAGGACTATCATTCGCCCCTTAAAAACATTCAGCATAATGATGGTATTTTCATTTTACAGTTATTTGCAAATAAATCTTTTCTGACAGTGCCTTTAAAAGGGCATTAAAGAAATCATTGAAAAGAGCTTGACCTTTGTCTCAAAAAGAGACTCTTAGGTGCAGCATACAAACACAATCTGGTATGGTTTCGATGAGATGGCTCTCATATTATTGTATTAATAGAGGACAACCTATAAAATCTGATGATGGTATTTGCAGTTCCTTATTGGTTAATATATTTGTATCCCAGAGTTCACTACTTGGTCTGCCACTTTTCACAATTTATTTGAATGATAAGACCAATCTTAGCGGGATTCCAAGGTACTTATGTATGCTAATGACTTCACTATTACTCTGTGTTTCAGTATTCTATAACCCATTAATATCTGATATGAAGAATTGTTCCCTTCCCTTCAATTTTGGCTTGTCCAAATGGGTCCAAAGCATCAAAACAGAAAGTACCTATTCTTGTCTGGTGACTTCCTTTTAAGCACTGTTTCTGATTGCCAGGACTCACCATCTCTTCGACCTTATACAGCTGGTAAAAGACCCAAACTGGCCATTAAAGCTCTTGACTTAATCATTAGACAGGATGTGCATAATAGGCAATCAATTAAAATTTGACATCTGAGTAACGAATGTGATGACTAAGAACAATATAAAATGATTCAGCCTTTACAAAACCAAAACTATCTTAACAATTAGCCACTGCTTTGTTCTCTCAATTTTTGTACTCTTCTAATATCTTCACTTCTATCATAAAAAGTTACCCTAAACAAAAGCACTCCAGATCTGCTAGTCTGAACAACAGATCAAACAGAAATAAGTTAGTGATTGGTGACTTTATTGCCTCTCACACTGACTCATCACCCACAAGGCTGGACAAGGAAAGAGTATTACAATAAGTTGTCATTCAAGCACCAAATTTTTGACATTATGAGGGCCCTAAGGATCATAAATCCTGACAAATATAACTATGACACAGTAGTTATACATGTGGGAATGAAAGACATGAGTAATATAACCAAAGAAACATGCAGAGACTTGTTAGAACTTCCTATGCATTTTACAAATGCAGGTTAGACATTAGCACTGAATGGAATCCTTTCTTCATCCCAAATGATGCCTAGATATGGATAAAGGATAATTGGTTTTAATAACTGGTTAAATAGCTGGTGTCATTCCAGGGGGATCCAGTACGTGTCAGCAATGAATGACATTATCAACAGTTCATCTTGCTTAGCTAAGGATGGCCTTCACCTCTTGTTCAAAGCTAAAGCCTTTGCTGCCATTCTAGTGCCATTTTTAGCTTGAGTCTGTTTGATGGCCGTTTCAGTGTGGCTACCAAATCAGTACCGAAATTATATCACATTAATGTGGCTCTCTTCAAAAGTCTAAACAATAATTTGGCTGATTTTGAAGCACTCCTGCATTTAGAAAATATGTATGTTTGTGTAGATACTGAAACTTGGATTAAATGAGAGAGAGTTTTCTCTGAATGCTAAAAATATGCACTTTTCATGTCTTCAGATCCAATGATAACTTTTTTGGAGTCTTTATGTTTCTCAGTGAACATATTACCTTCAGGCAGATCCCGGTGGGCCCTCAAACTGAACTCATTGAACTACAGGTCATTCTAAATAGGATTAATTATCAATTAAAAGCTTGCTATAGAATACATTCTTTGCCCTTTGATAACCACATAAGGTTTCTCAGTGATCTAAATGATCTGTCTGTAAGCAAAAACTTCATTATTTTGGGTAATTTTAATTAGTCTTTGATAAACTAAGAGATATAATCCTCCAATGTATGATATGCCCAAAAATGTCTAGACTTTATTAAAAAAAATCCGCTCTGAGGACTTGATAAACAAACTTACTAGAGGACAAAGCATTCTTGACCTGATTCTTACAAATATGGCATTGTCTTGAATTACTCCTATGACATCTGTTTCCTCAGTGAAGTTTGACCACAAACTTGTGGCCTTCTGCTTTAAACTCCCAAAAGCCCCTGCACCAAACCCCACTAACTTTAAGGACTACAAAAGTGATAACCTTGACCAATTCTGTGATGAAATATCAACATCACTGACCATGATAAAGCAGCAGCCTTTACTAAAGAATTCCTAGCCATGAGAGCAACACAGCACAGATGAACAAGAATGAGAAAATCAGGAAAAATAAATACATTTTGTTTCATTCAGCCTAGAAATACCATTTTTTTCTTGTTCAGACAAGCATTACCCCTGCCTTCACAGACATCACTGAGGTTCATTACTGCACAGCACTCTATTTCCTGGGTAATTCCTGCTACATCTGAGAAGTTAATGATTTCTAAGGGGGCAGAGATTAGCTTACTTAATATACCGTGTTATTTTGAGGAGGAATGCATAACATTCCATGAAGTCTCAAACGAGTGTTGGGTAGAGTGTTGGTCACATTGTGAGAATGTCTGCTGGTTATCTTTGGCTCCATTCTTCAGAATAATTGCCTATACCTGCTTTTCTTGATTGAAGACATCTTGGTCTCTCTTCTAGATATTCATGGTTTTGCTCTCTTATTGGCTACTGACAATTTATTTTGCATTTTGGAGCTGCTGTCTGGATATCTTTCTGTCTTGTCTTCTGCCTCTGAGTTGCCTAGTCACTGAGTTGTAAGCTGACCTGGAGCAGTGGAGCTGAGGGTGATTACTTCTTCTTTTGTTGGCTAACTAATGCTTTCTTTCTGAGCAGTTTTTCTGTCTGGTGCATAGGTTCTGCATGAGCTGTATCCCACCTGTATTTCATGCCTGATCATGGTTGTATTGGTGTTTTCAGTTGAACACATTAGATTACATAAAATTGTGTTGCCTTTACAGTGCTTTTTTCCTTAGACATTAGTTTTATCTGTTATTTCATTTGGACATTAATGATTGTTCATTCAATCACCCTTAAATTCAGACTTTAGATTTTATTTAATGAGTTTTATAGATTGCTCATTTTATATTTCCATTTTTTTTCATGTCACTTGTTGTAGATCTGCAGTTTGATTTTATCTCTTGTTTTAACATGTTTTAGGTGCTGCTAACTGTTTTAGGACTCACAGTTTAATTACCTTCTCAACTGATGTTATATTTCTAGGACTTGCAATTTTTATTTCATATCCTCTTCAACATGTTTTGTTATCTTATTTTCATAATTTTACAGGGCAAGGTAATTGCCTTAGTATGACTGCTTATCCAATTATATTGATGGCTATCTATCTGGTCTTATATGTACTGTCTTCTGTATTTTACTCTCAGCACTGCAAATATTCATACATTTAATTCAGTACCTGTTTTTCTCTTAATCTGAGTTTTACAGTATCTCACTTTCTTGTGTTCTTTTTCTTATTGTTATTATTTATTTATTCTTAGTCAGTTTACTTGTATTAGATTTAAGTCTTCTGCTGTTAGTGCATTATTTATAGAATTTCAATCAGTATAGGTTTTGGGTTAACTTTGAATGTTGGCAATATGGCTGGTATAGGGAGGGAGCTAGCTGATATGATGAACCGAAGGACGGTTGGTATATTGTGTGTGCAAGAGACCAGATGGAAGGGGAGCAAGGCTAGGTGTATCGGAGGCAGTTTCAAATTGTTTTATCATGGTGTGGATGGGAGGAGAAATGGCGTAGGCATTATCCTGCAGGAACAGTATGCTAAGAGTGTTTTGGAGGTGAAAAGAGTGTCGGATAGAGTGATGTTTATGAAGCTGGAAATTGATGGTGTAATGATGAATGTTGCTAGTGCATATGCTCCACAAGTTGGGTGTGCGATGGATGAGAAAGAAAAATTTTGGAGTGAGTTGGATGAAGTGGTGATGACTGTACCCAAGGGTGAGAGATTGGTGATTGGAGTAGATTTCAATGGGCATGTTGGTGAAGGGAACAAAGGGGATGAGGAAGTGATGGGTAGGTATGGTGTTAAGCAAAGGAATGCAGAAGGTCAGATGGTAGTGGATTTTGCGAAAAGGATGGTCATGGCTGTGATGAATACGTATTTTAACAAGAGGGAGGAGCATAGGGTGACATACAAGAGTGGAGGAAGATGCACACAGGTGGGTTATATCTTATGTAGAAGGGACAATCTGAAGGAGATTGGAGACTGTAAAGTGGTGGCATGGGAAAGTGTAGTTAGGCAGCATAGGATGGTGGTTTGTAGGATGACATTGATGATCAAGAAGAGGAGGATGAGTGTGAGGGCAGCACCAAGGATCAAATGGTGGAAATTGAAAAAGGGTAATTTTGAGGTGATGTTCAGGGAAGAGTTAAGACAGGCACTGGGTGGCCGTGAAGAGTTACCGAATAGCTGGGTAACTACAGCAGAGCTAGTAAGAGAGATGGCTAGAAGGGTGCTTGGTGTGACATCTGGAAAGAGGAAGGAGGACAAGGAGACCTGGTGGTGGAATGAAGAAGTACAGGAGAGTATACAGAGAAATAGGTTGGCGAAGAAGAAATGGGATTGTCAAAGAGATGAAGAAAGTAGACAAGAGTATAAGGAGATGAGGTGCATAGCAAAGAGAGAGGTGGCAAAGGCTAAGGATAAGGTGTATGAAGAGTTGTATAAAAGGTTGGACACTAAGGAGGGAGAAAAGGACCTGTACCGATTGGCTAGACAGAGGGACTGAGCTAGTAAAGATGTGCAGCAGGTAAGGGTGATAAAGGATAATGAGAGAAATGTACTCACAAGCGAGGAGAGTGTGTTGAGCAGATGGAAAGAGTACTTTGAGGGGTTGATGAATGAAGAGAATGAGAGGGAGAGAAGGTTGGATGATGTGCGGATAGTGAATCATGAAGTGCAGTGGAGGAGGAAGTAAGGATAGCTATGAAGAGGATGAAGAATGGAAAGGCTGTTGGTCCAGGTGACATACCTGTGGAAGCATGGAGGTGTTTAGGTGAAATGGCAGTGGAGCTTTTAACTAGATTGTTTAATGAAATCTTGGAAAGTGAGAAGATGCCTGAGGAATGGAGAAAAAGTGTTTTGGTAACGATTTTTAAGAATAAGGGTGATGTGCAGAGCTGTAGTAACTACCGAGGGATTAAACTGATCAGTCACAGCATGAAGTTATGGGAAAGAGTAGTGGAAGCTAGGTTAAGAAGGGAGGTGATGATTAGTGATCAGCAGTATGGTTTCATAACAGGAAAGAGCACTACAGATGCGATGTTTGCTCTGAGAGTGTTGATGGAGAAGTACAGAGAAGGTCAGAAGGAGTTGCATTGTGTCTTTGTGGATTTAGAGAAAGCATATGACAGCGTGCCTAGAGAGGAGTTGTGGTATTGTATGAGGAAGTCGGGAGTGTCAGAGAAGTATGTAAGAGTGGTACAGGATATGTACGAGGGTAGTGTGACAGCGGTGAGGTCTGCGGTGGGAGTGACGCATGTGTTTAAGGTGGAGGTGGGGTTACATCAAGGATCAGCTCTGAGCCCTTTCTTATTTGCAATGGTGATGGACAGGTTGACAGACGAGATCAGACAGGAGTCCCCGTGGACTATGATGTTTGCATATGACATTGTGATCTGTAGTGAGAGTAGGGAACAGGTGGAGGAGACCCTGGAGAGGTGAAGATGTGCTCTAGAGAGAAGAGGAATGAAGATCAGCAGGACTAAGACAGAATATATGTGTGTGAATGAGAGGGAGGATAGAGGAATGGTGAGGATGCAGGGAGTAGAGGTGGCAAAGGTAAATGAGTTTAAGTACTTGGGATCAACAGTTCAGAGTAATGGTGAGTGTGGAAGAGAGGTGAAGAAGAGAGTACAGGCAGGATGGAGTGAGTGGAGAAGAGTGTCAGGAGTGATTTGTGACAGACGAGTACCAGTAAGAGTGAAAGGGAAGGTCTACAAGAGGGTAGTGAGACCAGCTATGTTATACGGGTTGGAGACAGTGGCAGTGACAAAAAGGCAGGAGTCAGAGCTTGATGTGGCAGAGTTGAAGATGTTAAGATTTGCACTGGGTGTGACAAGGATGGACAGGATTAGGAATAAGTATATTAGAGGGTCAGTCCAGGTTGGAAGGTTTGGAGACAAAGCCAGAGAGGCAAGATTACATTGGTTTGGACATGTGCTGAGGAGAGATGCAGAGTATATTGGGAAAAAGATGCTAAGGATGAAGCTGCCAGGTAACAGGAAAAGAGCAAGGCCTAAGATAAGGTTTATGGATGTGATGAGAGAGGACATGCAGGTGGTTGGTGTGACAGAGCAAAATGCAGAGGACAGGAAGAAATGGAAACAGTTGTTCTGCTGTGGTGACCCCTAACGGGAGCAGCCGAAAGAAGAAGAAGAAGATAGGTTTTGGGTTAACTTATACTAAGGAATAATCATTATTCCTTCATCATTTATTTCTTTCCAAACTGCCAAAGCTAGTTGTTCAAATGTGCTGTAACCTGGCATAATTAAAAGACACAAGTCTGGTCACAGTTGGAGGAAGTGCTGAGGCCTGCAGGATTCATAATCTTGGCTGGTACTTGTGCATTATTACTCCTGATCTGTGGTGAAACATTATACAATTTAAGTTGTGTCAGTACTGTGTGATGCACCCACGGATCCCTTATACAATCTAGGACAAATGGTGGTAATAACACTCCCAGTCTGTAAGAGTGAATGCTCATAGGACACATGGTGATAACTTACACTCCTCAGTCCATAAGAGTGAATGCTCACAGGACACATGGTGATAACTTACACTCCTCAGTCCGTAAGAGTGAATGCTCACAGGATACATGGTGATAACTTACACTCCTCAGTCCGTAAGAGTGAATGCTCACAGGACACATGGTGGAAATTTACACTCCTCAGTCTGGAAGAGTGAATGCTCACAGGACAAATGGTGGGAATTTACACTCCCCGGTCTGGAAGAGTGAATGCTCACAGGACAAATGGTTGGAATTTATACTCCTCAGCCTGTAAGAGTGAATGCTCACAGGACAAATGGTGGGAATTTACACTCCCCAGTCTGCGAGAGTGAATGTTCATAGGACACATGGTGATAACTTACACTCCCCAGTCTGCAAGAGTGAATGTTTATAGGACACATGGTGATAACTTACACTCCTCAGTCTGTAAGAGTGAATGCTCACAGGATACATGGTGGGAATTTACACTCCTCAGTCTGTAAGAGTGAATGATCATAGGACACATGGTGATAACTTACACTCCTCAGTCTGTAAGAGTGAATGCTCACAGGCCAAATAGTGGGAAATACACTCCCCAGTCTGTAAGAGTGAACGCTCATAGGACACAAGGCGGGATCTTACACTCCCCAGTCTGCAAGAGTGAATGTTCATAGGACACATGGTGATAACCTACACTCCTCAGTCTGTAAGAGTGAATGTTCATAGGACACATGGTGGGAATTTACACTCCTCAGTCTGTAAGACTGAATGCTCATAATACACATGGTGGGAACTTATACTCCTCAGTCTGTAAGAGTGAATGTTCATAGGACACATGGTGATAACCTACACTCCTCAGTCTGTAAGAGTGAATGCTCACAGGACACATGGTGGGAATTTGCACTCCTCAGTCTGTAAGAGTGAATGTTCATAGGACACATGGTGATAACTTACACTCTGCAGTCTGTAAGAATGAATGTTCACAGGGCACATGGTGGTAATTACACTCCCCAGTCTGTAAGAGTGAATGCTCATAGGACACATGGTGGGAACTTACACTCCTCACTCTGCAAGAGTGAATGTTCATAGAACACATGGTGATAACTTACACTCCTCAGTCTGTAAGAGTGAATGCTCACGGGACACAAGGTGGGAATTTACACTCTTCACTCTGCAAGAGTGAATGCTCATAGGACACATGGTGAGAACTTACACTCCTCAGTCTGCAAGAGTGAATGCTCATAGGACACATAGTGGGAACTTATTCCTCGGTCTGTAAGACTGAATGCTCAAAGGAGTGAATGCCAGGGGTGGCCCATGCTATTCGACTGCTGGACTGCAGCCCCCCCCCCCCCAGCTGTAAAACATAAAGAAAATAAAAGAAAATAAAAGATAAAAAAAATTCAAAATTTGCAGACTTTCGCGCATACGCACTAGTCCGGACTGCTGCTGAGACAGTCTGGAGCATGTGCAGACTGTTTCAGCAGCAGTCCAGACTGGGAAAAGCAAGATCTCAGAAGTCTATGCAGTTGTAACTGCAATGGGAAACTCATCAGAGTCGGACTGCAACATCAGCAGTTTGCTACAGTCTCACAATTTGGAGCTGGACAGGCAGGTATGGCTACGGATTTAGAGCAGGTTTGCAGATCTACTACAGGTGTGTGTGTGTGTGTGTGCCCCATTTGCTATATACTGGTGGTTAGACTCATGGTGGTGTGGGCTTGAACCCTGTACCTTGTATGCAGGTGTTAAAGACCTGAATTCCCTACCTACCACCATTTGTAAAAAAATTGCAGATTTTTGCCTCATATTTGATCTGATCTGTTCCTCATAATATCTGTGGTTTCTAAATGTTGCAATGCTTGATATTTGATGGTGTAGTGGTAGCATTGTTGCCTCACAGCTGCAGTTTCTCAGGTTTGATTCTTGGCTGGGGTTCCTTCTTTGTGGGGTCTGCATCTTCTCCCTGTGTTTGTGTGGGTTTGCTTTTGTGTCCTCCCATGTTACAAAGACATGTCTGCATTATTTCTTCCTGGGCCTCTGCTGAAAATTGTTTTTTTTTTGTTCCAAGTCAGACTGTCCTGATTAACAAATGTTAAATAAAATTGACAGGCATTTGAATTTCAGACTTCAGGTTTCTGAATTTTTAATTCCTTACATATTTGATGGTGCAGTGGTAGCATTGTTGCCTCACAGCTATAGGTTTTCTGGTTTGATTGTTGGCTGGGGTGCCTTCTGTGTGGAGACTGCATCTTATCCCTGTGTTTGTGTGGATTTGCTCTGGTGTCCTGCCATTTTACAAAGACGTGTCTGCAGTATTTCTCCCTGGGCCTCTGCTGAAAATTGTTTTTGTTCCGTCAGAAGTAAAATTGACAGGCATTTGAATTACAGGCTTCATATTCTTCAGAAAATACATAGTAACACAACATAAGTTTATAAGATGAATATTTGAAATTTGTCCTTATTTTTGGGACTGTATTACCCCATTATTGGCTTTGTCCAGGTTTTTTGTGCTAAGGTTGACAGCTATGGCAAGAACTGAATTCACTGAATATGTTTGAGGGTTGTATTCCCTCATTACTGGCTTTGTCCAGGTGTTTTGTGCTAAGAGGTTGACAGCTATGGTGAGAACTGAATTCATGAAATGAAAGACATTTAAGTTTCAGTCTTCCGCTCTTTCACAAAGCAGCTGATTTGGCGTAGTGGTATGTTGCTCTGACTGTTTTGCACAGGGACCTTGGCAGTAAAATGTATGGTGGTAACACAGCATTTTTCTTTCACAAAGCAGGTGATTTTGCATAGTGGTATGTTGCTCTGACTGTTTTGCACAGGGACATTGGTAGTAAAATGTATGGTGGTAGCACAGCATTTTTCTTTCACAAAGCAGCTGATTTGGCATAGTGGTATGTTGCTCTGACTCTTTTGCACAGGGACCTTGGCAGTAAAATGTATGGTGGTAACACAGCATTTTATTCTAGCAACTTTCAAAGATTATACAAGCAATGTTTAATGTGTCCCTGTTTTTTGGGCTTTTGACCACCCCCCCCCCCAATAAATTTGGCTTTTTCCAGATTTCTTGTGCTACGAAGTTAAGATGCAGTTGAGTATTGAGTAGATTTTACAAGGAGCTGAGAGCTGCAGGGGAAGAGAATTTTAGTGCTGCTTATGCTAAGTCAGCTTGCATTGTTAATAGCACAACAGGTTGTGTACTTGCTTTTGATGCAGAAGGTTGTTGGTTCTACTTCCACAAGGGGTGAATGCTGCCGTACTGAAAAAGTTAAGATACTAACTGTGAGCCTGTTATCAGTTTGCCATGCATTTCCTATTGCAATATTACTAGCTTATCATTTTTAATGTAATATAGGCAATTTATTCCTCAGGGGCATCAGACACTATTTTTCGATGAAACCAGGAAATATAAAGGTGTTTGCTAGCAGCAACCACTTCATTAGTTACAGATTTATTTAATGTGGAATTATTTAGATGACTTTTTTACTTCTTCAGAGATTGTACATATTTACTGATAATGGTGGACTGTAGAATTGTGCATATTTACTGATAATGGAGAACTGTAGAATTGTGCATATTTACTGATAATGGTGGACTGTAGAATTGTGCATATTTACTGATAATGGTGGACTGTAGAAGTTTGAGTAGACTTTTATGATGGAAATGTTCTGAACTGGGCAGTTTTGTCATTATGGGTGCATGCATTTTGTTTCAATGTTTACTGGAAAGATGTTCTGAATTGGGCAGTTTTGTCATTATTGGTGCATGCATTTTGTTTCATAGTTTACTGGAAAAATGTTCAAAACAGTAGGAAGGTGTATCAAAGAGCACATGTATGTTTCATATACAAGGGGCCTATGATTTGAAAACAGCCCAGAATTAATCTTTCTTTGTCACTGGTAAAATGTATTTTCTTTGAATGTGGGTTTCAATGCTGTTTCAGTGAATGTGAGTTTCAAGGGCAGAGAAGTTTTAATGCTAAGTTTGTTTATCAGATGTCTTAGTGTTTGTGCTGTAAAATGCAAAATAAAACTTTTAAATGAAGTCCAAATCATCATAGGAGTAAATCAGTATGCACATTAGTGTTTATGGTAAATGGAGTGAAATAGCCAAGTAATGGATCATTGGAATGGCTGCAGGGGGAGGCTCCATTCGACCATGATTTTGTGAGGTGGAAGGGCGGCAAACTTAAAGACAGCCCCAGCTGAACTATACCTCCCAACTGTCCAGATTTTCAAAGAATGAATAGATTTTTGCTTCTAATTTTTGGTTTGTTCCTCATAAAATTTGTGGTTTTCTGGCAAAACATTTATGAATTAAGTCACTAAATAATGACACACTAGTTTCAGACTTCATAACCTTCAGAAAAATGCATGCTAAAGTAAGACCTGTTGTTCTATCAACTGTCTCAGTTTATACAAGAGCAATTTTTAGTACTGTTTATATGTTCCCCCAATATATTTGACCTTGTCCAGATTTATTGCATTAACAGGTTGAGAGGTACATGCAAATAAATTGCTTTATAGAATTAGGCATAGCCAAACCTCTCAACTGTCCCTGATTTTGGCTCAAAATGTTGCTCTTCCCCCTAAAAATCCCTCCGCAAAATAGCAATTTTGGAAGAAAACATGGAGGGTTTACAATTAAGAAATAACTGTAATAATCAGAGTTATAGATTACTTTTATTTCAGAAATGCATGTAGATTATTTTATTTTGTCAGCTGCTCAAGTTAGCAGTACTAATAGGTTCATAGGTTCATAGGTTCATACTAGGCTATCTGCCCGAGGGCATTTACAAGCCTAGCCCATCGTTTTGTGGCTTACGCCACCCCTTTAGTATGGGGAATGATACCCATTATTTTGCTGTGCCTCTGTCGAGCAGTGACACTGAGGTAATCCCTGGGGTATATCTGCGATCTCCCATCCATTGGTCAAGATTTCTCTTGAACAAGGCCAGCGAGGTGCTCTGCCTCACATATACCGGGATTTTGTTCCACAGCATAGGGAGTCTTTGGGTGATGAATCTATCCCTCCAGCACGTCCTATTAATAGCCGTGTCGAGGTTTAAGTCTCCCGCCCTTGTGGTTCTGATGGATCTAGATTTTTTGAGGTGAAGCATATTCATCAAATCTGGGTTTGACATGGCCTTGTATATTAGGCAAAGGTCACCTCTGAGCAAGCGGTAAGCGACTGAATAGTGCTGGAGTTCTTTCAGTCGGGCAGCAAAGGACAGATTTTTGAGATATTAAAGTGTCCCTTTGACAGGTTCCCAGCTGTATTGTGTGGCAATTTTATATTTTTACATCACATTTTTGGTCCATTTTTCATAAAATTGTTTTTTTTTTGGCAAATTAGTGACAAATCATTAAAGACTGAAGTTAGAAAATAATGACAGACATTTGAATTTCAGATTTCATACCATTCAGAAAATTCATATTAATGCAAGACCTATTCTATTATCTTTCTAAGTTTATAAGAGCAATATTTAAAAATTGTCCTTATTTTTGGGCCTTTGTCCCACTTCTTTGTATGGCTTTGTCCAGATTTCTTGCTCTGAGGTTGAGAGGTATGACAAATGTGTCAGGGCCATCACATTCAGCCAGAGACATTTCAAATCGTGACATACTTGTTGCATTCCACTCCCCCATGTAGTGACTCTGGATGTGTCGAAGCAAGGCAAAGAGCAATTATGCAGTGTAAATGTGCAGAGTATCTCCCCCCATCCAAGGTAGACACAAGTACTAGAGTGGCTTTTCATCTGTCCTTGATTTTTGCAGAATGGTCTGGTTTCTGTCATATTTTTTGTACTGTTCATTTATGCTTATTACTCAAAGTGCCTGTTGCTCTGTGTTTATATAGCAATACTTTAATGACCATGGTAAGCTTGGCTGAGATTGTAAGATGCAAGTAAGCTTTAATAAGCATACTGTTAAAGAATTGCCAACATTGAAAGCCTTTCTGTTGTTGCCATGTAGAGAATACTTAACTAGATAATGTATAAGCCTTGGGTATTGAAATGCATATGACAGTATTTGTAATAAAGGACAGGATTACATTATTTTAAGAAGCTCATTACACTTGGAGACTTCCAGTCATCTCTGCAGGCTTTACCCGTAAACTAAACAGAATGCCAGTCATGTGGTCCATAACCTGTACAGTAATCCTTTTAAGCAATGTATCTTGAGCTTATTTCTTGTTTGCTTTTCATTTTTTACTTTGATCATGTTTTCCCCATGAAACAAGTAGATAGTTGTCAGGCAGCAGGTCTTTTTTTGGATAAGAAACATTTTTACAAGTGGGGGCATCAGAGATTTCTATTTTCAGCATGTTACTTGGTACTTTAATAAAGCTGAATATAAATTATAATTAGAACTGCAGTGCAAGAAGTGGTTTGAGTTGAGTGCTGCTTGTTTTTCTTATACTTGATTTTGACTGGCATTCCATTAATGTATTTAAAAAGTAATTTATTTTTTCATGCCTCACAACCTTTTTGTTTCCATCTAGATATTAAGTAAGCTGTCATGCAGCCAATGCATTAAAATATTTTTATTCTTCTACACTTCATTTTGTCTTGATTGGGCTCTCATAATGACCGTTTGGCACCCAGGGCAGTGTATTTAGTTAGTTTTTGTGGTTTTGAGCATAGCCCCTCCCATTTCTAGTTCGCCACACCCCTTCCCATTGACCCCACCCAGTCAGCTGTCTCCTGCAGCCCCCCTTTGATTTGAAGTCACCAGCCGCCACTGGTGAATGCTCTTATAGGCTTGTTTTTCAGCCTTTCAGCTGCTGTGTGTAAGAGATTGCAGTATAGCAATGACTATGAATTTGCCCTTACTCCATTGTTGTGTGATCTCAGAGTTGGTATACACACACACACACACACACACACACATATATATATATATATATATATATATATATATATATATATATATATATATAATGTGCAGGGAAGTGTGGGGGTCCAGGGGGACAGATTTTGTTGTCTTTTTATTTGTTTTTGGATCTTTTTAGTTTCAATCTAAAATTATTGCTCTTTTTATTTACTCATACACTTTGCTCTATAATGTCACAATCTCAAGATCACACACATTTTCTTTATTTCAATGCCAGATCTGTTGCAGCAAGATTGGCAAACTAACTTGCTGTGAGATGCAGATCTACCTTTAATAACTGAGATCTTGCTTGATAAGAATTTTAGCCACACTCTTGTGGCTTTGGTGTCCCTAGGGTTTTTAGCAACTCAACAGCCTAGGCTAAAACAAATTGCTGAGGAGGTTCCTATTATCCATCATTAAACCTCTGAGTTGAAGTAGATCAAAGCTGAATGTACCACTTCCTATGACCATGCCAGGAGTGGTTATGGGTACTTCCTCCCACAGGAGTTCATGGATTTCCATATTTGTTCCATACTTGCATTCTCTTGTTGGTTTATACTGGTGGATGTCAACATTTCAGCTGATGCTGAATCAGTTAATCCTGTAAAATAATTCCTCTGCATTAAGTAGTAATTTGAGTTACTCAGGTTAATATATCTGGAACCCACAAATCTACCCATGCTTTGGACTTGGTCTTCCAACTGAATATGATGATGAACAACTTGTGATGGAGCCTGTTACCTGGTCTGAACATTTAATCACACACTTCCTGTCTTGAGCATCCCAGCCCACCTCATTCTGAGCATTAGATATGCACAGTGCATGAGGATTTTCTCAGTTACTCCTCAGCTTTTCACCCCTCTGATCATTTCTTTGTCTGTAGTGACACTAAAGTTGACATGCACATGGAAACGTTTAATTAGGCTACCACCTCTCACATGATATGGCCCTAAGCTATATACACTATACCTCCTTGTGAGACATGGTTTTGTCATCAGCTGTGAGAACCCAGAATAAAACAAAGAAGCATGTGGCAAAATGACTGTCAACTCTTTTCCATGTGGTGAGGAGCCTGGGCACTTCAAGCTGCATCTCCGCAGAGAAAACTTTATCAACAGAAGAATGTAAATTGGGAATCCAGTCTTATGCAGCTCCATCACAAGTTCTTACAGGTAATGCTTAGCTTATTGACAGTATAGCCAATCTAGAACACCATAAAAAGCTCAAAACAAAGGAAGGCAAATGAATAAGCTAGTAACTGAAATTTAAAAGCAAAAAGAAAATTGAGCGCTTTCGTTCTCATACATGGATGAACTTCATCCAAATAAATTAATACATATACGGATAGGTTTTTATAATAAAAAAATCCCTCCCTTTTCCAAATCAACTGTTGTGATTGGTTGAAAACATAATCATAGTAATTTAAAACATGAATTAATCAAGTAAGTTAATATAGCATTAAAAATAAAAATAAAAATAAAAATAGCCAATAATTCATACAGCAATAATTGCCAGCATATGTAATAAAAAGTTATTTTAACAGTATTAGAAAATAACATTACAACTAAACATTGAGTTCTTAAATTAGATGTAATTATGTCTTTATGATAAAATGAATAAAAGCCACATTTCATACACAGCTAATAATTTAACATATTACAAAAATAAAGACGCTTTCAAATGAAGAATAGAACTTAAAGATACCATATCATTCAAGCCCCAGTCATAGGTAGAATTGGTCCTAAGTTGCCACCTAAGCTCCTTTTTTCAATAAGTCACCAAAAGGACCACCCCTCACATCTAGCGATACAGTATTTATAACATAAAATTTAAAACTATGTGAATTTGTTCTTTTAATATGTTTCGAGAAAGTGTTGTACTCATCCTTTCTTTTGACATCATAGGTATGTTGGTAAATTCTCTTCCTTAAAGATTTTTCTGTTTTACCTAAATAAAAAACTGGGGCAGTCCTGACATTGTGCTACACAGACCAACCTACAGTCAAGCATTGAAACTTTAGGCTCGATTTAATCTCACGGCATCCTTGAATAATACAGCTAGTACCTTCAAAAATATGACAGCATTTTCTACAGTGCCCACATTTTCTAATTCCAACACTGCCATGAATAGTGCTAACATTCTCTAACATTATGTTGAAACAAATGTCTTTTCAAATTGGGCACTGAACCTAATGCTTGAAATTGTTCTTTACTGACCATGAAAATACTCCAGTTATTCATAACCACTTATTTAATAGTAGGGAATCAAGGCTGTATGTGACCATCAGTGCCTTATTGTAGTTAATGGTAGTATTCATTTGTTGAATATTAGTTAGACAATTGTTGTCATTATCAAGCAAGGAGTTCTACCTCCTCAAAAATGGGGTTAACAAATCCCAAGGGATTCTAACATTTTTTAAATGTGACACACTCATTTACAAAGACTGTGTCCTGTGAAGTCTAAGTAATCTTCCTTTAACTAATGATTTTTTGATGAAATGGATGCCAATGTTTGAAATGTAGTAAAGAATTCAAGTACGTTGGCTTTCTATAGATACTGGACTCAAACCGATCTGTCTTTATTTTTTTTTTTTTGTGATAGTTAAATCTAAGTAAGAAATTTGTTCAAAGCTGAAAATCATAGTGAATTTTAAAAAATCAGTTGTGGTATTCAAGAACTCAAAAAAATTCATGTAACTTTTTTAATATACCAGTCCAGAGAATACTTATGTTATCAAGGTAATGACCATACAATGACCAATATTCAGTGAAAGGAGATGAAAAAACATAATATCCTTCCCATTGTGCCATCACTAAACTGGAGAAACTGGTCCACATCCTGTCCCCACAGCCACCCCACTATGATGTCTAAACAACTGACCCTCAAAAAATTGAAATTATTCTCAAACACAGTTTCCATTAGGTCCCTCATAAGTTTAATTCTGTTGTGATCAAGATCACTGTGCTTACATAAAAAAATCATAAAACCACTCCAACTCAATACCGAAAACTCTCAGTTAACCGACACCCATTGAGATTGGTAGACACCGGATAACTCTAGTTTCTGGTTGGTTGACAGTTACTATTAACAACAGGCCTAATACTGTACCTTGTACTATTTGTTTGGTTTGACTTGCTCTCGAGTTGGGGACACAGGGAATTTATTCCTATCTTCCTTTTTTAAACTCTAAAACTTTAAAAACATAAAGTATGTTTCTGTGGGGGGGGGGGGGGCAACACATGAAAATTGAACTGTATTTCTTTGATTATTTTTGCCTGTTGCTTGACTTTTGCTTAACTGAGAGTTTACTGTACTATGAAGAATGACTGAAAAAAATCCTTAACATTGATGGAGACAAAAACCAAGCTATCCTTGTAAAGTGCTTCTGAAATTCTTTTTTTAAGAATTCCCAAGAATCTTTAAAAAGATAACATATACTAGTCACAATATCTTCAAGGTGGTGATCTATTAGCTTGACATCCAGAATCAGACATGGGGGGGGGGGGGTCTGTCAAAAGTTTGTGTATCTTTGGAATACAAAAGATAGTGAGGGTTCTTGGGTGACTTATTTTTAGGAAATCAAATTCAGTCTGAGGAATAAAACCCTGAATTAGCAAATCATTTAACAGGATGCCTATTCTTAGATAAGTTATGTTTCTTTGATTAACTGAGACCTCCTTATATGTGTCATTAGATAGCAACTCTAGCATTTTGTTAACATAGTCATTAAAATTCATAATGGCTATTTCTCCACCATTGATTTGGCTGTTGTTAATAACATAATTCAACAATGGCATCTCATCAGGTTTTAAATTCTACTTGACTCTAACCTTATTGTGGCACAAAAGTTATCTAATATGAGTCTCACAAATCTTTTCAAATAAGGTAATAATTGGGTGTATCGTCAGATTAAATGTGCTGTTGTTTTTACAAGAAACTATAGAGAAATTAAAGTGAGAACCCCTATGTTCATCCTGAGAGAAAAACATAGTTAAGCTCAACTTCTGAGTGAATAGTTTCATGTCTATGAAAACGTTGACCAAACATGTTCTTCTAGTAGGAACAAACGTGATGCTGTAGATTATGGAACAGCCTACCAATAAATATGAGAGCGAACTGCAACGGCTCAGCTTTCAAACATTCACTAAAAAAATGTTTAACCAAATCACAGATCTGTTCCTGCTCCAAAGCAGAATAAGCGTCACCACTTTCCTATATCTTAGGCCACTTACTTTGAATCTCTTTCACTACCTCATACACCAGAGTCTCCCCACCTATATCATACAATAACTTCTCGAAATCTTTACATTCAACAATATTTAAAAGTATCATCCATGATCTACTAATGTACCACTTTTATACACTTTCACTTCATATTATCTTTATTCTTATTTCTTTTCTTTTTTCTCAAAATAATGGAATATGTGTTAAGCTATGACTAAAATGTATTTATTTCCTTTTCAGTCAGTCATGTTTTCTTACATATTTTATTATGAAACCTATCTGTTATAAAATTGTGGTATGTAACACTGTGAATCCTATACTGTTTATTAAGCAAACTGTTGATTAGGAGCTTTTCTCCCCAGGTTTCTTGTTTAGTTTAATCAGAGAGGTCTTGTCTCTGTGAGAGTTGTTCTTTCTGATTTTGGCCATAATTTTTTTTTTGTTATATATCCTATTAAAAGCAAGGATTCCACCAGTGGGATTTGTTTTTTGTGTTAAGTCTGGACTTACTTCTGGTAGGTACAGCAGCCTCAATGTAGCCATTTACATATTTGTACAGGGTTTCTGTGAATATTTCTGCATAGGTAGCTGTGGTCTTGGGGTTTGGGGGAAGTCATGAATTTTGACAAACACTAAATTAATAGGATATAGTTTGCTTTAGAATAGTTCTTAACTGTTAAGAATTTAGTTGGGTTTTCGGTGTTGATTTTTATTTTGAGAGAGAGACAGCTTTTTGACTACATGGCATGGTATGTGTGTGTGTGTGTGTGTGTGTGTGTGTGTGTGTGTGTGTGTGTGTGTGTGTGCGTGTGCATGTGCGTGTATGTGTGTGTGCATGTGTGTGTGCGTGTGCGTGTGTGTGTGTCCAACACTTTCCCATGTTAATGAGTACTACGTCCAATATGTTTGATCATCTAGTTGGAGTGTGCACTGTCTGGTCCACGTTGTTTGTGTAGATAAAATCCAGGAAACATTGTACCTGTGAGTAAGAGGCAATGTACATTTCCCAGTCAATAGAGTGGTAGTTAAAGTCTCCCATCAAGAGGGTATTTGGTTGGATGGTGAGTGCCTCCAGTAGTTCTAGGTAAGAGTTGTGAGCATAGTGGGTAATTGGGGGTGACCTGTAGCTGGGTAAGACATGGTAAGTAACCTTGTCTACAGAGACTTGGATGTGGATGAACGCCAAAGCATCATTCTTTTCAACCAACCTGGAGTTGTGTTTGTTACCAGTGTAGATCAAGGCACTTCCACCTTTATTCCCTGTCTGCCCTGCTGTTCGTCAAAATGTGTGGAAAGTACTGCAAGCTTGCACTGCTGGATTACTTTCTGTGGCTTTAAACCAAGTCTTGATAACAGCTCAGATATCTACATTCTCCAGAGTGAAGAGAGTTTATAAGGTGTGGAGTTTTTTGTTTAGGCACCTATCATTGAGCAATAGTACCTTAAGTTTGCTTTGAGTGTTTTTTTTTTGCTATATTGATAGTTTTGTCATTTTGACATTGCCTAAAAGAAGGTTCTAAAGAGTGGTTGAGCAGCTCCGAGTAAATACTCCTAATACTCCTCCCAGCTCCCCATTTAGAACCCACCACTGCCTAAATCTTAATCAACTGGGTTGGCTAGAATTGCAAAATCAAATTCTTTTTCACCAACTGGTTATTTCCCACAAAATCCTGTATTATCCAGGCAATATACCAATTCTCACAAGTCTAATCAGCCCATATAAAAATCTAACAAACCTGCGCTCTGCAAACAACCTACTCATAACTACCCAAAAACCTAACAAAAAGAAGGAGAATCCCTTTTCTCTAACACTGTGGGAAAAAGCGGGAACCTACTTCCTAGTGCAGTCACATCTCTTTCTTCTATTTCTCTATTTAAAAAGAAACTTAAGTCATACCTTACAACCCACTGGCTATGACCCTGTACCAACCCCGACTAGAGTATCTCTTACTGTTACCCTAGGCTACTACCACTTATATCTCTCTTCACAGCCACATAAGGCTCCTACACTAGACATTCACTTATTGCAACTAGGAACAACTGAAGTGGCCTTCTTTCTTCCAATTCTGTTATTATCTGGCCTGTTCTCCTGTTCCTGTTTATTACTTTGCTTTGGTATCTTCCCACCTTTCTAAATCCTCTGTTTATTTTCTTCTTCTTGCACTCAAAAAAAAAAAAAAAACACAAAGTTTACTGTTCTGTTTTTGGTTTTTGTGCATGTCTTTGTATCCTGTAATTGTGGTTTAATGCTCTGTTTTTGTGCATGTCTTTTTATGGAGCTTTTCTCCCTGGGCCTCTACTGAAAATGGACATATATCCAGTTAAACTTGCCAGGTCAACAAATGTAAAATAAATAAATAATAATTTATTGCAGACAGAAAAAAAAGCAGAAACCTAAGTCTCATGCCCTCTGGCCAATAAATGACTAGACTTTGAGCTTCCCAGAGTGGTTCCAAGCTTAGAGAGACCAGGTAAACACATTTCTTGGGTGGCGAAAGCCAGGGCACATTTTTTGGCTAGGCTTATATGGGCCCTAGTACCTATGAACCTATGAACCTATGACAGCAAACCAAACACATAAACACACAAAAACATACTCGGAGGCTCTAAATAAAAATTTGCCTAAGCAGCAGAGACCTCCAAAGCAGACACCCAAGCAACCGCTACCCCAAAACAAAACACATGCAACACATAGCTCACAAAACCAGTGTGCCGAACAGTCACAGCCCTTAAGGCTAAACAACACACTGATACACTTGTAATAGGTGACTCTATCGTCAGGCACACTGACGTCCCGCTCACCAGGCTGAACAAGGAGAAGGTCACGGTGAGCTGCCTGTCAGGCGCTAGGATCCACCACATAACACAAGAACTCAGGTCACTCCAAGGCAAGTACAAATATGACTCAGTCATTGTCCATGCTGGTGTGAATGACCTGAGACGTACCTCCATGGACTACATGAAAAGAGACATAGAGGAGCTCCTGAGCATGTAGCCTAGGCCGGTATGACCCTGACCTTGAGTAGCATCTTACCCTCACCAAGAATGATGCCACAATATGAAGACAAGATGATCAATTTCAACAATTGGCTTAAGTATTGGTGTCATTCAAAGGGGATCCAATGCCTGTCAGCCTGGGATGACATGCTCGACAAGCCACGATGCTTCGCTAGGGACGGCTTGCACCTGTCACCCCTGGGCTTTCGGATATTGGCAAAGGCTCTTGCTACCCCATAGTGCCTTTTTTAGGCAAGGCTCAAAAGACAAACCCACCTCCATAGGTATCACAAGGGATAAGAAACTAAGAGTAATGCTACTCAACGCCAGAAGTCTAAACCTCAAGATGCACACTTTCGAAACTCTCCTTAGCATGGAGAACATCAATATCTGTGCAGTAACAGAAACCTGGTTCAAGGCTCCCGAGCACCCCAGCACTACCAGGTTATACCTCATACCATGCTTTTCGGCCCCAAAACTTGGACCAAACTACAAAAGGAGGGGGAGTATCAATATTCGTCAAAGATACCCACACCTCCAGGTTGGTGGCACAGCACGAAGCATCAGAGACTATCCATGTGCAACTAACAGTGGGTAAAACTGCCTTCCAGTTTATAGCCTGCTACAGACCACCCTCCCAAACCCAGGAACCCCACTCAGCCTTCCTGAGAACACTGGAAAATATGAAGGTCTCTCCAAACACCATTATATTGGGCGACTTCAACTACCCAAACATAGACTGGGAGCATTACTCTAGCTCCAACACCCTAGCCCAAAGGTTCCTAGAAGTTATAAACTCAAATGCTATGGAACAACTTGTTACCACTCCCACAAGAGGGGAAAACATACTGGACCTGATCATCACCAACATGGGGACTCTATGCTCCAGACCAGAAGTGTATCCCTCACTGGTAAGATCAGACCATAAACTAATCTCACGGGATATTGACATCCCGACTCCACCCCCTGCCCTGAAAACCACAGTGAAAAACTTCTCTAAAGCAAATTTCACACTCCTCAAAACCGAGGTGGAATCCTTCAAAGCCCCCAGGCATGTGGAAAATACGGCCCAGACCGCAGAATCCTTTATAAACGCATTCTATGAACACCTTCAGAAATGCATGGATCATGCAATCCCAAATAAAACCAAGACCCAATCCTCCAAAGGCAGACGTCCTGTCTGGTGGACCCCAGCCATAAACAAACTATACAATAGAAGGAGGAAGCTACTACATGATAGAGCAAAATCCCAAAAAGGGAAGGCATCTCTGATCAGTATTAGCAAAAAACTAAGGGCGCTCATAAAATCGTCTAAGGCCAGCTTCGAGAGAAAAATTGCACAGGACACTAAGGATAATCACAAGGCTTTCTTTAGTTATGTTAGGAATCTGGGTGGGAATTCCCAGAATTAGTCCAAAATGACAAAAAATACACCGAACCCACAGACATTGCCAACATCCTAGCTGACAGGTTCAGCGCAAACTTCTCCCCACCTCCCCACCAAAAGGGCAAATATCTATCCCAGCAGAGTGCTGCCCCCCTGACAACTCAGATGCTCAGGTAAGAGCTGCCCTCTCCAAAGCAAAAAACACAGCATCAATGGGACCAGACCATGTCCCAGGCTGCGTCCTACATGAACTCCAAGAAGAGCTAAACCCAAACATAAAACTACTGTTCGATCTCAGCCTTACTACAGGATATGTACCGAAAGAGTGGCGTACAGCAACAGTGGTCCCTCTCCACAAAGGTGGTGCTTCAACGGATCCTGGAAACTATTGCCCCATAAGCCTGACTAGCTTGTTCTGCAAAGCTATGGAAAGGATCATCATGGACCTCATAAATAAAGATATTGGGGACTTACAGACACTGGATCCTACCCAGTTTGGCTTTGTTAAGGGCAGATCCTACCTCTTAAACCTGGTTGATTTCTTTGAAACAGTCACCAAGGCCATTGACGAGGGGAAGGTGGTCCACACAGCCTACCTGGACCTTGCAAAAGCCTTTGATACAATACCCCACTCGGGCATTATAGATAAGCTCACCAGCTTAAATATAAAACCCTATGTCACTAGATGGGTTGCAAACTGGCTCAGGGACAGAACCCACATGGTTAGAATTGCTGGAGCCATGTCACACTCCAAACCAGTTACAAGTGGCATTCCACAAGGCTCAGTCCTGGGACCTCTCTTGTTTGGTATATATTTCTCGGAGGTACAGGCCAACACGGAAGGACTGTGGCTGACCAAGTTCGCAGATGACTGCAAACTGGGTGCCATAATCGACTCTCCAGCCGACACAAGCATCCTCCAAAAGGGCCTCATAGCAACAGACAACTGGTGTCAGAGCCATGGCCTCAAGCTAAACGCCAAAAAGTGTATAGTCATCCCCTTTGGCAAAAACAAAGTGCCCACAAATTACCACATAGGTGGTAATCCATTAAGTACAGAAGAAGTAATTAGGGCCCTGGGGACCCAAGTTGATAACAATCTCTCATTTGACAACCACGTGGCCAAAGTGGTTAGAAAAACATTTTATATAGCCCACCTAATCATGAAGGGATTCACATCTAGATCAGGGGAGGTCATCGTGCCTCTTTACTCATCCCTCATCAGGCCCATAATTGAGTACAATGCCCCTTTTGGGATGTACCTTACCAGACACCTGCAGCAACTGGAAAGACCCCAGAAGTACCTCACCAAGAGGATCAAAGGGCTCAAACAGATGCCATATGCTGCCCGGTTAAAGAAACTCCAGCTCCACTTAGTGACATACCGCCTGCTCAGAGGCGATCTGTGCCTGACGTATAAAGCCATGTCCAACCCGGAATTAATGGACATGCTGCACCTGAGAAAATCCAAATCCCATCGAGCTACGCGCTCGAGAGACTTGAACCTCAGCACTGAAATAAATAGGACATGCTGGAGGGACAGATTCATAACCCAGAGGCTCCCTTCACTCTGGAATAAACTCCCAGTCCAGGTTAGGCAGAGTCCCTCATTGACTCTCTTCAAGAGGAATCTTGATGAGTGGATGGGAGATCGTAGGTTTACCCCGGGTATCACTTCTGTGTCACTGTTAGACAGAGGCACAGTATACTAACCTCGAAAAAGGGCATAGAAAAATTAATTTAAAATGGGTGGCAAAAGCCAAACACACTCTGGCTAGGCTTATAAATGCCCTAGGGCAGATAGCCTAGTATGAACCTATGAACCTATAAGATGGATTATCCTGGAACTTCTTAATGTAAACACACAACAAAAGTAGCTTTCAAGTGCAGATTAACACCAAACAACTAAGCCATTTAAAAGCCCACTGACTGATACAACAATCACACTTTAAGCCTTCCTGTGTGTTTCCCAACTCAGACAGACCAGGTTACCTCAGTTTGCCACTAGAATAGCAGTCCAAGTCTTCTTAATGTAAAAACACACTTTGGTTAGTGGAAAGTAAAATGGTATCAACTAACTACAAGTAATTTTCACTTTAAGCCCTACCTATGTGTTTCCCAACTCAGACAAACCAGGATATATTTCTACTGCCATAAAATTGCAGGCCCAGTCTTCTTAATGTAAAAACACACTTTAGTTAGCCAAAAGTGAAATGGTATCAGAAACCCAAAAATATGCCAAAAGGCAAATGATATGTTATATGTCTGAATGCAATGTCCTACAAGAAGCTAAAAGATCAAAAAAAGATGAAACTTTCTTTGATTGTGTTAAGTAGACATTATAAAAAGGGATATACTATGTATTCTGTAATTTATTAAGAATGATGTATTCTGGGATTGATAGAAAATCATTTTACATCTGTGCAGCACTGAATATCAAGCAGCATGTAGTGCCATGAGGCCATAGTTTTTCAGATATGTAGCAGGGTTTGCACTGCATCAGGAATTCAAGAAAAGGACTACATAGCAAACTAGTGGAGCCATGTGATGGGAAAAGTAGCATAAGAAAGTTGCAGCGAATGAGCGATGCTAGCAAAATGTACATGATCGGATTGTTCAATGTTACAGGAAAAGCAAGTAAGCATGCCCAAATATGCTTAGTGAATTACAATATCACTGTCACACATACAGTAGCAGACAGCCCAATAACGGCCAGCACATTTATGTACTAACTCACTTATATATTCACAGTTTATAGGTGAATACAAAACTACTTGCCCTGAAGGGCCATTTTAAACCTAGCCTTATTATCCCATTAGGTGTTCATATTATCCTTACCATGATTTTTTCCTATTTTTACCATTTGTGAATGGATGCATGTTTTTGGGGTCATACTGTTGGGAACTGAAGGGGGAACTTGCTGCAGCATAGGGAATTTATGTGCTGCATCTCTTAAGTAGTGGACAGTCCTGGGGTAATTTTCCTTATTCCCATCCATTTCTCTAAGCTGTTTTTTTAAATAGGGATAGGGATTAACATTATTTAATGTTGATAGAGATTCTGTTCTAGAGTAGTGGTAGTCTGTCCAATATGTACCTGTCCCTCCAAACTGTTCTGTTTATGTTCCAGAAGTGGTTTGGATACCATTTGACTTGTGAATGTGCAATTGTCCATTAGTACTTGGTCAGAGCATGTCTTATAGGCCAGGTACAGATTACCTCTTAATAGCTGATAAGAGAGTGAGTATAGCAATAAGACTTTGAGGTGGTTCATTTAGGTCATGTGGTTTAGCCCCTGTATTCTCTTTGTCAGAAACCTCTGTGGACACTTGTTGCATATGACTGGACAGATGCACACCAAAGGGGACTTCATGATGGGTTTGATGAGGGTTAGTACAGTGGGACAGTGGGACAATGATTTCTGGAAAATGACAGTTATTGCATGGGAAACATTAGGCATGGGACATTGCTAATGACAAGTCTACCACAGGAGGTGGACTACCCAATAAAGAAATAGCTTATAGAAGTGTGGGAGGTCCTGAGATCCTGCCTGGAGATGGGCAGCAGTCCATCATACCTGGTAGTAGCTTGGATGTGGAAGCTCAGCTGCTGACAAATCATCAGTGTCTGTAGGGAATGTGCCAAGTTAGTAACAGCCATTTAATTTCCACACTGCATATGTGACAAGACTTATTCAGTAAGAGAACTTTGCATAGCTGCCTTCCAGGTACCTACAAGCTGCAACTGCAAAACCCTGCACAGCAAAGTATGCATGTACCCATATGCTATTCCCTTATTGTGTCATCCATCCGCCTGCCACCATTGGGGTGGTTTAGGTATATGCTTGAGTTCTGTCATGAAAATGTTTTCCACGTACTTTCATAAATCTACTGGTGGAGAGTCCAGCAGAATGGTACAGTACATGCATAATGCCAGCAGGTCACCTGAAGCTCACAGTGATGACAGCATGCTCATGGCACTGTCTGATGACACAGTGATATTGTCAGCAAATCTAACATGAGAGGACCCACACACATCCACCAAATATGTGGTCTCTGTGGAGAGACAAGCCAAACCACTAATCTCATCAGTAATTGGTGGATGTCATGCAACTATTAGCCTTATCCACATTACATTGGCATTCCCCTAACATCTCTGAGCCAGACTGGTTCTGATGTATGCAAACACATCAGAGAGGAGAAGCATGTGGAGGTCAGTGATATCACCGTGACTCAAGAGCTGTCTTTTAACCTGATTGTAACACTTGAAATAAATTATTTGATGTGCAGGTCAGTGATCCAGACACATACAATTGCTATGCATAGCATTGTGGAGATGCTAAGGGTGCTGTGTGACCTTCAGAATAACATGTAGTATGGGGTAGATAGTTACCAGTGCTGTGCAGGCACTGGTAGACAATGATGTATCCACTGGTGTTTCCATGAGGCACATGGCAACAACTCTCCAATTTGCATGTTCGGGCTGTGCTGTTAGTGACTATTGGAAGATCTGGATGGCAGATGGCCTCTCATGGGTTGAGCAAACCCAGATGATGCAGAATTTTCTTGTACAGCATAAATGTTGGCTGAGGATACAGAGTCCATCCATGCTGAGTACAGCTGGTCTCACATTTGTGATCAATAATGTTCTCAATGCCCATGCATTAAGGCACATAGTTCTACATCCTCAGTGGTAACCTCTGTTGGTAGATGTGGCACTACTCCTACTGTGGCAATTACTCAGGGCATGAATGCCCTTCATCAATTGTTTCCTGTCATAGGACACCCCATCAAGGTGCACTCACATGCTTCCCATAGTTCCATGCTGTTCCTGTCATGGACCACATTAAACACAGAGACTGCAGCCAATCACACTGCTCATCACCAATGTTCATGACATAGCATCTCCACCCCATCACTGAAGGATGTAATTCCTCACACCATTCAATCTGATATCAGGCTTCATGACTACCACATCTGTCTGCATTGACTGTGACTCATATAAGACAGTTGTTTTCATTTCTCATTCTGTCCTCCAACCAGTGCAAATGATGATAACTGTGTCCTGCTAACCCTCTTAACCTGCATGTACAAGGTAATGTCCGATGCATAGCATGGACAGTTCACAAACTCTCTTGCATAGCCTGAGTTTGATAATGCATGCATTATTTTTAGATATCTTTTCTGTATCATGGCTCATAGTTGCGGACCAGATGCGGCCTCTTTGTCAGTATTGTTCCTGCCACTGCTTTGCATGTGCTATTACTTCTGCCTTTTCTTCCTCTACTTGTCTGTCCTGCTCCTTAACTGCCACTCCTACAGCTATGTTAATCCCTGCTGGGGATGTTTCCCCTACTGCTATAGTTGTTTCTTAACAATTATTTTATGCAACATGGACTGCACAGCAAATACCTGACTGAAGGTTGTATCTGAATACTGCAGTGTTGCACACAATGCATCAAGGCAGTGAAAGCATTCCTTCAATTGACCAAAAACATGTTCCACTATGTTGCATATTTCTGCATTTGCAATATTATCTGTCATCACTGCCATGGTCTGAGGGATGAGGGCTTGGCTCATCAGGTACGTTTCCAGCACATATGCAACATACATCAGTGACCCCATTGTACATGGTTTTAACTTGTATGTATACTGATATTCAACAGTTCTATGCCTCATTTATTGATTTGGTTGAATTTATTCCTTTTTTTCAGCCTGCAGTTGTTAAAGAAACACCATCAGATTGCTATTGTACTGCTCATAGGTCTTTTTAACAGTATTCTGATATTTACTCGCATCTTATGATACTGCAAAAGCTGTTCTGAGTTTGTCAAAGATCTCTTGAGTTTGCCAAACTATTTCTAAGTTTTGCAAAGTTTTCTGTGTTTGTAGATGTTTGTGAACTTATTTCCAAGTATTCCTGATACTGCAGGAGTCCTGCCTTTTGTTGTAAAGCATTTCTTACTAAATTTAAGCTCAAAAACCAGTTTGTTTTACATTAATAAAAATTATGCACTGTGGTGGGAGCAGAGGGCTGATTCAACCCATCCAAGTTGGGAACTGCTGGTGGAAGGTTTATTGTGTCTTTATCTGATTGGCCTGAGGGCTTAAATGTGTAAAAGTCTTTCTTCCTGCTGGCAAAAAAGCCTTACATTTTTTTAAACTGTGTTCATTTATTCAGAGCTTCCCTGTACCTGGCATGGACACCTGTCTCTACAAGACCTTGGATTGCATCTAAAACCGTCTGTGGAACTAAACAAGCTGATAGAAGTATTTTTTAGTTGCTGTAACTACTTCACTGCTATTTAACAGTTCTGCACTGCATTTATTGATTTGGTTAAATTTATTACCATTTTTCAGCCTGCACTTGTTAAAGAAACAATTTTTTGTTGCTGCACTGCACTTAGGTTATTTTAACATTATTCTGATGTTTCTTAACCTCCTCTGATACTGCATAAACTATTCTGAGTTTGCCAAAGTTCTCCTAAGTTTGCCAAAATATTTCTATGTTTTGCAAAGTTTTTCTGTGTTTGTAGAAGTTTGAGAACTTATTTCCAAAGATTTCTGATACTGCATGAGTTCTGCCTTTTGTTGTAAATCATTTGTTACTGAACTTGAGCACAAAACCAGCTCATTTTACATTAAGAAGGTTTTATTCTGCACTCTGGTGGGAGCAGAGGGCTAATTCAACCTATCCAAGTTGGGAATTGCTGTTCAAAGGCTTATTGTATGTTTATCTGATTGACCTGAGGGCTTAATTGTATAAAAGTCTTTCATCTTGTCGTATGTAACCTCTCCAGTTTAAAATTCTGTATAGGAAATGCTCTCCATAGTCTCCCTCTGTTCATAGATGCTCGAAGAGCTGCCACTTTGCACCGAGGGCAGTACCACTGCAGGTCATCTTATTGTATACTACTAAACACTCTCACTTAGACATTTAAGTGACTCTTCTCAACTCCTTCCCATTCACTAAGGATCTGGTATAATGGATAGAAACTTCTCAGTCATCTCTGTTTCTGGCCTGGTGGATATGGGCATCATGAGGCAGTGTAGTAACTGTCTCACTTTCACTGACAACCATTTAATTTTAGAACAGAAAAACAGAGTGTGTGAGAGATATAGATACACACTGTAATTGGAGGCAAAACTCACATACATGCACGAAAACTGCAACACAGATTGTCAGCATTACACCCAAACCACTCACTATCAACGCTAAAGAACAAACACATAGACTCACATATGTGGATGTACTTAAATGTAATCTATCTAAACCTCCAAGACTTCCTAAAGGCATTTCTCAGTAGCCCTACACACACTCAAAAAAGACAACACTCACACAACACGTAACTCTAAAAACCCATAGAAGCCCCACTTCCAAGCTCATAAGGCAACACAACATAATTCCAAACATTCTAGTTATTGGGGATTCCATTGTACGATAACCTGATCTCTGCCTTACCAGACTAAACAAGGAGTGGATCACGGTGAGCTGCATGTCTGGAGCAATGATCTGCTAGACTTAGTTCTTTAAACCACAAGTACCAGAATAACATAGTTGTTGTCCATGTCGGCATAAATAACCTAAAAGGTACCTCATTGGTCTATGTGAAAAGAGACATGATGGGAGCTCTCTTAATATGTATCTCAGGTGGGTGTGAATTTAGCCTCGAGTAGCATCCAACCTTCACCAGTGTTGATGCCACAGTATCAGCAAAGAATGACTGACTTAAAAAATTGGCTTAGTTCTGTCAGCCCGGGGAGACGTGATCAACAAACCATGATGCTTTGCCAGAAATGGTTTGCACTTGTCATAAATTTTCTTCCAGATACTGGCAAAAATTTTTTCTATCATCATTGTACCTTTTTTTTTAAGCCGTGCCAAGTTGCTAAACCCTTCAGCATAACAAAAAAAACTAACTAAAGGTACTGCTGCTCAATGCTATGAGTTCAAATAAAAGAGATGCAATCCTTGGAAGCACTCCTCAGCCAGGAGAATGCAGACATATATGCAGTCATGGAAACATGGTGCAGAACCATGGATAGCACCCTGGCTATCAAAAGCTACAATGCCTTTCAAACATTTCAATCTCCCTCAGGTCAGGAAAAAAAACAAAGAGGAAGAGGTGTCTCAGTGTTTATAAGTAAAAGTACGATGCTAGACTAGCCCAACAACATGACTTGCTTGAGCTGCTCCATGCCCAACCAACCATGGGTGCAACCATCTGTCATATCCTTGCTAGCTACAGATCCCCTAACATGAGTCTGGAAAGCCACACCTCCTACCTTAACCTACTTGAATCTCTTAACATTTAGCCTAACACTATACTTATGGGTGACTTCAACTACCCCTCCATGAACTGGGAGACTTATACAACCCATAATTCACTTGCTCAGAGTTTTTTGGACTTCTTCAATGCAAACACCCTAGAGCAAATAGTTTGCTCCTTGACTAGAAGTACAAATAACCTACACCCTGTATGCACAAACATGGGGGAGTGCTCCTCCCTGGTAAGATCTGACCACAAAATGACCTCTTTTAGTATTATTTATTTATTTAACATTTGTTGGCCAGGAAAGTCCGACTCGGACAGAGCCTATTTTCAGTGGAGACCCAGGAAAAATGCTCCAGATGTATGTCTTTGGAATGTGGGAGGAAACTTGAGTACCCAGAGGAAACCCTCATGAATGTAGACAGGACATTCAGACTCTACACAGAAGGCACCCCAGCCAAGAATTAAACCAGAGAATCTCTTTCTGTGAGGTGACAACATTAACCACTGCACCGGAAAACTAGGAAAAATTTAAAAAAGATAAAGAAAAAAACTAACCTTAAACCACCATCAAACTCCAAACCTATTAAGAACTTTGCTATGGCCAATTACCTCAAACTAAGTTACAGCTTATTAAACTTCCAAGCTCCACTGACCCCAGATGATATTGAATCCTACTCTGAGTTATACACAAAAGCACTGTGCAACCACATTCATAGCTGCACAGAGGAGTCTGAATCAAACCTATGATTACTGGCAAAAATAAACCACCCTGGTGGACCCGTAGCATAAATGGGCTATTCAACAAAAGGAAAAAGTCCTCTACAAAGCCAAGAAAGTATAGATGAAACTACTCACCAGTCTAAACAAAGAAATTAGAGAGCTGGTCAAATCTGCCAAAGCAAAATATGAGGCAAAGACCTCCTAGGTGAAACCTGAAACTATAGAAAACCTTTTGGCCAACAAATTGAGTTCAAACTCCCAGCCCCATCACTTCCTACCATGCCCAAAGATATACCCCAAACTATTCTCCTACCTGTCATTATGAGGGAACAGGCTCTTACTGAGCTCACTAAAGCCAAAAACACAACCTCCATGGGTCTCAACAACATTCCATGATGCTTATTAAACTGCTTAAAACAGAATTTATCAGGGTCACTAGAAACCTTATTTAACCACAGCATCTGCATGAGCTTTGTCCCAGAAAAATGCAGGACTGCAATGGTTGTCCCTCTGCACAAGGGGAGGGGGAGCTTCATCTGACCCAGGAAGCTACAGACCGATAAGCATGACTAGTCTTATATGCTAGGCCATGGGGAGAATTATCATGGACCTGATCAGTAATGACAGAGGAAATCTCGAAACACTGGACCAGATCCAATTTTAATTTGTCAAAGGGAGGTTTTACCTGCTCAGTCTGGTGGGCTTCTTTGAGAAAGTCACTAGGGCCATGGATGAGGGTAAAACAGTGCACAACATTTTTCTATACTTGACCAAAGCTTTTGGCACAATCAACCATTCAGGGATCACAGATAAATGTACTGAGTTAGGCATAACCCCCCACATTGTCAGATGGATAGCAAACCGGCTCACTGACAAGACACTTACTGTCCTGATAGGTGAAACCACTTCTGATAAGAAACCTGTTTCTAGCGTTGTCCCACCGGGTTCAGTGTTGGGACCCCGCCTGTTTGCTATGTACTTCTCTGAAGTGAAGACCAATTTTTTGGGCCTCTGGCTTACCAGTAAGCTGGGAGCAATCACTGTATCCACAAACAATGTTGACAGCCTACACAAAGGTCTAAAAATGACAAATGACTGGTGCTAATACCATGGTCTTTAACTAAATGCTAAACAATGCATAATCATACCCTTTGGTAAAGCAGATACATCTGAAAATTATAATATTGATAGCACACCCCTAGAAGTAGACCCAGTGATGAGGGACCTAGGAACACAGACATATAGTAATCTAGACTTTGACCACTAGTTAGCTACAGTAGTGAGGAAATCCTTCTGTGTGGCTCAACTTATAAGTAAAGTCATGGCATCAAGTCCAAAGGAAGTCATAGTGCCACTGTACCCTGCCCTCATCAGGTCTATAATCTATAATAATTCTGCATGTACTAAACCAGGGACTTACACCAACTGGAGTGGCCCCAGAGGTTTCTCACTAAAAAAATACAAAGTGTAAGACATGTCTTATTCAGATCAACTAAAGACCCCATTCCTTTACTCCATTTCATATTGTTTATTGAGAGGTGACTTATGCCTAACATACAAAGCCGTCTCTGTTCCAGCCCTGATGAGAATGTTATATATTCGCAAGAAAAATTATATGAGGGTTACTCATTCCATGGACCTGAACTTTATTTGTGACTCTAATAGAACTTGGTGGAGACAGATTATTTTCCAAAAGGCTACCTCATCTATGGAATAAGCTTCCCATCTTTGTAAAACAAAGCCCATACTACACTCTCTTAAAAAAGAATTTGGATCAATGGATGGGTGCTGCAAATTCACTCCCAAGGTACTGCCAATGTCCCTTATGGACAGAGATAGTTTGTAAAATCACTCAGGGCTCCAAGACCTAAGGATCCACTACCCTGATGCTACTCTATTCCATATTTGAGGTATCAGTATATAATATTGTCATATCCTGGGTATATAATATTGTCATATCCTGGGTATTATTGGCTAGGCTTGTAAAGGCTCATGTGCCATTATCCTAGAAATCACCTATGAACCTGTATGCTGGTCTGTAAACCAGCCTACATGTTCACATCCCAACTAGATGACTCTTAGGGAGGTCGTCCCACATGAATAGTTGATATACATTGGATACAGGCTATATGTCTGAAACAGGGAAATGCATAGGTGTTGCATGCATACATTATAGATGACAACCTTGACATTACACCTCCTGGTAGTTGCAGGAGTGGGATGCCTTCTTGTTGATATATATGACACCCTACCTTATGTACCAGGTGAAGCCATGATGGCAATATATATGGACTCAATGGATCCCATGATCTCAGGAAAATGGACTATGCATTAAAAGATAAACATAGTGTTGTTTCTTTCCCCTGCAGTCATTGGAAACCATATATGCTCCTCTACATGTTTCAGTTTAATGTCAAGGCATTAGTACAGAATATATGTATTCCTAGCATGTTCTTTGTAGGTCACGGAAAGATCCTTGATATATGTTACTATGCAATGAAAACAGACGTTCACTCATGCTTCTTATGGCAACACAATTTGAAAGCTTCTGTATGGCTTCCCTAACCACATGGAAGCAGTCCACAATCAAATGTTGGTAGGTTAGACACTAACAGTACTATCTGCTTTGGTACAGTGGGATGGACTGCACAAAGTCAAATGTACTGACTCTGGGTGTGGCCACTAAATCATATTGCTTTACTATAGCCATTATTAACTCAAACACTGTAGAGTCCCATTCACTTTCAAGTCTTGCTATACAGACTAGGTCTACACAGCAGCACTGTGTACCTCTTTTACATGATGGTGAGTCACACCACTGTGTCTGGTGTTATCATTTGGATATTACTCTTACTTGAAAAATCACCTCATTTCCTTATCATTATATGGTAATTTGTATACACTGCAAACTGTGCCATTTTTACCATAGTGTGGTCATATTAATTCCTTTCAATCATCCATCCATCCATCCATCCATCCATCCATCCATCCATCCATCCATCCATCTCATTTTTGCAAATAGGGACATGGTGTCACTTCAGTAGTGACAATCACTGAGAGCAAATGTCTACTAGCTCTGTTGTGGTTGTTTTTCCATACCACTGCACATACACATTCACACTCACATCTATGTCCAGTTTAGAGTGTCCAGTCCACCTACTGCATGTCTGTGGAATGTGATCAGAAACTACAGCACCCATAGAAAACCCATGCTAATACAGGAAGGACATGCATTCTCAGCACAGAATGCACCCAAGCTAAGAATTGAATGAAAGAGCCTCTTGCTGTGAGGTGATAACACTACCTCCTGTGACAGCCATTTGGTTATATTACTTGTGTCACAAATTTTGCTCCTCCCTGTGCTTTGTTATTCCTGGAGCTATTTTGTGCAGTGCTGTGCTGTCTATGAATACCAACCCAACCTAAAAGAGAGTAGCCACAAATCATACCAGATAAGTCATTTTGAAATTCATTACCTGCAAGTCCTCCCAAACTTGCATACCCCAACACATAAGATTTAGAAACTTACTAATTAACATACCCCCTCCTAATAAACTCCCATGATGCATGGCGACACAATTGTGTTGTATTGTGTGACTAGACTTATGTACTAGTTGTCATTAGCCTAGTATATATCTATGAACCTATGTAAGCATGATATGAAGTAGAATTAAATTTCATATTGATAAATAATGTATAAGACTTAGAAAGCAGTTTATAAGAAATTGATGCACTTTTTGGTAGCTAAAGGTGAGTGTGTTTCTCTCTTAATCCATCTCAGACAATATACTTTCGCTTCAATATGTCACAAATAATGTTCATAGGTTCATAGGTAGGTACTAGGCTATCGGCCCTGAGGCCTATATAAGTCTAGCCAAAAAAGGTTCCCTGGCTTTCACCAACCAAGAAAATGATTTTCCTGTGCCCTTGTCAAGCAGTGCCACAGAGGTGATGTTTACTAATGATGTCAAGCCCCAAGAGAGTTTGTAATACTCAGTAATTTGAGGTGGTGAATAAAAAATTAATTTAAGAAATCCCAAATAATAAATTCATTTGAAAATGGAAACTGATGACAAGTCATGATCTTACCACTTAGAGTTAAGTGTGGCTTATTGACAATGGGTTAAAAAAAAAGATTACTCCTAATGTACTATGTGAATTAATTCATGAAAAGTAACAGTTTGTTCAATGAACATAGGCTGGATTTGAAAGTCTGTATGTGTGTGAGCATTTAAAAAGTTATTGCATAGATAGCATTGCTGTTGTTTAGTTACTTAGTCAAATCTGACTTTTTCTGACCTCAAGGACTTTATCACACCAGGCCTATCTGTCAATAACTGCTTCTTTAAGTTCTTACACATTTATATTAATTACTTCAGTAATGCTGTCTGTCCATGTTAACCTCTGTTGCTCCCTTCTACCTTTGCCCTTCATCTTTCCCAACATCAGTGTTTTCTTCAGTGAATCTTGTTTTCACATTATGTGGCCAAGGTATAGGAATTTTAGTTTTACAATCTTTCAGTCTAATTAATTATTTGTTTTTTACATACTGACTGGCTTAATCTTCTTGCAGGCCACAGATTCTAAAATAATAATAATAATTCTGCAATACCACGGTTCAAAAGCATTGATTCTGCAGTCAACTCATTAACCGTTGTTATTATTGGGGAACAAAATCTAGTTTTGATTATACAGACCTTTGTTAACAATGTGACATTTTCACACTATAAAATCACATCTAGATTTGCAATAGCTTTTCTTCCAAGAAACAAGCCTCTTTCAATTTCATGTCTGCAATCATCATTTGCAGAGATCTTTGAACATAAGAAAATAAAACCTGTCACTGCCTATATTTCTGCTCCATCAGTCCTCAAAGAGCTGTTGGCATAGATTAAGTAATTTTATTTTTTTAAATGTTAAACAACAAGCCACCTTTTGATATTTCTACTCTTTCGCCTTCATCAACAAGTTCATTGACTCTTGCTCATTTTCAGCCATCAGAATAATATCATCTGCACAGACCAATAATTTTGATTCTAGCATCTGATTTCTCTAACCCAGCATTTTCATGATATATTCATCATATAAATAAAGTAGTATAGCAATTTGTTATAGTGCACATAGCAAGGATCATACTTAAGAATTGTTGCCCATAGGTTGGATCAGGAAGGCGTTTGCTTTATATAATTAGATGAAGTAAGAATTTAGTTACCTCCACTTACATCATTGTGAAGGTTTGAGGGACAAATCTTACAACAGAAAATATGTTGCTCATTTGACTATGGGTATATCTTGATGGATAACCATTCATCTTCTTAGTATTTTATGGGAATGAGATATCTAAATATTTTAGTTGAAGTTTTACACATAGGTTACACAAAGCTAGAGGGTTTTTAAATGTGGTAGTCCTCATGTAAAGGGTATGTGACATATTTTATTTGTTATTTATTTTTCTTTGTTTACCGGGAAGTCCTGATTGGGGTTTATCCCAATTTCAACAAAGGCTTGGTGAGAAAAGCTTCACATTTGAAAATATTTAATTTAGAGTGTTTGGAATAGAGTGAAAGCATTTAACATTTTTGAATATTTAAAGAATGTTATTAAAATTAAATAGTAAAATTATTTTCAAAAGCTGTAAAAGGATCAAAAAGGCCTTGATTTTTTTTAAAAATTAAATGTGTGAGTTAAAAAAGTGGTTCAATGGAAATGTTAAATTGGTAGATGGATCAGGACTCCATTTTTGATACAAATAGATGCAGATACAGAATCATTGATCAACATCTGTATTGAATGGTGAGCATATAACATTTCAGTGTAATTAATATAGGATTCAGAGAAATTAACTTTATATGTGGCATTGGATACAATTGTGTGGTCAGTACTTTCAGAGCCTTTTTGGAGCATCAATAGCTAGTTCAGTGATATGCAGTTTACATCTTTTCTTATGAAACAAAGAATCCATGGTTTTTGTTATTTTATTCTTCCCTCACAGGACCAAGCCCAATAGCTACTACACCTCTACCCAATTGGTTTATGTGCTGTGTGGTACTGGAAGCCAGGAATCCCTGGGCTAGGTAAGAATTCTATGGCACACTTTTTTCCTGCCTGATAATCCATGTTAGCTCACATATTCTGTGGCAAGAGTTGAGTGGTAAGAAGAAGGCCAGCTTGCAGGTCTTGTGAGGAGGTTTTCCCCACCTCCTGACAGAGCAGCTCCTCTTCTGCTGTGCATCTTTTGAGCTCTGCTATGTGAAGAAACATGGCTCCACCTGCTGAATTCCCCATGGCTTACTGTATGACTTGCACATGGCAGTGAGAGCTCTCTAGGCTCAAGCCCCATCAGGTGGAACACCTAGTGCTCCCAGTAGGTGGCAGCTATGTGGAAAGCTTGCCTCTCCCTGATATGGGCTACTTGGCAATAGCCAATCTCTCTCATACTTTCCCACTAGCTTCTACAGGTACCCAAGCCACTATTCAAATTCAGTTTGCTTGTGACATAGTCAGGCTTTTATCACTCTGTGACACTGTGGGTATTATTTGCTGTGATATTTTAAGTATCTTTGTAAAGCCAAATCAGAAAGAGAAGTGATTACAGGTCGCATGTTTTTTAAATGACTGTAGCATGTAATTTAACCTGTATATTGACAATGGCTGTTTATAGTTGGATGGACCTAAAAAAACAGAATTCAGGATGGATCTGAAAGAACAGAATTTTGTTTAAGTAAAAAAAGATTTTAAATTGATTACGGTATAGAGTAAAAATCCCACTGATCTGAAAAATAATTAGTTACAGTGAGATTTTGCTAATTTTCATTTATGTAATTGTGTAGTCCAAGACCCTTTATAAATCTAATATCTAAATTAATTTGCTGAAATGTGAAATGCCAAGCGAGAGCAGCAATCTGAACACTTCAAAGTAACTGTGGAAAAGGAGGAAAGAAAAAACTGTCAATGTGATTATTCAATCTTACAGAAGCCTCATCACTACAGATGTTATTGTACATATCCATAAAATCATTTTAAATAGAAGTATCAGAATACGCGATATTACTATTTATATCAAGGGCAGTGATACATTAGAAGGTTTCGATAGTTAAATATCATCAACAAGATTTTTGTTTAGAAACTGGGTCCATTCTGAATAGGGGGCTAGCATTTTAGTTATGGAACAAACAAGTGGAAAGGAGGAATCTACATTTAATTCTGTTTGGAGTTCTACAGTTTTGGCTTTAATCTGGCCACTATATTTAAGTACTAAATCATGTTCAAGTGATTCAAGTTTATCTGTGAATTCTTTCTTTATTTCCTTTGCATTTCCTTAAGTAAGTCACCTGACCGATGAGGCTGCTTTAAATGCAACCCATGGAACACATAACGTGTCTTCAAAAGAGTCACAGTCAATGCAGTTAGCTTAAAGTTAGTATTATAATAACTTTGTTCATTATTAATAATGTGCAGTTCATAGTCAAGTTCCAGACAGAACTAATTTTATGAGTGGTCTTACTGAGACCCATTGATAAAAATTATTCAGAATGATTTCAGAAGAAATGTGGTTCAAAAGATACCTTTTAAATGAATTCTAACAATTCTTTTGAAACCAAGTCAAAATCAATTCCTTATCAGGATTTTCACAAATATAAACAGAAAGAAGCCTGCTTACCGATAAGGGAATGAAATCTCAAAATGTCAATAAGGTCATATATATCTTGTGGTTCTTACGAAGCTTTGGAGGCAGTTTCTACATTGTTTGGTAGATTGAAGATTGTCTACCCAACAGATTCCAGGATGTGAAAGTTGCTGGTACACTCTTGGAATGAAAAATCGTAATAAGTGGGGTAGCACATGGATCCATGCTAGCCCATCTCCTGTTTGGCATTTATTTTGGAGGCATCAAAGCCTGAAGTTTGCTAATGACTGCAGTCTGGGTATTGTCATCTACTTATGCATGGATACTAAACAGTTACAGCAAGAGTTGGAACATGCATGGTGTATTGAAAATGGTTTAAAGGTAAATGTAAAAAAGTGCAACTTAGTAGTGCTTGCCAAAAAACTTCTCCCACCTCATACTTTATAAATGTCATTCCTTTTCGGACAGAGATGGTCATAAGATTCCTGGGTATGTATGTGAACAACTCTCTCTCATTCAATCATGTTTCCACCATAGTCAGAAAATCCTTCTCTCTGGCCCACTTAATTACTAAGGCAATATCTTCAAGAACCAAAGAATTTATTCTTCCCATAATATTCTTCTCTTATCAGGCCCATGATCGAGTGCAGTACCCCTTTTGTGTGTACAAATCCAGTCATATTGCTCCACTGAAAATGTCCCAAAAATTTCTAAACTAGAAAATTAATGGTCTTAAATCCTTCAACAATCCTTTAAGATTAACATACCTTCCCTTATATTCACTAGTTTGCCAGCTGTTCTGAGGAGACCCATGTCTATTTTTTTCTCAACCATGAAGGAACCAATCCTATTTGACCTCCTAGTTCTTCACAAAACTAGTGCCTCTACAAATACCCACAGGAGATATTTAAATATACACCAATCATAAACAAGACTTGCTGGATGGACAGGTTCCTATAACAGTGCATTACTAGCCTATGGAATAATTTGCCTCTACATTTCAAACAAAGTACTACTTTGGTAACCTTTAAGGCTAGTCTTGATAGCTGTATTAGTAGACACAAATTTAATCCAGGCTTATAATGTAAGGCCATGCTCAATTTGTGAGTTAAGCAGTATTAAGTATTTCACAAGGGTGGCAAAAACTTTCAAAGTTTGTCTGCTTAAAGGTGTATAAAGTGAGGCATCTTATAGTCCCTGTGATTGCTTGCCTAGTATTATTAATATGTTCCTTTGTTTTTATCTTTGCAATATCCTTCTAGCAAATTTGCCTTGATTGGAACTGAGTATACTATTCCATTCACCTCCTATAATGAGGTAATGATTAGAAAATGTTAACAAAAGATTCATTAGTGAAATAAAAAACTCAAATTGACATTACCACAGTTAGTAAATATTTAAAATTAAACAGCGACTTCGTATAATCAGATAGATGAGGTAGCAAAATCTGCCTGCATTATCAGTACCTAAATAAGTAAAATTTTTTGGAGCTGGTTTCTTGATTGAAAGAGCTCCTTGTGTTTTTGTCACATGAATTTCAGAGTCAGTTATATATTTGTTATGCTGCTTAATGCTAGGAGCCTAAAAAAGAAGCTGCACTCCCTGGAAGACTCCTCACCTTGAAAAATGCTAAAGTCTGTGCAGTCACTGAGACATGGTTCAAGGCCACATAGAGTACTCCAGCCATGCAAGGCTACAATCCCTTCCACACATGCAGACCCTAAAACAAGCATGAAAGAACCAAAGGTGTAGGTGTATCCATCTTCATTAAAGCCAAATACAATTCCATCGACTGGGCAACATACACAAATGCAAACATGCTTGCCCTGAGGTTCCTGGACTTTGTCAATAGAAATGCCCCAGAACAGCTAGTCTGCACTCCCAAAAGGGTCTCAAATTCCCTAGACTAGTACTCACCAACATGGGGGGAGGGGGCACTGCACTACCCTCTGTGTGTTGCACTCCCTGGTAAAGTCAGGCCATAAATTGGTCTTATTCAAAGTAACAATCAGAACTGACAGTCCCACAGAAGCAAAAGAACTGAAAATTTTCTCCAAACCCAACTACAGCCTACTAGGAGATGGTATAAAATGTTTCAAACTCCCTGTTAACAGAGCCAACAATTACTTCTATGCAGAAGAGTACACAAATGCCTCGTATAACCATAAGAATTTTTTAGCTATGTTTGAAATCTAAAAGGGAATGGCCAGTTATTTGCTGAACTTATAGTGGATAGTATCTCTCATACTGAACCTGAGGAAATTGCCAACCTGCTACCTGACATTGCAAACTTCACTCCCCTGTCCCTATCAGTTGTACCCCAAAGCATTCCTGACACCAGTCCTCTACCTATAATCTCCAAAGAGTAGGTCATATCTGCACTCTGCAAGGTCAAAAACATGGCCTCTATGAGAGCCGGTAACATCCCAGGCTGCTTATTAAATGATCTAAAACAAGACTTAGTGGAACCACATGGCATCCTGTTTAACTTCAGCCTGAACACTGGCTTTGTTCCAGCAGAGTGGAGAATAGCAACAGTAATCTCCTTGCACAAAGGGCGTCCATCAACCAACCCTGGGAACTATAGACCCATAAGCCTAACCAGCCTTATCTGCAAGGCTATCTAAAGAAACATCATGGACCTTATAAACAAGGCCATAGGTGACCTTCTAACTCTTGACCCAACCCAGTTTGGCTTGATTAAGGGTGAATAATGCTTATTGAACCTGGTGGACTTCTTCAAGAATGTCACTAAAGTCCTGGATGAAGGCAAAACAGTACATACTGCCTGTCTTGACTTAGCCAAGGCTTTTGACACAATCCCCCATGTGGGTATCATTGAGAAACTCTCCCAGCTGGGGATTAACCCATGCATCACTAAATGGGTAGCCAAATGGCTCACTGACAGAACATACTGTCAAAGTTTGGGATTCCACCTCTACCAGTAGACCGGTTACCAGTTACCTTCAAATTACAGTATTGACAGCACCCCCCCCCCAAGCTCAAACAGATTGGTGCATGATTTCGGAATGCAGGTTGATAGCAATCTAAACTTTGATCACCATGTGTTCACAGTGGTAAGGAAAGCCTTCTACATTTCGCATCTCAAAAGTAAGGGCATCACATTCAACACTAAGGATGTTGTAACTCCTCTGTACTTGACCATCATCAGGCCACTGATAGAGTAGAATGCTCCCTTTTGCATGTATCTCACCAGACACCTGCAGCAGTTGGAGAGACCACAAAGGTTTCTCACCAAGATAATTTAGGGCCTCCAATGGATGACCTACATCAGAAGACTGAAAGCTCTGTCACAGTACTACTGAAAGGAGACTTGTGCCTCACCTATAGACCAGTCTCTGACCCTACCCTAATGGAAATACTACACATCCGCAAATCAAATGGGCAAGAGTCACTCACTCTGTGGATCATAATCTAGCCTATGACATTAACAGAACATGCTGGAGAGACAGATATATCTCCCAGAGATTGCTGCCCCTCTGGAATAAACTCCCAATTCACATGAAGCAGAGCTCCTCAATGACCCTATTCAAGAGCAATGTAGACAATTGCATGGGAGACCTTAAATTCACCCAGCATTGGCAACTATGTCCCTCATGGACAGAGCAGTCAGTGCTGATCAAAGGCTCTGCAAAATAATGGCCATCTACCAAGGTCAAATAAGAAACATGAGTATAACATGGTTAGGCTTATAAAGGCCCAAGGGCCATTAGCTCAGTAACCTCCTATGAATCTATGTAATGTCTGCAACTCTCTACACAGAGAGAGAGAGAGAGAGAGAGAGAGAGTGAGGGAGAGAGAGAGAGAGAGAGAGAGAGAGAGAGAGAGAGAAATGAAGTACTATATTTCAGTGGGGCAATGAAAAAAGTATTCTAGGAATCAAATATAGTTGCAAATTAAACATACTGATAAATGAGGGGATATCAGACCAAGCAAAGGCTACCCAGTGGTCACAGGACAGGTCAACCAAGAAACGGAAGAGTTATTTCAGAAAGTCAGAAGGAGAGCAGTGAGTCTGAAAAAAAAACAGTAAAGGGACAGCATGTTTTTAACTATTTGTTGATAACTGAATACTAATGTAAGGTAAAGTAGATAAGTTTAAAGGGGAAGTGCGCCAAATGTCTAAGATCTTTGGAAAGTGTAATAGATGCGTCATTTATTTCTGAGAGATGGGAAGGCAGAGATAAGTGAGTCATACTGACATTCTAAAAACTGAAGGGATCCTGCTACTTTGGAGTACTAGTCAGCATTAGTATATGCCCTCAGTAATATCATAAGAACCCTCCATGGCAAGGTGAAAAAAGTGTGGAAAAAGGGGTTTCAAAAGCAGATTTTTTTATGGTGATTCACTACTATTCACTGATACTCAATGACTCTAAGTATACTTACACTGCATCTGATGTGTGAAACTAACATATGAATACAAATTACAACTAGGCACTATGTTTGTGGAGATGAGACCTACACAGACTCAATGAAAATGACTTTGTGTGCAGAGGACAGGTCCTCATATTTATTCTCAATGTGTTATCACTCTGATGAGGAGAATTAGGGATCACTTAAAAATAAAGGATAGTGTCTCAATAGCCCTCATAGAAGCTTTGATTTTTGAGTTAACTATAAACATATAACTAACGACCCCTTACATTGCTCCAATGCTTAGTAAGCAAACATGGGGAAACAATTTAACAAGTAAGCATGGTCAAGCAAACAGAAATTGAGTCAACTGGTTTGAGCACCTCTAGGAAACAAACTTGATCAGGAGAGATATTTGCAATAAAATGATGATACTGCACAGATTCCCGGGTCAAGGAAGTACAAAGAATTCAAGTAATTCTAGATCAAGGAGTGACAGTGTGTAAAGCGAGCATAATAGCAAGAGTTTAGAGCAGATAGATGGTGCATGTGATGGTGACTTCTCTATTTTTCAAACTATGTTATTGCTTTTAGCCTTGCACAAAAACAGAGATGGGGTAAACTGATGTGAACAAAGGGGGTGAAAAGGAGAATCCAAGTAAAGGCTATGCAGTGGTGGCAATGGAAGTAACATGTTGAGAATATCTCAACCAGGAGTACTCTTGGAAAGAGATGATATGGCTAAAATGGAAGGTAATAACAAATCAACTGTTTGGAATTAGAGGACTGAGAGGGAGATGGTTACCATAGAGACAAAGTTAAGGAATAGGTACTTCAAGAAATTGAACAGATACAGCAGGTTTTGGGGAGTGGTATCAGGAAGAGAGGCTTTTCAGTGCTTCAGTGACTTAATGAGGGAGTTCAATCCCTGCAGGACAGAATGGGGGGATTTTTCTTTACTTTAGCAGGTGTGGAAGGAGAGGTAGCAGAAGCTGTGATGAGCAGACTAGTGGTTTAAGTGGGAAAGACTATGTGAAATCAACAAATGGTCTAATCTGTAATGACCTTAATGAAAGGCAAGGCCAAGCAGCCATACAGAAAGTAGCAATTAAGCAGACTATATAAAAAGAGTTTATCTTGGGTAATTGAAATGATCTGAGATATGGAAGATGATGATTTTATATAGACAAGATGGCAAATCTAAGGGGTCAGCAGTTGAGAATGAAACAATATATCCCTGGTTTCCTATACAACAAAGATTATAAATAGAAAGAATAATGGAGGTCTTGTGACACAAATGTACAAGACAAGATTACAAATAATTTTCAAGTCATATGGATGTTTCTGGGGCCAGTGATGTAAGGAAAAGGCTTCCAAAGAATGAGAAGGAATATTCCAGAAGAAGGTGAATTTATCTTGGGAATTCTGTGTGTTTTAAATTGATAAAATGTCAGCAAACTGGGTGGTTGGATGAAGAAAGGAATAGCTAGATGTTACACACTATGAGGTAGGTTGAATAAATTAGACTTTAATTGAATTAAATATTTAGGGGGGGTTGTAAAATGGTGGAGAGGTGAAACTGTTTGGACAAAAATGTTGGAAGATCCCATGGGGATCTACGTAGGAAGAGAGGGATTTGGAGGTATTCTACATCCACAGAACAGTCTGCAGAGACTGACACAATATTTTATATATGTATGAAAGAGGACAATGTTCAGTCATAAACTAAAACTACTATTCAGCTGAGCTATGAAAATGGACTTCAGATTGATGTAAGTCATGACTGATTAGTTTTCTGTTATGAAGCCACAATCGAATGGATATGTGAGAGACAAGGTGGAGGCGGGGAGAAAATCCTCTGCCAAAGATAGTTTTGTTTACTGATAAATATGTTTATCTGATAAGAGAATCTTTTATATGTAATCAGTTTAAGTTAGGAAATTCAAGTAGGGACATTCTGTGAATTATAGCTAGAGATTTGTTATTGGCCTGTGTTATAACAGAAGGAATATATAACAGATGTTTTTTTTTCTGATAGCTGGAATGGATCATTTCTGTACTGGAAATGGAATTTACAAAAGGTAAAACTTGTATATTAGCCCTTTATTAGTTGGTACCACTGACAGCTATTTTGGTATGCATTTCTGAGGATGGCAAATGCTTATATTGTGAAATTTGGCATTATAATTTAATTAACAAGAATTTAGATAAAAAAGGACATTTAGAAACAGACAAACAGGGAATATGCTATTTAAAAGAATGTTGTTCAAAAGACTTCATCTAAGTATGCTAGGCAAAGCAATAAAAAGGAAACCTTATTTCTCAGGTACTGAAACAAGGGGTGTTAAAAATGATGTTTTAGGTTGTAGTTTTGAAAACTGTACTATGTGAGTGAGAAAGATATCTTTTATGCCAAGTAGTAGAAATTATGGCAGAACTACAGTGAAAATTTCTTTAACTTCTGAGATAAATATGGTTGGTATGGCTATTGACATTACGGGTCACAGGGTGACACAAGTTTGCGATGCAGATTAGAGAGGAAAATACAATGACTGATGAAAATGAATTATAAAATGAACAATTTAGGAAGACGTGAGACAAAAAAATCTTAGTCTAGTAGGTCAGTGAATCATAATAATAGATTGAAGAGCTACAGAAAAAGACAATAATGTAAAGGAGAGGCAGAAGGAGTCATTAACATCATGGATGAGAGGACCTAAGCTTGCATGAAAAATGGATCCTTCCTTGGAGAAGGTGGTAACTGAGAAACAGGTATGGCAAGCATTTAACCAAACATGTAAAATAATGGAAACAGATGAAGAAACACGGTACTTGAACAACTAATGTGGTGAATGTGAGCCAAACAAAGATCTGAATAAATCTGGATCTTATGTCAATGTCATATGAGGCTCAGACTGTGGTGTTAGGGATTAAAATAGTGCAGATGTTATATAGGGATATTGACAAAGGGCATCCTTGAAAAAGGGGATAATAGAAAGGAAAGGGGCAGAATATGTCCAATAACTAAGAAAAAGGAAGATCAAGGAGATTGCAGACATTTCACACAGTCAAGAAGTTCAGAAACGATATTTAAAGGAAAGAGAGAAGTAAACATTGAAATCTCTCAATGTCCTTCTTCTAAAATAAAACGTAGAAGAAATCATGGCTTCAGAAGAGGCATCAAAATTATGGTTGGGAATTATGAGGCCAATTGTCTTTTCAAATTATTTTTCTCCTGTTAATCTTCCTTTTATGGTGTCTTAAACCTTAAATCTTTATGCTTACCTGGACCTCCTAAGATTGTTCAGTGGCCCGACATTGTGTGCTCACCATTTCACTTATCAGCCCACTCAGTACTGCCTGCCAGAACTTATCCATCTAGACCAACCTCAATAGCAGCATCAACAAATGGAAACATTTCTGCAGTTTCCCTTTTCACCCCACTCAATACTGCCTGCCAGAACTTATCCACCTAGACCAACCTCTGTATCAACAAACAGAAACATTTCTGCAGTTTCCCTTATCACCCCACTCAATACTGCCTGCTGGAACTTATCCACCTAGACATACCTCGTTAGCAGCATCAACAAACAGAAATATTTCTGCAGTGTATGTCCTAACCAAGCTACTGCCTCTTTCCATTAATCAACTCATAGTAACTTGGTATTTGTATATTAGTGGCGTACACACTTGTAGGATGCTATGGTCCAGGTCCACCTTCCTCCTAGAGCCCTAACTGCAAATCTATTTCCCTTTTTATCACTAACTCCTGCTTGTATACCCCTACATAGAAACACTTGTTTGCTATTTATTAGTACATGTTCACTTCCTATAACAGGTACGGACTGCGTTGCTACTTTTTTGCTACTGACCTGTGCCGTACATAATGACTGATTCTTTTTCTTTGATTTAGCTGCCCGGTCTGCCTCGTGGTTGAATATATACTCCTTCTCCTTCACAGCATCTGAACAGAGTTTATTCTTACTGCCAGAATGCTTAGAGCGCCATTTTCAACACGCTATCCCACAAAAAGCTCTTACATGAGCTTATATACCTAGACATATTTAAGATGCCTTCTCCTGGTTCCAAAACTATCTTTCTGACCGCCAAGAAGCTGTCAAGTGGCAAAACAATCCTCCTCCCTACCATGCCTCTCAACCTCTCAGTGCAAGAAATCTGGACAAAGCCAGAAAGGATGGGGGGAGAAAGGCCCAAAAACAGGGACAAAATTTAAACATTGCACCTATAAACTTAAAATGTTGCTAGGATAACAGGTTTTGCATTATTATGTATTTTCTGAATGATATAAAGTCTGAAACTCAAATGTCTGTCATTATTTAGCATTATTTATTAACTTCAATCTTCAATGACTTGCCATAAAACCACAGATTTTACGAGGAACAGACCAAAAATATGGGGCAAAACTCTGGACATTCTGCAAAAATCTGTACAGCTGAGAGGTATGCTTCCTACTACTCATAACTGTAGGTGTCCCACAAGACTCAGTACTAGGTCTGCTTCTTTTCTCTGTCTTCATAAACAAACTCCATACCACAACCAGCCATGCTACTATCATACAATATGCAGATGACTTCACTGTTATTTGTGCTGCACCCTCCCTGCCACAGCTGCAAGAAAATACCCAAAAATCTTTTTCAGCCATCCAATCTTACCTATATAACTACAGCTCATTCTAAACCCTAACAAAACAAAATGAATGCTTTTTCTTTACAACCATCCCAAAACCAACAGTTAGTCAACACTTTAAAATCACCTTGTCTAACCACATATTAATAGAACCAGTCTCAGAAATCAAGCTACTAGGTGTCACAATTGATGATAGCTTGAGATTTGATAAGCACATATCTCTTGTTATCAAAAAAGACCACATTAAATTAGGTTCCCTATATAGAATTAAGTCATACCTTACCAACTCGGCCAGACAAGCTATCACCCAGACCCACCTTCTATCCACACTACTATATGCCTCCCCTATACTTACAAACCTCAGAAAAAATTACTTAAACTAGAAATATGCTACCACAAAATTGCCACAAACCTACCACACAGAAGCCACCACTGTGTTGCTCTCCAACACCTCAAACGGCTTCAACTGCCCAATCTCCTGTCCTTTATCAACTTACTCTAACACACTCTATCATATATAAACCAGATAAATGTCCAGTCCTCCACAACCTAGTACAAACCAAAACCAATAACAGAGCCCTAAGATCCTCTGACAAATTACTGCTTAACATTACAAAATCCAACAACAGCTTTGGTGATTCTATTTACTCAAGCCACATCTCTAAAGTATGGAATTCTATACCTCAGAATATGCTGAACACAAGTAGCCATAGTCAGTTCAAAAACTTACTTAAGACTTATCTAAAAGTCAGCTGGTTATTCTCCTGCTCATTACCAGGCTGAGCAGAGTCTGTGGCTTCCCTCCCCAACACCTCTCTTGTTCTTCACATCCACACTTCCTAACTCACCGTATCATCTTCCTGTGTCCACCTATACATTTTGTTTTTTAACCACACCACGGCTATAACAATTGCAAGTTTCTCTAACATACTTACTTTGTTCCTGCCTTCTCTTCTGTATCCACTTCTATATCCTCTACACACACTGCACAATGACAGTGATACAACCTGCAGCTACAACACTTTAACTCTGTATCTTCTCTTTTGTTTTTCTTCTATTCTTTACTCTGTTTAGAAACTTTTTCAAAGTGTGATCACTCATCCTTGATTAACTAATTATTATACACTCCTAATATATGCCTGGTTAATTTATCTCTGTGGAAATGAACAGATGTCTCTATTGTGTTGTTCCTTGTAATTCATCTTTTAAAAACAAACAGATGTCTCTTTGCGTTGTACCTTGAACTACTGTAAGGATTGTTTTATTCACAGATTAATGTATTAAACACTGTACATTTTGTAATATTTGTATTGATTAAATGTGGAGCTTTTCTCCCCAGGTCTCTGCTGAAAAGGACAAATTCACTAGTAGGACTAGTAGACACAAGTTTATTTTTCAGGTTAAGCACTTTCATCAAAGTAAAATTGACTTCCTCAGAACAATATACAAACAGTCATGTGGATTTAAATATATTACACTGTCACAGGATAGGTGAGGAATCCCACCAGTCAAACAAAAGATCTCTTCAATAAATTAATACCTTAAAGGCATACACTATAAACACTAAAAATACAATAAAATACATTTCTGTAAAGAAATTTTGTTAAAATCAAACCCTTTCCGCTCTTTCTTTTAAAGCAGGCAAGATAGATATAAAATCATTTAATCCTGGACACAGATTAGCTGCTAAACGAAGCTGCCACATCAGTTCCCTCTTGTTTAAAGTGTTTTTCCAGTTGCCACCCCTGGGGTTTATTTCAATGGTATCTAATATCCCAAACTTAAATCCAGAGAAATTAACACATATTTTACTATGCCTAAATAAGTCATTGGTTTCTTTTGAATTCTTAATGTCGTGTAAGTGTTCATATATCCTGGACCTGAGAGCCTTCCCAGTTTTCCCAACATAAAACCCCGGGCAGGAATTACACTTTGCCAGATAAACTATTTTGCTAGTCTGACAGTTACCTTTTTTGAAAAACACTGTGTCCTGGTTGATATTGTCAAGTTTCAAACTAGCAGCCGATAGTATATATCTACACTGTGTACAACAACCACAGGCTTTGGTGAATTCATTCATTTTTTCACTACTATTGTTCATGTTACCCTCCAAGGTAAGTTTCAAGTTGCGGCCCACTTTAGTACAAAAAATAAGCTGTTCACCCACTGCTTGTAAAATATTGGGATCACCCCTAAAAATGTTCCAATTCTTACAAAGTATATTTCTGATGTCATTATAATGTGTACTATATTGCACCACACATGCCTGGGAGATGTTATGGGTAGGCCTCTCTGTTGTTTCACAATTTTTGGTTTTAGAAAGACCTCTACCTAGTACAGGTTCATATTTAGAACCCCACTCTCTCAAAACCTCTTGTAAAATACCCTCTACAAATTCTAGTGGATAATCTCTCTCCAGAAACATGTTCCTCAGGTCACTGAATTCCTTAATGATGTCCTCAAGATGGGAAGTCATACTAGAAATTCTGATTGCCTGTCCCTTGACAATACCTTTTTCCATAGCTATAACACCTGAACCCTTCTTAGGTGAAATCAGTCTAAAAAATTTCACCAAACCTAATTATACCCTCCTAAGGGAGGGCATAATAATTTCCAAGCTCCTGTTCCTACAGATTTGCTTGACAACTGTATTAAGGTATACAGAAATGCCCTGTATAAACACTTACACAAATGTATTGACACAGCTGTACCGGATAGGATCAAAACAAGGTCCCAGAGAAAAAAACAAGCCTCCCTGCTGGACATCTAGCATTAAGTTATACAACAAGTGGAAAAAGCTACTGGCTAAGAATACAAAAGGGAGGTCCCAGCAATAGAATAACATGCTCTTCTGCTTCAACAAACAAATAAGACAACTTGTAACCCTTCTAGATATGGGAAGTCAGTGCTAACTAATATCTCAAATTTAGGCAAGATCCTTTATATTGGCTTTCTCTAGTATTATATTGGATGCACATGGCTTATAAAGACCTTCAGGTCAATAGCCCAGTAACCACCTATGAACCTATAATGCTCCTTAAGCAGTCCTAGTGAGTGGTGATGGCTACTTCCTTCAGAGTGAGTTGCAGGGCACCTGCATGATGTGATAGGGATAGCAGAGATTCATTTTCTTTCTGCACATGGAAATTAAGGAACCCATGTAGTGGAGGAATGATGGCCCCTTTAAAAATGTTGATGCTCTTCTGGTGCATATGTTTTCTGATAAATTGGCCATCACCTGTACAGGGAAACAATGCCTTGCTATGAAGACCTAAGGTAGCACCACCCTGACTTTCTCACCTGTGAGAAACAAAGACTCAGAAGATGCAATCATAGATGTATTGTACATATTTTTAATTAATGTACAGGTGATGGCCAGTCTGTCAGACAACATATGCTCTCTCATTCAAAGCAGAAGGCTTGAGAGAGCATGGTGGATAGGACCACCACACTGAAACATATGAAGGAGGCCTAGGAGATTTGATTTTGTTCCTTGAACAGAAGGACCAGCCTTTTAATCTAGGTGATGGATTGGATATTGTTGTAGAATTGGCACCTACTACTTGTGCATGTCCAAGCAGTGCAGTAGGTTAGCACTGAACATACCACTATGGTACTATACTATGGTATAATAAATTCATATGAATGATGTGGCATGGATATTACTGCTGGCGACTTGCTCTTCTGTCCTGCAGGAACATCTGATTTGCAATGACAATGTCTTGGTCAGTAAAATATGTGGTACAGAGTATAAGACAGTACTGTTTATCACATGTCGATTTATGCATTCTACAGGGAGATAGTACAGCAGAGGTCAGTAGAGTTATGTCGGCGTAATATATCTCAAGAATTCACAGATTTCCATGATGGAAGGCCCAGCACTGTAAAACAACAGCGGGCTGATTTTAGCAGGGTTTCAGTGATTGCTACTGCTGATGGTGACATCGAGGCAACATGACATGATGACACAGAGCCACTGTGTGCAACACTCTGGTCATGTCCAGAGATGTTAGCGTGGCTCCACCAATGGGACATCAGTAGCCATGCAGGTTCATAGGTTCATAGGTTCATAGGTAGGTACTAGGCTGTCGGCCCTAGGGCCTATATAAGCCCAGCCAAAAAGGTACCCTGGCTTTTGCCACCCAATAAAATTATTTTCCTGTGCCACTGTCGAGCAGAGCCACAGAAGTGATCCCCTGGGTGAATTTCCTATTTCCCATCCAATCATCAAGATTTTTCTTGAAGAGTTCCCATAGCTCAGCCTTATCTCTGCTTTATAGGAACACACAGCACATAGTATGTATGGACATCATTAACTGTAATCTGTAGTGAAGTATTAAAAGTTTTAAACAGGAAAGGCTATTCAAATGTTGCATTATCCTTCAGGCAGAAAGTGGTGAGATACCTAACCAATTGTCTCTGAAAGGTCCCCATGTCAGATATAGTGAGGACTATACATACCTTGACATCTACAGGAATAGAAAGGTCACGTATTCCTCCAGTTCCAGTTTGTGAGCCTTGCGTGTTCACCAAGCCCCTTCTAATCTCCCTGTTCTCTCCAAGCCTGTCAAACAGCTCTTGCTCCACACATTTGGAATGGGCAATCCTTTGCCTGTATCTCCTTCTATGCGGCTGCAGAGGGTCACTTACACCCACTTCCTGCACCAAGTTGCAGCACAACAGAAACAAGTAGCTCAAAGTAGGATACAGCAATGCCTTCTGCAAAACTGAGCATCTTTGCAGCTTGTAAAGTGACTAAAAAAGGAGCAGATTTAGTTTTTATAAGGCAAGTTTGCATCTCATACTTTTGCAGCAAATTGTGATGAATCACAAAAGAAGGAGACAATGGGTAGTTTAGTCATCATCTTCTTTCTGCTGTTCCCATTAGGGGTCACCACAGCAATTCATCTGTTTCCATTTCTTCCTGTCCTCTGCATATCATTCTGTCACACCAACCACCTGCATGCCCTCTCTCACCACATCCATAAACCTTATCTTAGGCCTTCTTCTTTTCCTGTTACCTGGCAGCTTCATCCTTAGCATCTTTTTCCCTATATACTCAGCATCCCTCCTCAGCACATGTCCAAACCAACGTAATCTTGCCTGTCTAGCTTTGTCTCCAAACCTTCCAACCTGGGCTGACCCTCAAATATACTTATTCCTAATCCTGTCCACCCTTGGCACACCCAGTGCAAATCTTAACATCTTTAACTCTGCCACATCCAGCTCAAACTCCTGCCTTTTTGTCAATGTCACTGTCTCTAACCCATATAACATAGCTGGTCTCACTACCCTCTTGTAGATCTTCCCTTTCACTCTTACTGGTACTCATCTGTCACAAATCACTCCTGACACTCTTCTCCACCCACTCCATCCTGCCTGTACTCTCTTCTTCACCTCTCTTCCACACTCACCATTACTCTGAACTACTGGTCCCAAGTATTTAAACTCATACACCTTCACCACCTTGACTCCTTGCATCCTCACCATCCCTCTATCCTCCCTCTCATTCACACACATATAGTCTGTCTTAGTCCTGCTGACCTTCATTCCTCTTCTCTCTAGGGCATATCTCCATCTCTCCAAGGTCTCCTCCACCTGTTCCCTACTCTCACTGCAGATCACAATGTCATCTGCAAGCATCATAGTCCACAGGGAGTCCTGTCTGATCTCGTGTGTCAACCTGTCCATCACCATTGTAAATAAGAAAGGGCTCAGAGATGATCCTTGATGTAATCCCACCTCCACCTTAAACGCATCCGTCACTCCCACCGCAGACCTCACCTCTGTCACACTACCCTCATACATATCCTGTACCACTCTTACATACTTCTCTGACACTCCCGACTTCCTCATACAATATCACAACACCTCTCTAGGCACTCTGTCATATGTTTTCGCTAAGTCTACAAAAACACAATGCAACTCCTTCTGGCCTTCTCTGCACTTCTCCATCAACACTCTCAGAGCAAACATCGCATGTGTAGTGCTCTTTCCCGGCATGAAACCATACTGCTGATCACTAATCATCACGTCCCTTCTTAACCTAGCTTCCACTACTCTTTCCCATAACTTCATGCTGTGACTGATTAATTTAATCGCTCTGTAGTTACTGTAGTTTAGTACAAAACATAATTATATATTAATCTTTGGCATGAATTTCTGATTTACAAACCAAAGGATAAAATGCACACACAGGCAAACCATTCAGTAAAAACTGTAAGGAAAAAAAAACAGCAAAGCTAGAGCTTTTACTGTGTGATAGCTTAAGCCTCCTGTAATGGAGACCCATGGGATATATACAAATGGCCCTGTAAGGACACTGAGTGTTTCAACTACATGGCTTCTGAATGTCCATGACTTTTTTTTAACTTTTTAAGTCTTTATGGTTACGTTCAGGGCAATAAAGCCAAACCCCACTAGCTGTGGACATGTATGTTTCTGTCTTGTTATTGACTCCACCAGCATCTATACTTCAGAAACACAGGGTCTTTCAATCCAGCAGGTGGTATAGACTGTAGACATCTTAGTCTTTATAGGCATCACCTGGGTTTAAAGACACACTCACACACACACACACACACACACACACACACACACACACACACACACACACACACACACACACACTCACAGACTCTCTCTCTCTCTTTCTCCAAGACTTTAAACAGGAAATCACAAACTTTAGGACATCATCAGATAAAAAGCTGCGAAGACTATTATTTTTTCAACACTCATACCAATGAAAAAATATCTATGAGTCATACCACTGAACTGAAAAGAATATAAAAAAATGAACATTTTAAGTTGGAAAGCATGAAAGTGTATGAAAGTTGAAGAAATGGGCTGAAAATCCAGTTTAAAAAATGATCCATCACGCAGACTGCGTCATCAATGGAAATGCTTTATTTCATATAGATGGTTTATTTCTCCTGCTTCAGAACCTTCCCAGGTTTTGTCCTCCACTTTTTTTAGTCTATTGACTTGTGTGTGTATGTTTGTGTGTGTGTGTGTGTGTGTGTGTGTGTGTGTGTGTGTGTGTGTGTGTGCGTGCAAGCATGTGTGACTGTGTCCAGAGATTATTAGCTAGGTAGAGCTATTAAGTGGAATTATATATATAGGAAAATTGTATGTTAATTCAAAACACTGAGATCACCATCAATGAAATGTAGAAACCTAGTTAAAATGTGTACATTATATAAATGATACATGGAGCAAGCATGATTCCATAAATTCACTGTTGTACTAAGTGCATATACATTTTTTAGTGCATAGTAAGTTTTCATTAATATTACTAGAAATGCACACATCTGCAGAAAAAAATATCTTCACCTACTCCTATTTCTAATGTTCCAACTGCAGGACAACTTCTTCTTCTTCTTTTTTCGGCTTTTCCTGGTTAGGGGTCGCCACAGTGGATCACCTGTCCACTCATGATTGGCAATGGAGTTTTACAGTGTCGAGTTGCCAGCCCGGCGCCCAACCTTCCACAGAAGGCACACACACACACGCACTCATGCCTAGGGCCAATTTAGAGTGTCCAATCCACCCACAGCATGTCTTTGGGATGTGGGAGGAAACCAGAGCACCCGGAGAAAACCCACGCGACCACAGGGAGGACATGCAGACTCCGCACAGAAGGTACAACTACCCTGATATAATGCTGAAAGTGACAATTATGGTTGAGTTTGACTTATAAATTTCTAGAAGTGTGTATTATGTTGTTGAGAAAGTTTCAGTGTGTACAGTAATGCTGTTGACCTTTTAGATATTTATTTATTTACATGCTGTTGTTGACTAGATTCGTCCAGCATTTTCAGGGAAGGATAGATTAATAGCATCAAATAAAGCATAAGGAAAATTAGCATAAGTAACCAAATGCTACATTAAGAGAATAGTAAAGAAATGCAGTTTGGGTTATTAAACATCTAATATGTAATGACAGGTTGCTAAAACTATTGCATTGTTTTCAGAAATACAGGATAAGATAAAGAGCAATATAAATCATGCAGACTAAAATAATAGTGGAATAGAATTATGAAGTTGAAAGATAGCAAAAATCAAAAGAGTTTAAAGTGAAAGAGTACATTCAAAGTGAAATCCAGTGAAATAGTAGTAAAATGAAAAGTAAGAGAATGTAATTTTAGTAGAACGAGTGAGGGGTATTTACAATGGCTGAGAACAAGAATGAGTAACTGGATAAACTGATTTGAAACAGCTACTATACAAGGAAAGCTATATTTGTAGTGTGAGTGGAAATGAGACATTGGGGCATTCAGAAACACATCCAACACTGTGCAGTCTTGTTTGTAGCAGGACTTCTCAGTGTATTATGAGGCATTGATTCAAAAAAGGTTGTAGTGTTACAACAGTATGAAGGTTCTAATAAGTAGATGCATGTGATATGGCTGTGAGCATGGTCAATGTAAATTAGTCATGTGCTCTGCCCCGTAGGTGTACACTGTAATTGAAATGGTGCAATATAGCAATTTAAAGATAACCTCTATAATACTATTTTGTGTTACATAGTGAATGTTTGTTATTGAAAGAAAGTAGTGCAACACAGTGTGTGTGTGTGTGTGTGTGTGTGTGTGTGTGTGTGTGTGTGTGTGTGTGTGTGTGTGTGTGTGTGTGTGTGTGCGTGTGTGTCTGTGTTTGTGTGTGTGCGTGTGGGTGTGTGTGTGTGTGTGTAAATATGTATGTCAGTGCCTATGCTGGCGGAAACTTTACACCATTAAGTGTTTGATTCAGACACATACAATTGAGATGTTAATGACTTTTTGCCCACTATGATGTCTCTTTAATCACTTATCACTACAGCCGTATGAGAATACCTAGTTGCTCTATGGCGATAATTTGTCTGAACAAGGCCCACCCCTTTACTGGGAATTAAGTTATATCACAATTGCAGCAAGTTGTTTTTTATTTTTAAAAGGGATTTACAAGAATCTTTCAAAGTTTGGCATCTGAAGTTCAATGGTAATGGGGCTCCATTCTCTAGTAATAAGTACTGGGGCCCTGTTTCCAATTCTGGCACTAGTTTCCTGAATCTGTATGAGCATTTTCTTTTGTTAGATTTGAGGTTCCCTTTACAGGAGTGTCATTTCAGTACAGACCTTAAGGCTGGGCTGGGCACTATTTTTTGTAGAGTAGTTTGTGTGTGTATATGTGGTGGATGAGTTTTAGTTTGTTTTCATAAAACACACAGTTTAATTTGTTAAGACTGTTGACGATATGACTGCTGATGGTTGAGCTGACAATTTAGCAGTTTTATACTATGTTGATTCTATTTTTTGGTGAAGCATTTTGTTTAAATTACGCATACCACTGCATCCATAAAATGTCTGGGCATAAGGCTTACATTGGCTAATGTGTTTATTGTACTTGGGAATAAGTATTTGCTTATTCAGTAGTGGGTTACTTGTTTTCTGTTTAGGTCTTTTATGATGATGCTGGCATGGTTAGTGAAAGAAACTTTACTATTGATGATGAGACCAGGATGTCTTTATTATTGCACAGTATCAATATTCATATTTTGTATTTGAATTGCATTTATAATAATAGAGTTTTGTTGCCAAAAATCACTAGTATTGTTTTCTTCTTGTTTATAATGTGTTTCTTACCGCTCAACCAGTTAGCACAAGAAATCAGGACAAAGCCAAAAAGAATTGGGTGACAAAGGCCCAAAACAGGGACATTTTTTAAATATTACTCTTATAAACTTAGAAAGTTTATAAAGTAAAAGGTTTTACATCAGTGTGCATTTTTCTAAAGGATATGAAACCTGAAACTCAAATGGCTATCATATTTAATGACTTCAATCCTCATTGATATGGCAGAAAACCAAAACCTTTATGAAAAACAGACTGAAAATATGAAGCAAAAATGTGTATATTCTGTGAAAATCTGGACAGTTGACAGGCATGACGTGTTTACTGTTATTTAACTAGTTTAAAAAAACAGCGTTTTGATGGTCTTTTGTAGTTGTGATGTGAGGATGAATGTGTATTCAGCACTACATAAAATGATGGAGTCATCAGCATAATGCAGAAGTTTAAGACCATTTGAATTTTAATGCATGCCATTTGTATGTTAGTGCATGCTGTTTGTAAAACTTTTAAAAAGTAGAGGCCTGTGGCACCCCTATTTTACAGTTAAAATGTGAGATAGGCAGTTTTGCAATGCCATTGTTTGATAATCATGTTTAAGGTATTTTATGAAGCCTTTTAATACTCCTTGTGAACAGCCAATGTTTTTGAGTCTGTGTGTCATAATATGACTGAGAGTATCAGAAGCTTTTGAGGTTAGAACAGACCTGTAGCGCTGAATGTGCTGCACTGAGTGCTGATATCACTTATTACTTTGGATAGGACTGTTTGGATGCTATGACAAGGGTGAAAGCCATATTGTGTACAGGTGGTTCTGTTATTTGTTGTTAGGTAGTCTGTTAAGTCAGAATATAATACCTAAGTATTGTGGGTAGGGGCTAAGCTTTCAGGCTGAGACATTCAAGTTAATAAAGTTGTTTCTTTTCTCCTCCCACTCATTTGTATTTTGTTTTATTTCTTTACATATAGTTCTTTTTTTATTTGGTTCTTATTTCAAGTTCATGACACTACTAATATATCAGGTTTCTACCTGTATAGCCAACTTGACACATGGAAAATTTATTGTCTAAACTCCTTGTACTAAGGTATATCACTTGTATTCCTTTGTGATATGTTCAACTTTTAGAATGTGTTTGTTTTTGTTCAGTTTGTATGTTTTTATTTGTATATGTTAGAAAAGTTTATAATACAAGGGCTCAAATGCATCTCAATGCCACCTGCACAAAGCAATAATCTATCATAAGACTTATAATTGTTTAATGCTGCAGCTTACCTTTAAGGTGATGTAAATATTGAAAGTATCGAGATATTACTACATTTCTTTTGTTAATAAGTTGAGATACATAGAGGAATGTTTTACGTAGACATTTGGTATTGTAATATTGTACTTGTCTATGATTTTGAAGTGTGGGTTAAACTATTTTCACATTTTGAATTCGGGTATTGTTTATTTAGTGAGGCAGAAGAGTTAAGAATGAAAGGAATACTGAGGCTAATCATAAAGTTGACAGTGCTGTTTTGTATTTATTTGTTGCTATTTAGTAATGTTTTTTGTATAGACTTATTTTGGGTAAAGTATTAGTGCTGCTTTGATCACCCAGTTTGGTTTTGTATGAGACAACATGTAAAACTGTAACACTTGTATTTGTTATGAAGGCCACTGTAATTCTGTTTTAAAATGTTTTAAAACTAATTTTAACATGCTAGGTTGCTCTCTGAATTATTTTAGTTTAGATCTAGGGATTGTTCGTGTTTGAAGAAGTAGAAAACTGTGCTAGTGATATGTTAATAAACATATTAACTTATACAATACTGTGGTGTTCTTATCTTCCATTGTCCAGTCAACACAGAACTTAAAAGAATATAAATGGATATTGTGGACTATGTTTGATCAAAGCCCCTTACAACTTTGATGTCCTTATGACAACAGATAATAACAAAAAAAAAAAAAAAAAAGAACAGCTTTGAAGTAGGTCATTGTTTTACATGTTGATATGTACTTTAACCTTTTATTTCCTAAAAGACAGTGGCAAAACAAACAGTAAGGACTGCAGTGAACAACTGCCATTAGACCAGTATCACACAGGGATATCGACCAAGACAGGTCCAGATAAATACATGGTAATCTTTTTGTGACTCTTTCTGCTGACAAAATTATAGCTGATTTACCTTTGAAGGTTAAGTGGAATGGATTTCATGCCTGACTTTGAAACATCTTATATTAAACAGGCAGCCATAGACAAGGTTGTCTGATCAGCATTTAATGCAATTTGAACACTAATAATAAAACTGTTCAGGAATTAATTCTGAGCACAATAGAAGCCCAAATACTACATGGATATCATGATTCATGATTTAGCTGTCTGTGCCTGAAATAGTTTTATTTTAGAAAGTTTTTTTAAGAGAAATAGCATTTTTGTGGTTTATTGTTCAATGAGTCTTCTAAAACTACTTCCAGGGATTCTAATTATGTAATGTACTAGTCTAATGTTTTATGGCATTTTTCATGTTTGCTACAATTCGCCTCATCATATAATTAAACTATTTCTGTATTGCTGGCACATAGCTATATATTTCTGCTCTGTTATAAGCCTGTAATACTGAACTTTTGTTCACACATTGGCCTCTGGTGCTTTATTTATCTTCGTATTTGAATCACGCCCAATATAGGCAAAAGATGTACTTTTAATTAGCTTTACTTTGAGTAACTGTAAAAGCACAAATGCCTACTTCTGAATGTACAGAATGTAATTTTACCTCTGCAGGAATTTGTGTTTAGGCAAAGTATGGCTGCCTTAGGCACTTTGGGGGAGGGAGAAAAAGGAAAGCTGTAGCTGTATTCAGCAAGAAATTTTATGTTACGAGGTCACTGAAAGGACAGGACATCTTATTCCAAAGCAGGAGGAAGATCAATTCCTAATACTGTTTCTTAAAATATGTTAGGCTAACTCTTAGTTTAACATATAGCTATGGAAAAATGTTGAATTTCTTAGTGTAGCATTATCTTTATGGGAGGGATGAGTGTCCATCAGTAAATATTCTTCTGATTTAAGAGGACCTACATCTGTGGAATTAGGTTTTCTATATCCAATGAGCTTCTTGAAAGCAACCCCAAATATTGGCAAAGTTGCTATTTACATGATAATAAAAGACACAGAAATTTCCCAATATTTCACATAAAACTTCTCAAAAATCTAACAACCTTGTAGTACAAGAACACTGCATTTCTAGAGAAAGTGTCATATCATTCCAGAATTGGAATAAAATCTTAGTACAGAGTGGTACAGATGCAGACATTTTTATCAGGTAGTAAGAAATATATAACTATTGCCAATTATTAATGGTGAATAATACAGATAATTATTTTAGCTACAGATCTCTTCAAAGTATAGCAAAAAAAATTTTGCTTGGAGTTAATTTATTTTCCCCCTAGCAAATCGCATTCCAAACACTGCCCCTGGCAATGGTACCTAATGATACCTGTCAAATTTATACATCATTATTTCAGTTTCAACCCCATAAATCTTGACCTGCCCCATTCAGCATTTCATCAACTCCCCACAACACAGTTTCAAATGCATAGTGTCAGCACTTGACATATTATATAAAATTATATCACAGATTATGCCACAAACCTCTGCTACTGCTGAAAACATTCCTCTCAAAAGTTCTTCAACTACGCGCAGACATCCTAGTCCTCTTATCATAATCCTAAAAAAAGCATCCATAAGCAATGTATCACAAAAATCGGGACAGATACCATAATCTCCCACTTTGCAAAGGTATCCCATAAACCAACCTTAAACATGTCTTCTCTGTAACTATGCCATGTTCCTTAACAGAATTTTCAAATCTTAAAATGTGAGTCCCACAGCTATGACAAAGAAAGACAACAATTCTCAAAACTCATTTTAATGCCAGCAAAGATCATGTGCAAATTTTTTTTTCAAATCATTTTGCCGTAATTATGCTCTTTTCATGTAAAGTAAGCTTTCTGTTTCTAAACTGCATAATTTTGCAGGACTATGTTTATTAAATATAGTAAAGTTGTGATTGGATTTACTGTAGGTTGAGCAACTATCCAGTTAGGATTCCATGTTACGTCACCTAGTCTTGTCATGATGCAATTGTTAGCATACTTTTATTGTAGTAGCTAGGTCTTTTCTGTAGTTTGCAGCAGATCTCAACATATAAATACAGCACAATCAGTCACTTATTTGCTCAATTGGACAGTCAGACAAATAAATATTCAAGTAAAAACAGAATAAGAGAGAATAAGTTTCCTTGTAAGTGTATAAAGCTAGGCATACAGATATAATAATTGCCTACAATGAAATAATCACTTTTAGGAAGAAAATTAAGAGATTGTGAATGACAGTTCTTTAGTAAAGTGTGTTTGTGTTATACATTTAATGCATTAGCACTGGAACAAAACATTTGGAATATTCTGTGCATCTAATGCAGGCTAACACCAACCCTAACTCTAACCATACAACTTACCTTAGAAAAATCCTTCCCATGACACTACCACTATTCAGATAAATTAGGACTAAATGTTTTAGCTTTAGTTTATAAATCCCAAAAAGAAATTGTTTTTGTTTTGAGATCTTTTGTAGTTTTGGTGTTTTGAGCGTTTGGTAATTTGATTGTTAGAAATGTTTACATTCATCTTAAGACTTTTGATGGTTTGACATTTCAAACAATAATATTATAATCAAATATGAGTTATTACTTTTTATCTAAGACAGCTTTAATGTAATCACAAAATATCTAAAAAAATAATCGAATGCACATTTAATCTTAAAGACATTTAATCAAATCCCATTCCATCTAAAACTTCACATATAGAAAATACTTCTCCAGAACCTATTTTGCCCTGCTGCACCCCCTAACACCCCCTTACTTAAATATACTAAATCTACAGTTGCACGACTAAAGAGAAAAGAGAAATTTACTCACACAGTGAATGCCTGCTGGTGCACAAAAACAAACTTCTAGTGAAAGAGATACAACATGACAATGGGTATTAGCAAGGTACAAATACTGATCAGCAGTAATTTGCATTGGAGTTTCTGTGATCTAAAAACCCACCAGCAGTGATTTTCTATAGCCTTATACACTATTTTATCTAAAGTGATTCAGTGTTTTCAATGAAAAGTGTTATAGATCAATTGCACTACTTTTTGTAGATGAAATGTACAGTAGATCAAATATAGTTTGTCAAATGTGTTATCACTTACCCTGATATAGTGTTGGCTTTGCCCAAAATTCTTGAGCAAATAGGTTGAGAGGTATGCACACACTACACTCTCTCTCTCTCTGCTCTGTCCCTTGCTTGCTTGCTCTCTCTCGCTCTCTCTCTCTCTCTATCATTCACAGAGAAACTGACACTCACATACTCATACACAGGCACATAGACTCATAGAGACATGAACACATAGGCCTCCCCACACACATAACTGCATTTTTTTAATTTTACTTTTGGATGCTTACCAAACATGGCTTTTAAACCTACACTTAGCAAGAGAAAAGTAAATCAGCAAATCATTGTTGTTGCTGCAGTTACTTAGTGATTTTTTTTTTAATTTATTTCTTTTAATTTACATTTTTGTTTATTTTACTTTAACCAAACATCAAAGTCAGATTTAGTAAGTGTAAATAAGATGACAGCCATTTGCTCATTTTTTTCAGTCCATGCATCATGGCAGCTTAATTTGCTTTGTCCATTAATGTCTTGGAGAATATTCATTCTTCAATAAAGTATCATGTTTTCACCATTATTTAAACTGTTTTAGAGATTACTCAGATATACTTATTAACACAGATCCCTCAAAATTCATACACACCAAATTATTCACGGACCATTCCAAAGTTACATTGAATATCAGATGGGACAAAAAAACGGTACCTAGCAGATAGAGGTCACAACTGGTCATTAAATCCTAATCTGCTTACCAAAACAGATATAATAAAACAAATTGTGGACATATTAAAAACATCCCTTGTAAATATTCCCACCTCACAAGTCCCAATGGACATAGAATGGGTGGCGGCCAAATCAGAAATCAGATGTCTACTCATCAAAAAAGCAGCATATTATAAAAAAATGCAACTAAAAGAGGAACGCACCTTGAAAGAGAAGATAGAACAACTTGAAAGAGAATTACTAAACAACCCTAATAATCAAATGGAAGTTGATCTCCTAAAAACACAGAGACATGTATATGTTAGAGAACATAAATCTATCTTTTTATGAAGCAAGAATGCTAGCCAATTATGGAAAAGAAGCCCACATTCCATCCAGAGCTTTGACCAGAATTATACATAAAACCACCTCAAATATAGTAGAAATACATTACAGGGACAAAAACTATATAAGAAATGAAGAAATTATCAAAGTATTCGAGCACATATATTCTCAAATATATGGAGAACAGACGTTACAAATCTCTAGGGAAAAAAGTATTCTTTTTCTTCAAAAATTTAAATTTCCTAAACTAAACTTAGAACAACAAAAAAAAATTAATGGAACATATTTCTATTAAAGAGATAATCACAACAATTAAACATTTGAAATCACACAAGGCCCCTGGACTGGATGGACATACTTCAGAGTTTTACAAATCTTTCACTCCCATTATTGTTAAAGTACTATATCATGTGCTGAACTATATAATAAATAATAATTTATTATTTATTTATTTATTTGACATTTGTTGACCAGGTTGGTCCATCTGGGATGAAGCCCATTTTCAGTGGAGACCCAGGGAGAAAGGCTCCAAAGTTAAAAACATATTCAAGTGCACAAGTAAGATACATAACAATGTAATGAGAGTCCACAATACATAAAACTGTTTACAGATTATATACAATCTTAGATAACTATGTATATTGTATTAGTTAAAAGGGAAAAATATTTACAGTATAGAGACAAAAAAAAAATAATAAGGAAGTTACTTAGTAGCAGTGAGAAGAGATTAAAGTGCAGAAGTGGTTTTTGACAGTCTACTGCTGAGGAAAATGGAACCAGTATAAGTAAAGTGTTGGGGTTGAAAGTAGGGAAGGCTTTTCCAGTGAAGAAGGATGAGAGAGTTAGGATGGAGGTAAGGCTGGGTACTTGTAGGAGAAAAAGAAGTGAATGGTTGGTCTGGAGAGATGGGAATAACATAAATGATATTCACTTTAACGCCTACAAAACTATTTTCATATTAAAAAAACATGCAGATCCCAAAAACCCAGATAGTTATAGACCCATCTCCCTTTTAAATATAGATACAAAGATCCTAACTTTGATACTTGCAAACAGATTAAAAAAAACTAATAGAGAAAATCATTTCTCCAGAACAATCTGGGTTCACACCAGATAGACAGACCAGTGATAACACACTAACAGTGGATACATTGATATCTTTTTATTTATTTTTTATTTATTTTACATTTGTTGACCAGGTTAGTCCAACTGGATACATGTCCATTTTCAGTGGAGGCCCGGGGAGAAATGCTCCAAGATAATAATTCACATTGAACATTTAGTAAATGCTAGTTTCAAGCAGATTACAGTCATAAGCAATACCAGCATTTAGCACATATAGTACTAACTTATTATAAAACACTTTACAAAACATACCATTATTTTCAAAGTTAAACATACATAACATTACATTCAGGTTTAAGACATACTGAGTAGCAGTTATACAACTGACCCTTCCTGATATGGAGTGGTAGAAAAAAGTTAGAAGTAGTTGAAGGTAAGGCACCTAAGAAATAGGTCACTAGTTGGGGTTAGTGCAAGGACATAAGCAATGAGTTTTGAAGTATTTCTTGAGTTTGTTTTTGAATTGAGTTAGTGAGGGTTCTAGGGTCAAGTCAGCTGGGAGTCTGTTCCATATTTTTCCAACAGAGTTGGAAAACAGAGAGTCCCCAGCTGAGTAGATGGATTTGTATGTTTGAACTAGGAGTCTAGTGGATGATCTCAGTGGCTGGGTGCTGGTCTAGGGGCTGATAATATTTTTTAGTCCAGGTGTATTTTCTGGTTGGTAAAGGACTTTATGTGCCACTATTAGCTGGTTGAACTGCAGTAGGCTTGGCAGTTCAAGCCATCCTAGGCGATTTAGGTTGTGGCAGTGGCGTGTCCGGTAGGCTATGCCAGTAGCAAATCTGGCAATGTGGTTACAGCAGGATGATACTTTATTAAGATCTGTTTTGTTTAAGTTGGAGAATAGAGGTGAGGCATAGAGAAGAGTTGATAGATGGGAACGGGCAATTACAGTTTTAGCAAGTGGGGTATGGAAAGGATTGATTCTGTAAAGAGAGCCAAGTTTTTTATTAATGGTTTTGATAGTTTGATTGATATGCAAATCAAATTTCAGGTTATCAGCTATGACACCTAGTAGTTTAGTTTGGGCTTCTGGGGACATGATAGTGCCATTGTTAGCAGTTATGTTGAAGGATTGCAGGGGGGCCTGAATGTGGGTGTGAAGAGGAGTAACTTAGTTTTGTTGGAATTTAGGATTAGATGTTGATTGGAGAGCTATTTTTCCACTGTATTGAAGGTATTTTGGGTTAATGTGAATAAAGTAGCTGGTGAGGTGTCAGAACAAATCAAGGTGGAGTCATCAGCATATTGAATGCAGGTAGCATCTGTGATGACTGAATGAAGGTCATTGATAAAGATGGAGAAAAGAAGGGGTCCTAGTATCGAGCCCTGGGGGACCCATAATGTGATGCGGAGGTAAGATGATAGCTTGTCCTGCCATAGGACTGCTTGCTCTGCAGGTAGGATTGAAACCACTGGAGTGCATGGTTGTTTAAGGAGAAGACCTTCAAGGTATTTATAAGCATTTTGTGGTCAACCATGTCAAAAGCCTTGGATAGATCTAGAAAGAGTGCTGAGGATAGTCTGTTATTATTGCGGTTGTGGTTAATGATGTTAGAGAAAAAGAGGACGGCAGTAGTAGTACTGTGGTGTGGCTTAAAGCCATGCTGAAAGTTGGACAACAGCTTGTTCTGTGTGAGGTAGTGCATGAGCTGTATGTGTACACACTTCTCCATAATTTTAGCAAGAGGTAACAGAATAGCTGTGGGTTTAAAGTTTGACAGTTCAATGGAACTGCCTCCTTTATGGAGAGATATGACATGGGTGATTTTCCATATAGTGGGTACAGTAGCTTCAGATATAGCTCTGTTGATCAAGATTGAGATGGAGTATGCTATGGTGTCAGCAGATTTTTGCAGACAGTCTGCTGGGGTGAGGTCAGCAGCCAGGGTGGTGGGTCTTAGTTTCTTAAGTAAGGCATGAATAAGTTGAGTAGGAGCAGGTTGGAAGGTAAAGTATGTTTGGGTACTGGGTGTGGCTACATTACAATTAGAGCCATTGGGAGAGAGTTGGCTGGCTAAAGACTGGATAGTCTCTGTGAAGAAGCTGTTGAAGTTGTTAACAATGTCTAGTGGCGATTTTTGTTGGGAAGCTGAGGGGGGTGGAATGGCGGTTTGGACTGGGTGGAGTAATTTGTTTATTCCTGCCCAGAAATGTTGAGGTTTGTTTTGGTGTTTTGTAGTATATGGTAGTAGTGGTTCTTTTTGTCTAAGGTTATGGATTTTTTGGTGTCATTCCTTAGTTGTATAAATCTTAGTTGATCAAGTAGGTCTTTTGTTTTTCGGTAGGTGTCCCATGCTTTGTTTCTGAGTGAAATTTTGGCTTTGGTATCTTTAGAATGCCATGGTGCAATATTAACGTTGGTTCTAATAGAGCGGCTGGAAGCATGGGAGTTAAGAATAGCAAGGAATTTGCAAATCAGAAGAACATTAACATTTATGCAATGGTAGTAGATGCCCACAAGGCATTTGATAGGGTCAACCTAGAATTTTTACTTCAAACATTACCTTGTTTTATCATACCTAACAACTTTGTACAGATTATTCATATTCTCTATAGTAATCCCTATAAATCTCTTTACATAAATAAAACATGGTCAAATAGAATTTCGATAAAAAACGGAACAAGGCAAGGATGCCCACTATCGCCTTTTCTATTTAACTTATACCTAGAACCACTGCTTTTATATATTAAACAAATATCATAACCCCCCCTTAATAAATAACCTCAAAATATATCTTTCCACTTTCGCAGATGATTTAAATATATATTTCACTAAAACAAACTCTGATATGACCAAAATAATAAATGCAATTGAACAATTTTCCTATATGCCTAATTACAAACTAAACCTTAATAAAACTAATATCTTCCTTTTGAGGCCAAACAGGCTTATTTCATTGATACCACTTTTAGACACCATAAAAATAAAAGATGAAATTAAATAACTGGGAATCACTTTTTTCAAAACAATAAGGAATTCTACCAACATAACATAACTCTTAAATGGCAAAGCATTGTACAAGACTGTATAAGGTGGAACAAGCTTAAGCTTCCATTTCTGACCAAAGTCTCAATAATTAAAATGAACATACTACCTAGGATAACGTATATATTTATGACATCACAAATACCTATACATAATAAATTCTTTAAACAAATTCATACCTCCATAGCAAAATTTATATGGGATCCTAAAAAGACCAGAATCACGTACCAGAAACTAACACTCCCCAAGAACAAAGGAGGTCTGAACCTACCAGATTTTAAAACTTATAGAATAGAATACTGAGAATAGCAGAGTATAACCCATCAGCAAAAACTTGGTCACCGCCATGGGTGATAATATACTACAGATACATCAAATCATTAGGCATCTATCCCAAAGTACTTCCCTTTTAAACAAAAAAGATCTACAAGCACACACAATTATAGACCCTCTAAAACATTCTATAAACATAACACAAAAAATTATTTCATTCCTTAAACCTGGGGCAAGCTCTGATAACATTACAACCCATACATAAAAATCCTAATTTAAAAATAAATAACACAATGCTAGATTTAGATTCCTTTCCCTGATTAAAAGAAAAAAGAATACAAGATATCTATCCACTACGTAATTGTACTATCCAAAAAATGAGAAATAATCTGAATCTACCTAAGTCTTATGTCATAATGCTTAGACAAATCAAAGAGATGTGTTCCAGTTACCTCCAAAACCTTACCATACCCAACAGTGACATGGACAAATGCACTCTGCTCTGGGAGACTATCCTCATGACAAAGAAAACTATAACAAACTCATACAATATGATAGGGGAAATCAAATTCCAGAAAGACCTCCTTTTCTCTAACTATTGGAGGAAAATACAACCATCTTTGGATGACCACCAGATACAAAATGCACTTAAGCTAACACTGAAAAGTATACCCATTAAAAAACTGTTGTACACACAGCTTATGATAAATAACAACGCATATTTCACACCTGCATTACTACACAAATTCAGTGCAACAAAATCACCATACTGTCCACATTGCATGGATCAGATAGCAGATTTAATGCATATATTTTGGAGTTGCAAATGCATCTATAAACTGTGGAATTCACTGAAATTGCAATTACAAAAAGTGGGATATCAACCATCAACACTTACATGGGAATTTACCATATTACATATTCACCCATCTAACTTCTCAGTAAAACAAGCAAACTCACTTATAACCATATTCTAATTAATGAAACTATATATAGCCCTCAAATGGAAAGACTCTATGAACATCTCTTGGGAGGGTTTTAAGAAAGTGGCTATTAAACACCTATTAGCTCAAAACATAGTAATGGATAAAAGAAACAAAAACAGCAAAACTCGAGCAACTTGGGAACAAACCTTCAAAATCATTCTAGCATAAAACATCATGCACTCTATGGAGTAATGTGTTATAAGGGAACCTAGCAATATACCCACAAACTCACAACACAATATGGTATTGCAAACATTAATGTATGTGTTGTCTTTATATTGTTTAAACTTGTTTGATAAAGCATCTATGTATATAGTGTAAATAGGTTTGTTATATAACCTTCATGTTTCTATATTAACTACAATGTATAACTTTCTCTTATGGTCATGTTGTAAATATGAACATTTTTGTGTTTTTTATAAATGCAAAATGAAAATAAAAATTATTAAAAAAAAAAATGTTTTAGAGATTAGTGAATTAGAAGATTTAATATCACTTCTACAAACCCCTCAAAACCTAAATGTCAGTCTATTAGATATTGTCACTGTGACCCGGGTAAGTAGTGAATGTCACATTATCGGTGGCAGTTTGGTGGGATGTTAATCGGGTCAGTAACTAAGGAATTTCAATCCTCAGTACTGACTCCAGTGTGAGACTTAAAAATAAATAATATTTCACAATTTCCCCAAACAGCACAATAGGAAAACACTCTATGACCTGGGACTGGACTGTAATGTAACTCATTAATATATACTCCAGAGCAATGTGTCCCAGTTTAAGACATCTGATGCACTCACACTTAAATAAATTAAATCTCAAACCTCCAAACACTCCTGGGAAAGCCTGACACAGATTTCCAGCTGTGTCCCTTCCTCTACTTGCCCTTTTAAAGGGGTTTCCAATTATTAATATTAGATATCAAAACAAATGGTAGCATATGACCTAAGGCAACCAGGCTTTCGGTGTGGCCCTGGAGTTTTCAAAGCAGGTATAAGCAAGATATAATAAAAACAATAAGCAAACTGATTAAAAATGTAAAGCGGTAATTTCAATAAATAAACAGAATTCAATCACTAAGAAAATGAAATTAATACTGAAACATAGAAATACAACAGTTAGAAAAACTCTAACTAATTAGCTATAATTTCCTATCTAACTGAAGAACACTGTCCCTGATTTAAACTACATATTTCAACAGAGCAAAGGCAGGCTTACAGTTCTTGGTGATTCTATTGGGTATCCACTTCTCAGTACAACTGTGAACTGTGAACACAACTCAACCGAGCAACTATAACTAACCTCAACTTTCTTCAGCAGGCTCTTTTATAGACTCATAGTCTCATCTGTTCCCAGTTCTTATTTTCATTTCACTGTTAGAAAATCAACAGACAGCTATTTTTTATTAAACTTCCTTCCTGTCTTTCAGTCTCTAAAAGTAAACACAGAGCAACTAGAAACATTCCGATGACATCATCTGTAGATCAGCTGGCTCTGAGACAGTCTGCATTTAGAATCTCCTTCAAAAACATGTGCATTTAGAAATATAAAAGAACACTGTTCAACATTTTAAACATCCTGTACAAACAGATTACTAATCAACATCTAAGAACTTATATACAATATTTTAGATAGTTATGCTGGCATATAATACACAGGTTAATCTGAAATTATGTACAAAATTCCAGCCAGACATGTTAGCACAGATGACAAAGTCTAATTTGTTCACAGTCACAGCTAATTCAGATAACTTAATTTTAAATGTCAAGAATCTCCCCCTTGGGGTCATCTAATCTGCCTTTGACATATAAAAGCACACAAACCTCTACAAAGTATGGAAAGGTATAACCATGATAAAAATAAATTATAGAGCAGTTGAGCTTCCCCTGAATAATGTTGTCTTGTCAAGGGTGAGCAAATGTAAAGAAACTGATTATGGATACTCAGCAATGAAAGCTTATTATTGAGAACAATTCAGTCTACTGAAGACGATTTTCATTTTAGTTTGAACAACAGAAGTGTCCAATATGAGTGGAGAAATTATAGTAAATTCTCAGTTTACCAGCACCCATGGGGATTGGTAGATGCTGGATAACTGTAGTTTCTGGTTGCTTGAGAGTTACTATTAAAAATAGAGCTGACTAATACTGCACCTTATAGTATTTGTTTGGTTTTACTTTTTTCCAGTTGGGGAGAGAGGGAATTTATTCCTATTTTCTTTTTTAAAACTCTAAAACTGTAAAAACAAAGATACGTTTCTGCTGAGGAGGGGGGCAGAAAGTGCAACACATGAAAACTGTACTGTATTTCTTTGATTGTTTTTTTTTTTTTTTTGCTGTTTGCTTGAGAATGCCAGTTGCTTGAATTCTGGTTAACTGAGAGTTTACTGTATTGGAAAAGACTATATAGAAAGAAGGAAGGAAGGGGCATTTCAAAACCATAAGAATAAAGGTAAATTAAAGAAATGATTAAAGTATTTGCGATTTAAGCTAAAAGAAGAATAAGTATCAAACAAAATTGGCTAGAAAAACAGACACACACACACACACACACACACACACACACACACACACACACACACACACACACACACACATGCAAACACAATATTACATATATATTAACTCAATGACCAAGTTTGAACATGTAGTTAGCTAATTAATGATAAATGAAGATGTAATGCAAAACCCTAAATGACTGACTGACAAGTTCAATATTTTTCCAGGATTAATATTTGAAGTATGAATCAGAATACATTTAGACCCCAGAAAAAAATTTTTGGGTTGAGAAATTTGTCCTAAAATAATGACTAAATGCATTAAACACATATGAAAATAATTATTCCAAACATTTGTATGGGAGAAGATCAAATACTTGCTATTAGTATTAAATGCAAGTGAATAATTGGTCTCAATATTATATAAGGTCTTTATCAATTTATTTAATATGGGAACAGTCCCTTGTACATAAGAAATATAACTCTCAGGCTATCAAGAACTGTAGACCAGTCAGATTTACATCCATTATTTCAAAATACTTTGAATGACATATTATCAAGTTATTAAAAACTAAGGGTACATGTGAAATAAACACTGATAAAAATCCAGCATGAATTTGTGAAACAGGGGTCCACTTTGACAAACCTGATAGAATGTATTATTTCAAAATACTTTGAATGACATATTATCAAGTTATTGAGAACTAAGGGTACATGTGAAATAAACACTGATGAAAATCCAGCATGAATTTGTGAAACATGGTTCCACTTCGACAAACCTGGTAGAATGTTGTGACTTCATCACCATGGCTATAAACCTGGGATTATTCCCTGGAGTTATACATATGGATCTTACTAAAGCATTTGATTCTTAACCACATGTTATAATACATAAGACACTAATTGCTAATAAAGTCATTTCCTAGATTGCCCACTGGATTGACACTTGGCTATTTGATTGAACACACAACTAGTACTGTAAGGGTTTAGCTCAGAAAAGCTACTTTTCCTTGCTGGAGTTTCAAAGAAGTCAGCAATGAGAACTGCCTTGTTTAGGCTGGTGTTTGGAGGTATCTCAAGGCATAATAATTTTTGGAAGAGTAACCATGCATATGATTGCAAAATAGGGTCCACAGTGGTTTCTGAAGATGTTGTTGTCTTTCGGCTTTTCCTAGTTAGGAGTCGCCACAGCAGAACTCCAGTCCGCTAATGATTGGCAGTAGATTTTCACAAACGCTGAGGTGCCAGCTTGATGTTCAACCTTCAATGAAGGCACGCCCATTTACGCATGTCTTTTGAATACACACCCAAACATGGGGAGGACATGCAGACTCCACACAGAAGGCACTCCCCATACTCCAGCCGAGAACTGAATGGAAGAACCTCTTGCTGTGAGGCAATAACGCTACCGCTGCACCACCATGGAAGTTCCTGACATACTGATAAATGGAAATGAATGTTTATGGAAGAAATAATTTCAGTAAACCTATAACCTTTTTGGGTGTTAGTCTGGAAGAAGTACAAAACTATAAAGTGCAAAGAATTACAATTACTTCTAAATATTCATTTGCCAAACATGTAAATGACATCAACGCTAATGCTAGGTGGAAGCTAAGTATTATGATGACAAATATCTCACTAAGGAATGAAGAACATTTTGTAAACCTGTACAAAACATTAATTTCTGCAATTAGAGAATATAGCAACATCTGCACTTATACAATTGTTAAACTGAGAAAAAATAATCAGTGCAACAAAAATATACTAAAAAAATTCTATCAGTAAGGGAATCAAACTGTATTTATAGTTCTATTCATTTAAAACTATTTATATTACAATACAGGAATTTCAAATATAAAGTAATTTTAGTTTACAAAGCACTTAAGTCATACCTCTCAACCTGGAAGCATAAAACATCTGGACAAAGGCCCATGAAAATTAGGTACAACTGACCAAAAATTGGTATGCTGATAAACATAAAATTTGCATATGCAATTGTGTAATCCCACCCACTCCCATGGAATTGTGGGATACTAACTTTTAAATGAAAATTAAAAAACACAAAATATGACACAAAATAAACAGAACAATATTGTTTTATTTATATTAATATTTGAACGTGTATCAATCTTTGAAAGTGTGCAAAACTGAAATACAATTTTCTTTTATAAAAATAAAATTAATTATTATACATATAACATTAAAATAAATACAATTTGTTTAAAAAGTCAAATGAATTCTAACAACTACTACACGGGTATAAAATTTAAATAAATACAAATTAAATAATGTCTGACTTCTAAGAGGTCAATTTCAAGTTGAAGTTTATTTAATGCCCTCTTTCCTAGGCACTATTACAACACTATTACAACACTGAACAAGAACAGAAGTGAAACCAATAATAATAGCTAACAAGAAAATCCTGGAAAAACAGTTAGCAGACACAAAATGGACTATACAGATAAATGGTTGGAGTAATTCTTATATGGCCTGGTAAACATATGTTAAATGTATCTTATGAATGTCACTTCCCCAGTCTCTCTCTTTCTATAACCTAATATAAAATTAATAGTTATTTTTGCCCCCAAAATCCACAACTTAAACCCCCTTTCAGTCTCCTTCATTTTACCTACACATTTTCTCTCAAGCATTTTTGACAGTCATTCTTATTTTATTTTTCTCCATGAAATGTCTACAACCCTTTCACTAACTCTCATCCTCAGTACTCAAACAGATATTTCTGTCTTACTTACACCAATGCTATTATCCATCAATCAATGTTTTATCTTAATGTAAAGATCCTAGCTGATTGTATAAATCTGTTACAGCTAACTACTTTCCAAATCAAATATGAACATAGTCTTTATCAATCTGTATATAGCCAAGTCTATCACTTGAATATTTCACTGTAATCACAAATGCAAACATTATTTACTCTGAATATTTGTGCTGAAAATAATATTGTTCTTAAGACTGAAACTACTAATTACAAATGTTATGTAATTGAACTTTTATCCCTGCCTGGCCTTTGCTTAAAATGGTTTACATGCACCCAGTTGGACTTTCCTGATCAACAAGACAATAAGTAAAAAAAAATCAATAAATAAAAATGCAAGGGCAACGGTTAACTGCTGTTAAACATAGGAAAATGAAGCAAAGTTTTTTGAAGTCTCCAGAGTCCAAATTGTCTCAGACCAGTCAGCTGTCCCTTAGCAGACACTGCTGCACAAGATGAGCCAATTTGCCCTGGGCATTCACCGTATGTGTACCAAGCAGAAAAAACACAAAACAAAACAAAACAACAACAAAAAAAAAAAACACTTCTCAGCATGTTCTTGAATTTTTGTTATTTCTTCAGCTGCTAAATTTACTGGTAGACATAAAATAAAATGACAACATCCAAAGCACCCTTGAACAAAACTGACCACAAGATGGAAGGAATCACTTGAGAGATTTGAACTTAAAACATGCTGCCTTCTAAAGGTAAGAACACCCAGCCCAAAAAACTTTGCAGCAGCTGATGCAAAAGCAGTCCCTGTTAAGACACATGTTGTGTTCATGAAACAGACCTCCCACATCTTAGGTGTGCTAGAGCAATATAAACACATCATGCAACTTTTCTAACATGCCAAGTTGGAGATGAGCTTCTCATATAGCAAATATAACAACAGCAGAAAGCAACACCTGTTTCAACATGAGATAAATGCCCCCCCCCCCCAAAATATTGTCCGGAAAATCAGTTGTGGTGACCCACTGACTGCTATCATCTTAGCACTGAATCGAAACAGCTAGAGAAGAAACAAGGCAATCAGAAAGTACCTAAGTGTATCACTATCTTTCTGTTTATCAAAGTCCATTAGTGCAGATTAAGACCTTTATTTGCTAAAGCTTATGTTAGGGAGTCAGCTGCCTTGGACTGTATTCCATGAAGACTATAATGTGTAAACATGTACCACTTCATTAAGTTTCATGGAGTCTGAGACTCTACACTGTCCTTCCCATGCATTTATTATACATTAAAATAATTTCCTATTAAAATTTATGCCGGGATATCATCAAACATTAGCACCTGCTTATTCTGGAGGAAGTCAAGAATTTTCTCATTTTCTTAGTCTTGTCTCAGGATGAGTCAATTATGTGTGTGCACTAGTACTGCAGTAATGTAAGTTGTTGTAGCCGAGTCTGCAGTACTCAGTGAAAAAAGATTCAGATGGTCGCTGGGCTGGGGGTAGGAGTGGGCAGAGCAGACCAGTCCAACTCTGCATTCTCCAGTTCGATTGCTGCAGCTACTGCACTTAATTTAAATTAAAACAAAAAATAAGAACATCTTGAAACTTGAGAGAGTTGTCTACTCATCCTCCACCACTCTCTTCATTGCCGTTGGTCTTTTTTCCACCTGCTGCCACTACAATTCCATACTGTGCAACAGTGCCAAGCCAAAGACATACAGTACGTACAACCATGTAACACAAAAAGAAATGTAAATAAACAGAAAGAGAGTAGTACACCTCCCCAAGCACTCAACTGAATTCTGATAGACTGGCAGTCAGCCTCATGAAGCTGACGTTATTGCACATGCCCCTGCATGCGATGACATCAGCACCAACTTCAAAAAAAAAAAAAAAATTGAAAAACCCAGGAAATTCAGGAATTGAGGGGGCCACTCAGGAATTTGTGGCACCCCATTATTTTGTCCTCAAAACTGGTAAATACTGAGGAATTCTGTACGGCTGAGAGATATGACTTAAGTTTGAGTTAACACATGCATCATTAAATTTAGAAATCTATTCTAACAGTCTAACATATAAACTTAAGAAAATCAATTTTAGTAAATTATCCAGTAAAACTAAATTAAGAGGGAACTTACCTGACACAGTTTATTCAATATATGTGCAATAACTTCCCATACCATAGACAAAAGGGGTCTATATCATTTCATTGAATGTCCTATTTAGCGAACACTTATTAGCTGAACACTAATAAGTGAAAATACATAATAGCGGACGTTTGTTTCAATGAAACCTTTCCCTGGAAAAACAACCGGTCAGCCATCACTGGTAATTTGCCCTCTTCCTCACGGTATTGTAATCTCAGAGTTGCTATATTGGGGGATGTGGGTGGTGTTTCCCCCCACTATGATGGGTTTTGTTTGGTGATGTTTTTCTGTAGTTCACTGGGTTGGCTATCTCATTTTTAACCCAGTGAAACCTTTTGCTGAAGCAAACGTTCACTAGTTAGTGTTTTTGCTTATTAGTGTTCAAAATAGGACATTTGATGATATGATATAGACCCAAACAAAAGGATATATATATATATATATATATATATATATATATATATATATACCTATGGGTGTAGGTCACATGGTCGATTGAGCACAACATTGACATCTGTGTGGTTAACACTTTTGGATGACTAAAACAGATGGTTGGCAGGTGTACAAAATCGACAGTCCCAAGGAATATTCCCTTTCCCCAGGGACTGTGCTATCTTGGAATTCGTACATAAAATTATCAGGGTACGTGAGGGTACAAGGTACATCCACCCTTGCAAAAACACTGCTGATTGGTTTAGCCAGCTTTGGGTTAATCCCAAGAGCATGCACAGAATGTATTGACATTACATTAGATGGGTAACCAACTGGCTCACTGATCGAACACACACTATCAAAGTTGGGGAATCCACCTGCAGCAGTAGACCAGTTACCAGTGGGTACCACAAGAATCTGTGCTGGGCCTCCTACTATTTGGAATCTATTTCTCTGAGGTCCAGGTGAAAGTAGATGGCATGTGGCTTTCCAAGTCTGCAGATAACTGCAAACTGGGCACAATCATTAAGCCCCCAGTGATGTAAACATATTACAGAAGGGGCTGATTCAGATCAATGATTGGTGCCAAAATCATGGACTAAAACTAAATGCAAAAAAAAGCCTCATTATTCCCTTTGGCAAAGAAGTATTCCCTGCTAATTGTGATATAGATAGCACCCCTCTAAGCTCAAGCCCAGTGGAGTGAGACTTGGGAACGCAGGTTGATCACAATATAAATGTTGATTATGATGTGTCCACAGTGGTAACAAAGAGCCTTCTACATTGTGCATCTCATAAATAAGAGCATCATATCCAAGACTAACGAGGTTATAACTCCTTGGTAATCAACCCTTATCAGACCACTAATTGAATACAGTGTTCCCTTCTGTATGTATCTCATCAGACACCTGCAGCAACTGGAGAAATCACAGAGGTTTCTATCCAAGAAAATCCAGGACCTCCAAAATGTGACTTACATGAAAAGATTGAAAGCCTTGTCACTGTACTCTGTATCATGAGCTCTAAAATCAGCATTTTTACATTGAGGGTTTTCTTACTGCACTCTTATGGCAGATGTGTGCTGTAGCAGACCTATCTATGTTGGGGGCTTTTGGCTGAAAGCTTATTATGTGTTTCCTGATTGGTCTTGCTGTTGTAAAACTTGTTTTTCTGATTCTATACAAGTCCAGTGTTTGTGCTAGGCTGTTCTTCACACAGTGGCAGCTAGTAGTGCCCTGTATAGACACAAACACTATCATGTTCAAATTTCCCTTTGAATAACCATCTCTGCAATAGTACCTCTGTCACTCTAGGAGCATCTGAGCTGTGCGCAGAGCAGCACTGCCTTGTCGGATAGCTGCAGTTCACACTGAGTATAGCACCCATTCTTCGTCCGTGTGCTGTCATCCCAGTCTAGTTAACTCTCCCCACTCTTCTCCCTGGTTAATCCATAGTAAAACAACTGAAACCATGGATAGGCACTTTCCCGCTATCTCTGTGGCCATTCTGGTGGACACGGCATCCTAAGGCAATGTAACATTTTGTCTTACGTGTAGTGACAGACAGTTAATCCTGAAACAAAGAGACACAATATGTGACAGATGTAGCTTTACTATGAGAATTCAGACACGACTCTCACATACTGACAAATCAGATGACAAACAGTTTGCCAGACAAGCACATCATTTCCCTCACTAAATAAGGTCTTGACACATAAACTTACAATTAACTTACCAAAACCTCAGAAGCCTCCTGTACACTGCCTCAGAAACAATATACAAACAAAATTAAGTAAACACCAACCACTACACATAAAATACACATCACAGTGTCTCCCCAAGCAAGACCCTAAGGTGGAACCTCGCACTAAGCAGCATTCTGCTCTCACCAAGAATGATACCACAATACATACAGAACACATTCAAACATTTTGGTACCAGGAGACTCCATTGTGAGATGCATGGACACCCCTCCCACCAAGCTGGATAAAGAAAAGGTTACAATCAGTTGCCTGTCAGAGGCCAGGATTCACCAGATGAAGCAGGCTCTTAAGTCGCTCATCTTCAAGCCCCAATATGACTCACTCACAGTCCATGTGGGTTTGAATGACCTGAGACGTACCTCCCTGGACTATATGACGAGAGACATGACGGGCCTCTATGAATATGTGTTGCAGGCTGGTATGTGCCTCACACTGAACAGCTATCTACCCTCACCAAGAATGACACCACAATACCAACAGAAAATGTTTGACTTCAATAATTGGCTTAGCTACTGGTGTTATTTCAAGGGGATCCGGTATTTGTCAGCCTGGGATGACAAGATCAACAGACCACAGTGCTTTGTCACAGCAATGCTTAGACACCACCATAGTAACATTTTAGGCAGTGCCAAACCAATAGCCCTACCAATGTAAGAAATTCTTCTAATGCAAAGCTCAAAGTACTGCTCGGTGCTAGAAGTCTTCACAAGAAATTGCACTCTTTGAAAGCTCTCCTCACCCTGGAGAATGCTGACGTTTGTGCAATTACAGAGATGTGGTTCAAGGCTGCAGAAAGCACTCCTGCAGTGCAAGGCTAGAATGCCTCTCACACATTCAGACCACCCTCTGAAAACGATAAAACAAACGGAGGAGATGTTTCCATTTACATAGAAAAAACAATTGCACCTCTAGATTGGTCAAGCAGGATGACTCACTTGAGCTATTCCATGTCCAGCTGACCATAGGCAAAAGCATCAGAGGAATTACTAGAAACAATGAGGTTGCAGTACTTTGGGTTTTGTACTGTGGGGATTATACTTAACCCTGTTATGAAGTGAGAACAAAGAGGTTCTCCGGTTTGATTCTTGGTGAGGGTGTCTTCTGTGCGGAGTCTACATGTCCTCCCTGCATTCGCGTGAGTTTCCTCTAGGTACTCTGGTTTCCTTCCAAAGACATGCATCTAGAGCATTGCTCCCCAGGCCTCCAATAAAAACAGGCTCTGTCCTAGTTTGACTTTCCTTGTCAACAAATGTTAAATAAAATAATAAAATATAATGGAAGAAATTAGATGCCTTCACTACTTTAATGAACTCACCTACTGTGATAAGAGTGTGGATCTCATAGTGGAACAGAAGTAGGGTTTTTTCCCTAGTATTTTGTCCAGTTCTAGGCTGCATTGCAGTATATCCCAGTTGTTCTGGATTGTTTGCCGTATGGCCCTCCCATCTAGTGAGATGGGAATGGGGAAGCGTGGCATGCTTTCTGGTTCGTTTTTGGGTTGGCCACTGAAGCCATAGTGCAGGATGGGTTTGTGCCTCGTGTGAAGGTAGTGGGTCACTTCTTGGGCTATTGTCTCTACTAGTTCTGCTGGGTAATGCTTATCGATGAACATCTTTATGAGCTTAGTGCTTTCTTTTTCAAAGTCTATGTCCTCGCTAACTAACCTGTTTAGCCTAACAAACTGTCCTTGCAATGCATTTCTCTTGATGTGCCTGGGGTCCTGGCTGCTGTAGTCTAGTAGATTGTTTCTGTGGGTGGGTTTTCTGAATATGCTGGATCTAAAGCTTTTATTGCTATTGTCTAGGGTCAGAGTGACATCTAGGAACTGGATTACTTTTCCTTGTCCAGCGACGATGAACTTTAAGAACTGGATGATTTCCTGCACTTTTGTCAGGAACGCCTCGAATTCTTGTGGGGGACCCTCTCAAAGGAGGCACTTACTCGTGGTATGCCTTCCCCATGTGGGATGCTAGTGTAGAGGGCTACTATGTCTAGTGTCACTAGTTCTATATTATGCTGTGGGTGGGTTTGTTGGTATATATATATATATATATATATATATATATATATATATATACAAATATCTATCTGTCTATATATATATATATATATATATATATATATATATATATATATATATATATATATATATATATATACACATAGTGGAGCAATTGTTCTTCCAAGTTTTGAAGATTCACGTGAATTAGTTTAGATATTTAGTAAGGATCCCCCTGTGAATCTCACTTGAGAGGTGTGCCAGGTATGGCTCATTTGGATGGGTCTCAAGGGCTGACGAACTTCAGATGACCTGAATATATTATATCTGTCAATGTAACAGGGAATGATTCTACAGTACTTGTCAACTGTTCCACATTTGGAGGAGAGCTCTGATTTTGCTTTGTTTTGCTTTATAATTTTTTGTTCACTCAGCTTTTCTGCTTTGATGCAAGACTGTTCAATTTTTTCTCTTTTATAGCTCAACTGAATAACCAGTTACAGAGAGAAGGACGTCTGGGCCTTGTTACAATGAAAATGGACAAGAAGCAGACAAGATCTCCAGCACTGTGTGATTTTTGTAAAATTAAAATGGTATCATGCAGTTCTAAATAGGTATGCATTGGGCATAATGCAAGAAAGGGCAGAATTATCTGTCTTTCAGCTATTTCTGATTTTGCAGAACACCATTTATTTTTGTTCATATTATTGCTCTGACCTCACTCCCTCACAAGAGTAAATCTATCATATGATGTCAGTAATTAGGAGTTTCATACTTGTTTGGAAAATGCATGTTGTTGCAGCATCTATTGTTCTATTAAATTTATAACAGGAATAGACTAATATTTTTGGTTCATAAGTGTATAATATGCTAATGACCACTGGGGCCCTTATAAGCCTAAACAAGCATCCCAATTATATCTGAAAAGTCTATGAGTCTTAGAGGTTATTTTAAGGGGTGTATGTAAGCTAGGGCAGGATTTATAGGCTGCCTCTGTTCATTGGAGATCTAGCAGCCAGACCTGGGGTGTAGTTCTGATTTCCCATGCACTGATCCATGTTTCTGTTAAATAAGGTTAGGGAAGAGCTCTGCTTTACATTGATGGGAAGTCTGTTCCAGAGACGGCAAATCCACAGAGACCATACCTGTCCCTGCAATGTGTCATATTTAAGTTGTAATGAAAGTTTAAATCCCTAAACTGAGTAATTCTGATGATATTCATTTTGCAGATATGCAAGGGATCTATCATAGTGGGATACTTTGTATAGCAGGCATAGATCACTTTTTAACAGTCTGTAGGATGGAGAGTATAGACATAGTGCTTTGAGACATCTACGTAAGACATCCTGTTTACACCATGTATTCTTTTTGAGAGGAGCCTCTGTGGATTTTCCAGTTAGTACTGTATTCATTGATGGGCATGATGAGGGCTGAATGCAGTGGAACAATGACTTCCTTGGACCTAGACACTATGCCCTTGCTTATAAGTTGAGCACACATTAGTCAAAAGCTAGGTTACTATCAGTATGCATATCCAAATCCCTGACTACTGGTTACACTCTTAGGGGTGTGCAATTGATGTGGTAATTTCCTTGGGTGGCTGACTTCCAAAACCATACTATTATAAATTTCTCAAGATGGAGTTTTAACCCATGACATTGGCACTCATCATTTGTGATAGTTATTTCTGTAGGATGCTAGTGTTTTGGGGGATTCTATGACTGCTCCTAGTTTGCAATCATCTCCAAAGTTGGTCAGCCAAAGGCCCTTGACATTGGCCTTGACTTCCAAGAAGTTTGCCAAAAGGGACAGAAATCAGCACAGAACCATGATGGACTCTGCTAGTAACTGGCCTGTTTGGGGAGGTGGTCTCCCCATCCTAATTTCCTGGGACCTATCAGAGAACCAGCTGGCTATCTAGAGGGTAACATAGTGGTTTATGTCTATATCTGTAAGTTGTTTATACTATGCAACTGAGGTATTGTATCAAATGCTTTAGACAGGTCAAGATAGGCAGTATGCACCATTTTGCCCTCATCCATTTCTTTGTTGACCTTCTCAAAGTAGTCCACCAAGTTGTGTTGGCATGATCTGCCATTGACGAAACCAAACTGGGTGGGTCCAGTGTTTGAAGGTTTTCTATGTCTTTATTAATCATTTCTATTATAATTCTTTCCATGCCTTTGCATATGAGACTAGTCAGACTTATGGGTGAGTAGTTATGGGGTCTGTTGATGGCCCACCCTTGTGCAGATGGACGAGCATTGTAGTTCACAACTGGCATGACACAAAGCCTGTCTTGAGGCTATGGATAAACAGTTACTCCAGTGGTCCTGAGAGGTCATATTTAAGACTATTTAGGAGTCATTCTGGGATGTTATTGAGGCCCAGTGATGGCATTTTTGACTTTAGACAGGACACCTAGGACCTGCTCCCTAGTGATAGTTGTGGAGAGGGGTTGTTTGATAGTATTTCTTGTGGGGATGCCAGTTGGGGGAGGGGGTGGTAAAAATGGCGCTAATTTGTTAACCAGCAGATTTGCTATATCTTCTGGCTATGTGTAGGTGGTTCCATTTGCAATCAGTTCTGCACACTGCAGGTTTTGGACATAACTAAAGAGAGGCCTGTGGAAGTCCTTTGCCTGGGTGGCTAGCTTTACCTCAAATGTGGCTTTAGTAGACAGAATTTGTCCCCTTAATTGTTTATTTAGATTGATCAGAGTGTTTTTATCATGCTGGGTGTAGCACATCCTAATCTTGGCTATGACTTTTTCTTCTTTTGTTGTACAATCTGTTTATGTTTGGATTCCACCAGGGTGGTTTGTTTTGAGATAGTTTTGGACTTATTTCTAGTGGGCATTGCTGTTTCTGTGCATTGACATCATTGTACAGGATTTCTGTGAACAATTCTGCATAGGCAGCTGTATTCTCAGGATTTGTGGGGGCTTGACATTTTGACAGGTTATCACTTAGTTGTAGGAAGTTTGCCTTAGAATAGTTGTTAAATGTTATGGGGTTTGATGGGGTCACAGAATTAATTTTTATTGTGAAGGAGACAAGTTTGTAGTCGGATCTTACCAGATAGAGCAATACACTAGAGAGGGAACAGCATTTTTCTATGTGTTTGAGGACATTTACACCCTTAGTGGGTGTATGGACTATATGATCCAAAATGTTTTTGATTACAAAGTCCAGGGATCTCTGGGCCTATACGTTTGGGGTCATGCAAGTATCCCAGTTTATAGCTGGGTAGTTGAAGTCACTCAAGATTATGGTATTGGGATGAATGGTGAGGGCTTCCAGTAAGTCCAAGTCTGAGTTATGAGTTTCTTGGATCATAGAGAGTGGCCTATAGGTTGAAAGATAGGATATGGGACTATGCCTATGAAAGCCTGGATATGACGAAGCTCAAGCATTTCATCCTGTTTGACTACTGTTGAGGTGAGTTTGTTTATATAGATTGAGACAACTCCACCTTTGGTACTTGTCTGTGCAGTAGCTGGCCTGAATGAGTGCAAGGCACTGTAGCCCTGCACTGCTTGGGTGGTCACAGGAGCTTTAAAACATGTCTCAGTAACTATACTGATGTCCACAATCTCCAGGTTGAGGAAAGCCAGGAGGGATTGGAGTTTCTTGTTTAAGCTCCTGGTACTGAACAGTAGCACCTTTCAAGTCTGACATTTCCTAAAAAAGGAACTATGGGGGAGGAGAATGTTTTTTCCAATATCTGAAAGCCTAGTGGGGACAGGTGCAGACCATCCTTTGCAATGCAACAAGTGTCTGTTGACCATATCCTCCCATGCTGACAAATATTGTACCTGCTTGGAATGATACCAGAAGCTAAGACAATTATTGAATTCAATTATCTTTTGTACATATTGTGGTATCATCACTGGGGAAGGTAGAATCCTGCTTAATGCTAGGCAAATACAAGCCTGAGCCAGATAGTCTGAGAGCTCCAGAATCTCTCTCTTCATTTAGTCCAGGAAGATATCTCTCAGGTTATTTACACCTGTATGGGCTATGACCAAGCCATGTAGATATTTGTGGTCTAATGAATTGAGTGCATAGGTGATTTGGCAGATTCTGGCCTCTGATAAACAACTGACTATGATTTTCTCCTTATTTAACCTGATGAGTGGAACCCCTATTATTTCGCAATAGAGTCTCCCATGATTAGAATATTGGGTAGTGTGTTGGCTTTACTTATGGACTTTGAAGTTGTGGCTCCAAGGAGTGTGGATGAATGTGCTGTGTTGGCTGTTGTTTTGCTGGAGTATGTTTGGGGTTGCTGAGGATTCGTTTTGTAGGACGGATATCTAGGATGTTTTTGGGCTTTTAGAATACTGCTCTTAAGTGCCTAAGCAGACGTTGGCCTATAGGTTCATAGGTTCATACTAGGCTATCTGCCCTAGGGCATTTATAAGCCTAGCCAGAGTGTGTTTGGCTTTCTCTACCCATTTTAAATTAATTTTGCTATGCCCTTTTTCGAGGTTAGTATACTGTGCCTCTGTCTAGCAGTGACACAGAAGTGATACCCGGGGTAAACCTACGATCTCCTATCCACTCATCAAGATTCCTCTTGAAGAGAGTCAATGAGGGACTCTGCCTAACCTGGACTGGGATTTTATTCCAGAGTGAAGGGAGCCTCTGGCTTATGAATCTGTCCCTCCAGCATGTCCTATTTATTTCAGTGCTGAGGTTCAAGTCTCTCGAACGCGTAGCTCGATGGGATTTGGATTTTCTGAGGTGCAGCATGTCCATTAATTCCGGGTTGGACATGGCTTTATACATCAGGCATAGATCGCCTCTGAGCAGGCGGTATGCCACTGAGTAGAGCTGGAGTTTCTTTAACCAGGCAGCATATGGCATCTGTTTGAGCCCTTTGATCCTCTTGGTGAGGTACTTTTGGGGTCTTTCCAGTTGCTGCAGGTGTCTGGTAATGTACATCCCAAAAGGGGCATTGTACTCAATTATGGGCCTGATGAGGGATGAGTAAAGAGGCACGATGACCTCCCCTGATCTAGATGTGAATCCCTTCATGATTAGGTGGGCTATATAAAATGTTTTTCTAACCACTTTGGCCACGTGGTTGTCAAATGAGAGATTGCTATCAACTTGTGTCCCCAGGTCCCTAATTACTTCTTCTGTACTTAATGGATTGCCACCTATGTGGTAATTTGTGGGCACTTTGTTTTTGCCATAGGAGATGACTATACACTTTTTGGCGTTTAGCTTGAGGTCATGGCTCTGACACCAGTTGTCTGTTTCTATGAGGCCCTTTTGGAGGATGCTTGTGTCGGCTGGAGAGTCTATTATGGCACCCAGTTTGCAGTCATCTGCGAACTTGGTCAGCCACAGTCCTTCAGTGTTGGCTTGTACCTCCGAGAAATATATAGCAAACAAGAGAGGTCCTAGAACTGAGCCTTGTGGGATGCCACTTGTAACTGGTTTGGAGTCTGACATGGCTCCAGCAATTCTAACCATGTGGGTTCTGTCCTTGAGCCAGTTTGCAACCCATCTAGTGACATAGGGGTTTATATTTAAGCTGGTGAGCTTATCTATAATGCCCGAGTGGGGTATTGTATCGAAGGCTTTTGCGAGGTCCAGGTAGGCTGTGTGGACCACCTTCCCCTCATCAATGGCCTTGGTGACTGTTTCAAAGAAATCGACCAGGTTTAAGAGGCAGGATCTGCCCTTAACAAAGCCGAACTGGGTATGATCCAGTGTCTGTAGGTCCCCAATATCTTTATTTATGAGGTCCATGATGATCCTTTCCATAGCTTTGCAGACCAAGCTAGTCAGACTTATGGGGCGATAGTTTCCAGGATCCGTTGAGGCACCAGCTTTGTGGAGAGGGACCACTGTTGCTGTACGCCACTCTTTGGGTACATATCCTGTAGTAAGGCTGAGATTGAACAGTAGTTTTAGGTTTGGGTTTAGATCTTCTTGGAGTTCATGTAGGACGCAGCCTGAGACAGCGTCTGGTCCCATTGATGCTGTGTTTTTTGCTTTGGAGAGGGCGGCTCTTACCTGAGCATCTGAGATGTCAGGGGGGCAGCACTCTGCTGGGATAGATATTTGCCCTTTTGGTGGGGAGGGCGGGGGGAGAAGTTTGCGCTGAACCTGTCAGCTAGGATGTTGGCAATGTCTTTGGGTTCAATGTATTTTTTGTCATTTTGGACTAATTCTGAGCATATCTGGGAATTCCCACCCAGATTCCTAACATAACTAAAGAAAGCCTTGTGATTATCCTTAGTGTCCTGTGCAATTTTCCTCTTGAAGCTGGCCTTAGACGATTTTATGAGTGCCCGTAGTTTTTTAATAATACTGATCAGAGATGCCTTCCCTTTTTGGGATTTTTCTCTATCATGTAGTAGCTTCCTCCTTCTATTGTATAGTTTGTTTATGGCTGGGGTCCATCAGACAGGACGTCTGCCTTTGGAGGATTGGGTCTTGGTTTTATTTGGGATTGCATGATCCATGCATTCCTGAATGTGTTCATAGAATGCGTTTATAAAGGATTCTGCAGTCTGGGCCGTATTTTCCACAGGCCCGAGGGCTTTGAAGGATTCCACCTCAGTTTTGAAGAGTGTAAAATTTGCTTTAGAGAAGTTTTTCACTGTGGTTTTCTGGGCAGGGGGTGGGGTCGGGATGTGAATATCCAGTGAGATTAGTTTATGGTCTGATCTTACCAGTCAGGGATACACTTCTGGTCTGGAGCATAGAGTCCCCATGTTGGTGATGATCAGGTCCAGTATGTTTTCCCCTCTTGTGGGAGTGGTAACAAGTTGTTCCATAGCATTTGCGTTTATAAATTCTAGGAACCTTTGGGCTAGGGTGTTGGAGCTAGAGTAATGCTCCCAGTCTATGTTTGGGTAGTTGAAGTCGCCCAATATAATGGTGTTTGGAGAGACCTTCATATTTTCCAGTGTTCTCAGGAAGGCCGAGTGGGGTTCCTGGGTTTGGGAGGGTGGTCTGTAGCAGGCTATAAACTGGAAGGCAGTTTTACCCACTGTTAGTTGCACATGGATAATCTCTGATGCTTCATGCTGTGCCACCAAGCTGGAGGTGTGGGTATCTTTGACGAATATTGATACTCCCCCTCCTTTTGTGGTTCGGTCCAAGTTTTGGGGCCAAAAAGCATGGTATGAGGTATAACCTGGTAGTGCTGGGGTGCTCTCGGGAGCCTTGAACCAGATTTCTGTTACTGCACAGATATCGATGTTCTCCATGCTAAGGAAAGTTTTGAGTGCATGCATCTTGAGGTTTAGACTTCTGGCATTGAGTAGCATTACTCTTAGTTTCTTATCCCTTTTGATACCTATGGAGGTGGGTTTGTCTTTTGAGCCTTGCCTAAAAAAGGCACTATGGGGGTAGCAAGAGCCTTTGCCAATATCTGAAAGCCCAGGGGTGACAGGTGCAAGTCGTCCCTAACGAAGCATCGTGGCTTGTCGAGCATGTCATCCCAGGCTGACAGGCATTGGATCCCCTTTGAATGACACCAATACTTAAGCCAATTGTTGAAATTGATCATCTTGTCTTCATACTGTGGCATCATTCTTGGTGAGGGTAAGATGCTACTCAAGGTCAGGGTCATACCAGCATGGGCTACATGCTCAGAGAGCTCCTCTATGTCTCTTTTCATGTAGTCCAGGGAGGTACGTCTCAGGTCATTCATACAAGCATGGACAATGACTGAGTCATATTTGTACTTGCCTTGGAGTGACCTGAGTGCTTGTGTTATGTGGCGGATCCTAGCGCCCGACAGGCAGCTCACCGTGACCTTCTCCTTGTTCAGCCTGGTGAGTGGGACGTCAGAGTGCCTGATGATAGAGTCACCTATTACAAGTGTATCAGGTGTGTTGTTTAGCCTTAAGGGCTGTGACTGTTCATCACACTGGCTTTGTGAGCTACGTGTTGCACGTGTTTTGTTTTGGGGTAGCGGTTGCTTGGGTGTCTGGTTTGGAGGTCTCTGCTGCTTAGGCAGATTTTTATTTAGTGCCTCCGAGTATGTTTTTGTGTGTTTATGTGTTTGGTTTGCTGTCGTGGTAGGTCTATGTGAGACTGGAATTGTGAGTGTGGTTTCCTTCTCCTCCTGACTGCTTATGCCAGTACTGAGTTGAGAGAGCTTAGCCTCCAGTTTGGCTATATCGTTGCATCTCTCACATGTGTTGGAATTTGTTGGGAGGAGAAGAGGGTTGTCTGTGTACATGAGGCAGTTGTAACATTGCCTCAAGATTCCCAGATTCACCAGCTGGACCAGAGAGGAGATTGACAACTGACCTTTGGACATGCTAGAATAGTATTGGGAATTCCTTATAATTGAAAAAAAGGGCCAATGGGGAACAAGGTACTCAAGGGGAGTTTGTGAGGGTGTAGTGCTTGTGTTGTGTTGTGTTAGTAGTTTGTGAGGTGGGTGTAATGCTTATGTTAATGACAACGTGATTGCTATTTTGAGTGCCTTTGTATGAGAGCCTTCCTCCAGTGACATTGCATAATTACATCCCTTGCATACTGTATCCATTTCTTTAAGGATTAGTTGGTTTTCAGTGAACATGGGACAATTTCTACATTGCCTCAGGATGCCCATATCCATCCAGCTGCCCATCCATGTCAGGTCTGTTTTATATGACCCACAAAGAGGTGGTACAGCAGGCTAACTTGGGTGCTTTGAGAGTACAACTAGGCAATTTATGGCTAAAGTCATGCAGCAGTGTTCCTTACTGTGCAAATAATTTATTCTTTGCTTAAGTGAGTACTGGGAATAGTTACAGTGAAAGTTTTTAGGGAAAATTTAGCTTCTAAGTGTCTGTGTCTATACAGGGCACTGCTAAATGCCACTGCACAATGAGCAGCAGAATTTATAGGCTCAAAGAAAAGTAACTAAACCAACTAAAACCCTCTAGCCAATCAAATCTGTTCCTCATTCTGGATCCTTGTGATTTTTGGTCCAACAAGCTGGGGAGGGGGGCTGCAGACTAATCTGTCAGAAAAACTCAGTGAGCAAACTGGTATAACCAAGGAAATATATATATATATATATTTATATATTTTAATTGTGATACAGAATCAGAATTGCTTATTGTAATTCTGGGGGCTGCCAAAAAAGCAATCACTAGAACATGGACATCAAAGTCTAAACCAACCACACTGGAAGTAATGAATATAGTAACAGAGATAAAAGAACTGGAAATGGTTGCATTGGAACAGGATAGAAGCAAATGACATAGCACAAAATGGGAATTGTGAGAACCATACATGCAGAATAATGTTTTGGAGGAGAAGTGAGGTTTAAGGGAAAGCAAGAATTGAATGAGCTATGTAATGTTTGACTGACAATGAATGTATAGAAGACTATAAGTGGTGTATAATGTTTGCAACTGAAAACATGTCAATATGGTTGGTTTTCATTTATATAATATATGATTGCCTATGTCATAAGTGATAATTCAATAAAGATGTTTCTTGTTAAAAAAAAAAAAAGAAAAAAAGAAGGAGCTGAATGAGAGGCACTATGGTCTTACAGCACCAAGCTGGAATATTAAGCCATTATGTATGCATTCATGCATTTATCTGATCTCAAGCAGATATGTAAGATGTACACAGTCATACAACTGGCAATAATTGTGTGTGTGCGTGTGTGTGTGTGTGTGTGTGTGTGTGTGTGTGTGTGTGTGTGTGTGTGTGTGTGTGTGTGTGTGTGTGTGTGTGTGTGTGTGTGTGTGTGTGTGTGTGTGTCTGTGCAGAGGGCATGTCCTTTATCACTATTTTGCCTCATGTATTTGGCAATTGTTTGTTGATAGCAGTGGCTAATAATGACAAATGGGAGTTCTGACTTTTTATCTTACTAATGTTTCCTAGTACAAAACCTGTTATACTATCAACTTTCTAAGTATATGAGAGCAATATTTAAAATCAGCCCTGGATTGTGGGTCTTCACTCTTGATTTTTTTAACTAAGTGGTTGAAAGGGTATGGGTGTTACAAAAGGCTGCACAGTACGGTTCTGACAGTAACAATCTGAAATATACTTCTGGTCCTTCTTTATGTATATATTCATTTGATTTTCAAATGAATTTCAAGCAGGCATCTAAGGTGCAGGCAATCATACAAGTGGCTGTAATTGTTTCCCTTTGCATGCCCGTGTGTGTGTATGTGGTGTGTGTGTGTATGTGTGTGTGTGTGTGTGTGTGTGTGTGTGTGTGTGTGTGTGTGTGTCTGTGTGTGCATGTGTGCGTGTGTGTGTGTGTGCACGTGTTTGTGTTTGTGTGAGTAATTATACATTATACCAAAAAGTCACTGGGAGTCACCAATAAGAGGATCAAAGATGTTTGATGAAGATGTCTCCTTAAAACCTGTATTAAAACTAAGACAGGCTAAACTGTGATTTTTTTGATTTTGATTTTTATTTTAAATTAATTACTGATATCAAAATATTTTTAAACTGACCTTATAAGCATACATTAATTCATTGAAGCAGTCGTGAGTATAACACATGTAATTATACAAAAACAGACCAGAGCAACACTTTTACGGAAGTTTACATAAAGTTTTAATATTGTTGTTTGTGTATTTCAGCATGGGTTTTTAAAGGTTAATTATTTAATTAAATTAATTTTTCTATTAGTATTTTAATTGGACTAGGGATATAAGGCAGCCACAGGGATATGCTTCATTATTCTGATGAAGGATTACGAAAACGCTATTTGTCATTGGAAGCGTTAAATTGCTGCTCGTATTGCTGCTGTTTTGGTTGTGCTCTGGATTTCTTCATCAAACATCTTTGATCCTCTTATTGGTGACTCCCAGTGACTTTTTGGTGTTCAAGTTTCATTTTCGCTGGTTATTTTTTGAGTTTTTGGTAATTATACATTATACATGGTAAAACTTTTATAGTGTTATAATAATCAGGAAATATATGGGGTTGTAAGAATGCAATATGCGCTATGCAAAAAATGGAAGAGCTTATAGGCAATATTTTGGTCAGGTAGCAAACTGTTTTGTAATGTTGCTCTAAATGGACATAGATATTCTATGAAACTTGTTGTGTCTTTCGGCTTTTCCCAGTTAGGGGTCGCCACAGCAGAACTCCGGTCTGCTAATGATTGGCAGTAGATTTTTACATGCAGAGTTGCCGGCCCTGATGCACAACCTTCAACAAAGGTACGCCCATTCACGCATGTCTCCACACAGAAGACGCTCTAGCTGAGAATCAAACAGGACAACGTCTTACTGTGAGGCGACAACGCTACTGCAGCACCACCACCACTGAAACTAAATGAGCAAAATCATTTCTTTTTCTTGGAGAAGAGAGGACCTACTAGCTGCTAATTAGTTATTTTTTAATTTTACCAAAGCCCTCTGGATGTCTTTCAAAAAATAACCCCTCTTCAAAAGCATGTTTATAGAAGTACACATTTCTTTATATAATTCCTTGTTAACAGTACATAGTCTATAATCTCTAGAAGTACATAGAACTCTAGAATTACTTAGAGTTTATGTTTTTGAAGCAGGGTTATTTTTTGAAAGACATCCAGAGGGCTTTGGTAAAATTAAAAAATAACTCATTAGCAGCTAGTAGGTCTAGTATTAATTATTACAGCAGAAGGTTTGGTAGTAACACCAGAAAAGATAAGCCAGAAGTTAGGCAAATGTACATAGTTATTTCTTACAATGTTTTTTTCTCATGGGCAAGTTAAGCTCATTAATTATTTTTGGCCATTTTTATTTAAATTTAAAGAATTTTCTGATTCATTATGTAAATCTCCCATGTTTTCATTTACTAGAGGTAGGAATATATAGGACATAATTGCACACAATACATTTGTTAAGCCAGTGGAAAGTTATGCAGTACTTTAGTTAGGCTGAGCACCAGTGGTTGTACTAAATGCTCAGCATGTAAATAAACTATTGATTTTTTTAGACATATTAATGGTGTCTTTTTTAGTCCAAGAGGACATTTTACATGTGTAACATCTAATGTTATTTATGTTCTTAGGTACTCCTGCAATCTCTTTTATATAGGTGAAACTAAGAGAAGTTTTAAATTGAGATTGCAGGAGCACATTAGAGACATTGAAGTAGAGAAGGCTGCTAGTCCTGTTGCAATGCATTTTAAGTTATTTCACAACAGTAACCCAGATGTTGTGCAAGCCAGCATCTTAGAACAAGTTTATTGGGGTGTTGGTGATTCTGAGCTTAAGAATAAACATCATTTGTTGTACAAAGAAAGTATTTACATTTTAAAATATAATACTTTAAGCCCTTATGGGCTTAATACTGAATGTTCATGAAAACATGATATAATTGTGTTTTTTTATGAATAACAGATTTATAGTACTAAATGTTTTTTTAAGAGAATAATTAATGAGTAAGTTATTTGATTGTCTAATAGATGGTAGTTAACATATGTATAAAATGGCACTCCTTTTTCTTACTGATGTACTCCTAGAAGGCATTTGTTGCCGAAGCAGTAGAGATTTGAAACATTTTGTAAATAAAGTGTTTGCTGGTAATTTCAGTGTTTGAGTTGTAGTTTGAAATGGAACTTATCGGGGATTCTTCTTATTTTAAGTTGAAGGGAGTTCCGGGTGTGAGCTGCAGACTATTTATATAGGGACTTAACGATATTTTTTGAAGGTTTGTAAATGTCAAGAAGATGTTTGTCAGATGTACAAAGTTGACGTCGGTGGTTATACAGAGATACGATATTTGACATGGAGGGACAGGAAGTGGGATTATAAAGAACTGAGTGTGTGATATGCAGTTGAGAAAGAAACAATTGTTTAGGGAATTCAGGCCATAGTAATGATTTAAGGCCGAGGCAGTGGTGGGATCTGTAGGGGAAATTAGTGGCAAATCTAACTATTTTATTGTATGTTTGCTCTACTTTAGAGAGAAGTGAAGACTGAAAGTTAGTAAAAACTGGAGCTGCATACAAAAGCCAGGGTAATAGGAGAGATAGGGCCAGGGAGGGTTTGGTGGAGGGTGAAAGCAGTTTGTGGTTACAGTACAGGAGACCAAGTTTCTGGTGTTTTTTATGCAATGAATGATATGTATGTCGAATTTTAATTCATCGTCTGTTATAACACCAAGTAATTTAGTGTGGGTTCTGGTCTGATAGTGGTATTGTTGAGGGAGGTAATAGAGAAAGTGGATTTATTTGTTCCTGGGGGGATGTAGAGGGATACAATGGCAAATTTTTTATGGGGGTTAAGGTGACAGTTTACTATTAGTGTTTCAGCAGGAACAAAAATAGGTATTGAATGTGAGAGTGGAGAGAGAGAATAAGCTGGTTGGAGTAGAGCATAGCAACACTTCCACCTCTTTTATTTGTTCTGTCTGCATGGAAGATATTGTAGCTTGGGGGAAGGATCTTTGAGTTATAGATGTCAGGTTTTAACCAGGTTTCTGAGAGGGTTAAGATGTGTGGGGAGTTGAGATCAATCCAAGAGTGCAAGTCTGTAGTTTTCTTAACAATTCTTTGATTATTTAGAGAGAAAATAGTTAGGGATTTAGGAGATGGACTGTGTATATGAGGCATTGTCATGGGGGTTGAGGTGGGGGTGTTTGCTTGTAAGAGGTGGTGATGGGTGGTCCAGGGTTGGGGTGGATGATGCCATCCAGGAGTAGTGTATCAATGAAATCAGTCAGTAAGGAGAGTAGGCCAAGGGTACATGGAGCTATTGGTTTTGTAAATGTGGAAGGTGAAACATTAGGAATTTGGAACATTAGGAACATTAGGAATTTTATTTATCTGCAACACAAATGTGTCAGAACCATATCATGGACAAATATTTATACAAATTCTAACTAAACTGTAATAACGACTGGCACATATAGCAAACCATGGAAACATGCAAGCATATATTTTTAAAGTACAGTAAAGGTGTTTCTGGTAGAGCTATGTAGGAGTGCAACTTTTAGGACCACAAGGGTTCTAATTTTATAGGTTGTCCCTAGTCAAAGGGTAAATGTATACATTTATGCTCTTCCTCCCAGGAGCACAAATGTATGCATATGCAAAATTTGAGTGCTGTAATGTTGGAGCTTCTGCTAAGATTTTTCATGGCCTCTTATATGATTTTAAAATCTAAGTAGTTGAAAGGTATTGATTGCACAGTTACCACAATAGTAGAAGCACTTAGAAAAACAGACAGATATAAATGGAACAGAAGCATGTATGGAGAATCATTGAACTTGACAAAATAAGACAGTGTCTTATTCTGTCATTAGTTCTGAGTACGTTGAATCATGCATTTCAAATCCTGTAGCATCCTACCAACAACCAGAAAAAAATCAGTTCAAATCAGTATTAGTAGTTTTCACTGCAAAGTATTTGAATCAACTAGGTGCCACAGCTGAGTCCCCAAATGACATGTACATCCTACAGAAGGGTCTCACTGAGACAGATGCCTGGTGTCAGTGCCATGGCCTCAAGCTGAATGCCAAAAAGTGCATTGCCATCCCCTTTGGTAAAAACTATGTTCCCATGAACTATCGCATAGGTGGCAGTCCACTTAATGCCAAAAGTGTGATAAGAGACCTTGGGACTCAGGTGGACAGTAGTTTCTCCTTTGATAATCACATAGCCACAGTAGTCAGGAAATCCTTCTACATGGCACACCTCATCACAAAAGGGTTCTCATCCAGAAAAAAAGAGATCATTGTTCCCCTCTACTCGGCTCTTATTAGACCCATTATTGAGTACAATGCCCCTTTTGGAATGTACCTCACAAGACATCTGCAGCAGCTGGAAAGGCCACAGAAGTACCTCACAAAGAGGATTACAGGCCTCAAACAGATGTCCTTCACTGACTGGCTCAAAAACCTCCAACTTTACTCCATAGCATATCGCCTACTCCGAGGTGATCTCTGCCTAACATACAAAGCTTTGTCAAACCCAGAAATGCTGGACATGCTACACCTAAAGAAATCCTAATCCCTCCGAGATACACACTCTAGGGACCTCAACCTTATCACCACAATAAATAGAACACATGCTGGAGGGATAGATTCCTGTTCCAGAGACTTCCCATACTCTGGAACAAGCTACCTCTCTATGTCAAGCAAATTTCCTCATTAGCACTCTTCAAGAAAAATCTTGATGAATGAGTGGGAATTAAGAAATACACCCGGGGATCACTTCTGTGGCTCTGCTCAATAGGGGCACAGGAAAATAACTTTCTTGTGTGGCGAAAGTCAGGGAACCTTGATGGCTAGGCTTACATAGGCCCTAGGGCCAATAGCCTAGTACCTACCTATGAACCTATGAACCTATAATTAATCCATCTATCCACATACAACCCCTTTTTCACATTTTATTTTGCATGGAGCCAGGGTGCCACAAACTGTGAAAAACATATCTAATCCAATGGAAAATAAACATGATGTCACATGATTTTTATTCCTCACCTCATATACAATAGTGACCATAATCAGAAGAGACTGACAGCAGAATATTACAGCTCAGAAAAAAAGAACTATACATGCACATACAACATGTCATATTCTAAAAGACAAACGTTTAAGAAATAATTTTAAGTATCAACTCCCTCTAACCCAAAATAAAATCTGTTTCATGTAAAGGCAGAATGTAAAATGCATATTTTACTGCTCTTTAAAGGTGTAATGATGCTGACACTACTGAAATGACATGCAAACTATCTCTTAGTAAGAGGAAACAGTCCATAATGTGGGATACTGAACATGAATGTCTGGAGATTGGTTGTTATGACTAGTCATGTTTCTGTCTGTTTTATTTCTCATAGACTCATGAAGTCCCTTGGGTATAAGCATTACAAAGTGAATCTTGAACTGTCTGTTCATAACTAGTCATCGCCATGAGCTATAAACAAAGATGGTTCATTTACAAGCACTACTTTAGTTTAGACAGCATATACATTGTACCTTCCTAGGAAAATCATGTAACATCTCTGTGTTCGAATTAAAACAAATTTTTGCCCTGAGTTCCTTTTGTAGGGAAAGTCTGTGAACATTTCTGCCAATCTTGCAACATTTATTACCTATTCAAATTTGCTTGAAAATAAAAAGTCGTAATGATTTGTATATTAGCTGGGAAACATATGCAGAAGGAAAAGAGAGCAAAATATGTAAAATTAGAAGCGTTTTATTACATTACTATGCCATTTTGACCTATGAAAAAAATGAATGAGTTGTTTTAACAATGTGATAAAATAGGTTGTGACATTAACAGAACTCTACTTGATTAGTTGCTTGCCTGTCTGTGTGTTCTTTTTTATAGTTTGAGGTACAAAGATGCTATTTCATTACATTCAATGAAGAGGGGGTTGCATATTCTGTAAAATACATAACTGGTGGCATAACCCACTGACATAAACAGATGAAAGCATATGAACATATTCAACAATAAACTGAATAGCTTAAAAGACTCGCATAACCCCTAGGATCATATTCAGCAATAAACTGAAAAGCTTACAACCAAATTTTACCATCACTCAGTCACCTTGTATAGCCATACTGATAGTCACAGTAATTACCAAAGTTTAATAATATATAAAATAAAAAAATTTGTTTCTTGTTGAAAGATTCCCATGGAAGATGAAATGTTGAATAAGCAAAGCAGCTGCTGCATGTATCAAGTGAAGAAACAGAGGGAGACATTCAGTAAAGTGTCAGCTCCAGCAGATTGTTAAAACTAAGTGCAAGCCAATGTACTGAATGAGGTTCATGAAAAATATTTCTCCAAGATGCAGACAGCATGTGACTCAGCAGAAACTAATTGTGCTTAGCACCAGACATGGACAAATTACTCCTTTCACAAAAATGTTGCTGCAGCTCTAAACCATATTTGTGAGTCAACACTGTATGCTGGGAAAGAGATATGTCAGTTCAAATTTTAGAATATGATGTTAAATTACAAATATTGCTTCCCAATATAGCTGCCTCAACTGCTATGTAAAATACTATCCATTTTCAAAGGCATTTTAACTGCAAATGCACATACAAATCCATATGCTAAGCTGATCAACAACTCATGTCACCAGTTCAGTATGGCCACAATAACAGGTGACAGGGGGAATACATCCTGAATAAGGAATGGATACACTAAACCACTTCTTAGCTTAGCTAAGCTTGCTGGAGGATGTAATTAATTATTCATGAACACTCCTTTGGGATCCCTGTTTCATATTTGCTTGCTGTAAGTCAGTATTGGTTCTGGACACCAGTACTAATACTGGCATCCGGTACTGGTTCTGAATGCCAGTACCAGTCTTTATCACATTCCATGCTCAGTGTGTGAATCCATTCCATGGCATGTTTGGGCTGCATTGACTATGGTATATAATTACGTTGTTTAGCTGTAAGTAAAATAAATAGTAAATCAAATTCTGTAACATGTAGCGAAGTGGGGTTCACTGGCTTTGATAATCTAAGAAATCATAAAGGTGCTATCATCCTCTGCAAATATCAGTGCTTTCTGGTTTGGAAAATAAGAGGTTATGGTGCTTAGCAAGCACCTCTAAAGCCCATGAAAGACCTGGTTCATGTTTTTTCATAATTCTGTTCAGGCCTTCTTTGCCCATCTATTGATGTAGATTAAAAAGTTAAGACAGAAAGTACATATTCATTTCTCAAGTAAATGCATTTGCTCTTAGTGTTCATGAGTACATACTGCCCATATCCCTAAATTTTTATTTTAAAGCATTAGTACATATGATAAATAACTAGGGTCTGCATGATGTAAACCACTTACAAGTTTCTATACAAATCATAAAGGTATACCACAATCCCAACCCAATTAACCGGACACTCCATTCCAATCTATACCCTTAAAAGTGGACTTTTAACAGTATTTCAGCACTTTCCTAAAAGTAGGGCATTGTCTCATCAGCCTCCAATTTTCAAACATACTTGTGTATGTGCATATATGTGGAAAGATATATATTTTGGAATTTGCATATATTATGTAGCAAATGGCAGAGAAAATTAGACAATCTAATAGCCTAATAAAGTTATGTAATATACAGCCTATATACTCCTAAAATAAGCCTTTCCAATGACACAAATGTATAACAAACCAGTTTTTGTTAATGTGATGGACAAAGCCCTGACTGCAACCCAGATGATATGGGCTGGACTATTGACTTGGGTAATGGAGCGGATGGCTACAGAGATGGGATTGAGGAGAAGATGCAAGCTTGGTCCACCAGAGAGCAGCAGGCATTTATCAGAGCTGATAAGTAGTTGGTGTTATTCCAGATGAGTCCAAAATATATCCACCTGGAATGAGATGCTTCAAAAGGGCTGATCTGCACCTGTTATTCTATGCCCTCTGCTTACTGGCTAAAGCCCTTGCTTCCCCCATAGTGCCTTTTTTAGACCAAGTCCAGTTACTGCACATCTCAACTTAGAAGACACAGTAACAGTGGCCATATTAACTTTGTTCTTCTCTGTGCCAGAAGCCTTAATAATAGATTGGCTGACAATGAGGCCCTCCTGTCTATGACAACAGAGCCACAGTTTCATTGTAAAGACAGCACTCCCCAGAACTTACCATGCATTCAGACATGAAACAAACTGTGAAAGCGTTTCTGTATAGTGTTGTCTTCCTCTAGAACCTTGTGCAATGGCTCTTCTACCTGCACTCTGTTGACCCTTTTGATCTTGGGAGCTGGGAGCCATGCATTCCAGGGCTATGCCAGAGCCTTATGCTCCATTTTTTCCTACCCGGGAATTCCAATTGATCATCAGTTCCCCAGTGACAGTTGATGGTAGGGACCAGGCCAGCTTGCTGATTCTATGGAGGAGTCTACCCTATCCCTCTAGAAACGTCCCTCCTTAAGCAGCTCATCTGAGCTCCACTATTGCTGTCTTTTCAAGGAAGCTGCCTCCACCGAATGACTTCCAGTCATCTAGCAGTACATGTGCAGTGGCAGAGAGCAGGCACATTAGATTCAGATTCCATTGGATGTAACACCTAGTGCCTTTCTGGTGAGGCAAGGCTATCTCCATCCCCCAGGGTGGGTGAATCAGCCGAAGCTGCTCATTCTTGTCTTTGCTAATCATCTCCTACAAGCATCTATACAACTAATCACAGGTTGTCTGCACCATTGTTAGGGCATTATCCTACTACACCACAGAATTAGCTATGTACTTAATTCAGTAAATGTATTTGAAAAGATCATAGAGGCAGATAGGTGTCATTCAGTACATATAGGATATCTGGAGCTGGCAAAGCGCTTTGACACTATAGCTTGTGCTGACATTGTAATCAAGGTAACAGACCTCAGGCTAGCTTATTATGTAGTTAGATGAATCACGTGTTGGCTGCAAGGTAGAACACACATAATTAGGGTGGCAAGTGCCAATTCAGAAAGTAAAACAGGAACTAATGAATTACAACAAAGCTCAGTGCTGAACCTCTTCCTTTTGGCATACACTTCTCTAACATCCATTCCATAAAGCAAGGATATGACTAACCAGATTAGCTGATGATTGTACACTGGATGTTATTGTTCACTCTGTTTATATAGATATAAAATCAGTCAGAGGCATAGCTAGGGTGGGGTGAAGAGGATAATTTATTTGGGTACAAGGTCATAGGAGAAAGATCTGCAGATGCTGATTATGTAGCAGTGCTGTATGACATTCAGAAATAAATGCTGACACTACATTTGAGTTTAGGGCTGAAGTCATTTGTGTGTAGTACTTAGCTGTAGCAAACCACTTATTACATTTGTTCCAAGTGGTTTGCTACAATTATGAAAGGAAAAGTTTTTTTTTCTTTTTTTAGTCCTTACCTTAGAGATGGAGATCCATTTTTTTGGTCCTCAACTCAGTGATGAGGGGAGTGTCAGACTGGTGAACTGTACAGGGCCCCAGTTAACCTAGCTATGGTTCTGAAATCATTACAGCAAGAATTACTACTTACAAACCTATGATGCATAGAAAAAAGGCTTAAACTGAATGTAAAATGTGCAGTATTTTCACATTTGTTAAACACTGTTCATCTTCACTTCCAGTATTGTCAGCACCCCACTGCAAATGTACGTGGTAGTGAAGGACCTCGTCATCTGGGTCATCAACACCCTTTCTTTTATCTACCATGTAGCCAAATTAGTCAGGAAATCCTTCTATTTAGCTTAAATAATTTCTAAAGGTGTCTTGTCTTGGTCAAAAGAAGTTATTATCCCTTTATACACAACCTTAATTAAACAAATTATAAAGTACAATGGCTCTGACAGCATGTACCCAGCCAGATATATCATGCAGCTGGAAAGGCTTCAGGGTTTCCTAGCTAAAAAGATTATTGGTCTAAAATCTCTTAGCTGCCAGGACAGTCTCGAGGCTCTATCCCTATACTCTGTCTCTTACAGGATTCTAAAAGGAGATCAGTCTTGCATTTTGAGCTGTGAAAGAACATACTCAATCTTTTGTACCTCCATTAGAGAAACAGCTCAACAAATACTCTCACTAAGGATCTAAACATCCAGCAAGGTATAAGTAAAGCATGATAGAAGGTCAGACTTATTACCCAGTAGTTACCCCATCTTTGAAACAAACATGTTAAACCCTCACAACTTTCAAGAATAACCTTGATGACTGGACGGGCACCTGCAGATTCATCCTTGGCCTGACACATTATGTCTTTCTGGAAATGGGAGCTACATCTTGAGGGTGGATGTTGGTGTAATACCAATAGTTTCTTGACCTATTCTGATTCTTTGATACTGCTATACAACCACTGACACATAGTCTAAAATGTCTTATTCAATAAAGGGTATGTCTAGCACTTATCCTGACAGATGGAGAACATAATATACATTGCAAGCATGACATGATACTCATGGACATGCCAGAGCAGAACTGAAGTGCAGATCTGCCAGCAGCAGGTTTCTTACTAAGAAGTGTGTCCTACACACATCAGAAGCTTGTATGGGATAGTGTTAGAAGTGTTGCAGGTGCTAGTTGTGCTTAGTATGATGCAGTATGCCAGCAAAGTGCATTATGTTGCACTATAGAATAATGTGTACTATTTTCTGATGAACATTTATGTATTTAGGATAGTGACTCCACCATAATGTATCCACAGAGTACAGTGTCTGCATGTACCATTTCCAAAACAGTACCTTACAAGCTCCTAACACAAGTGCTGTAGCAGAATGACAGTTAACATAACACACCATACATTAATATCCAGCAACGTATCTTGATCAAGACTAATTTCAGGTTTTGCAGTTGTGACCAATACCACTCAAGCAGCATTCCACTGAGCTGTGATTTTTGCAACATTTGCATGGCATGGTGTTTTAGTGTCAGCAGCTCAGCTGATAGCATACTTGAGTTTGCTGTTGGAAGATCAAAAGACTGTGGGTTATATTTCTACAGCAGGTACTTGGATTCATTTTCTAATGCTAGTTCTGCATGGGGGGGGGGGGGGGGGTGTTGCACACCTGAATGTGCCATCCTTTGAAAAAGAGTAGGGGAATATCACCTCAGGTCACCCCTTAAAAGAGGAAACTGGTCTAGAGGGGAATAAACTAAATAACAATGAGTAAGTATATAAATAATTAAATTATTTATTTATTACATTTGTTAACCGGGAAAAATCTGACTGGGCCAGGCACCCATTATCAGCGGAGGCCGGGGAGAAAAGCTCCAGATAAAAAAGTATACAATTCAAAGTAAAAAATACCAAAATACTAGTCTGTACAATTTTAGCGTATGAAAATAAATAAATAAATGTTTAATGTATACCCTCTTATGAATATCTCTGAATGACATGAAAATAGCTTCATGTAAATCCATGTAGGTCAGCCTTACTAAGAAGGTCTTCACAAGGACCTGATTGATAGAGAAGTTTGCTAGGAAGTACTGAGAAATACTTTAATTGTATCCCATTGCAGGATTTTCATTCAGTGATTTATTGGCCACCCTGAACCATGTTTTTGCAATTTGTAATTATGAATCTTTGTCACGTGCTTTCAGCATATTCATTGTTGCATGAATAGATGACTGGTCCATGCCTGTAGATAACATTCCTCAGTTGTTCTGCTTACATGAGTACTAGCCCTTGCTACTAATTTATGGATTTTAGCTTCCTCAGTTGTATTTTTATTCCAAATAATCTTGCCACCCACACTGTAAGCTGCAACTCAAAGATAAACTTTCATGGCACTCAGGTAGACTGGGGGCAGAGACCCTTCATTACATTGGCTTAGTTGATCCTCATTATGATCAATTATTTGGTAACAGACTTGCCTCTGATTGTTTCAAGCCATTTACAGGTGTAGTGCAATCTCAGAGTGAGAATATTAAAGTAGGGAGGGGTATACAGGGGGGCTTGCCCCCCTGCATAAACTTTAATTTACTGTTTTTTCTTTCTTTTTTTAACACACTAGCGAAAGTGCTTTCGTTAAAGTGTGTTCAGTGATAGTGGATTCAGACTGTTGAACTTTCGTTCAACAGTCCTAGATCCATATATATATATATATATATATATATATATATATATATATACATATATATATATATATATATATATATATATATATACATACACACATATACACACACACACACACACACACACACACGTATATATATATATATATATATATATATATATATATATATATATATATATATATATATATATAAACATTTAGATGCATTTCCTTTCTTGGCTAAATCTTATAACCACTTTATTTTCTTTCCTATCTGTTCTCTCTTGATTCATTCTTTTCTACTATGTATTGATCCCTGTCTTCAGTCTGTGTTTTCTTAAAACATATTAACTATATACTGTTATGATTTCCTTAATCTTTGGATCCATTGCTCTTCCACACCAGCATAAAACCCTTTTTTCTAGAGCTTTTCTGCAGCAGTGACCTACTTTCATAGCATATTTTTTGTCTTAAACTCCATACCATTCACTTTATATTGTTTTATTTCAAAACATAAAGCATATCTGATCACTTGTCAATCATCATTTGATAACACCAGATACAAGACATTTTCCTTAACAATAGACAAAGCAAAATTATTTGTGTTTATTAAGCTGTCTTTGACCAGGTTTTACCTGTAGTAAAGTTGATAAATATGTCCTATTATTATAAAGCTGTAAACAATAAGTATTTATTGAGCTGCTTATCTTGTTTCATATTGTTTCTGTTTTTTTCAACACAGACAGCTATGCTGTTATTTGGGTCTATATCAATCCGTTGAAATGGCTGATGTTCGAACATCAGATGTTCGAAATGTGAAGTTCGAACACTGATTATCTCAAAGCTGCGGAACACCAAATTCTTTCCCAGGGAAAGAATTTGGTGGGCCGTTTCTGTGGCTTTGCGATTATCAGGACTGTGGTGGGAAGTTACGGGTCGGGTTCAGGTAAGTGTGCGATTGTGTGGACGTTAGGGTTAGGGCGCGGGTTAGGTGAGTTACGGTTAGGGTGCGGGTGATGTGGGTGTGCGATAGTGACAGACTTTAGGGTTAGGACGGGATAGGTGAGTTATGGTTAGGGCGCGGGTCAGGTGAGTGTACGATAGTGATGGACCTTAGGATTAGGGTTTGAGTTACGGTAAGTGGATAGATAGTAGTGTATGTACAGTTTAGTGTAGGGTTAGATGTAGGATTTTAAGTGTTTGTGTGTGGATTGCTGTTTTTGTGGTCTGCTTGTGTTGTGTGTGTGTGTTTCTTGGAACAATCGCTGTTCTAAGACTTTGATGTTTTTGTACTTCGTGGTTAGAAGTTCGAACATATGGTGTTCGAACTTCAGCCGTTTTGGTGAACTGATATAGACCCCTGTTATTTGACTAACTTATCTTGGATGTCATGACACATTAACATCATTCTTGTTTTCCGATTAACTAGTTTGTCTCAGGAACACTTTGAAGAAATGAATTCTTTTGTTGTTGGTTCACTGTGAATTGCTTGGCAGACAAGTATTAGATGCCTGTACTTCACGTAGGTACTTATGATTTTATTTTTATTTTACATTTGCATTTGGTGTTGCCCTTATAATCTTTGTGTGATTACTACCGTAGGACCTATGCAGTCTTATGCTGAGCAACTCAGTGTTAAAAATCACACAACTTTTTTAAATTCCTGGTACTGAATTTTGATTTGTAAGTTTGTTAATATGATTTTTAAGAACATTATGCAGCTCTCTAGATTTATGTTTCATGGGCAGAATAATGTTTATCTGATTTCATTATCTCTTAAGCTGAAGTTGCTGCAGTTAAGGTTACACAGCTGTTCTCTGTTTAGAACAAAGCTAATTTGTCAGAACACATGTTGAAAGTCTGTGTAGATGATTAAGGCTATGAGCTGTTAACAAGGTTCTTCTTGTAGTCCATGCTCAGATACCCTTAGCTTTTATTTTCCTATTATATAATTTTGAGTAAGTTACTTAACTGGGTAGCTCTCCTACTCGGACTCAGAAAAGGGTCTAGTGGAATTACCCAACAATTACATAAAATAAAATGAGTATATGAATCAGTTGATAGTTTTTATCAAAGCCATTCACTTACTATGCTTTTTGCACTGAAACATGTTTTGCATTTTACTTTATATGCGGTGGTGATTTTTCAAAGCACATCAGAAAATAAATGCCTTACTGTAGCCCATTTATCCGTAATAACACCAGTTCATTGGCCATATGTTTTGTAACTTCTCCAAGGAAAATATCAGAAGGATTCAGTGGTCACTGCTATGAAAATGTATGGATGACAGCCATCATAACATAGCCATCTGTGTTTTGTTCATTTTAGTGCTTCTTCAACTACCTCAAAGGCCAGAAACTGTGGAGTTCAGACCTAGTCATGGCAATTGCAGCCAGGTGCTGATTACTTGTCTTGTTCATTCTTAAAAGTGGCTAAAGAAAGATACAGTTTAGCCAAAACTAAATGGCAAATAGCAAACATTAAAAGCATGTCCTTGAAATGTACATGCTTTTGTGTGTGTGTGGCTGATAGGTGCATGTTGCTTAAACTATATTGTGAGGACCCAGTGGTTTGCTTACATCAACTAATTTTACTTTTTTTTTTGGATGATGAATGTTTCACTGCTTATGTTAGTATAAAATAGGTCAATGCAGACAGTCTGATGCATTCCTTGCAGACATTATGAAATTTGCACCATAGTGAAATGCATTAAGTATGCTTTTTTGTCATTAGAAATGTAACTAGCTGTTTATGTTACTGGTTCAACGGATAAGTAAACCATGATGTGTTGCACACTTTTACAAAGGAATGCCGCTGCTGTGGATATCATGGGTATTAATTCATCACATGTTGTTTGGTAAGTGAATGACCTCCTTTATGTTTACCCTGTGACCGAAGTCATACAATGTTATGTTGATTACTTTACTGGATGAACCTAATGTCCTAAAAGTGATGCAAACTCCCACCCTAAAGTGTAGTACCAATGAACAGAAAGAGGCTGCTGGCTAAAAGTATCCTAGCACTGGGCATCCCATTTTTGAAGAGTGTACCTGATGTTATTTATTTATTTATTTTTGGGCAGGGGTGTGAATGTGCAGCTCATCAGTCAGTGTATGACAACCACGTAAGAATAATATCATCTGGAACGGTTGTCGAAATGCTTTTCTTGTGGCACATGTTTGCTTCTTAGTGCACTTTTCTGTTGCTATAGTTAAGTGTTTGACTCTATGGACTAAGATCTGTAGCATTTTGGCCTTGTTTCTTTAAAAGAGCTATAAGTCATGTAAGACTCTATTGATATGGTTGTTTTCTGACATGTGCACTAACAACTACGTAAAATGACATCAATCCCACACATGCTAAAAAACTCACCAAAGATTCAACTCTGAGGGGTGTTCAATGTGAAGGTTATTCTCAGGTGTAGATAGAGTAGTCTTATTCCCAGAGCAGCACTACATATTTTCTGCATGCTTCTGAGGCTAACCTGCTCTTAGTGAATTGTTTAATGAGTCATATCTAAGTACTTTTTTAGACTTTAATGTATTTAGCACCAGTGGTGTGACTTAAGAGACAATACTTCTGGTGGACATTAGATTTTTAATTTTTTATTTAGATACTTTAATAGTGGACAGGGAGCAAATCTGAGAAATATAGCTCCTTTCCAGCATACTTCATATTAGTTATCAGTAGCGGGATTCAAACCTCCACCTGCCACTAACTGACCATCACAGTGGTGAGCAGTGGCATAGAATAGCATAGAGAGTATAATTAGACTTATTTATCCTGCAAAGCAATTTTGTCACCAAAAAGGTAAATAGACAGAGGAATATGTTGTACAGCAGTTATCTTATTTTTTTACTTAGAATTCTTTAAGAGTTAGGTGGAAATTAGCTCTAAAAATTATGACAAAATGTTAATACTAAGGAAATATCACTTTCTAGTATGTCCAAGAAGGACATAATAGCAGCAGGGTGTGTTGCTTGAACACAGCCCATGAAATCTGACAATAGCCTTACAGGTACTGTAGGTGTGCAGCATGCGGACAACAGACAGTCCAACCCATCCCCAAATTATCTCAAAGCCCAGTTGGCATGGATAGGCTTGGAGCTTAGGATGAAATGTTTAAAGCTTGAGGCACATGAGAGGATAAAACAGTCTGAGGTGCAGAGTGAGACTAAAACAAAGAAAGATAGAAGAAGCACTAGTATAAAAGGAAAATGTTGGTCTTTCACCAGAGTCATGTGAGTACTGGTGATGATGAAAGCCAAACCCCAGATGGTGAGGTCAGTAGCAAATTATATCCACAGCATAAAAACTGACAGCTTAATTTGGGCATTCAGAGGTATGTAATCTGGGTCTATATTACGAGATCAAAATCCCGTTTCAGCGAACACCACAACACCGACACGTATAGCACAAACTACGGTATCGAGGAACATTCAAAACCGCGAAACACAAAATGTCGAACTGTCATGGTTGGCCCATCTGCAGTATAGCTCCATAAGGTAAGTGTGTGATAGTTACAGACCTTAGGGTTAGGGTGCGGGTTAAAGTAAGTGCATAGATAGTAATGTATGTAAGATTTAGTGTAGGGTTAGAAGTAGGGTTTAGTTAGTGTATGTATGTGTTTTATTTATTATGTTTGGATATGTAGTATGTAGCGCGTGGTGGCGTTGGCCGACTGATGGTTCGAGATTTGAAAATTCGCAGTTTAGGGGGTTCGGCATATTTGTGGTTCGGGCTATGTGTGTCGGTGTTGTGATGTTCAATGATATTGGTTTTCGATGTCGTAATATAGACCCCATGTAATCTAACTCTTGAAATGTATAAAAAAACTTTCAGTAAACACTTAATAAAGGCAGATCACAGTACGAGTGATTATGTTGCAGAAATATACACTTACTTTCATAGGCTGGTAAGGTGGATGCTAAGTATCTACATAGGAAAGGCTGGCAGACCTTTTTTTTTTGAGGTACCGTACACTCAGTACTTTGCTTGAGGACATAAGAATCTGGTTGTCAGACTGGGAGTATAATGCTGCTGTCCTCGGTTGAGACATAGAAGGTGGCAAATCTTCTGTTACACATTTTCACTAGGCTACATTTCTCAAGAGAAATATTTTCAGATAGAGATATCAGTTTCATGTCAGACCTGAAGGCCTGTTTATGGAAGCATTCTGGGGTAAAGCATTTAAAAGCTAACTCGTACCATCTATGGATATCTGATAGCTACAACTGTCTATGACAAATGATCAATGATATGGTGGAAATGCTTAACTTTATACTAAAGACCATGATGACAGCATTCACAGAACAGTTAATGTCAATGTGGGACAGGTACCTGCCCCATGTTGTCTTTCCATATAGTGATGTACCCCAGTAATCCACAGGATTTTCACAATCTGAGTTGCTGTACGGTCACAGGGTGAGGAGCTATTGAATTTAATTTGTAATGATTGGGAGGCTGATTGTAATTCCCACAACGAGTCTGTTGTTGGATATGTGCATGTGAAATGAATAGGGTGCATGGGAAACAGAAAACTGAATAATTCTGCCCTGTAATTATAAGGTTTATGACTACACCTAGGGTGGGAAGATGAAATAATAACTGTGATTTTGAAAACAGATAATTTGCCAAAAGCAGGAAAACAAATTTATTGTCAGGTAAATGTGAATCTCAAACATCGCAGCTGTGGTCTCTCTACAAAATATGTAAGCCAAATAGCTGAATGAAGAGAGAAAGACAGAGGCAGAGTCAGAGAGCATGAGAAAAAACGAAAAAAAGAAAAAAGCCAGAAAGGAAGAGCTACTCTCAAGCTTGAAGCATACAAACTTGTGAGTTTATTCTTGCACTTATGCCTCTGTTTTTGATATTTGGAAATCTATCAAAAGCAAGCTTAGAATTCAATGTTTTTAGTTAAGAAATTGTTAGAATTAATTTAGATGTAGACTGATGTTTTTCTTTCATGCAGTCCATTGGTTCACATTTTTATTTTTTTGTATTTTATATGCAACTCTATATTTCTCTGCATAATTAACTAACTCTACTGCTTACTTCATTCTTCCATAAGTAAAATATTCATATTTGCTCTTTTAAAAAGTGTGTGATTTGTTATCTGTTTACTTATTTATTAATTGCTAACAGGGTAATTTTTGCTAAATGGTGACAAGCTGCTGACATCCACCTCTAACTGGCCAGACTGTTCTGCTACATCATATCATTTTTGGCTTATTATCAAGACTAAACAGTAACTGAGAAGCTTCCATGTCAGGTACTCTGGGAAGACAGTTGTTTATTACCTTGAGCCAAGACAGAAGGCTGCAGTGCCAGAGGATAGTGCTGGAGGATGTTATCAGCCATCCCTGGAAACTGATGCATGTGTGTACCATCCCTGGAAACTGATGCATGTGTGTGTGTGTGTGTGTGTGTGTGTGTGTGTGTGTGTGTGTGTGTGTGTGTGTGTGTGTGTGCGTGTGTGCGTGTGTGCTTATGTGCGTGTGTGTTTTTAAGTTTAGGAATAAAAGTGAAAATTCTGCCTGGTTCTGATTTGCCTGGTTCTTCGCAAGTGCCTTTAGTCAGGTCCTAGTTAACAAGTCATATTTGTATTCCTTTTTTAGTAGCAGTGGTGTGACTCAAGAGACCACACTATTATTATCAATCAGATTTATTTATTGGTGAATAGTGGAGTAGATCTAATTATTGTAGACCTTGCCTACAGCACCTTCATAAAGGTCTTATCATACAGCTTTTAGTGTATTCAAGCTATCATGAAGTCAGGCTTAGTGTTGTCTACTGAGTTAACAGTACTGCCCATGTACTTCATAATTTTGGATTTCCATAATGATACCAAATTTTGTCTGTGTAAATAATGGACAAGACTCAACCAAGCACAGACTTCTAAGTGTCACTTAAGACAGTAAGAGTTGATTGTCATACTGCATTTAACCATCAGGGTCCCACTGTAAGAAAGCCGTACCTTGAGTACACAAAGGTCTCTGAATATTGGAGTGGGTTGGAATCATAAGTCTATTGATACTATCAAAAAAAATCTATAAATGAGTTGATTGTGGTTAACTGTGTCATCTAATGCACTTCCTTACTTTTTCAAGGATGCAAATGGTGAATGCTAAAGCAATATCTTATTGGATAATTAGAAGAGGATAATTAATCTGCCCGGTGCATTGACAGATAATTGTGGGGATACTGTTTGTATGACATCCATCAGTGAAATTAGGGGAATTACTGCTCTGTATTTTATTATGCTTTTTATCACCCTTTAAGAACAAAGGTACCGTGACTGCTTATTTACAGAAAAAACAAATCAGACTTTATGTCAAGGATCTGATCAACAGAAGATAGAGATTAGTTCGGCCACGTTAGCTTGGCCAAATACTTTGCAGCCATGTGCCATGCCATCAACAGAAAGCAAGCGTGATTATTTTCTGCAGAATATACATTACCAAAAGAGTCAAGAAGAAACACAGCTAAAAACAGTAACTGTAACTAAAAATGTTTATTGTTAAGGGCTTTTATCTCTGCTAAAACCCACATAAGACTTTATCAGGCAATAGTCTGCAGTAAAAGGAACTCTAAATAACATAAAAGCATTAGCTGATCAAATTTACATGACCATTGAACATGGTAAAAATCATGAATATTGTATTTCAAATATAATACTTAAAAATTTCATCTAAGAATGTTAAAACTCACTTTAAGAAGAAATGTAAAATTCATGCTAACATTTAAGACAGGGTACATGTATCTAACAAAAGTTGCCAACCTTAACTCCATGTTGTCCCCTCTACAATTGTCTTTCCACCCATTCCAAAGCATAGTAATGGTGCAGTGGTGTGGTGGTTTGTGTTGTCACCTCACAACAAGAGTTTCTCTGGTTCGATTCTCAGGTGGGGTGCCTTCTGTGTGGAGTCTGCATATCCTGCCTGGCTTCATATGGGTTTCCTCTGGGTGCTCCAGTTTTCTCCCATGTTATATTACAAAGACATGCAGTTCGAACATTTCTTCCCAGACTACCACTGAAAATTGCCTCATTCCAAGTCAGACTTTCCTGGTGAATGTTTACACAATGCACTGTTCTCACATTTAATTTTCAAATGCACTGTTCTCACATTTAATTTTTATATCATAAACATGTTCATAACCCAGCCACTGGGGATGCACAAGCCAATGCATTTCTTTGTGCTGGTCCCAAGCCCAGATAAATGGGGAGGGTTGTGTCAGGAAGGGCCTCTGACGTAAAATGTTTACCAAATCATACATGTGGACAACAGTACAGATATACATACCAGATCGGTTGAGGCCCAGGTTAACAACAACCACCACCAACACTGTTGGCCAACATGGTGCTGGCAGAAATTGGGCTACTGTTGGCCGAAGGAGGAGAAGAGGGGGAAGGCATGCCCAAAGGCAGGTAAAGGGTAGGACTGTGATAGTGAGGGTCGGAACATTGAATGTTGGCAGTATGACTGGTATAGGGAGAGAGCTAGCTGATATGATGGACAGAAGGAAGGTTGGTATATTGTGTGTGCAAGAGACCATATGGAGGGGGAGCAAGGCTAGGTGTATCAGAGGCTGGTTCAAATTGTTTTATCATGGTGTGGATGGGAGGAGAAATGGCGTAGAGGTTATCCTGAAGGAACAGTATGCTAAGAGTGTTTTGGAGGTGAAAAGAGTGTCGGATAGAGTGATGTTTATAAAGCTGGAAATTGATGATGTAATGATGAATGTTGTTAATGCATATGCTCCACAAGTTGGGTCTGCGATGGATGAGAAAGAAAAATTTTGGAGTGAGTTGGATGAAGTGGTGATGACTGTACCTAAGGGTGAGAGACTGGTGATTGGAGCAGATTTCAATGGGCATGTTGGTGAAGGGAACAAAGGGGATGAGGAAGTGATGGGTAGGTATGGTGTTAAGTAAAGGAATGCAGAAGGTCAGATGGTAGTGGATTTTGTGAAAAGAATGGACATGGCTGTGGTAAATACATATTTTAACAAGAAGGAGGAGCATAGGGTGACATACAAGAGTGGAGGAAGATGCACACAGGTGGATTATATCTTATGTAGAAGGGTCAGTCTGAAGGAGATTGGAGACTGTAAAGTGGTGGCAGGCAAAACTGTAGTTAGGCAGCATAGGATGATGGTTTGTAGGATGACATTTGTAATCAAGAAGAGGAGGAGTGTGAGGGCAGCACCAAGCATCAAATGGTGGAAATTAAAAAAGGGTAATTGTGAGGTGGAGTTCAGGGAAGAGTTAAGACAGGTACTGGGTGGCAGTGAAGAGTTACCGAATAGCTGGGTATCTACAGCAGAGCTAGTAAGGGAGATGGCTAGAAAGGTGCTTGGTGTGACATCTGGAAAGAGGAAGGAGGATAAGGAGACCTGGTGGTGGAATGAAGAAGTACAGGAGAGTATACAAAGAGGTTGGCGAAGAAGAAGTGGGATTGTCAGAGAGATGAAGAAAGTAGATAAGAGTATAAGGAGATGAGGGGCATGGCAAAGAGAGAGGTGGCGAAGGCTAAGGATAAGGCGTATTAAGAGTTGTATGAAAGGTTGGACACTAAGGAGGGAGAAAAGGACCTGTACCAATTGGCTAGACAGAGGGACCGAGCCAGTAAAGATGTGCAGCAGGTAAGGGTGATAAAGGATAATGAGGGAAACATACTCACAAGTGAGGACAGTGTGTTGAGCAGATGGAAGGAGTACTTTGAGGGGCTGATGAATGAAGAGAATGATAGGGAGAGAAGGTTGGATGATGTGCAGATAGTGAATCATGAAGTGCAGTGGATTAGCAAGGAGGAAGTAAGGATAGCTATGAAAAGGATGAAGAATGCAAAGGCTGTTGGTCCAGATGACATACCTGTGGAAGCATGGAGGTGTTTAGGTGAAATGGCAGTGGAATTTTTAACAAGATTGTTTAATGAAATCTTGGAAAGTGAGATGATGTCTGAGGAATGGAGAAAAAGTGTTTTGGTACTGATTTTTAAGAATAAGAGTGATGTGTAGAGCTGTCTTAACTACAGAGGGAATAAATTGATCAGTCACAGCATGAAGTTATGGGAAAGAGTAGTGGAATCTAGGTTAAGAAGGGAGGTGATAATTAGTGATCAGCAGTATGGTTTCATGCCAGGAAAGAGCACTACAGATGCGATGTTTGCTTTGAGAGTGTTGATGGAGAAGGCCAGGAGTTGCATTGTGTCTTTGTGGACTTAGAGAAAGCATATGACAGGGTGCCTAGAGAGTAGTTGTGGTATAGTATGAGGAAGTCGGGAGTGTCAGAGAAGCATGTAAGAGTGGTATAGGATATGTACGAGGGTAGTGTGACAGCGGTCAGGTCTGCAGTGGGAGTGACGGATGCATTTAAGGTGGAGGTGGGATTACATCAAGGTTCAGCTCTGAGCCCTTTCTTATTTGTAATGGTGATGGACAGGTTGACAGACGAGATCAGACAGGAGTCCCCGTGGACTATGATGTTTGCAGATGACATTGTGATCTGTAGTGAGAGTAGGGAACAGGTGGAGGAGACCCTGGAGAGGTGGAGATATGCTCTAGAGAGAAGGGGAATGAAGGTCAGCAGGACTAAGGCAGAATATATGTGTGTGAATGAGAGGGAGGATAGAGGAATGGTGAGGATGCAGGGAGTAGATGTGGCAAAGGTGGATGAGTTTAAATACTTGGGATCGACAGTTCAGAGTAATGGTGAGTGTGGAATAGAGGTGAAGAAGAGAGTACAGGCAGGATGGAGTGGGTGGAGAAGTGTGTCAGTAGTGATTTGTGACAGACGAGTACCAGTAAGAGTGAAAAGGAAGGTCTACAAGAGGGTAGTGAGACCAGCTATGTTATATGGGTTGGAAACAGTGGCATTGACAAAAAGGCAGGAGTCAGAGCTGGACGTGGCAGAGTTTTGCACTGGGTGCGACAAGGATGGACAGGATTAGGAATAAGTATATTAGAGGGTCAGCCCAGGTTGGAAGGTTTAGAGACAAAGCCAGAGAGGCAAGATTACGTTGGTTTGGACATGTGCTGAGGAGGGATGCAGAGTATATTGGGAAAAAGATGCTAAGGATGAAGCTGCCAGGTAAAAGGAAAAGAGGAAGGCCTAAAATAAGGTTTATGGATGTGGTGAGGGAGGACATGCAGGTGGTTGGTGTGACAGAGCATGATGCAGAGGACAGGAAGAAATGGAAACAGATGATCCGCTGTGGCGGCCCCTAATGGGAGCAGTCAAAAGAAGATGGTCATAAGCATGTTCATATAATCTGCCTCTGAGTCTTTTTTTGATTTTGCCAATATAAAATGAATCACAAGACAAACAAGAAAATGCATATAGCATCTTATTTTTGAGAAAAAATAATGATAGTTTAGAGGCCGAAGACTAAGTTGGAACAATTAGCAATAAACCTACACCAACTACATCCATAACATTTGCATGTACCCAACGTGGATGAATCTCTTAAGGGTGTTGCCTCAGACCTACCATCTCTAGGACTGTTACTTTCAAAAAACTCTTTAAAATGAGTGCCTTATTGATGAAAATAAGATTATACCCATCTTTCTGTTTTAAATCAGTGTCAGTAGTCAAAATGATCAGTTGTTGATTAAAAAATGTTTAGTATTCTTTTTTTTGATTGTATATATTACATGATTGGGGGCTAGACAACATGGCGTGAACAGCATATTTTTTAAGCTCTCAGTGCTGATATCTTTGTATGCTAAACTCAGGCTAGAATTATTTATTTATTAATTATTTATTTTTAACCATTATAATTTATTTCTGTCCTATCCTTATTGTTTGCTGCTCTAGTTTGAGGATGGCTGCCCATGTGATTATCCTAGAGAGGTGTTAGTATGACTTTTTGCAAGTGGCCTTTTACTTATGGTTCAGACATTGTCTCTAAGCTGAATAATTTCACTGCTGTGGTTACATGCATTCTGGTGGACAATACAGTCAACTATTAACTTGCAGGCCACCAAACTACAGGAACATTACATATGGTAACCATTGACCAGCAAAGTCAGTTACTGTAGTCCTGCCATGATCATCTTGTTTTCCAGCAAGACCCCAGCAGGAGGAATAATTTGCACCTTTTGGGGTTAAAGGATGGTACTGAACTGGGTAACATGGTATATTTTTTAGAAAGACACCTAACAGAAGTGCTCAAGCTACCTCCTTCCTCCCCTATTATAATTGAGAGAGAACACCATTCTCTATGTCCATGCGGCACACGTGGCAATCCCTCTAGACAAATATTATTTTGTCTCTTAAATGCAATGAATAAAAACTTGATTTTGGGGGTTGTTAATAAGGTTGGTTGTTCTTATTTTGTAGTCAGAAAGTCTGTCTATATCAGATTTTATCCCAAAACTATCTTAACATTCTACAACATTCAAGGGGGTGGTATTAAACAAAACCACACAAACTGGAATCACAAGGTGTGGGATCCCACAAAGGTCAGTCCTTGCCCCTTGTTATTCTCACTTTTACAAATAACCTTCCCTAGAATCTGCCACAAATAAGCTGTATTCTACATGCTACTGATATCCATCTGATGAAACATTAAACCACGGCCCCACCTGCTTGAGTTGGATACCTCACGTATATGTAAAACCTTTAGGAAAGGCACCTAACAGTAGTGTTTAAGCTATCTCCTTTCTCCCTTATTAGAATTGAGAGAACACACCATTCCCTATGTCCATGTGGCATCCCCTTTAGACAAATATCATTTTGTGTCTTTAATGAACTGGATAAAAAGTTGATATTGGGGGTTGCCAAATAAGGTAATCTCCTCTTATTATGTGGTCAGAAGATCTGTCTGCATCAGGAGTTTTCTCCAGGGACTTCAAAAGTGCTACACACATTTTTCTCTATATTGCAACTGTGCTTTATGAATGGCATACCAACTTCTTTGTCTTACCCTGCTGGTCTTAGTTTTAAATGGGAGAAGAGGTCTATGTCCTTCACCTCTCCATAAGCAGTGATGACTTTTTTACAGTTTCATCTAATACTGTAGTAGCTGATAATAAAGTCAATACTCCATCAGAGAGAAGATTCACCAATACCAATTCTTCGATTGCTCCTATTAGATACTTGGTGCTGGCTTACTGTACTCTTCCTCACTGCCCTAGGCTGCACTCTGATCCACTACCAAAACCACCATTCCATGGTGCTGCACTCCTGAGTATGTTGTCCTTTGGATGAGATGTTAAACCAAGGCTCCATCTGCTTGAGTTGATAGTAGCTCAGATGGATGTAAAAGATCCGACACTAGTGATCAAAAAAGTACAGGTATTTATTATTTACAAATATTTGTATCTTTACAAATATGTAAATATGTACAAACATATAAATATATAAATCTGTTTACACATATTCATCATTTCCTTTACAATCATGCTAAGTATTCATCCCTATTAGACACTCACTCCATTTTCCATAATCACCATCTGATTTTACTTATTATTGTTGCTAAAATCCATTCACTGTTAAACATAATTTCATTTATTCTTTCATTCGATATAACCCATAAAACATAAAATAACTTTATCTGTTCTAACATATTTTTTACTTCTATTCTTTTAAACCCCACATTTTTTTTTAAATAAAAAAAAGACCATTTTGGTAGGGAACAGAAGCACCAACAGAATATTAACATAGATTAGATGAGTGCTGTTGTTCTTTTATTTGCAATCTGGAACTTCATCAACAAGGATCTCTGCTTCAGGTGAATTGGAAGACTGTTCCAGAGAACTGGCAGTCTCTGAGAGATGTATCTCTCTCTCCAGATTGACCTGTTCATGTCAGAGGCTAGGTTAAGATCGCTGGAGTGAGTGACTCTCATACAGTTTGATTTACAAATGTGTAACACTTCCATCTGGGCTGGGTCTGAGATTGCCCTGTAAGTCAGGCACAAGTCATCCCTTTGCAACCTGTAGGAAATAGAATACATTGAGAGGGCTTTCTGTCTTTCTGCATAAGACTTATTTTATGTACCCTGTAATTTCTTGGTGAGAAACCTCTGTGGTCTCTCCAATTGTTGTAGGTGTCTGGTCAGATACATGCAAAAGGGAGCATTGTATTCAATTACTGGTCTGATAAAGGCAGAGTATAAAAGAATTATAACATCCTTAGATCTAGATGTGATGCCTTTACTTATAGGATATGCCACATAAAAGGATTTCCTTACTACCGTGGATACGTGAGGGTCAAATTTCAGATTTCTATCATCCTGGGTACTCAGGATAATATACCACTGGGTCTACACTTAGGGGTGTGCTGTCTGTAATGTTTTTTGCATTTAGCTTTAATCCATGGCTTTGGCACCAATGCTTTGTCTGTGACAACCATGTCTGCAATATATTAACATTGTTGGGAGATTCAATGATTGCTCCCAATTTGCAATCATCAGCGAACTTGATCAGCCACAGGCTGTCAAAGTTTGCCTGGACTTCTGAGAAATAAATTCTGAACAGTAAAGGGCCCAGCATAGAACCCTGTAGTACACTACCTGTGACTGGTCTTTTGCCAGAGGTGAAGTCACCCACTTTGACAGTATGTGTCCTGTCAGTGAGCCAACTGGCTACCCATGTGGTAATGTTGTTGTTTTTCAGCTTTTCCTGGTTAGGGGTCACCACAGCGGAACTCCGGCCCACTAATGATTGGCAGTAGATTTTCACGAACGCTGAGGTGCCAGCTCAACGTTCAACCTTCAACGAAGGCACACCCATTTACACATGTCTTTTGAATGCCCACCCAACCGCGGGGAGGACATGCAGACTCCACACAGAAGGCACTCCCAGCACTCCAGCCGAGAATCGAATGGGAGAACCTCTTGCTGTGAGACAACAACGCTACTGCTGCACCACCCATCTGGTAATGTAGAGGTTATTTCCCAATTGGGGAAGTTTCTCTATAATACCTGAGTGAAGGATTGTATAATAAAACAAGAAAAAATCCAGGAAGCAGCTGCACCACACAGATCAAAAACAATATAGCTTTATTCTGGTACTTCGACTTTTCTCCTTTTAAAGAATGATTCGAAGAGTATAAACCCCTCCCATTTATACATGAAGTGCTACAATAAATCAGCTGCCCAATTACCCATTCATTGAGTCAATAAATTATGGAAAATGAGACATTTGCCATACATTTAAACACACATATCAAAATATTTCACTTATACAAAATATTTATATATATATATATATATATATATATATATATATATATATATATATATATATATATATATATGTGTGTGTGTGTGTGTGTGTGTGTGTGTGTGTGTGTGTGTATCTATATATACACATAACATTTATATACTAATAACTAACTTTATTATAACATTTCGCAAATCCCATTCTATAAAGTTAAATTACTATCCAAATTCATTCCCCTAGGATAAAGTGTCCTATAGTTAATAATCATTCTATATTCTAATCTATTGAATTCCTCTCTAAAACTACCCCCATATTTCAAAAATGGCTATGCTAATACACAGGGATGGATCATGCTGTAGGACTGCAGGACTCCAGCTATGAAAAGAAGAAGACAAACTAAAACAAACAATCGCGAGTCCCGGAACTCCACGTATGTGTGCTTGGAGTTCCTGTAACTCAGAGAACTCCAGACTGCTGTCTCAGTAGTCCAGATAGGGGAAAAGGCATCTCTGCCCTGCAGATGCCCAGAAGTCTATGCGGTGATGACCGCATAGAATGGAAGAATTCCGGACTGCATTGTCTGCAGGCTGGAGCCTACTCTTGCGGGGAAACCAGCCAGGAGGACTAAGGATACGGTGTAGTCTCGCGGGGAAACCAGCTGGGAGAACAGTTAGCTTGTGCGGGATGGGACTGAGGACACTAGCTGCAAATGGACTCGAGAACTGAGAATACAGTGTAGCTGCAGATGGACTCAGGAACAGGTATTGGTGTGTGTGTGCGTGTAAAATGCCCCAGTTGCTATATACTGGTGGATAGGGTAGAGAATACCGCATGCTTGAACCCTGTACTTTGAGGCCCAGGTGGCAAGAGCCTGAATTCACTACCTAGCACCATTTGCAAAACAATTTGCAGATTTTTACCTCATATTTGTTCTGTTCTGTTCCTCATAAAATCTGTTGTTTCTGTATTTTTGTTTTTTTGCACAGTCAGTAGTGCATTGGTGCAGTGGTAGCATTGTTACCTAATAACTACAGGTTCTCTGGTTTGATTCTTGGCTGGGGTGTCTTCTGTGTGGAATCTGTATGTCCTCCCTGTGGGTGTGCTCTGGTGTCCTCCTATCTTACAAAGTCATGTGTCTGGAGTGTTTCCTCCTTGGGTCACTGCTTGAAATTGTTTTATCTTCCAAGTCAGACTTTCCTGGTTAACAAATGTTAAATAAATAAAAATGACAAGCATTTGAATTTCAGACTTCATATTCTTCAGAAAGTACATGGTAACACAAATGTTTTTATTCTAGCAATTTTCTAAGTTTATAAGATGGATATTTGAAATTTGTAAGAAAACAAAATCCAAAAACAGAAGAGTAAATCCACTTTTAATACACAAAATAAGCCTCCAAGAACTAAGCACTTTCACCATTTCCTAATGGCTTCTTCAGGGTTGACACTGTACTCTTGTATTAAAAGCAGATTTACTCTTCAGTTTTTGGATTTTATTTTGTTATTAGTCTTTATCCTTTTGGATATGTTTTGTTTTTTCGTTTTTATTTGAAATTTGTCCCTATTTTTGGGACCGTATTCCCCCATTATTGGCTTCATCCAGGTTTTTTGTGCTAAGATTGATAGCTATGGTAAGAACTGAATTCACTAAATATGTTTAGGGGCTGTATTTCCCCCAGTACTGGCTTTGTCCAGGTGTTTTTTGCTAAGAGGTTGAGAGCTATGGTGAGAACTGAATTCACTGAATATGTTTGGGGGCTGTATTCCCCCATTATTGGCTTTGTTCAGGTGTTTTGTACTAAGAGGTTGACAGCTATGGTAAGAACTGAATTCACTAAATGGTAGCCATTTAAGTTTCAGTCTTCCTCTCTTTCTCAAAACAGCTGATTTGGCATAGTGGTATGTTGCTCTGACTGTTTTCAAGACTTGGCAGTAAAATGTATGGTGGTAACACAACATTTTATTCTAGCAACTTTCCAACATTATACAAGCAATGCTTAAAATGGTCCCTGGTTTTTGGGCTTTTGTCCTCCCCCCCAATAAATTTTGGCTTTTTCCAGATTCCAGTGCTGCAAAGTTCAGAGATACTGCTGAGTGTCGAGTAGATTTTACAAGGAGCTGAGAGCTGCAGGGGAGCAAAGGTTTACTGCTGCTTATGCGTAGTCTGATTGCATTGTTAATAGCACAACAGGTAATATACTTGCTTTTGATGCAGAAGGCTGTGTGTTCTGCATGCCCAGTAGGTAGATGCATTGCTGATACTGTACTGTGTTGCAAAGGGGGTGGATGCTGCAGTCCTTTTTGGTGAAGATACCTAGTAACTATGAACCTGTTATCAGTTTGCCATCCATTCCCTATTGCAATATTGCTAGCTTATCATTTTTAGTGTAACATAAGCAATTTATTCCTCAAGGGCCACAGGCACTTTATTTGTAGATGAAACAATGAAATATAAAGTTGTTTGCTAGCAGCAACTTTTCATTTGTTACAGATCACTTTAATGTGGAATTATTTAGGTGAATTTTACTTCTTCAGAGATTGTGCATATTTACTGATACTGGTGGACTGTAGAAGTTTGAGTAGACTTTTATGATGGAAATGTTCTGAACTGGGCAGTTTTGTCATTACTGGTGCATGCATTTTCTTTCATTGCTTACTGGAAAAATGTTCAAAACAATACATTTAAAATGGCCTCTAAAACTGTACTGTATTGTGCAAGGAATGTAATTTAATACAATCAGGAAGGTGTATCAAAGAGCATGTGTATGTTTCATGTGCAAGGGGCCTGTGATTTGAAAATAGCCTAAAGTTAATCTTTATCTGCCACTGGCAAAATGCATTTTCTTGGAATGTGGGTTTCAATGCTGTTTCAATTAATGTGAGTTTCAAGGGCAGAGAAGTTTTAATGCTAAGTCTATTTTCAGTGTGAGACTGCATTGCTTTGTTTAGCAGATATCTATTAGTGTTTGTGCTGTAAAATGCAAAATAAAACTTTCAAATGAAATCCAAGTCATTGCAGAAGTAAAGCAGTATGCACATTACAGTGTTAATGGTAAATTGGGCAAAATAACCAAGGGATGGAACATTGGAATGGCTGCAGGGGGAGGCTCCATTCAACCATGATTTTGTGAGGGGGGAAGGGCAGCAAACTCAAAGACATCCCTGGCTGAACTATGCCTCTCAACTGTCCAGATTATTGCAGAATGAATAGATCTTTGCTTCTTATTTTTGGTTTGTTCCTCATAAAATGTGTGGTTTTCTGGCAAATCATTTAGGAATGAAATCACTAAATAATGACAGACACTGAGTTTCAGCTGTCATAACCTTCAGAAAAATACATGCTAAAGCAAGACCTGTTATTCTATCAACTAAGTTTATACAAGAGAAACTTTTAGTACTGTTTGTATGATCCCCCGATATATTTGGCCTTGTCCAAATTTCCTGCATTAAGAGGTTGAGAGGTACATACAAATAAATCGCTTTATAGAATTAGGAATATCCAAACCTCTCAACTGTCCCCAATTTTGGCTCAAAATGTTGCTTTCCCCCTAATAATCTCACCGCAAAATGGCAATTTTGGAAGACAACGTGGAGGGTTTACAATTATAAATAACTGTAATGATCAGAGTTATAGATTACTTTTATTTCAGAAATGCATGTAGATTATCTTATTTTGTCAGCTGCTCAAGTTAACAGTACTAATATTAAAAAGGTGTCCCATCTTTGGCAGGTTCCCAGCTGTATTGTGTGTCAATTTTATATTTTTGCATCACATTTTTGGTCTGTTTTTCATAAAATTGTGGTTTTCTGGCAAATACTAATGCAAGACCTACTACTATTCTATTATATTTCTAAGTTTATAAGAGCAATATTTAAAAAGTGTCCTTATTTTTGGGCCTTTGTCCCACTTCTATGTATGGCTTTGTCCAGATTTCTTGCTCTGAGGTTGAGAGGTATGAGTGTCAGAGCCATCACCATCAGCCAGAGACATATCAAATTGTGACATACTTGTTGCACCCCACTCCCCCATGTAGTGACTCTGGATGTGTCCCAGCAAGGCAAGGAGCAGTTATGCAGTGTAAGCGTGCATAGTATTCCGCCAGTGGCTTTTCATCTGTCCTTGATTTTGTAGAATGCTCTGGTTTTCTGTCATATTTTTATACTTTTGATTTATGCTTCTTATTATTCAGAAAATGCATGCTGCCACAGTGCCCTGTTGCTCTGTGTTTAAGTAGCAATGCTTTAATGACCATCAGGTAAGCTTGTTGGAGATTGTAAGATGCAAGTAAGTTTTAACAAGCATACTGTTAAAGAATTAGCAACATTGAAAGTATTTTTGTTGTTGCCATGCAGAGAATATTTACATAACTAGATAACATATAAGCCTTAGGTATTGATATTCATACAACAGTATTTGTAATAAATGACAGGATTACAGTATTTTCAAAAGCTCATTTCATTTGTTGGAGACTTGCAGTCATCTTTGCAGGCTTTACCCGTAAACTAAACAGAATGCCAATCTATCATGTGTGGTCCATAACCTGTGCAATAATCCTTTAAGCAATTTATCTTGAGCTTGTTTCTTGTTTGCTGTTCATTTTTTACTTTTATCATGTCTTCCCCATGAAACAAGTAGATAGTTGTTGTCAGGCAGCAGGTCTTTTTTGGATAAGAAACATTTTTACAAGTGGGGGTATAACAGAGATTGTTACTTTCAGCATGTTACTTGGTACTTTTATAAAGTTGGATGTCCCGGTCCCCCTTCAGTAATACTAATCACACCAAATAACATTTGACAACCTTTATTAAATTTCCATAACATAGCTTTGATCACCAACTTTATTAATTACAGCTATTCACAATATGATTCTAAATACAGCATAATATCCTTGTAATGTTAATCAGGGCAGCATACCTAGTCACCCTGCTCCAGTAAGCAGCGTCCATACCTCTACTCACTTACTTTACTTATGAAGCAGCGTCCCAACTCACTTCATATACCATTCATTATAATGTTAATCAGGGCAGCGTACCTACTCACCCTGCTCAACCAGCAGGGTCCATACCTCTGCTCACTTACTTTACTTTTGAAGCAGCATCCCAACTCACTTTATACATCATCCATTGAATTGCCTTCCACCAAATAAGCACCATCCTTACCTCAGCTTGCTTATCTATTCAACAAGCTTCCTCCAACTACTTATTTCCTTTCCCCAGATCCTTGAAATGAACATCCAGACATCAGAGGGGGAACAGAAGAGGGCAAGCCTATCCCTCTTCTCCACCTACCCCCACTGATAATTAACCCTACTCCCTACCAACGAAAAGAGGGAGGGTGGGTGGGTAGCAAGTTCACACCAAATGTGATTGCTTGACCCAACTACACTAGCTTAAACCTCTTAAGCCCCTCCCCATCATTATCTCATTTCCTCCCAAACCTTCCTGCCTCTGCTTAACTCTTTCACATCCCCAACCCTCCCCAACCCACTTAACTCCCCTTAATATTAACCTAACTCCCCCTCCATAAAGATGTCTCGGGACAATTTAGTTTGTTGCCAAACTTAATTTGTCCCAGTCTCCCTTCAATAATACACATCACACCAAATGACATTTGACGACCTTTATTAAATTTCCATAACATAGCTTTGATCACCAACTTTATTAATTACAACTATTCAAAATATGATTTTAAATACAGCATAACATCCTTGTAATGTTAATGAGGGCAGCGTACCTACTCACCCTGCTCCAGTAAGCAGCGTCCATACCTCTACTCACTTACTTTACTTATGAAGCAGCGTCCCAACTCACTTCATACACCATTCATTATAATGTTAGTCAGGGCAGCATACCTACTCACCCTGCCCAACCGGCAGGGTCCATACCTCTGCTCACTTACTTTACTTATGAAGCAGCGTCCCAACTCACTTCATACACCATCCATTGAATTAGCTTCCACCAAATAAGCAACATCCTTGCCTCATCTTGCTTATCTATTCAGCAAACTTCATCCAACTACTCATTTCCTTTCCCCAGATCCTTGAAATGAACATCCAGACATCAGAGGGGGAACAGAAGAGGGCAAACCTATCCTTCTTCTCCGCCAACCAGCCTGACCAGGATGTTCCCCCTCCCTACTACCCAAAATTGTTCAATCCACTTCCCATAACTGGAAGGGTCAAGCCAAACATCATTTGGTGTACCCATCATCTGTAAAGCACCCTAGAATCCCATCATAAACCCCTTTTCCATGCCATCACTGAAACACACCATAATGAAACTAGAATAAAGATTACAGTGACCCCTGTTGTAACACCAGAACCACAAAGAAAACACATACCCTTTTAGCCTGCTGCCTTCAAAGCTGAAATCATGGCTCAAACTGAAAGTATTGACAGCCTATACCACAACAAAACTACCAACTATAACCCTTTGAACTCAAAACGGCACCCAGTCAAGCAACTAGTAACAAGTCTCACCCCCAAGACCCGGTTAACCACAGCATATCCTATATGTGCAACAGCTCCATTACTGTAGGAAACAGTCTAACTCCAACTTAAATGTCCTACCTTAGCTGGCAGAAACCAGCACCCCTTGCCTACAGCTGCCTTATCCTGCCACAAAGCTTGCTTTAAACCTTCTAACTCCCCTGTAACTATGCACCCAGTTTCTAAAACTACCCCAATACAGCTACCTACCTACCATGCTTCCTAAACCCTATCAAAATTCATCCAAAACCCCAAGTGAAATGATCCTTGTGCTATTCTGTAAAACCTTAACCTGGTATGCAACCTTAACACTACTTACTCAAGGGACAAATTTGTCACCCAAAGCTACCATTCTTTAGGAACAGATGCCAAAATCTTGCCAAATACCTCATTGTCCCTTCCCTCACCTAAAGTTCAAAGTGGATGAGTGAATGCAATCACCTGAGGTTCCAAGAAAGCAAAGATTGAACTTCACAGGCTTGCAAGAGCCATAATGCTGCAGCCTAATAAGTTTGCATGGTCCTATGAATGTTGTGACTCTACTCATCCTGTGGGATCCCCACACTCCTCAGCACCCCTACCCATCCTTACTTGCCCCAAATCCCAGCCCAATAATCAGCTCCCACTAATTAACGCAAAGGTCCAACATTCCTTACTGAGGTAATACTCAGACCCACCTTGAGCCCCATTCAAGTGGCAAGAACATCTATCCCATCAAAACATCACCTTTCAAATCCTCTTGTCAAGTCACCACATGATGCCTTCTGCACTTCAGCAATTTCCGTCAGGAACTGTTGCCCAACTTGTGCTCCCCATGTGTAACTTCCTCGCTCACCACTGCTTCCCTCGTCTGTGAATTCACTGTATCGCCGCAGCTGGTACTTAGCACACCACCGTCTACAAAGAAAAGAACAAAATTAAACCCTCTAATAGAAATGAGCAGGCTCCACCTTATACCCACCTATTCCATATTACAGCTGCAGCATTCCAAAACCCCATCTGCAAGAAAGAAAAGACATGTAAAACATCTAAATACGTCACACATTCCAAGGCATCTTCAAGGACAACCTATCCTGCCAACCTGAGAAGAAATATACCACCACCATTCCCATCTATGACAATGCAGTCATAACTGAAGCTATGCATCCATTGACCCTATCAAATCTCCAGGTAAATTTAACTACCAGTCGAGTATGTTAAAACTACTGCACACATGAATGGACCTATCAATATCCACAACTCGGGTAACATTGCGATTCCAGACCACATCAGTTAAAGCCCCGTATAAGCCAAGCTAACTTATATTGTAAAGCCATCTGCCTAGCTCTTAACCTTCCATTCCCAAATGAGGCACACTAACCAACATAATATGGAAGCCGAAGTAGGAAAAGCTCCAATATTTGACATACGAGAAATATTGGTTCCTTCCTTTCTGTTGCGTATTTTCTATAACAAAGGGCTAGCCAAAAAAAAAATTTCTTCAGATAAGGAGGCAATGTTGTCCAAATTTGTTTAATTTTCTGAACTGTTTGTTAAAGTAAGAATGGATATTTATAAGGAGTTGAATATTGCTGCAGTGTGGGTTATGTATGCCAAAATTAACATGAGAAGAACTACTACAGAGGAAAGCTGTGTTTCCTAGACTATGACAGAGAGAAAACTGCAAACAAGAATATAAACCCATAAGGAATTCTGCTTCTACTCATGTCGCTTGTATTGCTTCTTATGTGTAAAAATATCAAAAGAAATTCACTTTAGTGGCATACAATATTATTTCTACACTCTTGACAGCCATTCCTTCTTTTTTTTTTTTTTTTATAACACTATTGCATTTTCTCCCAAACTCTACACTCTCCAACAGTGATCCTTACCAACAACCAACAGGCTGCACCTGAAAGTGACTGTACAAAAGGTGCAAAATGAGCCGGCCAACACTGCGAGCAATGCTCAACCCCCCACCACCACCGCAACTGCGCAATCGCAGCAACCGTCATCCGCCAAAGCCCGCAAACCAAGCCTCAATACCGAGACTGCTGTGTCCTGTTGAAGCAACACCATCAGGAGCCAAAATGCCCCAAACATCAGGCCAGCAAACTCGCTTGACAGGGTCAACAGTGTCAAACTCCAGTCAAGCACCAATTCAGCCCCCAAGCTCCCCTTCCACACTCAGACTCGAACCAGGTAAACCCACCCCATTAATCCTCTCGGAACAACCCAATGCCCCCAGTGAATGAATACCAACTAGAGCAGCCAGGCCCAGCATAACAGGCAGACAAGTTTCTGACACACTCGTTACTTCGCTGTTCAGGCCCTGTGAGCCAACCACCAATCAGCAACACACAACTTACTTTAAGGTGCCTAACAAGATCACCCTTACCAAAGGCCCCTCAAGCCCTAAACACCTGACCAAGCCATACTGCAGAAAGGGGAAAAAAAACTTTTTATTTTTAAATCAACCATCCCACCACCTTCCTTCCAAGGCCTACCTCACCACACAGCACCACTCCAGGTCGTCATGGAAGTACCTTGCCTTAGCAAGTTCATGGCAAATGTGATTGCTTGACCCAACTACACTAGCTTAAAACTCTTAAGCCCCTCTCCATCATTATCTCATTTCCTCATAACCCTCCTTGCCTCCACTTAACTCTTTCACCTCCCCAGCCCTCCCCAACCCACTTAACTCTCCTTAATATTAACCTAACCCCCCCCCCATGAAGATGTCCCGGGACAACTTAGTTTGTTGCCAAACTTCATATCTAAATTATAATTAGAACTGCAGTGCAAGGTGAAGTGGTTTAAGTTGAGTTCTGCTTGTTTTTTTTATTCTTGATTTTGACTGGCATTCCAGTAATGTATTTAAAAAGTAATTTATTTTTTCATGCCTCATGACCTTTTTGTTTCCGTCTAGATATTAAATAAGCTGTCATGTAGCCAATGCATTGAAATATTTTTTCTTCTACACTTCATTTTGTCTTGATTGGACTCTCATAATGACAGTTTGGCACCCAGGGCAGCATATTTAATTAAAGTTCCAGTTGCTGTGGTTTTGAGCATGGCCCCACCCCTTTATAGTTGGCCACACCCCTTTCCATTGGCCCCACCTATTCAGCTGTCTCCTGCAGTCCCCCTTTAATTTGAAGTCACCAGCCACCACTGTAGGTCACTAATATATGGCAGAACATCAATTTGTACCTGAGGAGACAGACAGGCACACGCCAAAATGAGAAGTAGTGTTATCAGTTGTGAAATGTGCTGTAGAGGTTCTTTAATTAGATCCTCCAAGACTTCAGGACGTGTAATGTAGTTAAGTCCCCAAATTCAGATGAAAATATCAGCTATTCATTTTGCTTTGCTTACTGTTTTAGTAGTATGTAAGTATGCATATTGCATGGCAAGTGTGCAATAACTGGAAATCTATAATATAAAGGTAAAGCTGAGCTGAGAACATGTGATATCATTGATAGTATTTGCAATACAGCAACTGGTCTGCTTGTCATAAATGTATTCTTATAACAATTGTGTATCTTTCTTTTTTGTTTTACAATGAAGAAGAGAAATATCAGCATTCACAACTGTGTGGGATGTGTAACATAATCAAAGTCTAATGAAGCATTGTTGAATAAATTCTGATACTGATAAAGGGATAGGAACCACTTAGATAAGACAAAATATACACAACAAACAAGACTATGCATAATTGTTTTCATTTCTCTGTGCTCTGAACAGTCTATTATCAAGAAAGTTTATATGACACTTGGCTAGTTTAAAGTAAGCTGTGGGTTAAAACATGAAAAAATCTATTTTTGTTGTTTCTTTTTAAGGGAAGCAGGCATCAAACTGTAGTTTTATTGTTAGAAAGGCTGCTGTGTCTTTGTTTGTGGCTAGAGCAAAGGCCTATACATATGCAGTACATGTAAATGCAGGTTTACCTGCCTTTTTACATTGGGAAAAATATTAAACCATATACCTCTGGAATAGAACCATGTTGTTTACTTGAGGCTTTTGACATCATAGCCAGTAATACCAATGCAGAAATCATAATCTCCTACTTAGGCAATAGTATAAACCACTATTGTCATGGCTGGTTATTTGTATTAATGTAATGCAGCATATTTGCAATATGTTAAATGGTAGTCAGTTGTCTGAATTGCTTTGAAAGCTAGGCAGTTTTTTTTAGTGCAAATACATTTAGAGAGATGATGTGGCAGTGTGCCTTCTGCAGTCTGCAGTATGGCAGTTTGTTCGGCTTCCTAATTTTTTACCAAAGCAAGACACTTTGATCAAAAGTTAATCATACAGATAGCATTTACAAGGTACGTTGGCAACTCTCCAAATTAATGAAATGAAAAACCTTGAAGAAAAAGATGAAGTGACTAAGGTTGCATCATTCTGCGTATGCAGCACTAATGCTGATTAACTGACAGACTCTACTCTGCTTGTAAGAATAGTAGGACTTATGATTGCCTGTAGATGGCAGTATCATGAGTTTTTGGACCCATATGCAGGATGAAATTTTTAGTAGCAGTTTACTTGCGGTCACATTTGATAAAATGATTGCCATTTAATTATTTACCTACCTTTTCATTTTGTATACTTTATGAATGTATTTTATGTCTGTTGTGTTTTTGGCTTATTGGAGCTTAGTGGGACTTCAGGCTTTATAAGTTTGAGGTACTGCAGAGTTTGTCACATTACAATGTCTACATGAAATAGACTAGTGTTTCTGCTAAAACACTGGTAAATGACTATTGTTTAACCTTACTTAGGTTTTCTTTGAAATGTATTTATTTTAGAGAGTCGCTAGTATGCTTTGTCAACACTGCTATACAAATAACTTTCAATCAAAGCATCATCCTTTGATCAAATGTTAGGAACCTGGTTCCTCACAGTTGTATACCATACCTCATGAAGTTAGTGTAATGAAGTAAGTGGGGCTGGGAATATAAGGGGATTTGCTCTTGCAAAAGACACCTATTTATGTTTTAATCTAAAATGTATTTTATATTCTTTTAGTAGTTTTGTTGTCTGTGGAGCTGTGCTTTGCATTATTTGTAATTTTCTGTAATATTTTGGCATTTGATAGTTGTGGACTGATTGTTTTGCATGTATCTCTTGGGAAATGGGTGGATTAAGGCAAGTGAATTCTCCAAAGCTTAGTGGAAAGATTTTAAATATGCTCTTATAAACTTAGAAAGTTGCTGGTATAACAGGACTTATGTTAGCATGCATTTTCTGAAGGATATTAAGTCTGAAATTCAAATGTATGTTGTTATTTAGTGACTTCAGTCCTCAGATCATCCCAGTGATTTTTCAGAAAAGCACAAATTGTACGACAAATAGACCAAAAATATAAGACAAAAATCTGGACATTCTGTGAAAATGTGGACAGCTGAGAAGTATGGGAGATTGTCTGGATGCATATTCTGCCCTCAATTGTAGTAATAAACTTTAATCTAAAAACTCACTTTTTTTTCTCTTTCCTCAATTCAGCAGGAGACTAATGCAGGCACATCTGAGTGAAGGAAATGTTCATTTATCTTTTAAATTTTACAGAAAGAGAATAGTAACTATAAGGTGAAAACTAAACCCTTGTAACACAGAAGTCTAGCACATACCATGTACAGCATGGAGATTTAGAAATAAATCTGGAGAACTGAAATATAAAACAAAAAGAACTTAGAGTTAGAATTAATGTATGTAACATATAAATGTGAAAAAAATCATTTCAGTTATGAAATAGGTGTAAAATAAAGATAATCAAGTGTGAGTGGTTTAAGCTATTTATTTATAAGCAGAGTGAAATCATAAGAAGGCAAACTGGAGGAGATGTCAGCTTTTGACATCCTGCAGTAAAATACTATCACTATGCTTTCTAGGGAGGAGACTGGATTGCACTCACCTGCTGTACTGAACATCTATAAGGTATTATGCAACTTTCCTTTCACAGAAAAGTAAAAACATTACAATATGACAGCCTTCTACAAGCAGAAAGCAAGGAATATGAAATGACATTTTAAACTTGTCGGATTCTTCAAATTTATTGTTTTGTTGTGACTATATAAAATATGCTAAATGGGTGGCAACACGTTATAGTGTGCTACTTGTACTTTGACAAAGTTATGCTAAAGCTGCTAAAGGAAAAGAAGGTAACGATACAGGCTGTAAACTGTGCATGTTAAGGGTAAGAATACTGAGTACAGATGCAGACATACTGAAATGAAGGTGCTAAGTTGCAGTCTGAATGTATGTCCTGCTATACTTCTTCACAGTCTCTAATTTTAGAAACTAATCTGCGAAGTTTTATTGAATCAAACTCTATTTGAATCCTGACCCTCTCACATGTGCATTTTAGGGAAATTATTTCAGTGTCCTGTGAGGCCATCATCTTCCTATCTAAAGTGAAACATATGATTCTTGTTGTTTCTAAGACCTCAAGGCATGACCTCCAATTCCATATGCCATAATAACAATAATTTGCCATAGAAGACATCAAACATCTTCTTCTTTAGCTTCAGTGGTTTGTCAAATTTTTCTTTAAGTGAAAATAAAGTCATTAAGTGTTACATTAATCAGTTGTTGAATAGTCTGATTTGTTTTGTTTCTATCTGAGTTTACGTTTGCAAAAGATTTTCATAAAGGTATCTGACTCTTGCACATATTTACTCACAGACCTTCATCTTTGCCTATAACTAGTTTGTTCCATGTTATTATTTCCTTGAGTTTGGAAGTGAGAAATTTATTTCTTTGAGTAACCTACTTTTTTTCAAAAGAGAGCAGGGGTAATTATGTGCAGAACATACCTCTCAACCTCTTTGTGCAACAAATCTAAAGAAAACCTAAAGTAATATATTGTTTCTTCTAGGTGTTTACTCTGCTCCGTTCGCCCTCACTGCATTTGGGCTCACTTTGCTCCCCTACCCTACCCCCATTCCCACCCATCCCTGGTCAATTATATTTATACTATCCAGTCCCTCCCCTTCCTGTCTCCACCACCTGTCAGGATTCACTTTCTGCCTCCAGTTCCCTCACATCCTCTCTCCACCCACATCTATAATCACATCAATTTCTCATATAACCTCATATAATTCCTTCCTACCCAACCCTCACATTCACTCCCCTACCTTAAGCATCTCTAAAGATCCCCCTTCTACCTGCTCCTTTACCATATCACCTTCACTTTTCAACTTTTCATTAAACTGTCTACACAAACTAATAATTCATCTAAACCCTTCACCCACATGCAAATCTAAGCTCAAACTCTATAACTATCATTTATTTTTCTCACCATACATACTTTTTACAATGAACATTCTCCTCTCTGGAGTCATTCATCCCAACCCAGGTCCAACCACCTCCTCTTTCTCGCACATACCTCACAACACTCTTTCTTCCACTCCCACTTCACAAACTTCCAGCCGCTCCCATCCCTCAAGTCCTTGCCCTTCCTCACACAAAAATCTAAGTATCTATTCACTAAATATACAAAGTCTCACTAACAAAATCACTGAACTGCACACATGGATTGCCCATACTTCCCTTCACATTCTTTCAATATCCGAAACATGGCTCAAATCACACATTACAAATAATGAAATTCTCCCTCCTAGTTATAATATTTATCACTCTGATATATTCCCCAAAAAAGGGGGTGGGTTGCCATCCTCTACTTGAACAGCCTCAATGTCTCACCTACTGACATCCCCATCCCAAACTTCCACCCATCTGAATTACTCATTCTCAATTGTCACCTTAACCAACATAAGAAATTTGTTATCGCTTTCATTTATATTCCCCCCGGTAACAATATCACCATCCTTGAAAACATTCTATCTTGGTTTTCCCTCAACATACAATATGAAAGCCTAATTCTTGGAGATGTTAACATAGACTGGCCCAAACTTATAACTGACTCCCCTCAACTTAGTATAAACCTCCATGGATTTCAGCAACTAATAACATCCACCACCCACTACAGCAAAACCTCTTCCTCCAGCTCCACTATAGACTGGATACCCACTAACTTCCCCAACCTCTACCATAGCACAGCTACCTCCCCTGACTCCCTTAGTGATCACCTCCCCACTTCCATTCTAAGGCACTCAAGCCAAACATTCAAACCACACCTCTACAGACACTGTTACAAACTTACTAACTTCAGTTCCACTCAATTTAACTCTATTCTATCCAACATCAACTGGTCCTTCCTTAGGCATCTTCCTCTAGACAATGCAGACAGTAAATTCAATAACATTTTTTTAGACACCCTCAACTCTCTAGCCCCCTCAAGAAAAATACTGTCACTCCCCCCCCCCCCGTAGGTACTGACCAGGACAATCCAAAGCAAATTGCAAGGACCTTTAATACCTTCTTCACTGAGACCATTCAGTCTCTTGCCAATCAACTATCTCCCGACAGCTCACCTCTATCACCCTCTAATACTACCTTACCTCCCCCATTTCATCTCAAACCCATCCCTACATCCCTTATCCATACCCTTTTGCAAAAACTCAAACCTACCACTACTGCAGCAGATCTCCTTCCTGCAGAATATCTACAAAAAGCAGCAAATGCCATAGCCTACCCAGTTTCCATTCTGATTAACAGAACAATCTCTGAGGGTGCAATTCCTTCCATTTGGAAGATTTCACACATTATCCCCCTTCATTAGAGTGGAAATTCTAGGTAACTATCCAATTACAGGCCAATTGCCATACTATCTCCTCTGGCAAAAATCATGGAGAAATGCATTCATATGCAACTGTTAAAACACCTAATAGATAACAACTTATTAGCTAACTGCCAACACGGCTTCAGGCCATTTCACAGTACTACTACTGCCCTTTTATCCTTCTCCAACTGTATAAATAAAAATCGCAATAACAACACTCTATCCTCAGCCCTCTTTATTGATCTCTCCAAAGCCTTCGACATGGTTAACCACCAACTTCTCATAAACACACTAAAAAACCTATCTCTTGATACACTTACTATACAATGGTTTCAATCCTACTTAAGCAATAGGCAACATGCAGTTATGTGGGAGAACAACCTATCTCCCCATCTCCCCATTGCACTAGGTGTCCCCCAAGGTTCTATACTTGGACCACTTCTATTCTCTATTTTCATCAATGACCTGTATACTGTTATTCCTCAAGCTTCCTTAATACAATATGCCGATGACTCCACATTAATATGCTCGGCCCCAACTCCAGCAGACCTTCAATCTCTCACCCAAAAAGTGTTTAACATAGTTGAGGAATGGCTACAACATCAGTGCCTCATCCTAAATCCCCAAAAAAACAAACTTCTACTTTCTACTCCCACCCACAGGGCCACACCTCTACACTTTACTGTCACATCTAACAATGGAACCATCATATCCCCCGACTCTACCACAAAACTCCTAGGGGTTCTAATTGACAATAACCTTAACTTTGAAGGCCACATTAACAATACCATAAAAACAGTTAACAAAAAACTAGGCTCCCTCTATAGAATCAAATCCTTTCTTACCCCACTAGCAAGATCTACTATTGCCCAGACCCACTTAATCTCTACTCTCCTCTTGGCCTCCCCTATATATACTAACCTCTCAAAATACAACATGAACAATCTGGCTGTCTCCTACAACAATATTGCGAGATTTGCAACAGGCTCTACATTTAAGACACATCACTGTATTAATTATCAAAATCTAGGTTGGCTAGAGTTACCTCATCTACTTCTATTTAAACAATTAACATTTGCCTATAAAATCCTGTATCAGCCTAACAACACACCAATTCTTACCAACCTTATCACCCCCTACAGCAACCTTAAGAGCCTGCGCTCATCTAGCAAAATACTAGTACAAATACGCAAAACCTACAATAAGGCAGGGGACTCTCTGTTCTCTAATACCGTGGGTAAAACCTGGAACTCTCTCCCCATTGACCTGACCTCACTACCTTCACTAACACAATTTAAAATCAGGCTTAAAACCTACCTCAAATCACATTGGCTGTGCACCTGTCTGAACCCAGACTAACCTCTCACATCTTCTTCTCACTAAGTTACTAAGTCTTAATGACTGTATAATCTAACTGCCTAATGAAAACCAGAATTATATCTTGCCTTTCAATTGATTGGACTCTCTTTTATATCATAATATGACTCTCAGTCTCCCTACTATGTTAACATATATACTTAACATAAGATACTACAATCAAATGTGTTTTGAACTGAACACATTTCCTTATTTACTAAACTACTTACTCCAATATGTTCTTTCATGCATAAAATAGCTTAACTTTTTATGGTACTTCCACCTGTTAAACTTTGAATTGTTTTATTTTTTGATTTAAGTAAAATATTGTTCTGTACTCTCGAGGTGCTTTTCTCCCCGGGCCTCTGCTGAAAATGGATATGTATCCAGCTGGACTAGCCCGGTCAACAAATGTAAAATAAAATAAATAAATAAATAAATAAATACAATCTAATTATGCTCCCTGGCTTACCAAATACACTAGAAACCTTATGCACAAAAGAGACAATGCCTGGAAAGCCTGGCTTAAGAGAAAAGAACCACCCCTACTACAAAACTACAAATACCTATGTAATCTTGTCAAAAATGAAACTAATAAAGACAAAAGATATTACTACAACTCAGCCCAATTTAAGGACAAGTCCAACCCACGTAAGTTCTGGTCAAGTCTAAACAAGATTCTTTCTCCTGGCCGGCCTTCCAACCCCTCCCCCTATCCTAACACATCTCCTCTTGAGACTGCTCAATAGACACTTCATTGAAACTATCCAAAAGCTCCCTCCCTCCAACTCTAAGTTTACTGCCATCCCCTCTCCCTCCCAACAACTTAATAACAACCTCTTCTCCTTTCAAGCTGTTTCCACTTCCTATATCAAAACTCTTCTTCTGAAACTAAAACCCTGCTCTCCCTCTACTGAAAACCTCCCCTTTAGCTTCCTCAAACTAGCAGCTGAGTCTATAGCATATCCTATATCTATTCTCATCAACAGGTCAATCCAAGAAGCCACTGTACCTCTCATTTGGAAATCTTTTTTCACAATTCCCCTCCATGAAGGTGGAAACTCATCAGATTCATCTAACTTCCGACCCATCGTCATCCTGTCCCCTCTTTCTAAAATACTTGAGAAATGCATTCATTCACAACTTTTCAACTATCTCCTCCAGCATAACCTATTTACTCCCACTTAGCATGGTTTTCGCCCTAACCATAGCACAACTACTGCTCTCCTATCATTTACTCATACTATTGCTGAAGCCCGTGACAACAACAAACTCATATCCTGTCTCTTCCTTGATCTATCCAAAGCTTTCAATACAGTATATCACCCATTGCTGCTAAATAAACTGTCTAATCTCAACCTTTCAACTACCTCTCTATTCTGCTTCTCCAGCTATCCCTCTCACAGGCAGCAATCAGTAAAATGTCTGTCTTCCTACTCTCCTTATATTCCAGTCCCATTTGGTGTCCCACAGGTCTCCATCTTGGGTCCCCTCCTATTTAATGTATTTACTAACGAACTACATAAATTATGTCAACAAGCCTCCCTCATCCAATAAGCTGATGACTCCACTCTTATCTCCACTTCTAGCAATGTCTCTGAACTTTTCACACTAACCCAATATATCTTTGCATCTACTGAAAAATGGCTATCTGATAACTTACTCCTTCTTAATTCTAAAAAAACTAAGCTCTTGCTCTTTCTCCCCCAGTCCCTCTCTCACCATAAGTCCACTTTTACCATTACATCCTCCAATAATACTATCATAAAACCTGAAACCCAAACAAAGCTCCTGGGAGTCATCATTGATGATGAACTTAAGTTTAAGTTTAACCCTCACATACTTCACTGTAGCAAAAAAAAAAAAAAACACCAGAAACTAGGACTACTATATTTCAATAAAAAGTTCCTTAATGTAAATGCTAGACTCTCCCTGGCTCAAGCCTTCCTCCTTCCCTCCTTTTTTTATGCATCCCCTATTCTAACTAACATCCAGTCTACTGCTGTGCTCAAACTACAACAGACATGCCACAAGATAGCTCGATTTGTTACAGACTCTCCTTACAGGTCTCACCACTGCCTAGCCCTAAATGTCCTTCAATGGCTTGAACTCCCCCAAAAACTCCTACTACTACAATTCCAAATATTACACACTATTATATACAAACCATCTTCTTACCCTCCTCTATCCACCCTGATATCTCACTATTCCCCTTCCAGGACCCTATGTAGCTCTAACCAGCAACTTTTAGATCCTTATCATCCAAAAAGAAATGTTGGGAAACCTCTCTATAAATGCTGTGTTGTCCAAGCCTGGAACAAACTCCCTATACACATCCGCTCCATTTTGCACTCTCTATACTTTAAAAAAGAACTTGAACTGTATCTTCTCAACACTAAGACTTGCCCCTGCCATGACCCAACCTAGGTTAATAACCACTCCTATTTCCACTATATCTTAAAATATTCCAAATGATTTCTGCCTGACTTTGGATAGTTTGTTTAATAGATTAGGCACTTTGCGTTCAGTGTTAAATTTCAAGCTTACTTTACTCCCTTTTGTATACTCTACCCTAGAGGTCAGAAAGAACAAGCAGACCAACTAGTTGACTACTTTAACACAACAACCTCATTTCTAAAATTTACAAAGAATTATCAAGAAATGACTATTAACTTTCTGGATGTTGAATTAAGCAAGAATGAAGAGGGTTATGTGGCAAAGATTTACAGAAAAAGTACATATTCTAACACCTTTCTTCATTTTACAAGTGCACATCCTCGCCACCAGAAGAAATCAGTGGTCAAAGGCCAACTGGTTAGGGCAGCGAGGATGATTACATTGGATGAAGAATTTGAAAAAGAATGTGAACTTTTATATCAGATGTTTTACAGTAGAGGTTACCCTGCTTCATTCTTGAATGAGATATTCCAAGAAGTAATCAACAAAAGAAGAGATGGTACATATAAAGCAATTTTAAACAGGAGCCTAGTGAACTTAACAGTTACAGTAAATGGTACAGTAAGTTGTAATACTGAGGTAAACCCCCAACATCTCAATAATGCTGAGCAGGGTATAGATAACAGTGATAATATTCAAAAGAATTTTACTATTGCATTTACGTTTACCTACTGTCCAGAAGCCTTAGATATACGCAGAATAGTGAGAAAGTATTGGTACTGTTTGGCACTTGACAAGGATCTTGCAAAAATTTTAAACGTTGGCCCTATTGTGACCTATAGACGGGGGGGGTAAACATGTAAGAACTACTGGAAACAAAACCTAATGTGAAGAAAAACAATGGAGGTACACATAAATGTGGGGCATGTAAGTACTGTACATATATTGAAACATCAGAAATGTTTATTATCAGGAAAGAAAAGTTCTTTGTCAAAGGAACATTTAACTGTAATTCAAGGGCAATAGTATATTTAGCTCAGTGTACACAGTGCACATCGTTTTACATAGGAAAAACAGACAGGCGTTTACGGGACAGGATTTATGAGCATATTTATGCAATTGCAAGGAATAAAAATGAAAACGCTTTAGCGAGGCACTGTACACAACATACAGGTCACAGTTTTAAATTTATGATAATTAATCAAATTAAAAACAATGTCCAAGAACACAATTTTTTAAATGACAATTACCTGAAATTAGAACTACAAAGGAATGAATTATGTTGGCAGTTACGATTGGGAGGATGTAGAGAACCAGGACTTAATGAATTATGCTCACTTGCATGCGTATTAAAAATGAAAAGTTTATTACGATAAATGCCTAACCAGTTTTTACACAAAAACTCTTTTATTTTTCTTCTTTTTTTTGGAGAACACACTTCCTATTGATGTAGGTTGGAATAAACAATTGTGTATCACTAGGCCGTATATACATATATTTATTTATTATTTTTACCTCTTCAAACACTAATTGTTTTACAAATTAATGGTTCCCAAATATTAACTTCTCAACAATTCATTTTTAATTAATTTAATGTAAAAGCATATATTTAATATTTAATAATTATTTAATAATTTATTATTATATATTTATTTAAATATTAACAATTGTATAGGCATGATTAAGATTTTACAATATTTTAGTATGACTTAAACAGATACCACTATTCTTATTGCTTATTTTACAAGGAAATTAATTTACATAACATTTAGTATTTAGTATATTTTCACCTATTTGATTGTCTTGTCGGTTGCATGTTGATAATTTTGTAGAGAATATACATAACATTCTTACATTTATGTTTATACTTATAATTATATTCATTTTTAACATGGATACATGTAGAAGAGACAGTGTAACTATGTACTATGCATAGGAAATTTTCCTATAAATAGGATTACAATATATACGGGTACAGACGCTATGTATAAGATAACTATTTCTTCTTCTTTTTTAAAAAAATCTATTATTTTATATCCAATACGTAATTTTTAGGTTTATGTAGGTGTATGCAAGGATCGCATAACCAAGTACTTAGCGGGAAGCAGTATTACAATAACAAAACTGTTTGCTTAATGTTTGAAAAACTTGTAGAGATTATAAATATTTTTTGTATAAAATAGAGATATTAGATTGTGTTGCTTTAAAAAGGTGTACCTAGAATCTCGCGTAACAAACGCTTAACACCTGTGGTCACCTGTTGGTATTTAAACATCAACTGTTTTTAGTGCTAGTGTTTTGTCTGAGGAAGTCCGGATACTAATCTGGACGAAAAACGCTTTGTAGCGTTTAACTTTTTATTTTTTATTTGTAAAACTGGACTTTCAATAAACTCTGTGGAATATATACACACATACATAGTGTCCGCTTTTCGTGGTTGGTGTAGTCTACGTTTCTTTGGAGTTTGGCGTTGCCTCACTCTGTACTCTACCCTCTACTATACTGAAGGACAATTCTTTTAATTGTACAGTAATTTTTAATTAATATTCTTGTTTCAGATTCATGTTCATTGCATTATTTTTTTTTGTAACCTGGAGCTTTTCTCCTCGGGTCTCCACTGAAAATGGGCTACTAGCACAGTTGGACTAACCCGATTAACAAATGTCAATAAAATAAATAAAAAAAAAATAAATGGGGAGACAAAGGCCCAAAAATAGGCACAGATTTTAAATACTTCTCTTATAAACTTAGAAATATTCATCATCAACTCCCTTTTCCCCATTTTCTACATGGGGTCATGGTGTACTGTCAACAGTGCCATCTCTCTCTATTCAATGCCACTGTCCCACCTTCTTCGACCCTCATGCCTGAGTGTCGTAGGTCTTTTCTAACACAATTCATCCACCTCTTTGCTGGAAGTCCTTGTTTCCTCTTGCCTTCTTCCTGTCTTTCCCAAATCTTCTTCACCAGATTGTCTTCTGCTTTTTTTGCATATTTGTTTGAACCACAGTACACTTATCTCTTTGACCTTTTCTGCAATTGGAGCTACTTTGTCTTCTGCTCTGATTTCCTCATTTCTTCATCAGTCCACAGTATGAATTCTACCATATATCTCAGGCACTTCATCTCTAGCTCTTCAAATGCTCTGCCTTTACTTCCCAGGTTTATGTACCATATAGTTGTACTGGTCACACCACTGTTTTGTACACCTTACTTTTCAGCTTCGTTGGCTTTCTTCTATCATACACTACCCCTGCCACTCTGTTCCAGCTGGCTGCAGACCCTCTGATTCTTGCTTTGACCTTCTCATTCAGACATCCCTTCTCTTCAATCACCCCTCTCAGATACTTGAAGCTGTTAACCTGTTCCACTATTTTCCCTTCTATTTCAGTTCTCAACTTCTACTGATTTCCCTCATTTGCTGACATTACAACTGTCTTATCTATACTCAGTTTCATCTCATGTGTCTTCAGTTTTGCACTACATTCCCTTACTCTTTGCCAAAGTTCTTGCTGAGAGTCTGCCCATAATGCCATATCTTCTGCATGCAGCAACTTTGAGCTATCTTCTCTGACCTGTTTGCTAATGTAGTCTATTACCAGTATGAACAATAATAGGCTCACAGCTGAACAATGATGCACCCTGACTCCCACTGAAAACTCCTCTGAGAGACTGAACTGAGTCATTGGGTCCTTGTATAAAGTGTGCACCTATTCTACAAATGTTTCTGGGACTTTGAACCACAGCAGGATGGCCCAAATCAGCTTTCTTTCATCCTTGTCCAAGTCTCAGAATGCCTAGTCAGACTCTTTCCTTATCTCCAGCTTCTTCTCAACTATCTGTCTCACTGCAAACATCAGGTTGGTTGTGCTGCATCCTGATCTGAATCAAAACTGCTCATCTCCTATCTTACTTTCTACTATTCTGTATATTCATTTGTCAATCACCTTCTTTAGAACTTTCATATAGTGCAATAGGAGTTGGATACCTGTATATTTCCAACAGTCAACAGAATGTCCCCTTTGTTCTTGAACAATGGCACTAGTATGCTTATTCTTCAAGCCTCTGAGATACATTTTTCACTTCATACTCCTATAAGTACCCACAGGAGCCATTTCTCCCGTATCTCATCCAACATCTTGAGCATATCTGCTGTGACTTCATCTGAGCCTGCTGCTTTCCTTAAATTCATTTTTCTTCACGCTGTTCTTAATTTTTCTATGGTAGGCTCCTCCTATTCTTTCACTGTATGTTGTGTCTGGGGCAGTACAGCTTCTGTGGGGTTTTCTTCATTCAAAAGCTGCTGGAAGTACTCCTTTCATCTGCCTTTGATGTCCTGTAGACTGGTGAGCAGGTTGTTGCTGCCATCCCTTATGACGGGTGTCTAACTACCTTCTTTATCTTTTTGTCTTTGTCCTGAAACCTGATAGAGTTTCTTTGTGCCATTCACTGAGTCACTTTCAGAAGCTGGTAGAGTGTCTCTGATGCCTTGTTCTTTGCTATTGCAACTCCTTTATTAGCCTCTTTGCTAGCTAACCAGTTTTCTTTCCTAACTTGTTTTTACTTTTTTATCTTCCATTTTTTTCCTGCATTCCCTCCTTCTTTTGATGAATTCAGCATTCCACCACCAGCTTTCCTTATGTACCTTATTTCCATACCTGGCTCATCCACATATCTGTTGTGTTGTCCTCACACATTGAGATGCTGCCGTTCTTCTTCAACTCCACATATTTCCTCTTCTACTTGAAATGCTAGAGCTCTGAGCAATTCCTTGAAATATTGTGCTTTCTCCCCAGTCAAATTCCAAGTATTCAGCCTGATCTCTGTTGACCTTACAGCCTTCTTTGACCACTGTGTACAGCTGATTGTGGAAACCAGTGGTTTATGCTGTGGACCAACTGTTTCACTAGGGAGAGCTTTGCCATCACTGATTCTACCCCCCTTCCCTTTCCTTACTAGGAGGAAGTCTACCTGAGTTGCATGTTGGCCACTCTTGTATATAACCTCCTGTCTGTCTCTATTCCTGAACCATGTATTGGCCCCATCAAGACATTTGCTAGACAGAAGTCTTGAATGGCCTCTTCTTCTTTATTACTGTTGCCCCACTCATGTTGACCCAGGAAGTCCTAATATCCTGTTCTGTCTGATCCTGATATGTGCACTCAGGTCACCCATTATCAACACCAACTCACGTTGTCCTGTTTTATCTAGTAGATACTACAACTGCTGTCTGAATGCACTTTTTTCCTCATTATCAGAATCTTGCTGGGGTCATAGGCTGAGATTATAAATCTGGTCCTATCATTACACTGGAGTCTGATTGGCATGAGTCTGTCACTAATTCTGATGACATCCCTCACTGTCTTCTGAAGCCTTTGTCTCACCACAAGTCCCTCACCATTCCTTGTCAGTCCTCTTCCTGTGTAGTAGACTCTGGATCCCAAGCCAAGTGACTATGCTGGACAGCCCTTCCACCTTGTCTCTTGGATACAGAAAATGTCCAGCCTCTTTCTTACCATCATGCCATCCACTTCCAAGCTGCATCCTATCAGTGATCCTTCATTGACTGTAGCAATTCTGACTTCATGTTTGGCAGGTTGATTAGTTTTACATCTAGCTTCCGATCAGCATTGCTATCCTAGGTAACCCAAGCTGGGCAACTGGACACCAGCCATCTAGTAACTTATTGACCCAGCACTGCTGGGATTTATGACAAGTACCCACTGGCCAATAGGGGCCCATGCACCCTTCCCACTGTTAGTATGGGTCCCTGGTGTAGCGGATCCTCTACCCACTTATCACTGACAAATACCCATACCCATTTGGTAACATTACTCAACACAACTGAATGACCTAAAGCCATATTTTACATTGTTGAGTGGTTAGCCCTGCCACGATGCACAGTCTATGATCCATGCTATACACCACAGTAGATGCCCAACGTGGTTGGTCTGTACAACTCTTTGCCCAATAAAGCAATGTCTAGAGTCTGTGCTGCTGTCCACAACTCCCTCCTTGAGTGAATTTGAGATGGAATACTCAGCATATTTTTGGGAGGTGAGATGAACCCCAAAGAGACACAAGGAGAACATGAAAACTTCATATAGCATTGGTCAGAGGTCAGGATCAAACCTTATACCTTGTGTATGAGAGGCAAAGACCTTAACCATTATGGCAACTCTCTTCTTACAAACTTAGAAAGTTGCTAGAATAACAATATTTGTGTAAATGTGCATTCTTTGAAGGATATGAGCTCTGAAACTCAAATGTATGTCATTATTTAATTACCTCAATCATGAGTGATTTGCCAGAGAACTGTGCATTTTAAGAGGAATAGACCAAAAATATGAGGCAAAAATACTGACACTTGACAGGTATGGTGCAGAATGTGCATTGTCCTGATTGAGCTTTGCCTAGAAATTTCAAATTTTCCACTTTTATCCCTTTCAAAAGCAAAATAAAAACAGTTAACACTGTTGCATCAGTAGATTACAATCTGTAAGCCATCACTTGTCTAAGACTGTCATTCTGCATATTATCCAGTAGAAGTTGCCTTAATTTGGAGGCCTCATGACAGAAAGTAACATAGTGAATGTGACAGAGAACTCTCAGCAGAAGTGGACTTTGTGACAAGGATGGAAAAATTAACATAACTAGTGGACCATGTCCTAGAAGACTCCACAGAAACTACAGTAGACTGAGTCATTCACCAATAAGCACTGGAATCATTCAATCTACCCAATTCCAGGACTTTGCAGATATGGTTCTCAAGCACTTCAAAGAGCTGCAGTGAGTACACCCCAAACAGAAAAACATAAAACATAGGCAGCACAGATGCCAGTTTTTGGAAAATCACTGAAAATGGCTCTGCAGAATTCAGAGACTCACAGTTTAATTATTGAAAAAGTACCTTGTGCACCAAAAATTTCCATACAGCAAATAAGGTCTCCCAAGACAGGTTATTATGAGATTCCTAAATCATATGGATAGAGAATTTACCCTATCTGTGGCAAAAGATGCTAGATCCTTCAGAACTGTTTGACTACCCAGTGAGGGCATTTCTTGATTTTGTGCTGAATGTAGGCAGGAGCAAGAAAGCTTTCAGAGCTGTCCAGGTCCTGTGTTAATAACAGTATTCCCACTCTACTGAAATACCCAAGAGAGCTTGTAATCAAATTCCATGGGACAGCTAACTCCTCTACCACTTCAGATGAAGCACTCATGATCTTACAGGAGGACTTAGTGCAGAGGTTAGTCTACAATGTGTTATCTGAACTAAATCCTGCAGCAACCTGTGGAGGTCTAAACATATAGAACAGTCCAAATGCATCTTTGCACTTCATAAATGTACAGCAATCCCTACAGCAGCGAATAGCAGCGACTAGTCTGTACACCTTGAGACTAGTCATGGTAGAAAACGTGAAGCAAAAGAAACTATACTAATGGCAAGAAAATCACCAGTGTATGAACTGCTCTCTGTAGAATGTACAGTTGTATACACTTACCATAAATGTAGATGTTTGAATGCATTCACTGTTGCAGTCATCACACTTGGGTTATATGCCTGCAGGTAGCCCTTAGCTGGCTTGAATACCAGAGTCTTGGGATTTCTGCGTCAGATGCTGTCGCCTCTTCCATGATGTCAGGTCGTCAGGGGTATAAAACATGCAGCCAATGCCATTACATCAGTTTGTCTTGCCCCAAATGTCAGGAGCCCCCCAAATAGGAAGCTATTATATGGTGTGGAACACCACCAGTAAAAAGTAAACACCACTGCCATTAAAAATGGCCATAAAGAGGATAGGTAGAAAGGATAGAGAAAACCAGGGGGCTGGAGGGAGGGAAACCAGGACTGCAACAGTGAATACACTCGAACATCTACATTTATGGTAAGTGTACACAACTGTACTATGTTCTTCATGTTTCACTGTTGCAGTCATCACACTTGGGTTGATTCCCAAAGCTGGGGAGAGTGGAGGCAGTCAAATAGCATTAGAGCTGGCTAGCAGGCCTTGTAAGATTGCTGTAGCAAATCCTGCTCTGGATTTAGAAAAAAATAGGTAAGTGGTAATGCTTGGTGAAGGTGTGTACAGAACTCCAGGTTGCAGCTTCCAGAATGTCCCTGGTAGGGACTCCCCTGAGAAATGCAGTAAAGGTGGAAGTAGCCCTAGTGGAATGTGTTCTGATCCCCTGTGTGGTAGGTTTTCCATGGTGCTTGTAGCAGAAATGGATGCAGTGTGCTATCCATTTGGAAATGGTTTGCTTTGAAATGGCCTTGCCCTCTGCCCCTGTAGTGAAGCTAACTAACAGCTGGTCAGATTTTCTGAAAGGTTTAGTCCTGTCAAGGTAGAAACCTGAGCTGTCTGTGCACATCCAAGTAGTGCAGGATCCTTTCCCCTTTATTCTGAGGATTATGGAAAAAGGTTGGCAAATGGATGGATTGGTTTAGAGCCACACTGGACACCACCTTAGGCATAAAGGAAGGGTTAGTCCTGAGGGAAACCCTGTCAGCATGAAAAACAATGAAGGGTTCCACAGCCATTAGTGCCTGTAACTCAGACACTCTTCTTGCTGAAGTTATGGCTAGAAGCAAAGCTGTTTTCCAAGAGAGGAATTTTAACTCTGCTGAAGCAGCAGGTTCAAAAGGGTGAAGCGTGAGCTTTTCCAGTACAAAGTTAAGGTCCCAGGCAGGGGTGGGAGCTCTCCTAGGGGGGCTTAAGTTGTTAGCCCCTCTTAAGAGCTGTTTGATTAGAGGGTGAGAAAATAGAGGTGGCTCAGTATTATAATGAGCTGAGATGGCAGAGGCATGAATCTTAATGGAGGAGAAGGATAGGCCTCTGTGGAGTAGCTCTGCTAGGTAATCAAGGATTTGAGGTAAGGAGGGCACTGCTGTGTCCTTTCCTTGAGACTGATTCCAAGAACAATATATTTTCCACTTTTCAGCATAGGATTTCCTAGTTCTAGGCCTTCTGGCCTCAAGAATGAGATCCAGCACCTGCTTGCTGAGGGTTACTGGTGGTGTATTCAGGAGATAAGCCAGGCTGCAAGGTTTAGGGTTTGCAACTGTGGATGCAAAATCTATCCCCCCTGCTGAGACAGCAGGGAAGGTGTCTGATGGAGGTGGAAGGGTGACACTATTGTCAGACTGCGTAGGAGTGGGTACCAGTGCTGGCGTGGTCAGTCTGGGGCAATAAAAATTGCCCTTGGCCTGCCCTGTTTGATCTTGAGTAGTACCTTTGAGAGGAGGGGCATATGGAGAAAGGTATAAATTGAGAGGTTTTCCCATATGAAGGATAGGGCATTCACCTTCCAGGCCCTGCTGTGAGGATTCCTGGTACAGAATTTGCTCAACTGGTGGTTCTCAGGGGAGACAAAGAGGTTCAGCTCCGGTGTCCCCCACCTCTTGATTAGAAGGTTGAAGGTGTTGGGCTCCAACTTCCACTCGTGGGTCTAGGAGATTTCTGCTTAAGTCATTGTCCAGTGAATTTTATTTACCTGGCAGGAATTGAGCTTGTAGATGCACTTGGTTGCTCAAGGCTGTGTTCCACAGGGCCATGGTTATCCTGCAGAGATGGTAAGAATGGGTTCCTCCCTGCTTGTTTATGTATCACATAACTGTGGTGTTGTCTGTTTTGATCAGCAACTGTCCTGGAAGGATTAAGTATTAGAAGCCTGTCAGAGAATTCTGTACAGCTAGTATCTCTTTTTAACTGATATGCAGGAGAATTTGTCTGGACTCCACTTGCCCTGAATGCATTTGCCTGCCATGTGAGTCCCCCATGCATAGTCTGATGCGCCTGATGTCAGGGTTTGGGTGGCGAGGGGTTGAGTGAAAGGCAGTCCCATGTTGTTGTTGCATGCTTCTGCCCACCAAAGAAACTCTGCCTTTAGACAAAGTATGAGAGGAATGACTGTTTCCAGGTCCTGAGAATGTTGGCACCAAAGACTTTTTAAGTACCATTGAAGTTTCCTCATATGCAGTCTTGCATATGAATTAGCAGAATGCATGAGGCCATGAACCCCAAGGCTTGCAGTATTTTCCTTGCAGATAGCTGGGTTTTGGTGGCCATTTGTTTGAAGTAGTTGGTCAACTAGACCTGTTTTTCTGTAGTGAGAAATGCCATCTGGGAAGTTGTGTTCAAGCTTGCTCCCAGGAATACAAATTTTTGACTGGGCACCAGTTGTGATTTCTTTTCATTGGTGGTGTACCCCAGTGAAGCTAGCTGTCTTTTTACAAATGCCAGGTGCTGAAGTAGCAGTTCCTGATTGTCCGCCTGAAGCAGGAAATCATCCAACTATGGGAAAATGTGGATATTTCTCTGCCTGCAGTATGCAATGGCTGGAGCCAGGCACTTTGTGAATACTCTGGGTGCAGTAGATAAGCCAAAGGGAAGTGCAGAGAAGTGCATAGAGCCTGCCCTGAAACGTAGATATTTCCTGCAAGACTCCCTTATGGGGATGTGCAGATAAGCTTCTTTTAAGTCTAGGGTGACTAACCAGGCATCCTTGTCTAGCATAGGGAGAAGCTGTTGCAGGGTAAGCATTTTGAATTTTGGGACCACCGGGAAGGTGTTGAGAATTGATAGATCCAGGACTGGGCACCAAGAGCCCTCTTTTCTGGGCACCAGGAACAGTCTGGAGTAGAAACCCTGTCCCCTTTGCTCTACTGGAACAGGTTGAATAGCCCTGATATTGAGTAGGGAAAGTACTTGCTTTTGAGTCTCTGCCCACTGGTTTGGAGGAAGGTTTGGAAACCCACTTAGGGTTGGCAGTGAATGGAAGTAGAATCTGTATCCCTGGGATACAATGTTTAGAACCCATCGGCCCTGAGTAATGGGCATCCAGTTTTTTGCATGAAGGGCAAGTTTTCCTCATAGGGGCGCAAGTAATTGGGCAGGGCTGGGAAGGATAATTGAAAAGTCATTGTGAACTTTTTCCATAAGGGATGCCTTACCACTCCCTCTTTTTGAGGTGGGGAGCACTCCATTGTTTAGATTTCTACATACCATGCGACTGTAGTCTTGGTGGACTGTTTCCCCTGGGTTTGGACTGAGAAGGCCTGGAAGGAGTTGGAAAGGATCAGTTTTTAGAAGGCCAGTGCCTACTGAATCTAGGTGGCTGCACCTGTAAGTATTCTTTGACAGTTTGCATAGATTTAGCTTTTTCTTCCATCTTTTTAAGGACTTCTTCTGCTTTGGTTCAAAACAAATGGTCCTGATTTAAAGGCATGTCTAGTAATTTTGATTTGACATGATCTGGCAAGATTTGTTTCTTCAGCCAAGCATGCCTTCTCAGTACAGACCCAGTGACTGCAGCCCTGCAAGATGCTTCTAGGGCATCAAAGCCACACTGCAATGTATGCTTACTAACTTAGTTTGCAGAATGCATTAACTCTTATAAATCTTCATTTTCTGCACAATCTGGAAGTAGCACCATTTTTTGTTTAATTAATTCCATAATAAGTTGCTGGTACTTCAACAAGTGAAACTGGCAATTCAATGCCCCGATGGCAAGAGTTGCAGAGGTATATACCTTCTTACCCCATCTGTCTAAAGCTCGGGAATCCCTGTCTGAAGGGGTAGGGCTTTTGTCTGTAGTAGCCTTAATGCCTTTAAGTCCCTGGGAAATGGTCTCTGGATCCACAGTAGGATTCTTAAAGAGAATTTGTGAGAATCAGGTACTCTGAGAATACTACAGAGAGCAATGAACAAAAATGGATCCTTAGATTTAATGCAGAGAACTACCCTGGTCTGACGGCTTAAACATTAACATTAAGTTTGTTTTTAGTTTGTATATATATATATATATATATATATATATATATATATATATATATATATATATATATATATATATATATATATATATATATAATATTGCCTTTTAACTTGCTTGTGCTTTTATTATTAGGTTTTAGTGATTATTTAGTGTAATGTATTTCTTTCCCCATTTGCAGTTCACTCTACCTTTTATCTGTCTTTGCATAGCATCATGTGACTGGCTTTTATCAGCTAATTGAATGCACCTATTTAAGCTGCTTGTTATTTTATAGCAGTGTCTGATGAAGCAACAGCAGTTGTGAAAGTGCTTCCTTTTTTTCTTTTTGTTTTTGGTTTGAATAAACGTCATTTCTTGTGTGTTAACTTTGTGCAGTTTTTCTGTTTTTGCTTTTTATATATTTTCTGCACCTTGTTTTTACCTCTAGCCATTTTTAATCTTCACTCTGTAGTACCTGTCAGGTTTTCTAGGGGCCGGTGGTAAGACTGGATTCCATGAAGGCATCATCTACAATATCCAGGACAGGGGGTATAGCTAGAGGCCTGTGCTGGGACAGCTCTAAAAATTCTCTGAGTCTCTTTTTGGACTACGGTAGTCCTGGCATTTCCAGCGGAAATGCTCTCTTAAAGTATGCAAAGTTTCACCAAAAGAAAAATCCTCTGAAGGGGAGGCAGAGGGAATGGATTCCACTGCATCTGAATCCCCATAGGTTGATAAGGGTATGTCCTGGTAATCAGAAGGGTCATAGTCATTAGACTCCTGGACTGTAGAATCAGAAGGAAACTCATTTCTTTGTCTTTTAGCAGAGGAAGGCTGGCTTCCCCTAATTAGGGTAATAAGGTCTTCAGCCATTCTAAGCATTTGTTTTTGTGGCATGGGAGCTTGAGCATGCACTTTGGTCATCGGTTTTCTAGACGTAGTATGTACTCTGGGCCTGAGAAACTAAAAACAAAGTTGTCGGTTTAATGCGAACATTGGTAGGTTGGAATACACTCTCAGTAGCCGGTGCCTGCACAGCGGCTCCAGACCCATCCAAGGTAGAGACATCCGCAGGTTCCATGGTCTAAGAAGCATCTCACAGCATACTGGACTCCGAATGGGTCTCAGCAGAGGCCTGCGTATCTGTAGAAGTGGGCATCAGGGGCTGCAAAGGTGCCTCACTGAGTACTGGTGGAATGGCTGCTAACTTAAGGGAAGCATTGTCAGCAGTTTTGGACCTATGCGGTCTGTCTCTGTCTTTATCTTTACATTTTTTTCTGAAGATCAGAAGTCGGATGGCTTATCAAAACCATTTCGGAATACGGAGAATGAGAGTGAAAGAATTTTGCGACAAAGATAGCCCAACGATGAATGGTTCGGGTGTTAAATATGGCACAAAACCGACAGCGAGGGACATCATGGTCTGGGCCTAAACAGGTGATTCAGTAAGAATGAAAATCTCTGTGAGGTATTTGCTTTCCACAGGCAAGACAATTGTTAACTTTTTCTGACATCGGTTAGAGCAAGAAAAAAGGATCCCCAACGGGGTACTTAGCTTTAGAAGACTTCAGGTTTGAAACTCGAAAAATGAAAAATTCAGGTAGCGGCCGACCGGCACTTGCAAACTGCTTCTGCTTCGGGCTCCTTCTCGGCATGAAAGACTGATGTAATGGCATCGGCTGCATGTTTTATACCCCTGATGACCTGACATCATGGAAGAGGTGACAGCATCCGATGCAGAAAAAAAAAAGGACATGGTAAAATTAAAAAAATCAGTTAAAAAACAAAATGATTTTGTGAGGGATCTTTTTACTCCTACTGTTTGAGACTATTATTAATAGGAACTTCTCTGAGTTTCTCTGTTTCCCCTGTACCAAAAAAATATGACATTTTCTGTCAGAAACCGCAACAGCCTATATAAGACACCTGCAGCAGCTGGAGATACCACAGAAGTTTCTCACTAAGAAAATTCAGGGCTTCCAAAGCAAGACCTACATGGAAAGACTGAGAGCCCTGTCACTGTACTCTGTATCCTACAGGCTGCTGAGAGGCGACTTATGCCTCACTTACACAGCAGTCGCTGACCTTGCCCTAATGTAAATGCTGCACATCTGCAAATCAAATGGGACAAGAGTCACTCACTCCAGGGATCTCAACCTAGCCTGCAACATTACCAGAACATGAGGAGAGACAGATATATCTCCCAGAGATTGCTGCTCCTCTGGAATATACTCCCCAGTTCATGTGAAGCCGAGCTCCTCAATAACCCTATTCAAGCGCAACTTAGACAAATGGATGGGAGACAGTAAATTCTCCTCAGGGGTGGCACGTATGTCCCACATGGACAGGGACAGTCGGTGCTGATCATAGACTTGCTCTGCAAATAATGACCATCTAACCAAGGTCAATTAGGGGAACACGGGTATAACATGGATAGGCTTGTAAAAGCCCTCGAGCCATTAGCCTAGTAACCTCCTATGAACCTATGAACCTATGAAAGGATCTTTCCACCACTATATTCTTTTGGAGAACATCTTCAGCAGGGACACTGCTATTTTTTCTTCCTGTAAGCCATGAGATTTTAGACTGGTGAAGTGTTTCACAGAGGTTTTATGAGTTGGTTCCCCAACCACAGGAAGAGGATTTATCTCCAGGATTCGGTTTGGAAGCCTCTCTTTTTTTTTTTGTTTTTTCTAGTCTTCAATTCTCTGCAAGCTAACTGGCAAACTGTAGTGCTAAGATAGTACTAACAAAAGCCTATGAAAAGCATTCCTATATCAAGTGTCATCTACAAGACAATATCTGTTTTTTTTTAAGAATGGATGTACACGATTGTGACTGGAACGTGTTGCAAAATGTGATGTCCTTCACAAGCTTCTGGCAGGCCTTGGCCTTCTCTCCAAACCTGTTAAGATTACTGTCTGATGGCAACATTATTAATTTATTCTGTATTGTGCAGGTGAAGTCTGGGGCTGAAATTTAAGCTCAGGTAACTCTGAACTCAGTAGTCATACATACTAATTACACTTTCATGAATAAAGGTCCACTTCATTTTCTTGTAGCCATTTTCTAAAAGGTAAGCAAATGGAGATGATACAGACTATTATATCATGGCGGAGGCTTCATTATACATCTACAGATTTTAGGAAAGTACCAAAAACACCATTCTCACTGCAGCAAACAAAACATATGACACTGCAGTTAGAGAATATAAACATTGTGTGAGTTTGCATAACTGCTCCTTTTGTGTAAAGTAGGTCTCCAAACAGGCAGAGCATAATGCTAATGCTGGGTATTTCCCCTTTGTTCAGATAATGGACAAAATAGAATATACCAAAGACTGGATCAGAGATAGGCTGATAAAACATGTGAGATAAGAGAATAAAGTTTTCATCAAATATGAAAAATGTAATCATTTGATAAGGACTTGCACCAAAAAATATATTCATCATACATAACTGGAATGTTAAAGCAGGTACTCAAATTGTAACTGGAATAATAGGAAAGTTTGGATTTGGTATTTAAAATAAAGCAGGATGGGTAGCCACGGTGGTGCAGTGGTTAGCATTGTCGACTCACAGCAAGAGGTTCTCTGGTTCGATCCTTGGCTGGGGTGCCTTCTGTGCGGAGTCTACGTGTCCTCCCTGTGGTCGCATGGGTTTCCTCCAGGTGCTCTGGTTTCCTCCCAGATCCCAAAGACATGCTGTAGCTGGATTGGACACTCTAAATTGGCCCTAGGTATGAGTGTGTGCATGTGTCTGCCTTCTGTGGAAGGTTGGGTGCCAGGCTGGCAAATCGACACCATAAAACTCTACTGCTAATCATGAGCAGACAGGTGATCCGCTGTGGTGACCCCTAACCGGGAAAAGCCGAAAGAAGAAGAAGACCAAAAACACCATATATGTGCTACAGATAAAGCACTCTACTGCAAAAAGGATTAATTAATTCATTGTGATGATCGGTAAAAAGATGCAACCAGTGCATACTGCAAAAGTATTATTATCCGATCAGTGACTGATCCAGTCAGCAGCAGAAGGAGCTTTGTGGGACTTGTGGTGACATATTCACCATATAAATAAGCACATCATCTGCACACCAATGGACAGTATGGGAACTCTTGCTTCGTTGGTGGAAGGAGGACATGCCCTAGTAGTTATACTGCTGTGGTGAAATAAGACTTTCCATATATGCAAAACTGTTATTCAGTAGTGCAGAAGCTACAAAAATGCCCCCTGCTGATTTTTAGGGTGGTATTTCCTATTACTTTAATGATCTATGCCAATTTCTAAACTGTCTACTGAATAAGGAGGTTTGTTTAGGGTTTTGTATGAATGTACTGTCTCATGGGTTGCTTTCACTTTGTTTTAATTTTCTTTTGTAGTGACAGTTGTTTTATTTGATATAGTTTACTAGTTTATTAAGGGTTATATAAGGCTTTCTTAATTTTATAGTTTAGTTATATTTCTTAGATAGTTTGTTATCAGATCATTTATATAGATACAATATGGTTTGTTTTAGTGGTGATGCTGATTTCTGATATGCTAGTTGTGATCTATGTATTCCTTTGAAGTTTATTCTTTCCTTTACTAATTTTATTCTAGCATGAATAATTTTCAACTTTAGGGTATTGCGTTAGATACTTTTTTTGCAGTGGATGCAAGGGATGTGTATGGGATTTTATTTGTACAGTGCATGAAATTAGTTTTTTATTGTAATTAAATGGAAATGAAGTTACTCTTTTATTTTCATTATCTGTTTTAAATTTTACATCCTAATATGAATGAATTTTAATTCTAATAGGCTGTATAAATGAAATAATTTGGATTGGCAGATTGCATGCATGAATTTCATCAGGGGCAGCCTGTGCTATTGGACTGCCAGACTGCAGCCCCCCCAGCTGTAAAATAAGAAAGAAAGTCAAATAAAATAAAATAAAACACAAAAGAAAAAAAGATCGCAAATAGCGGACTTTCGCACATGCGCACTAGCATTTCTGATATCCGGAATGCTGCTTAGACAGTCTGGAGCATGCGCAGACACTCTCAGCAGCAGTCTGGATTATGAAGCAGAGATCCCAGAAGTCTATGCAGTTGTAACTGCATAGACTGTCACAGGAAAGGGATTGGACTCGGACTGCAACATTGACAGGCTCGTCAGGGAAGGACATCTTGCGGGCTTTAACGAAGCTGTGGAAGGATGTATTTAGTGGTGCTCCAATGTGTGTGTGTAAAATGCACCAGGTGCTACATGGTGGTGGGTAGAGAATAAGGCTTGAACCCTGTACCTTGGGCCCAGGTGGCAAGAGCCTGAGTTCCCTACCCACCACCATTTGTAAAAATGCTGCAGATCTTTCCCTCATACTTGTTCTGTTCCTCATAAAAATCTGTGGTTTCTGTATTTTTATGTCCTTACAAAGCCAGTAGTGCATTGGTGCAGTGCTAGCATTGTTGCCTGACAGCTACACATTCTCTGGTTTGATTCTTGGCTGGGGTGCCTTACCTTCTCTGTGGAGTCTGTATGCCCTCCCTGTTTTTGTTTCCTCTAGTGTCCTCCCATCTTACAAAGACATGTGTCTGTCTGGAGTGTTTCTCCCTGGGCCTCTGCTAAAAATTAGCTTTTGTTCCAAGTCAGACTTTCCTGGTTAACAAATGTTAAAAATGACACGCATTTGAATATCAGACTTCATATTCTTCAGAAAGTGCATGGTAACACAAAAGCTTTTATTCTAGCAATTTTCTAAGTGTATAAGATGGATATTTGAAATTTGTCCCTATTTTTGGGACTGTATTCCCCCATTATTGGCTTCATCCAGGTTTTGTGCTAAGGTTGAGAGCTATGGTAAGAACTGAATTCACTGAATATATTTGGGGCTATATTCCCCCATTACTGGCTTTGTCCGGGTGTTTTTTGCTAAGAGGCTGAGAGCTATGGTGAGAACTGAATTCACTGAATGTTTGGGGGCTGTATTCACCCATTATTGGCTTTGTTCAGGTGTTTTGTGCTAAGAGGTTGACAGCTGTGCTATGGTGAGAACTGAATTCACTAAATGGTAGCCATTTAAGTTTCTGTCTTCCTCTTTCACAAAACAGCTGATTTGGCATAGTGGTATGTTGCTCTGAGTGTTTTGCACAGGGTTCTGGGTTTAAGGCCTACATTTAACTACATTGCGTTGAGATCAGGTTTCTGCTTTTGCATTTTTACCTGTTTGTGTTACCTGACCTCTTGGAGTTGCAGTTACCTCTTGGTTTTTTCTTCATTTTCTCTGTGTGGTAACTGCTCTACGCAATGGATTCCACTAATGTAGAATTAGACTACAGACCAGAGTCGAGGGAAGTTTCAGCTATACCAGAAGGATTGCTGCACCACGTTGCTAACCCTTTATTGGCTTTGGAACTAGGTGGGTCAGTTAACATTCCTGCTTCTACCTTACCGGATGAAAATCTTGCTGACTTTAATTTGGTTGTGAAAGAATTTGAAGACAAGCTTTATCTACTACAAAGGTATGCCTGGCAAAGGCAACATCTTGAAGCCTCTATACATCATAGAATTGTGCCTCGAGGAATGCGTGTATTTTGCATGCCATCCTATGGAACTAATCATCCAGTGCTCCTGAAAAAGTGGCAGGACCTAAATATTGAACAAGGATTCAGGTACATGTCACTTTTAAATGAATATTTTTTACCTCTTGAGACTAAACTACGTACTGAAATAGATATAACTCACAAAAATTTAACTGACAAGTTTAAATCTGATTATGCTAAAAATAGACTGCAAACCATTTTCTCACAAGTGAATTCTTTTAGTGAGAAATTGAAACAAATTAAACTGAAAAAGTTGCAGAGGGACTTTAATGATTTCCAAACTGGTCAGATTTTTGTCTGGCCCAGACACAATAATGTACAAACTCAATCACAAAGGCCAGTCTCCTTACCAAATGCTAATGACAATGTTTCAATTAATGATGCTGCTTCTACATCTGGTGGTGTTTCAACTCCGTCTACTTTACCTATAACTGATAATAACTTTGCTCTACCTAGTGAGACGGATTTTCCTAGATTGACTGCTTACTCTGCAACACCACCTCCTAACCAACTAGCTTTTGCTAATATGCACAATGATGTTCGTTTAGGTGCAAAACCTAAACTGACTCAAGAAACAAGCCGTTTTTTACCCTATCCCATAAAAACACAGTATCAAGGGAGAGGGCGCTCCCAGAGCAGAGGGCCCAGAAAAAGGAAAAATTCAGAAGAAAGATATGGAACGAATCGAAGGCAAAGGATGTGACTGACATATTTGTTAATTTATCTAATTATGATTTGTGTATATCAGATATTAGTTTGATTAATAAGGGCTTAAATTTTATACCAGCACAATGTAGTAACTTGGCTGATGTTTTATGTGAGTTACGAGTTTTTTGCAGAAATGTAGCCCTTAAAATGTTTTTTAAAAACACTTCTACAACACACAACACTGAAATTTCACAAACAGAATATGTGTCATTAAGACAAAAGAGTAATTTTTCACCTCCTTTACCCTTCAGTATTGACTGCTTTCTTAAGGCCTGTGAGATAGATTTTTATAAACTCTTTTCTACCAAGAAAAACAAAGCAGTTTATGTTAACTTATCTTCTGGAGAAATGGCATCCTTGAAAAAGTTTAAACAATTTCCTGACATCACATTTAGACCTGCAGACAAAGGTGGTGGCATTATAGTTATGAATACTGTAGACTATGTTACTCTGATGTTACATATGCTATCAGATCAAGATACCTACTCCATTATTTCTCAGGAAAAAGTCCACTCTATTATAACTGATGTACATGCCACTCTGTATGACCTTTTAATGTGCCGACAAATTACACCAGAAGAATATAAGTACTTATACATTGAATTTCCTACTACTCCTACAATAAAAGGTTTGCCCAAGATTCACAAACAGGTGCATCCCATACCGCTTAGGCCTATAGTATCAGGCTCTAACTGGGTAACTGCTACTATTTCGACAGCTCTTGAAAAATATCTTAGGCCTGTAGTGGATTTGGTTCCAACACTGTTAAAAGACACCTATGATTTACTAAGCAGTCTTGAGGATGTAATACTGAATACTGGAACAGATGAGTATATGCTGATAACTTTAGATGTAAAGAATCTTTTTACGTCCATCCCCAATGATTTGGGCTTGGAAGCAATTAGAGAACTGCTTGTAAGAGATACTAGTTTTTCTTCTGATAAAATTATATTAATTTGTCAGCTTTTGGATTTAGTGCTTAATAATAACATCTTTATGTTTAACAACATGACGTATTTGCAGACATGGGGTGTAGCCATGGGCACCCCATGCGCAAATACGTATGCGAATTTAGTGGTCCTAAATTGGGAAAAAGAGCACTTGTTCACTAATCCTGGCTTTAACAAAGTCAAGTTCTACAAACGTTTTGTAGACGATGTCCTCCTAATTTGGCAAGGTACCTTAGAGGAATTTACATGTTTCTTACACCATCTAGAAACTACTACCAGTTATTTGAAATTTACACTGGAAGCATCCACAAAACAAATTGAATTCCTGGATGTCACCTTGATGCTCACTGAGGAAGGAAAAATTATGTCCTCCATATATAGGAAACCTACTTGGACTAACACACTACTCCACTATAGCAGCATGCACCCTAGGCATATGTTCCCAGGAATAGTTAAAAGTCAGTTCACTAGGCTGACTAGACTTTGCCAGGAAAACACTGTTTTAGAAAAAGAATCTGACCTATTAGAGCAATTATTTTTAGATAGAGGTTACAATTTTAAGCTTGTCAACTCCATTAAAACAGTACTATACATACTACAGAATTTACACCACTTACTGTTAAGAAATACACTTCTTTTAAATATAAAAATAGCAATGGTAATATAAAAATACCATACATTTTAAAATACACCAGCGATGTAAAACGTTTGGAGACTGTTGTACGGAATAACTGGAATATCTTACAGACAGACTCATCAGTATCCAGTCTAGTGGGAAACTTTCCCTCCTTTTTATATAAGAACTGTCCCAATCTGAAACAAATTTTATGCAAAGATATTGTACCAAATATCTTGAAATCCACACAAGCAATGGGAACAGTTTCTTGTGGTTCCTGTACTAGGTGTAAAATGATTTGTTTAGATTCTACCTTTATTCATCCCACTCTAGGTTTTACTTACTACATTAATGTTGCTGCTACTTGTCAAACTAAAAACCTGGTTTATTTAGCAACCTGCACAAAATGTACAGCATTTTACATTGGGTTAACAAAAAGGAGGTTAACTGATCGTATATACGATCATTTATATGAAATAAAGAAAAAAATAGATACTAATGCACTAGCACAACATATAATAGAACATAATGAACATCATTTTCTGTTTAGGGTACTTGAAAAGATAGAAATAAATCCCAGAGGCGGAGATAATTTAAATAACCTAGCCCTAGCAGAATTAAAATGGATTCTGAAATTCAATGCTCATAGCCATCCAGGTTTGAATACTTCAGTCTCCATTAAACCTGTTTTAAATAATAGGAAACGTTAATACTACTGTTCAATTATTATTTATGTACACTTAGTTATATGTTTCTTTTATTAATGTTTATTCTTAAAGTTATGATATTACTCAAATAATTTAATATATATTTTTATAATATTTTATTTGCATTCCTTAGGTAAATAATATATTTAACTAAGTTTATATTAAATTATCTATCTGTTTTAATATATAGTTCTATACTTGGAGGTATGCTATATTAATTTAAATCATATTATTCTCACTTAAATAGATTTTGTTTATTAGTTTTAATGCAATGAAAACATTATGATATAAAATTCATTTATTTATTTATCCATTTATTTATTTATTTACTTATTTATTTATTTATTTATTCATTTATTCACTTATGTAATTTTAAACTGTATGGTCTTATTCCTTAGTATTACATTTTTAGCATTGCTATACATTTTTCAACTCTACAGTCATTTGTGCACCACTAGGTACGTTCATACTTCAAGCTGGTAGCACATTTCAATAGATTCCGCTTTGGACTCTATTTAAACTGAGATATATTTTAAAATGTTATACGTCATTTGATTTGAGTTCGGAGTTGCATTCTCTGATGTCTTAATAATTAGCTTTATAGTAAGACTTATTCAAGTATACGTAAAAAGTCTTATAATAAAAAACTTTTTGACTTGACTTGGGTTCAAAAAGACATCGACAGAACTCATACTCATTATGTAAACACAAAAGTTTTTTATCAATATATATATATTTTTAAAAAAATGGTTTATGATAATTTAATGAATATTTTTACACAGTTTTAAATAGTTACTATGAATAATTTATATCAAATGAATATATGCCTTGGTTACGATGGTAACCATTTAAACGCTTACACAGTGTTACACTCATCAGCACTTTAACGTCTAAAGTTTTCATTATATGTATTCTTTATTGTTTTAATGTTCTTTCTATTTGTGCTTTTTCTTCTTTATTCTAAGCATGAATTACCTGTTGAACTATGTCAAGTTCCTTTAATGTTTACTTGTCTGTTTAGTTATACTGCTAACCGTAAATGAGTTCTCTCAGGACTATTTGTTAGCTGTCAGTTTTCAGTTACACAGTGTTTTATTATTTCCAATCATTAACAAGCTTCATGACAGTTTGCTTTATCCATTATATTTACAATCCAGTATATATCTTAAATAATTTGCGCTAAATAAATGTAAGCTCTAGCCACGTTGGTAATTGTACAAATGTTTATTTAATACCATCTCTGTTAACATTTTGATACGCAAAGTTTTCTTTGCCTTTCGTTAAACGATGGACCAATTGTTGAAATATACTAAGTTCTATAAAGACCTAAATGCTTATATATTCATTTAGATGCACTGAGAATTATATATAAGTCTCTTTAGAAGTAGTGCAGCGTTTGCATTGTCTTTATTTATTTATTTAAGCGCAGAGTTGTAACAGAACTACATTAAGATTGTTTTTTAGCTTAAATTATTATACACACATATATAGATTTGTATTTTAATTTGCAAACTGCAACATGAGTTATGTGTAAAAAATTCATTGGTTTAGTACCTGTATTTAACATCACAACACCGTTTTCAACAGTTTGTTATTTGATTTTGGAAGCTATACATTGCCACTTTAAATGGTTAATGAGACACCCATTTACATAGAGTTTGGTTTCAATCTAAGCAACTTATGTTGTATATAAGCACTGTATTATAGAACTTTTATTTGTCTGATGAAGCGTGGCTGTGACCACGCGAAAGCGCTCACCCTTCAGCTATATTTATTACAATAAAGAAGAGTTTTCACTTTTGCTACGGCTGCCGAGAACTTTATTGAACTGTGGACTTGAAAAGCCTGTTTAACAGCAACCGTTCAGTATTTTAACTACATTGCGTTGAGATCAGGTTTCTGCTTTTGCAATTTTCTAAGTGTATAAGATGGATATTTGAAATTTGTCCCTATTTTTGGGACTGTATTCCCCCATTATTGGCTTCATCCAGGTTTTGTGCTAAGGTTGAGAGCTATGGTAAGAACTGAATTCACTGAATATATTTGGGGGCTATATTCCCCCATTACTGGCTTTGTCCGGGTGTTTTTTGCTAAGAGGCTGAGAGCTATGGTGAGAACTGAATTCACTGAATGTTTGGGGGCTGTATTCACCCATTATTGGCTTTGTTCAGGTGTTTTGTGCTAAGAGGTTGACAGCTGTGCTATGGTGAGAACTGAATTCACTAAATGGTAGCCATTTAAGTTTCTGTCTTCCTCTTTCACAAAACAGCTGATTTGGCATAGTGGTATGTTGCTCTGAGTGTTTTGCACAGGGTTCTGGGTTTAAGGCCTGGCAGTGAAATGTATGGTGGTAACACAGCATTTTATTCTAGCAACTTTCCAACATTATACAAGCAATGTTTAAAATGTGTCCCTAGTTTTTGGGCTTTTGTCCCCCCCACAATAAACTTTGGCTTTTTCCAGATTTCTTTGTGCTGCAAAGTTCAGAGATACAACTGAGTGAGTAGATTTTACAAGAAGCTGAGAACTGCAGGGAAGCAAAAGTTTAGTGCTGCTTATGCTGAGTCTGCTTGCATTGTTAATAACACAACAGGTAATATACTTGCTTTTGATGCAAAAGGCTGTGGGTTCTACTCCCACAGTAGATAGATGCATTTCTGATACTGTACTGTGTTGCAAAAGGGGAGGATGCAAAGATACCTAGTAACTATGAACCTGTTATCAGTTTGCCATCCATTCCCTATTGCAATATTGCTAGCTTATCATTTTTTTAGTGTAAGATAGGCAATTTATTCCTCAAGGATAACGGGCACTTTATTTGTAGATGAAATAATGAAATACAAAGTTGTTTGCTAGCAGCAACCTCTTCATTAGTTACATATCTCTTTAATGTGGAATTATTTAGATGACTTTTACTTCTTCAGAGATTGTGCACATGTACTGATACTGGTGGACTGTAGAAGTCTGAGTAGACTTTTATGATGGAAATGTTCTGAATTGGGCAGTTTTGCCATTACTGGTGCATGCATTTTGTTTCATTGTTTACTGGAAAATTTTCAAAACAATAAATTTAAAACACCCTCTAAAACTGTACTGTATTGTACAAGAAATATAATTTAATACAATCAAGAAGGTGTATGAAAGAGCATGTGTATGTTTCGTGTGCATGGGGCCTGTGATTTGAAAACAGCCCAAACCCAAAGTTAATCTGCCACTGGCAAAATGTATTTTCTTTGGATGTTTGTTTCAATGCTGTTTCAGTGATTGTGAGTTTTCAAGGGCAGAGAAGTTTTAATGCTAAGTCTGTTCTCACTGTGAGACTGCATTGCCTTGTTTAGGAGATATGATATCTATTACTGTTTGTGCTGTAAAATGCAAAATAAAACTTTTAAATGAAGTCCAAATCATTGCAGAAGTAAAGCAGTACGCACATTAGTGTTTATGGTAAATGGGGTGAAATAGCCAAGTAATAGTTAATTGGAATGGCTGTAGGGGGGGAAGCTCCATTCGACCACGATTTTGTGAGTGGGGAAGGGCAGCAAACTCAAAGACAGCCCCGGCTGAACTATAACTCTCAACTGTCCAGATTTTTGCAGAATGAATAGATTTTTGCTTCTTATTTTTCGTTTGTTCCTCATAAAATTTGTGGTTTTCTGTCAAATCATTTAGGAATTAAGTCACTAAATAATGACAGCACTGAGTTTCTGACTTCATAACCTTCAGAAAAATGCATGCTAAAGCAAGACTTGTTATTCGATCAACTGTCTCATTTTATACAAGAGCAATTTTTAGTACTGTTTATATGTTCCCCCCATATGTTTGGCCTTGTCTGAATTTCCTGTATTAACAGGTTGACAGGTACATGCAAATAAATTGCTTTATAGAATTAGGCATATCCAAACCTCTCAACTGTCCCCGATTTTGGCTCAAAATATTGCTCTTCCCCTAATAATCCCCCCGCAAAATGGCAATTTTGGAAGAAAACATGGAGGGTTTACAATTAATAAATAACTGTAATAATCAGTTATAGATTACTTTTATTTCAGAAATGCATGTAGATTATTTTATTTTGTCAGCTGCTCAAGTTAGCAGTACTAATATTAAAAAGTGTCCCTTCTTTGACAGGTTCCCAGCTGTATTGTGTGGCTATTTTATATTTTTGAATCACATTTTTGGTCCATTTTTCATAAAAGTGTGGGTTTTTTTTGGCAAATTAGTGGCAAATCATTAATGACTGAAGTTAGAAAATAATGACAGACATTTCTGTTTCAGATTTCATACCCTTCAAAAAAATCATACTAATGCAATACCTACTATTCTATTAGCTTTCTAAGTTTATAAGAGCAATATTTAAAAATTGTCCTTATTTTTGGGCCTTTGTCCCACTTCTATGTATGGCTTTGTCCAGATTTCTTGCTCTGAAGTTGAGAGGTATGACAAATGTGTCAGGGCCATCGCAGTCAGCCAGAGACATTTCAAATTGTGACATACTTGTTGCACCCCACTCCCCCATGTAGTGACTCTGGATGTGGCCAAGCAAGGCAAGGAGCAGTTATGCAGTGTAAATGTGCAGACTATCCCCCCATCCAAGGTAGACACAAGTACTACAATGGCTTTTCATCTGTTCTTATTTTGCAGAATGTTCTGGTTGCTGTCATATTTTTATACTGTTGATTTATGCTTATTATTATTCAGAAAGTGACTGTTGCTCTGTGTTTAAGTAGCAGTGCTTTAATGACCATCTGGTAAGCTTGTCTGAGATTGTAAGATGCAAGTAAGTTTTAATAAGCATACTGTTAAAGAATTGCCAGCATTGAAAGCCTTTCTGTTGTTGCCATGCAGAGAATACTTACATAACTAGATAACATATAAGCCTTGGGTATTGATGCATATGACAGTATTTGTAATAAAGGACAGGATTACATTATTTTAAGAAGCTCATTACCCTTGTTGGAGACTTCCAGTGATCTCTGAGGGCTTTACCCGTAAACTAAACAGAATGCCAATCTATCATGTATGGTCCATATCCTGTGCAGTAATCCTTTAAGCAATGTATGTTGAGCTTGTTTCTTGTTTGCTTTTCATTTTTTACTTTGATCATGTTTTCCCCATGAAACAAGTAGATAGTTGTTGTCAGGCAGCAGGTCTTTTTTGGATAAGAAACATTTTTACAAGTGGGGGTATCATAGAGATTGCTACTTTCAGCATGTTACTTGGTACTTTAATAAAGCTGAATATAAATTATAATTAGAACTGGAGTACAAGGAGAAGTGGTTTGAGTTGGGTGCTGCTTGTTATTCTTATACTTGATTTTGACTAGCATTCCAGTAATGTATTTAAAAAGTAATTTGTTTTTTCATGCCTCACAACCTTTTTGTTTCCATCTAGATATTAAGTAAGCTGTCATGCAGCCAATGGATTGAAATATGTTTTTTCTTTTACACTTCATTTTGTCTTGATTGGACTCTCATAATGATGGTTTGGCACCCAGGGCAGCATTTTTAATTAAAGTTACAGTTTTTGTGGTTTTGAACATAGTCCCTCCCCTTTCTAGTTGGCCAAACCCGTTCCCATTGACCCCACCCATTCAGCTGTCTCCTGCAGCCCCCCTTTGATTTGAAGTCACCAGCCACCACTGTAATGGACTGCATTTTGTCCCCAAAGAATTCAGCTGAAGAAACAAAATTAGAGACCAGTGTTGCTTTCCAAATGATGTGAAAGGCTGAAATACATAGCATTTGTACCACTCGAAAAAGCAGAGTTGGTGAAGTTGATGGATGATAGATCTTATTAGGCAAAAAGTATGACAGTAAACAGTAAAATTAAAAATTCAGAAATAAAATAGAACAAGATAAAATGGGGAAAGCAGATAAAATGCAACCAAAAATAAATAAATAACGTGGTCGGTTCAGCCCTAAAATCTTGAGCTGATATAAAAATTCAGAGTTTTCTTCAGTAATAAGTAAATCAATATATAAGTGAATAAAAGCAACAAGTGTCAATGTCTAACTTTTGCTTTTACTTACAATACAGAAGTTATAATTTATCAAAATCAAAAGAATACTCATAAAGCTAGCAGACTATATAAAAATGAATAAAAAAAACAAAAAATAACAAAGAATATAGATTTTTAACTTATTTAAATTAGTTATTCCGGAACTGATCTTCAGATTATATTTTTATGGTTCTGAAGAAGACCATATGAGTCAACTTAGAAGCAGAGTAATTTGCTGCAACATTTTTTAGTTTTTTTTTCTTTGTATAAGAAGTTACAATATGAAATAAAATTTTGGAAACTTCAGGTATTTTGCATCAAAAAGTGAAGATAGAAGAAAGTAGTCAGGAAAAAAAAAGAATTTGTGAAGAAATGTCAAGATATTTGCAGAAGTGAGAAAAGGAAGGAAAATAAATCTGCAAATATTGCAAAGAAAAATAGAACATAAATTGCTGGAAATGTAACTAGAAGATAAATGAAAATACTGTGATTTAAAAATGTGTAAAGAAAAAATCTGCAGTTCTTTTTCTCTCAAGAAATACTAGTCCATTTTCATCCACCTAAAATAATTTAAACTTAGGCAGCTAGAACCTCGGTTTAAAGTTTAATATTAAGGATCTGATTTTTTTTTTTTTTTTGCAATTCAATTTCTATTCAATTACTTTTGAAGGAATGGAATTAAATTTAATAAATAACATGACCAAATAAATGACAATATGATTATTAATACAGTATACATGATCATAAACTTCACTAAAATGCATTAATTTGGCACGGTGTGTGCCTGGAAGATGCTGACATTTGTGCACTCACTGACACCTGGTTTAAAGTTGTGGAAAGCACCCCAGCCTTATCAGGTTACTTGTCCTACCATACTTTCAGACCCCAAACAGAGGGTCACAAAACCAAAGGAGGTGGAATTTCAATAGTTATCCAAGACATACACACTTCCAGGGTGGTACAACAGTATGATGCTCAGGAGACACTCCTGGTGCAGTTAACTGTTGGCAAAACACCTATTCAAATCATAGCTAGCTACAGACCCCCAACCATGACTCAGGAGGCCCACTCCACCTATCTGGACTTACTTGAATCCATCAAGATTAGAAACAGTAAAATAGCACTAACAACTAAAGCTTGGACTAAACCACAAAAATAAATAGAAACAAAAAGTAATAGTCCAAACAACAAGGCTGAGGGCATTCAAATAAAATCACCCCTTTTATTACAATGGATAAGCACTTTCATCAACGTGCTTCATCAGATCCTAAAAAATAGACATAAACAAAAATCTTTTAAACCTAAAAGAACCAATCAAAATATACAAGCAATTCAAACAATTAATGACATAGAGACTGTGCCTTTAAAGCTGATTTTAAAGGCACAGTAAAATTAAGTCCTTGTGATTTATGTGCTTGTAAAATAGCAATCCATTTCATCTCTGTCAGTTCAGTCTTATTGGTTAAATCTCCTCCTCTTATGCCATTACTAACTGTTTCCACTACTGTAAATCTAAAAGAGTGCCCTAAATTATCTTGAATATGTTTATAAAGTATATTAAGACTATTATGTCTTCTGATGTCCCCTAAATGTTGTAGGACACACTCTTTAAGTTTCTTATTAGTCTTACCTATATAAAACAAACTGCAGGATGTAGAAGTAGCTAAATAAATTAAGTTATCTGTCTTACAGTCAGCGTAAAAATTAAAAGTGTAGTTTTTAACAGTAACTGGGTGAATTAATGTATTTGTATTCGACAGTGAGTTGCAGGCTTTGCAAGACCTGCATGGAAAAGTACCAAGCCTAGTTACCTTTGTGTTCATCATTCTAAATGGTTTATAACAAAGTTCCCTTCTGAGTGATAAATTATTTCTAGAAATAAAACTGGGGGTATCACCTGCTATTTCCCTGATGCATTCATCTGAGCGTAAAATGGACCAATTGTGCTTAATAATGTTACATATGGAACTAATGTTGCTGCTATACGTTAAAGAAAAGCCACAATGAGGTTTATTTTGATGGTTAACTCTTAGATGGTTATGTTGTCTGTGCAAATAGGGCATACCAGTAGTAGATCTTAAGAGATTGACCTCTTCTAATTTGTTGTTTATGTCCAATGGAGAATATCCCCTCCTAATAAACTCATTAGTCAAGTTAACAGCAGCTTGTGCATAATCACCATCTTCAGTGTGTAGGCGAGATAAATGCAAAAACTGTCCCTTTATGACATTATTAAAAATTCTACCTGGATGCATACTACTTCTTGAGGGAATATTATTATTTCTACACTCTTTCCTAACCAGCATGGAATCAATCCTGTTGTTCTGTCCTAACACCAGAGTTGTATCTAGAAATTCAGTGAATTCACTAGAACAATGCATTGTAAATCTAAATAAGAGCTACTTGTCTCTAAATAATCAATAAAAATCAACTGTGGGTATGACCCACCCCACAAAATAAAAATATCATCAACAAAATGCTTATAATAGAGAAGAGAACTTTTAAACTGACGATCCAAGAACACCACGTTGGCTTCCCAATTAGCTAATACCAGATTGGCATAGCAATTGGTGCAGGGTGTGCCCATGGCAACACCTTGCTTCTGCTAATAAAACTGACCATCAAAAACAAATACATTGTGTTGTAAAATCAAATCTAATAAAACACATATCAATTCAATATGCTCATGTGTCAGCTCATGCAAGGATGCTAAAAATTCACGTATAGAGTCAACTCCAAAATCATTTGGAATAATAGTAAATAAACTATTAATGTCCATAGTCTCAAAGAGAAAATGCCTATCCTTAAAATCTGGATGACTTATAAATTCTCCAAGAGTCTGAAGAAAATCCTTTGTGTCTCTTAGCACTGCAGGAGCTCTTTTAAGAAAAGGTTTAAGTTCTTCCTCGACAAAAATGGATAAAGGCTCCATCACCCAACCACTTCAAGCTACTATGGGATGTATAGGAGGATGTATTCTCCTTCTATGTATCTTGGGAAGCCCATGTAGGGAGGGGCTAATGGGAAATTTAACATACATATAATCAAACTGGTCCTTCGTAATCATGCTCGTAAAATTAAATAAAGAAAATATTTAAAAAAGAAGGATTGCTTCCTACAGTGTTTATACAAAGCATACAGATCATTTTCACAAACCCTAACAAATGCGTCTATATTAGGAGGCAACTGAGGGTTAAAACAACTAGGTTTCTTTAGCATTACCTGTGTAGTTTGCGCATTCTCATTGAACATAAGTTTAAGAGTCAAATCTCTACCGAACGTCCGCTTTAAATACACGGTCTCTATATCATTAATTGTTTTAATTGCTTGTATATTTTGATTGGTTCTTTTAGGTTTAAAAGTTTTTAATTTAAGTCTATTTTTTAGGATCTGATGAAGCAAGTTGGTGAAAGCGCTTATCCATTGTAATAAAAGGACTGATTTTATTTGAATGCTCTCAGCCTTGTTGTTTGGACTATTACTTTTTGTTTCTAATCCATCAAGATTCAACCCTCTACCCTGATCCTGGGTGACTTTACCCAACCATAGAGTGGAAGACCTATTCTAGCTCAAACACGAACACCCTGAGATTCCTCGACTTCATCAATGCCAAAGCATTGGATCAGCTAGTTGACACCCCACAAGAGGTGAAAATATCCTGGTCCTGGTACTAAACAACAAGAGTAGCCACTGTACCACCCCTACAGTGTCATCCTCCTAGATAGGATCCAACCATAAAGCAATCACTTTCAAAGTCACCATCCCCCCCCCCCCCCCCACCAGGGTCAAACAAAAAAACTTTTCCAAAGATGACTACAAGCTCCTGAGAGCAGGTATAAGCAGCTTCATAGCCACCATCCCTTCAGTTGGAACAAGCACTAATGTCCAAGTCTACACCAAAAAGCTATATGAGCACCTATATAGCTGCATGGACTCAGCAATATCTTACAGGACCAAATCATGTGGACAGCAGCAATAAACAGACTCTATAATAAAAGGAAAATTTGATGTCCAGGACCAAGAAGGAGCAAGTGCCAAGTTGGAAGCAATCTCTCCTTTGTCTGAACAAGCAAATAAGGTCACTGGTGAAATCCTCTAAGGCTAACCTTGAGTCAAAATTGGCAACATCCACTAAGGACAATCGCAAGACCTTCTTCACATATGTCCACGTCTCAAAGGAAACTCCCAAATCTGGTCTGAACTGATGGTCAAGAATACCACATATGCAAATGCCATAGATATAGCCAACCTGCTAGCAGACAAATTCAGTGAAAACTTCACCCCCTGTCCCCCAATCAGTAAACCAGGACATCCCCAGCACCTGCCCCCTCCCCTCATCACCAGGGAGTAGGTTATTAATGCCCTCTCAAAGGCAAAAAATACAGACTCCATAGGACCCGACAACATCCCTGGCTGTGTCCTACATGAACTCACACAAGAGCTCTCAGCACCACTAGGCACCATATTCAAACAAAGCCTGTGCACCAGCTTCATCCCAGCAGAATGGAGGACAGCCACTGTCATCCTTCTACACAAAGGTGGAGCGTCCACTGACCCAGGCAATTATAGGCCCATCACTCTAACTAGCCTGATCTGCAAGGCCATGGAACACCTTATCATGGACCTTATAAACAAGGACATTGGCAACCTACAAATGCTTGATCCCACACTGTTTGTTTTTGTCAAAGCATGATCATGCCTGTTAAACTTGGTTGCCTTCTTCAAAACAGTCACCAGAGCCATGGATGAAGAGAAGACAGTGCACAGTGCCTACCTTGACATAGCCAAATCTTTCTACACTATTCCCCACTTGGGCATAATAGATAAACTCTCCCAGTGAGGCATCAACCCATGTTACCAGATGGGTAGCTAACTGGCTCACTGTTAGAACCCATTCAGTCAAAATAAGCAGTCTTGGGGCCTCTACTGTTTGGGATATACTTTTCTGAGGTGCAAGCCAAAACCAGTGATCTGTGGCTGACCAAGTTGGCAGATGACTGCAAGCTGGGCACTGTCATAAATTCCCCTAGTGATGTGAACATCCTCCAAGAGGGCCTTACCCAAACTAATGACCGGTGCCAGAAGCATAGCCACAAACGGAATGCCAAGAAATGCATCATTATCCCCTTTTGGGGAAAATGGTGTCCCCACTAATTATCACATTAACAATAATGTACTAAGCATGCAATCAGTCGTGAGGGACTTGGGCACCCAGGTTGATAGCAACCTGACCTTTGACCACCATGTTGCCTCCATTGTATGGAGGGCTTTCTACATAGCCCACCTCATAAATAAGGGTATTTCATCCAGGAACAAGGAGGTCATAACATCCCTGTACTCCTCCCTTGTCAGACCCATTATCGAGTACAATGCCCCCGTTGGCATGCACCTTGCCAAGCACATGCAGCACTTGGACAGACCACAGAGGTTCCTGAGCAGGAAAATCCAGGGTCTCAAACACCTATCCTATACAGATAGGCTAAAATCCCTGTCCCTCTACTCAGTCTCATACAGACTGCTCAGAGATGACCTGTGTCTGACATACAAGGTCATCTCAGACTCAGCCTTGATGGAGTTGCTGCATATCCGTAAGTCAAACTCCACTCATTCAACCTGCACACAAGGTCTCAACCTGGTCTGTGACATTAACAGAACTTGTTGGATAAAGTTGTGTCCCAAAGACTCCCCTACCTGTGGAACAGACTCCCTGTCCATCTCAAGCAGAGTACTTCACTAGCCCTCTTTAAGAGGAACCTGGACAACTGAATGGGAAAGAGAAACTATACCCCTGGGATCCCAAGTGAGTCCCTGCTGGACAGGGAAAACAGAGTCTGACTTTGTGGGAGCATGGGTGAAATTCTTGCCTAGGCTTATAAGGGCCTCCAGTCAATAGCCTAATATCATCATATGAACCTATGAATAAGTCTATTGCATTAATACTGATACATTATTCTTGTACTCAACACATCAACAAGGGGTTAACTAACATTTATTTATAGGGGATATAAAGTATAAAACAAATAAGTGTGACACAGAAGTTTAAGTTAGTGTAAATACTGTAGAGCAGACATAGTACTTTGAATGACTGAATGAATTAAATGAGTCAGCATCTTTCAGAAATCATGATCATCTTTTGACAAAAGTAATACAGGCATACAAATGTTGTGCAATAGAAAAGTATAATTCTTTTTGTACTCTGAGAGCAGTGCTGCTAACCTGATTTGCGCTGCTGAAGGCAAAGTATCAGCACATGTGCAATCATATCTCAAAGTGTTGAACTTATTGTGCTAATTAGCAGTACTCCATGTTGCTCTCTGCTGTCTTCCATGCAAAGATCTGTACAAGACAAGCTTCACAACAGGTAGCAGGCACATTCAGGTAGCAGCAGGATAATGATGTGTTAAGTAAAGGTCTAGCCAAGTTTTACAGCCACAGTAGTCAGACAAAACACCATGAAACATGTTTTCAGTCATTGTATTGAAACAATTTCAGCAACCTGGGAAAAACATGTACATCTGGGTATTACAACACATAAAAAGTCATAATTGTGAGAGTCAATATTTGGCACTGATTTTAGCAAATGTGAATGTATGTAGTTATCTTTATTATCCTATTGACAACCGTAGTGCGTCCAACTATGCATCTTGTTTAAAATTATATTAAACTGAATAAAAATAGTTTAGCACAATGACACAAAGTGAGACAGAGCAATACAGACAAAGGCAACCAAATGCAAAAATATTGCAATACCCTGTGTACTTCCATTTAGCCTTCTTTGCATATGTCGCCCAGCATCAGATATTGTGCAAATGCAGAGGTGGAAGAATAACGATACAGAAGGGAGATGGTACATCAGCAGGGTGACATGGAGGCAGGGATAGAGTTGATTATCTCTGAAGATGGATAATGGTGACTCTCAACAAAATGTAACCAACAGGTACACCTAAACTAGTGAACCAAAACCACTCAGTAACACTTAGCTAATGGATGGATTAGACACTTGAAATTCTTCACAAATCTGTCTAACCATTTGGCCATTAGCTCATCACACCACAAAGGAATCACTGCTTCACAAACTTAATATATCACTATTGAAGAACATTGGCAACTTATTGAAGAAGGAGGGGTCAATATAGAGAGCTAGAGAAAGATGCAGGGAGAAATAACAACAATGTGTGTTGTGGGATATGTAGGAACACCTGTATGATGTGTTAGCCTTACTTATTCAATCATTATTAATCTGTCATGCTCTGTCCAATAAACTGATTGCTATAGGTACAAATAAGGGTTGGGAAAGTGCAATAAACATGAATAACTAATCAAGATAAGGATGGCTTAATAGGCCTCCCTGCTAGGGCTGCACTGCTTTTGAAGATGATGCTTTGCTGCACTGTTCCAGTGTTATGTTAAGGAAATGTGGTTATATGGACAGAAATTCAGATATCTGCAATAAAATATATATGAATATAATACATCATGAAGAAATAAATTCATATACGGCTGTTATCAAACCCATAATATTACGCCAAAACATCAGGCTACAAAGTGAGTAATTATCTCAACATGAGGAAAAGAAATATGGCAATGTCGGTAAAGCTGCTGCCCACAGCTGGAGCAACCAAAATCCACGAGTTAAAAAAAATTAAAAAATACAACACTTTATATGAAAAATGTAAAATAACAAAATTAGGTCTTTTGTTCCTTAAATAAGAAACTTGATCAGACCACATTCCTTTTCTTCACGTCGTTTGTGGAACTGTTTTTATATTGTAATTATCTCAAAATGTCACATTGGAAATCCTAATGTAGTACATCCAGCAGCCTAAGAATTGTTCAAATTTATTGTAAACAGTACTGCCTTCATTATGGCTTTACTCTGCATTATCATAATGCTGTGGGTTAAAGCACATTTGTGCAATAGTAACTGGACCACTGCAGATTAAACTGAACTCTTCAGCTTTTGCATTAAGAAGTTAAACAGCATTCACTGTCACTCAGCATTGCTGCATTATGCCAAACTCACTGAAAAAGATGAGGACATAAAGTGAAGGCTTTGCCATACACCATTTCTGGCCATGTATGTTCTGCGTGAATCTATTTTTTGACCAGATTAAATGCATGAAAAAGGGGGTTGATAGGACAGTAGTGAAAATGGAGCTGAGAAGCAGGGGTTAGCACACACGGAAAAGAATACAGGAATTTGAAGGAGCATCATGGGAGAGCACCATAGCTATCCACTTCTTCAAAACATAAAAGTACAGTTGTTTAGAGTTTATGACTTTGCAGTGATGGGTGACAACAATAGAATAATTTTGTATGGCTAACTGTGCATCATTTTTTGCGGGACAGGTGCCCATTTATTGGGGGGGGGTAGAGAAATGTTGGGGAAGGTGCTTAGGAATGAGAGGGTCAGGTAGGTAGGGTAGGTTAGTAAGCATCCACAGACATACAGGACATACAAGACAGACTGGGACAGTGATGGAGACAAAAGGTTGAGGGGCACCATGATTGTGGATGGGTAGGGGACTTTGGAGGCACACACATATCCAGCTTGAAAACAGTGAGACTGTAGTCTTCACCCTCAGAACTCTCATTGCTGTATGCTGCAAAGACTTCCTCAGTTAGTGCTGGATGTGGCATCATCTTTGCAATCTGACACATGACCTTTTCAACCCTGCCAATATGTGTACCAAGGCCCCTCTCCATTATATTCTCCACTATCTCTGGGTGACAAAATCTCCACATCCACTGTTCCTGGAGGGTACCACTTCACCAGCTGTCAGGGCAGAGCTACCCAACACACTTGGAGCAGGTAGGGCAAAGTTTATGGATGCAACGCTGACAGGTTGTGCACTTGAAGTGCTGGGTGTCTGTACTGCCATCTGTGGAGGAATATCAGGCCGAGCTGTGGTGGTCAGTGTACCTCTCTGTGCTAATTATTAATTTTCTTCAGCAAGTTATGCAAACAGTTAATAAATTATAATCCCTCCAGAAAAAGAGAGATAAAGAAAAGGTGGGGGAGACAAAAAAGAGATAATTAGATGCATGAAATGTCACAGTAATGCATATTTTAAACAAACTTGGTTTTGCAATACATAAACAATTATGATAATTTACTATTGCACACCTTTACAGCATCCATATATGATGGAAAGGTATTTATGTGTCATTAATAAACAAACGTCACTGTTCTTATATAAGAAATTCTGAACTTTAAATTACTAATTACAATTACCATAATGTAATTCTTCTTAACAGACTGCTGTTAAGATCATAAAAATAATTAGCAATTTAAAAAAAGAATGCTACTTCTGGGCACTGATATATTTATATATTTATTATATATTTAGTTTTGTGTCTGTTTTCTGTTTTATCTCAAATAGAGATATGGCACCTAAGAAGAAATCTGTACACAGTAAACCAAGATATAGTGATGGAGAAAATGAGTTCATTATACAGGCCTCATGTCACCATGGAGCTTTTCTGTTAGGGAGAGGTAGAGGTGACCAGTCTGCCTGAGACAGGATATGGCAGTAGGTGGTTGATGACCTTAATTCTGTCAGAGAGCATGGGACAACCTATTCCCAGATAAGATGGCAACTGACATAATAACCTGTGCCTGCCATAGGTCCCCTGCAATTGCCTGGGAACAGGTGGCTACAGGGACGGTCCTGCTACCAAACCACCACTAAATGAAATTGAGAAGTTCCTGTCCACATCAGAGATCATGACAGCTTGTCAGAGGGTTCTACCAGAATTCTTGATGTTGGTGCAACTGTGGATGACAGGCCCAGTATGTCACAAGCAAACTTTCCATGTATGCAGGAAGTAAGTGTCATTCTTATATCTTTATATGCATACATCTAAGTTGTCTGACATATATAATAGCAAGCAATAACTTTGAGTCAAACTACAGTCATACAGAAATAGTGGTTTCCTTTGGGTTTAAGTGGGACAGCCAACTGTTGACTTTTTATGAGAAACTTTTTTTAACTCATTTCCTCCAATTGAGCTCGGGCAGTTTGTGCTGAAACTTCCAATGGGCAGAGACTAAATGCAGTTCAACAAAAATGGGTTGCTTGAACGTGTGTTCTACCAACACCCATAATCTCGAACTGAAAATATATGACTTCATATTAGCGAAAGTGAGTACACATTCAAAAATATGAAGTCAAAATTTTGAACTGAGATCATGGTACCTTGCGGATCAGGAAATGTTTCCTTTTTCTCACTTTAGTGCGATCTCAGAGTTGTGGTATAAAATATGCAGGGGGTGCAGGGGAGCTTGACCCCCCCCCAGGGAAAACATTAACAGTAACACGGACTTTTGACATTGGAATTTCTGGTGTTCGAATGTCAATTTAACATGGTTACCATTTCCAACATTTTGGTAATTCGGTATTACTAAAGTCAGATAAAAGAGTCAGTAGTTTTGTTGAAAAATGTTTTCATTTTCAACATTTTGATAGTAAACCTTCATAGACATCTTATAATATCTCACCAATCACTCAATTAAGTTACACACACACACACGCACACACACACACACACACACACACACACACACACACACACACACACACACACACACACACACACACACACACACACACACACACATACACTTTTAGCAGCATTTTGTTCATCTATTTGAGAGCTTTCATGTGAGGCTAACCAGTTCTGTCTGTGCTACTTGGTTGTCAAGATATTTTGGAAGAACATGAAATTTATGATAATATAAATACATACTATATGAACAACAATTAATAACCCTTTGCCTGCACTACACAGAGGTCAGCTCTCAATACAGTTGTCTTTGTCATTGTGTAAGCTTTTAGATGATTTTTTTTTAAATTCTTTGTATGTAGCATGGTTTTAGAATTACTGATGCAAGTAATATTTGATGCCTACAGGCATCAGTAGGATGTAACTGCAAAAACACCTGGAGATGTCACTCTGATATAATGAGTTAATCTGCACTTGTGAAGAGGACTGTTCTTTTTTTTCTTGTTTCATTTGCATTGTGAAACTTAACAGACTTCTCTCCTTTCCATTCCTCTCATGCAGGCACTTTTGGGTTGCAGGCTGCCAGCCCACCTGCACATGGTAAGCACACATTTGTTTATTGTTACTGCTGTATATAATATGTTCAGGTCTATGTGGTAGTAAGGTTTGCATAGCTTTAGCATTTGTTAAGCAGTTTAACAAATCTTTATTATAAGGACAACATGTGATCACTTTTACTTTCCATTTTTCTGTTTGTTGTGTTTATTACTTGCTATTATAGGGGATCCTGAAAGTAGCAATGCGATACTCCTATTACATGATGTCAGAGTATCTGCAGCTTATGATGATGATGATGGTGGTGATGAACAAACATAGTCTGGGGGTTCAGATGGTGAGTCTGACACTGAGGTTGGGAATCCCTCATCCCCTGCCCATATTTCAAACACAGTCAGTATGCCTTGCATACCCAGGCCACAGGCTGAAATTGACACAGTTTATCAGGCTACTGTGGTTACTCCAACTGCATAGCCAGTTGCTTCTCCTGGTAGCCATTATGAGGGTTGGTGCCACACAAGAGGGTTAGTAGGGGTGCTTGAAGGAGGCCTGCTGTCCACTCTCCTTCTGAAGCTGTTGTGTCATTAGGTGCCACCAGACATATCTGTAGGGCTGTAGTGCAGGCACAGGCACATTCAACCCTGTTCTTGGAAAAGGTAATGTGACTACTAAATATCATGCATTCTGAGTGAGTGAGTCTTTGAACCAAGAGGGAAACTCCTTAGACAAGAAGAATGACACACTGGACCAGGAAGTTCTGTGACAGATCATCTGTTGGGGGAGGGTGGGGATCCGTATAGCCAGAAATCTGCTCCAGCTTCTGGTGTTAGCAGACATGGCCATTCAAGATCCTGCTCTGGCAGTGATGCTACACCCACTGCTTCCTCAATGCATGCAGTGTCCACACCCAGATGTGGTAGGCCACGGGATTGTGGTTCTAGCCATAGTCATAATGACGTCTCATCAAGCAGACATCAAGCATGTTCAGGTCATACCCCGACTTCTAGCCAGGGCCATGGAAGTTGCGGTGCAACTCATGGCAGAGATGGTTCTTATGGTCTGGGATGACAATGCTGAACTAAGCAGTCTACCATGCATGGCTCACACCTGTCCAAGATACCATGAGGTGTTGCTAGTGTTCACGGAGACACATACATATTGAAAAAATAATTCACTGTCCATCCCACTTTACACACATGCAAACTATATAAACAGTACTGCTGACTGCTATACATCTGTTGTTACTGGCCCTGAACACTGTATACTCTGAGAGGTGCATGTGTTTCTTACTAGCGCACACTCACTTCTTTGGTGTCAGCCCCCCCCCCCACCAACACCACCACCATGTGCAAATGATGATGGCTATGCCCTGCCCTTTGTGACTTAGGGTTGTATATAAGTCTGATGAACATAGTGGATAGCTGATGCTTGCTTATTCACAAGACTGAATTTATCAATATCTATTCAACAGCTAAAGTTGTTGATTTCTTGTTCCTAATATTTTGTGAAAGGAATACTTCTATATTGTAGTACCGCATCTTATTTCAGTTAGTATTGTCATTACAGCATTGGCAGTTTTAGGTACTTCAGTCTTACTTCTTGGCATAACTGTACAAATGAAGGTATAATTGACCTATCCCATGTTTCATGGATGGTGGTCAACTGAAATGTTTGATGCAATTGATTGGTTATAACACATAACTGTACGTTGCAAACAACTTACAGAGGCAATATTACTTAACATAACTGTACACCTCAGACAAAAGGCTCTTATCAGGGCCGTATATTTCCATATGTTAGTAATCAGTTATACAACGTGTGTTTTCTTTTCTTTACAGGTTCCACACTTACCTTGTCATTACTACAGTTGTGTCCTTGGGGGTTGTTCCTGTCTAATTCTATCAGAGCACAGCCATTACATGGTTAAGTAAAGGTTAGGGTGTCTGATAGGCACCAGTTTTACTATGTGTATATACATGGGATCCTAGGCTTTGAGCTATATAGGGAGTGTGTGTGCTATCCTTTCCCTCTTAGCCAGATTGAGGATGAACTATCCATGCCTCCATCTGCAGCTGGTGTTTCTCCCTCAGACTCATCATCTGTACCTGTTGCTGTTGATGCTGGTCATGTCTGTGATTCTTGAAACTGTGGTCCTGCCCCTTGCTGTCCATTTTGAAGCTGTTTCCTGAAAATTATATTGTGTAAATTGGCATAGACTGCAAGTATTTTGGCACAGCTGCTTGTGTCATACTGCAGCACACCTCCTGATGTGAGCAGACACCGGAACCTTGATTTATGCAAAACAAACACATACTGTATGATATTCCTAGTCTGAGCATGGGCTTCATTGTATCCTTGCTCAGTGGGGTTGTGAGGGTTTCTCATAGATGTCATGAGCCAGGGCTCCAGTGTATAATCTGCACCCCCCCAACTTGATGTCCTTGAGGACCATCAGCCCTGGAAAACCTGGTGTACAGTTCACAGGTGTGTCATATGTATAAGTCTTAGACACTGCCAGGGTTACCTGCACAGATACTACAGCTTGTCCCTTGGGTATTCCAGACAACCTGAAACTTTTTCTATTGATGTACCTCCCTCCATCCCTATTCCCCAGGTGTGGCTTTTATTTGCATGTGTGTGCAATCTATGCCCACATAACTACAGGGATGTGTGGTATTCCAAAGAATTCCTGCATCATTCTTGGTCTCTCCTATGGTGTTCATGGGAAACAGATATTCTCTCTTGTATGTAGCAGCATTGCATTTAAAAACTGATGTAATATTCTAAAGGCTGATACATGTGTGTGCAATCTCTGCCCACAAAACTGCAGGGAAGTGTGCTATTGCAAAGAATTCCTGCATCGTTCTTGCTCTCTCCTGTGGTGTTCATGAGAAACAGATATTCTCTCTTGTATGTAGAAGCATTGCATTTAAAAATTAATATAATATGCTAGAGGCAGATGCTTGTGACACCCTAATTTATCCCCTGTAGGCCTCTAGAAAATACCAGTCACTAGTATACGTAATGCTACACATACCGTTGTTTTCACTTAGGTTCATAGATTAGTACTAAGCTAACTGCCCTTATGGGCCATTTTACGCTTAGCCAATTAACCCATATGAAAATCAAACCCTGCACCTTGTGTTTGTAAGGCAAAAATATTAACAATTATGCCAACCCCCCTCCCTGGGCTCTTTATGATTTCCCTGTGGTGTGAGGCCGGGGCTGCAGAGTTTGCATATTTCATCCAGTATATTTCCCCATCCACCCTGTATCTCTCAAAAATTTCTGTTTCATGCAGTCCATGACAAGTTAAATGGGATCTAAACACCCTTCTTCTTGCCCGTGGTCTGGCAGCAACAGCAGTACCCAGATTTAAATCCTGTTGCACATACAGCATAATAACAGCAGCAGCAACACCTAACATATTTTATTTTTCTAAGTGTAGTCGTGCTTGTATTCCAAAGAGTTTTGGTATACATGGCAAAAGCCTACACTGAATGTACACAATTGCTTTATAGCTTCCTGAATAGATCTACCACATTGGGTTAGTTAATTAGCATGCACTTCAGTTCTTTATGTTTTCATTAGGATATTCTGTCATTTATCCATGTTTGGCAGTTCTATACATTGTGTAGAACCACTTAATGAGCACCAAATAATTCACAATCATGTTAGCACCAGCATGATTACTACACTTTTTGTATCTCTTTATGTATCTAGCCCACCGTCTTACAAACAGATTCAAAATGTAGTATTACAGATTACTTTTTATGTTATAGTTTAGCATTATATCTGGTTTCCACTGTGGAGGTTTATGACTTCTGGTGAAAAATGAGGCTCAGAACAAGGTGCAGGGTAAATGTCTAGTAAATTGCCATTACATCAGATGTGATAAAGGAATTAATATTTAGACAGGCAAGGCACCATTTCTTTTACTGCATATAGGGTGAGGATGGCTCCCTGTTAAAAGCAATAAACTCTATAGTGGGTTCCAACACTTCAAAAAATTAACTACATTTGTACAAGAAATAAAGAAAGAAAAGAAAAGAAAAGAAAGAAATTTACTACAAAAGTTTGTATGTGAGGTATATCAGTTCTCCAGCCTTATACTACAAAGTTTAAGTAAATAGGGACAAACGTAGTGCACTATTAAAGTTAAAACTAGAGACATATGCAGAAAGACTCTCCCTTTACCTGCTGTATTGCTCCTTGTTTTGAAAAAATCCATATAGAGACAATCTATCAATCCAAATATAAGGCAGCAAATTGCAAAATCCACCGTGTCATATTAAAATAATTTTAAATTCATTTGCTAAACCAGGCAAACCCATTAAGAACAAGTTTTTTGGTTCATGGATGACCCAGGAGTACTGGCCAGTTAAATGACTTAAAACATTCCTTTCAGAAAGAAAACAAATGTTGTGCATTGCTTGAGATGTGGAATGAAAACCTTGATGGAAATTGGAGATGGCAGCTAAGTACACTTTGATCACTGAGTAACTAGAGTAAAGTCAAAGAGTAAGGGAAGAACAACTGTAACACTGAGGGAAATGGAGCAGAGAAAGGATCCAATCTCTGTTGACATGCTCAAAATGAATGTTTTCCATTTATTTTTTTAGAGGCTGCAAATATACTCTCTCTGCAAAGTGGAAACATTTTTGATTACCCTGGAAATGTCTACAGGATCCCCTGGCCATCACTGGATCTGGAGAAAAGCATCTTGTCAATATGTAGGAAACAATGTTCAGATGGATAGGGTAGGAGATCCATTTAGCAATCTAGAAGTCAAAGCTGCTTCTTAATATGAGGCCATAATATGGCGAGCCAAATTTGCCTCAGCCAAAAGGGATATGAGGATGGCTGAAGCCTTGAACAAGGATGTTTTCTGCAGAAACTTTGTCATTAGTGGTAATTAGGGGAAGTTATACAGTAGTCTGGGTGGCAACTGTTAAGCCAGAATGCCCCTTAATGAGTGTTCCCATAGAGGCATGAGAGCAAAGAGGCTGATTCATTTGGTGTTGGTATGCAAAAAGGCTACAGCAAGGCTGGTCCTAGCAGCAAAATATTAGCTGTGTTAATCATGGTTTGAGGGACCACTTGTGAGGCATCGGTATGCATCTGCTGAGCCTGTCCATTAGACAGTTGTCACATCCCAGATTGTGTATTGCTGTTGGTGAGCACTGCAAAGACAAACACAAAACACCTAAGGGAGCAAAGCTTCAATCTGATATAAAAAAATATATATTATTGCAGATGCAGCTCAAGACCCTGGTACCACACCTACCAATACTTAAATATGCCAATACCACAGTCACATAACTAATGGGGAAACATAACTCTAAAAACGTGGAATGCAGTTGGTGTTGTATTAGAGGAAGTGACAGCAATTATTTCTTATGAGAAAATGTAGCCAGCAAATTGCGGGCCATTCTACTTTTCACTGTTGAGTTACAGTCTTAGCCACTTCACATTTAATGACCTGTGGAGAAGTCATTTTGTACCAGATCAAGGGGCTTTGAAATGGTCAGTGCCTTTTTTTTTTTTTATTTATTTATTTTTTTTGCCACAAGTAATGATCATGACAGTGTGCTGCAAGAACACACTGCTATTTATTTGGATTTTTAGGAGGGTTGTATGATACTAACCATACTGGTTAGATTATGAGTTTGTTTCTAGACAAGCCACTATAGCATATTTGTTTGTTTTTTCCCTTGTTTGCTTGTTTTCTGATTTGCTAACTAGGTAAGTAAATTGGTCTGTAGACTCCTTTAGCCATAACCCGGGTTACAAAGGCAAGGGTAACTATAACATATATATGGCATTCAGTATAATACTATCAGTCAACATGTTGTGGGATGTGAAAGGAAACTGGGACACAAGAGGAAATAAATGCAGCCATGGAGAGGGCCTTCTAAATTCCACACTGACAGCAACTGGAAATCAGGACTTGAACCCTAAAGCTGTAAGGCATAGATCTTACAATTAAGGTACCATACTACCACAGTGCTCATTTTTGCACGCTAGTCTGTATTATTATTTATTTGTTTATTTATTTATTCCAGTTTGATGACCGGGGAGGTCCACTGGGCTCGGGGAGCCGGTTTTCAGTGGAGGCCCAGGGGAGAAAAGCTCTGCAATACATAGTTTAGTTAACATGAAATTAAATTACAAAGAATCTTTGCTTTACATACTTAGATACAGGTAATATTCAGAAAAGGAGAAAGAACAAATTGCAATTTTGTTTAGGCAAGAGAGACAGGCATACAGCATCGTGACTACATATTACAGTTTAGTTGTTTTTTACATTCAACACTTGTGAGCATGGTTAGCTTGGTGTAAAAGTTAGCCAGGAGAATAAGCAGAGGAGAGCTTGAGAGGTATGGGGGAGAGTACAGTTACATTTCCTGTTTGAAAACAGATAGGAATGAAGTTGAGTTTTAAAGTTTTCAAAGTTATCACAGGTCCTCAGTGAAGAAGGGAGGGAATTCCATTGTTTTAGCTAGGGAGAAGGATAGCAGAAACTGACCAGCTGGGTGCTTGGGTTTGTGGATGGTGATTAGGTTTTGGTGGGTAAATCTAAGGGTTCTATGGGGGGCATACGGTAGTAGAATATTGGATAGAGCAGGGCACTTAGTAGGTTGGAACAATAATCTGTGGGCAGTGGTGATTTGGAGATAGTCTAGTTGGTTGGGGAGTTCAAGCCAATTTAATGAGTGAAGGGAAGTACAATGATGGGAGGAGGATTTTGGCTTTAGTAGCAAATCTGGAGATTTTATTGTAATAGACTTCCAGTTTGAAGGAGAGAGTGGCAGATAAGTTGGTGAGCAGAGGAGCAGCATACCGTAGAGAGGGAAGGAGATAGGTAGTGGCTAGAGTTAGCCTAGTGGATGGAGAGAGGAAGTGGCTGTTTCTGTAGAGTAAGCCAAGTTTTATGTAAGTTTTTTTAATGTTTTGCTGGAAGTGAGTGTTGAATTTTAAGTGTTCTTCAATGGTAACACCAAGAAGTTTGGCAGAGGGAACAACCTGTATCATGCAGTTGTTTTTGGTGGTAATTTGGAGAGCGTTTTTATCAATAGGGGAAGATTTAGAGGGAAAAAAAAGAAGGATTTTAGATTTGTTGGCATTTAGTGAGAGGTGATTTTGGAGCATCCAATTTTCGGTGTTTGAGAAAGCAGTTTGAGTCAGTGAATGGAGATCAGCTAGGTTAGAGGCGCAGCAAATTAAAGTAAAATCATCTGCATATTGCACAATTTTGGTGTTGGGTATGGCTTTATGAAAGTTATTAATTAAGATATTGAATAGCACTGGGCCAAGTATGTATCTTTGGGGTACCCCAGTAGGGGTAGGAAGGAAGGTGGAGGTGCCTTGACCCCATTTTACAGCCTGAGACCTGTCTAAGAGATAGCTGCAGAACCATGAAAGGGTCTTGTGGGAGAGATTAAGATTGGATAGATGATTTAGGAAGAGGGTATGGGAGATGGTATCGAAGGCTTTGGATAAGTCCAGGAGAATTGTGGATACTATTTTGCCAGAGTCACAGGCTAGATTTATAGTATGTAAGAAAGAGAGGAGGGCAGTGTTGATACTATGACCTGGACGGACGCTGTGTTGGGTAGATGTGATTAGCTGGTGTTTGGTGAGGAATGGCATGAGCTGAAGGTGGATGTATTTTTCAAGAATTTTTGAGATGGGGAGAGGATGTCTATGGGGTTGAAATTTGTGACATTACAGTTATTGCCACCCTTATGAAGAGGTAGAATAAAGGCAGTGCACCATAGTTTGGGTACATAAGATTCCAGTAAGGATCTATTGATCAGAATACTGATAGGGAGAGCAATACCATCAGTGGCTATTTTTAGGAAGGAGGATGGAATGTTGTCGGGGGCATTGGAGCATGGTTTTAGTTTTGAGAGTAATTTCTTTATAAGGTAGGTGGAGACAAGTTTAAGTTCAAAAGAAGGGGGGGGGGAATAGGGGGTGAGGAGGATTGAGTGGGGTGAGGTGGGGTAATTGTTGGGAAAGGTCTTGGTCAGCTCAGCAATAGAAGAGGTGACGAAGGAATTGAATAGTGAGGCAATTTCGTGGTCAGATTTGCTGGTGTCAGGACAGGGGTTGAGTTTAGTACCAGGGTTAAGAAGGGAATTCATAGAGTTCCAGAACAGTTTGGGGTTTTTTGGATGATTTACTTGTAGTTTGATGTAGTAAGACTTTTTGTCTCTAATGACTTGTTTTTTGGCAAGGTTGCGTAGTTGCTTATATTTAAGTAATATTTCAGGTTGTTTATATTGGAGCTATGTTTTCCAGGTTTTATCTCTTCGTAGCATAATTTTTTTGTGTCTTTGGTTAGCCATGGGGTGGTCTTAGTTTTTACTCTTTTTGTTCTTATTGGAGCTAGGGAGTTGAGGACATTTAAGAATGTTGAGTTGAAAAATTCAATGGCTTTGTCTAATGGAAGAGTTTTTAGAGGGCTCCAGTTAGTTTGTAAAAGGGAGTGAGAACAAGTAGTAGGATTAAAGTTAGAGAGGTTGTGAGTATGAATGCACTGGTGGGAGTGTGGAGAAGTGAGGGTAGCATGGTGGGTGAAGGCAGGGAAGTGGTCTCCTAATGGGTTGGGAATAACACAGATTTTTTTATGACTTTATTATGATGGGATACTAGGATCAATCTAGTATGGAGCCAGGGGGAATAGTTTTGTTAGGCCTTGTAATGGAATTAGTTAGTTGGGTGTAGTTAAAAAGATTGATTGACAAGGTGGGATTAGGGTTATTGATTTTGTTCCAATCAATATTGACATCTCCAAGTATGTAGGTCTCTACTTTAATATTAGTGGAGGTCCAGGAGAGGATTTTTTCCAGGATAGTGGTATTGTTACCAGGGGGAATATAGAGGGAAATAATGCAGATGCTCTTATAGTTATTAATTTTTAGCAGGCCAATTACTAGTTCAGCATTATTGAAGGAAGGGATGGGGGTAGGGTATGGAGTAATGGATAACTGTTTGGAATAGATTAAGGCTACACCACCACCTCTCCTACTTAGGCGGTCAGATCTAAGAGATTGAAATCCAGGGGGAAGGAATTTGGAGTCACTTATATGTGATTTTAGCCAGGTTTCTGAGATGGCTACAATGTCAGGTGAGTTGTGATTGAGCCAAGCATGAAAGAGGGTTAATTTGTTTTTTAAACTTTTGGCATTGATGGTGAGGAATTTGAGGTATTTATATGTGGATTTATTACTGATAATAGGGTGGTGGGGACTTGGATTGATATTTGGTCCTGGATTTGGGTGTATGTCTTTGGCTAAGCAGAGGAAAGTGAGAAAGGGAATAAGTACTTTTGATTTGGTCTTTGACAGTAGTGTGTGGTAGTGAATTGGTTTAGGTTTGTAGTATTTAATTGAGACTGATAAAAGCTTCACTTTGAAGTGGAGAATAGGGTGGGATTGAACTAAAGAGGCAGAAATGTTATGGAAGTGTGTTGTAAGGGGGAGGTGAGGGAAGAGAGGGGGAGGATGTAGATGGAAGTGGGTATAGGAAGTGGCTTGGTATAGAGGGAGTAGGAAAAGGATAAAGATAGAAGTGGAAATAAAGATAGATGGAAGAGAAGGCATGGTAGGGGAATATGTTTAGATATAGTAGGGAGGAGGATATTGGGACTTAGTGAATATGTTTAGATATAGTAGAGAGGAGGATATTGGGACTTAGGTGGGTGGGGAGGTGTGATAGAGATAGGTAGGAGGGAGGAAGGGGAGGAGTAGAAGTATGGAAGGATTGGCTGATAGTGAGAGGGAGGGATTTCAGTAGAAAATAAATGTAGGAGTACTGGGGGTGGGTGAGAATTGGGGGCAGGGTAGGGGAGTGGAGTGAGCCCGCAGGGCGAATGGAGCAGGAAGAGCTGGAGAAAAGGTGGCTGGCAGAAACCAATTAGTTAGCTTAGGGAGAGATGTAAGGTATAGGAGTGATGCTGAATATCAGAGGTAAGTCAGGGCAGGAGGTTGTAAGGGGAGAAAGGTAACAGAGTAAAGCACAGGGTACAGCAGGCCAGAAGGGTAAGTAAATAGAAAAAGTAGGGGTAGTTTTTGAGAGAGCAGAAAAAGTAATCTTGTGGTTAAATGGTTGGACAGGGCCACCTAGTGGTGCAGAAATGGGTGAACTATCTTAGAGGGTAAGGGGGTTAAGGGATATATTGAAAGAGACAATCTTTCCATACTTCTATTTATGCAGCCCTCTGTTAGGCTGCCTTTTGTATTCTGCACACTAAGAATAGGTTGGGGGCACTAAGAAATCAGGGTGATGTTCACAATTAATGCATATCACAATACAGAAACTGCACATGTAGGATGTTAAAGATATGAAGGCAGGGGAAATAAAAGACTCTGTTGAATACCTTCATCAAAATAAAAGTGATCAATTCAATAACATTGTTTGCTTACCCAGAAGATATTAACAACTATTATAATAAGTATTTCAATGTATGGGATCAATTTTAGACATATTGTGCTATGCACAAACAGGGTTTATAGCTTACATATTTCATAATATGAACCTATGAACCTATACCTCACTGGCCCTCTTCAAGAGAAATCTTGATTACTGGATGGGAAATAGAAAATTCACCAAGAGATCACTCCAGTGGCTCTACTTGACAGAGGCACTGGGAACTAAGGTTGGGAGGCACGATGTCAGGGTAATCCTATGGGTTAGGCTTGTAGAGACTCCAGGGCCATTAGCCTAGTATGCACCTGTGAATCTATGAACCTATAACAGATGTATAGAAATTACATGCCAGTTTTGAAGCCATGTCATTGGATTAGCAAACAGGCATATGCAGTTAAATATCCTCATCTGCTATCATCTCCCTTAAATATGTTCATAGTTACATGAGTATAAGGCTATGTGCCCTTGCAAGCCATTTCAAGCCTAGCCAATTTCTCTTTGTGTACTCAAAATAACTTATGCCATTTGTTTATAGATTGGCCTTACCCATTCCATGGTTGATATTTATTACCCCTAATGAGAGTATCTGGTATTATACTATAGATAATTTGAAAATAATAACAAGAACAAGAACATTAAAATGTTTTGAAAAGGCTTATTACTCATCGGCTAACAACCAAAATACAATGACAAATACATTCCTGAGCAAAACTTAGTCAGGCATTAAGTTTCTTTAAGCAATTAATTTGATAATTGACAAGGCAGAAAAATGAAAATAACACTTAGGTGTTGAACCCCAAGTCTGTAATGATGCCACTGTGAGTGATACCCCTGCTCATGCTTTTGTGGTAACCAAATGAGCCACGACAGTGGCTCATTTTTAGGGAACTGTTCCTCATTTATATACTCTGTATAGTATGTGTGCTGTCATAAATGTGGAGCTTTTCTCCCCAGGCCTCCACTGAAAATGGGTACTTCTGGCCCAGTGGACCAGCCCAGTAAACAAATGCAATCAATCAATCAATCAATCAATAAATAAATAAATAAATATATATATAAAAAATGTGATGTAGACTTAATCATTTTCTATGATTCCAGTGTTTTTCAGCCACTTCAGTACCATAATATTTGCACAGTCCCCAGTGCAACACTCTTGCCACATTATTATGCCTTTCAGTATACAGTCCTTCTGCCATTAGTATGGCACAACCAGCAATGAGGTGTGCAACTGTTTCCAATTCTGTTTTACAAAACCTACATTTGTCTGTTTCTCCCACATGTTCAATGGACTTTTTAAACCAATGTGTATGTAGCCCACTATCTTGGGCTGCCAATATTAATCTTTCATCACTTGGTTTGAATTCACCTTTCCTTAACCATTCTTGCATTTATCCAGATAAACATGAAGTCCTTCCAGAGGTTTTCTATACTTGCAGCTATATTTACGCATTTTCCACATTTCTTGCATTCTCATCTGATCCTTCACCTTATATCCTTTCTATTGTTGTTTTGGCACATTCAGTTGCTGCCTGTTTTAATCTACTTCTGGTCTAATTTCCATTCCTGCTTGACGCCGACATGCTTCTACTAGACTAAGCAGGGAAGGCGTCTTAGATTTATTCTCCTCATGTTTCAAAACTTTCACTACATTTGAGTTTTGTGAGGTCAGCAGATATGTGTGCAGTCCCATGATTGCAGATCTATACATGTAATCAATTTCAACAAGGTCCATACCTCTTTCAGAACGGAGAATAGATAATCTTGGTATGCACGGGTTTTTTATAAATCATTTGGTGAGCATGAAGCATCCATCTTGTCTTCCTGTCTAATCTATCCAACACATTTGTGATAACCAAATGAGCCAAGACAGTGGGGTTACTGTAGGGAACATCTGACAGTTCCAGTACAAATGCAGAGGAAACCATAAGTTAACTTTTATAAAGTTACTATTGGGTTTATATTATTTATTTTGATAATGGAAGGAAATGGTGTAATTCATTGCATATAACTTAACTAATGTTATCTAGGATTTCTTTTACAACATTAAATGCAAGAAAAATATGCACTGCTTTAAAAAACCAAACAATGCCTTAATATTCCCTTGTAACATCAGAAAGAAAAGTCACATGACAAATTAAGAAATTGTAACACAGAACATTGTTTTTACTCTAATATTTTATGCAATGCCACTTTTCTTTAGTTATCTGCATATGGCAACGTTTTAGCATCTCTAGGTTAGGAGGTGGATTGTGGCATTCATTTGGTAACAGCAGTACTTCTGAACCCTAAATATCTACATTAAAATCTAAGTCCTAATGGATGCTGAATGTTGGTCAGCAGGAAATACCATCCAGATTTTTAGGCCTGGTTCCCAGCTTTACCATTTAATTCACTGTCAGCCTAAAGATGGTCCTGTTCCATTCTTTCTCTGTTGACTAAATCTTTGGTAGTTTTTATGTGTGTGTGAGTGGGGGGGTGAAAGTCGAGAGATAAGTAGCCATAACCATTGTAGGACTGGCAATTTTTATTTCTCCCTACTCCTCTTTCCATCAGGTGTAATACTTAAAATATCAGTCCTTTTCTCCCCCTCAGGTGGTTAGCAAGCACAGTGTAACACTTAAAATGTCAGCCCTTGCCTGGGAATATGCTTTCATATACACACATACTGGAAATAGTGTAGTGAACTCCTAAACAAGCAACAGACCTCCCTACGTGGTTGGGTGCTTAAGCCAGACATTCTGAAGGTGTTGCAGTAGTGGATCAGCAGTAGAATTTTCAGTCGTCCTCCCACCCACAGGCAGTGAGAAATAAGTCATCAGTAATCACTCACTTTCATCAACCCCAGCTTGCTTTTCCAGTTCATGACTCAAGTACACAACTCCATATTGGTGGGCTTCGGTCAAGGCTCTTTCCCTTTGTGTCATGCAGCCATCCTATCATTATCCAAGTTTACAGGAAGAGCTAAACATGCATAAGACCAAATTTATAATGAGGGCATGGGCAACATAATGAATCCCTAAGCTTTTTGCAGAACAGATAGGTTACAGTTTACATCTAAGATGGCAAGCCAGCAAAATAAAGTGTAGCTGTACACACATTGGCATTTGATTTCAAATAGGCTAGTGTGTATAATAACAAATTAAAGAACACAACATGCAACTAGGGCATTTTGTGATATGCAGGAACAGTTACCAAATAACAGAAACAGCAAATGGATGCATCAGGATGTATTTTAAAGTATGTAGCTGGAAATAATTGGAGGACATCGTTGTACTGCTTTACTTTCATGTTGAATCTTAAACTGAAATGATGTGTGCAGTCCCATTTCCTTCCAAAGCTTATATACAATATAAAATATATAAACAGAATCAATTTCAGATGGAGTAATAATTTTACAATGATAAGATTTTACTAGGCAGATTGTGGGTTATATTTTCTCCACTATCAGCAGTTGTAAAGATTACATCAGCCCTGTTTATGTGGCTTTCAGCAATATTAATTTATGGGACGTGCCTGAGTCTGGAACTTATTCATATTTATTGTCAGTAGTAGAGCACATGGTTGCCAAATTTTTTTATAAACAGAAGTTGGTCTATGAATATGGCTATAGCTGCAACTGGTAGCAATAATCATCAGAGGGAACTTAAAGTATACTGCAAGTCTTACGTGATAAGTGGTTATTTTGGTTATTATTCATTTAGCTAATGGCAAACTGAATATTTTCAATGACATAATTTTGTTCACATGTTCTCTGAACAAAGGAAGTGGAAAACATTAATATGGCACCAATATAATAACGGAACAGAAAGTTAATGTCTAAGTATAGACCAGTAAGCAGAAACACTGTACTTAGAAGAGTGATGAAACCAATAATTAAATACATTCTGAAAGAAATCCTAAAGGAAATGGAAAAACAATAAAAGACATCATGGGGTTGCTACTGATATATTATGTTTGACATTTTTTTTTTACGGAGCTATAAGCATTTCTATAGAAAAAGAGTTGATTGCTGATATAATTCATATGGACATTTCAAAATTTTCTAAAATGGCAAGCATTCTATAAAAATAAATATTAATTTTCATCAGCTTAAAACTATTATAAATTAAGAGTATGATCAAACTGGTTTTAGAATACTTTTCCAAAAGAAAACAAATTGTTAAAGAGAATATCTGTAATACACGCAAGTGGCATTTCAATTGAGTCTATTTAAGGCACACTGTTGGTTTTGTGTGATTGTGTGATTCTACATGGTTCAGTCTTGATTTCTGTTGATCATCATCAAAAGGGAAAAGTGGGATACTGTGCTGCAAAGAAAACAGATCAGAGGTATTTTACTTAACTGTGGATTGGTAAATAATTGTCAGAAATGTTGGGCGAACAAATGATTGTAATTAATTAATGATTTCTTTGAGGTAATATAAGATCTGAATAGCCTGAAGATAGTGAGCCCTTGATAATACTACTGGCTAACAAAAAGTAATTGCTATAAAATAGAAATAGAAAAAAATCTAAACCACATGCAAGTGAAGTACTAAATATTGTAAAGGAGGCAAAATAATTGGAGGTCATATCTTCAGAAAAGGAAAGGAGCAAATTACACAGAAATAAATGGAATTTGACCTCTAATGCTGAGTCAAAGAACACACCATATCTGGCTTTGCGACCATTTTATTGAATATATTCAAAAAGCATGAGAGATGCAAACACAACATCATAACCAAGGAGCGATAACATTTGTAAATTACTGCCAGTTGGCATAACCAGGCCCGTTCCAGCTACTACTAGGGTCCAGGTGAGTAACCCAAGCAGCCTTAGACATAACTTATAATGTACACTTTGGGCTTAACTCCCAGCCAAGCATAACTTGCCTTACCCGAGGCTTACACTCAAACCAACCCAACAGACATAAGGAGGTTGCTGAGATCTAAACAGGGGGAAACCCAAAGGGGGAAAGCCACAATGCCACTACCACTGGCATGATTGTCATGCCCCCCCCCCCTACAACAGCCTCCTAAATACAACTATCGATTACAATTATAGACCAAAGTTCGATATTAAGGAACATCTTTGAAGAACTCCTTAACTGACAATGTAAGTTGTCAATCAAATAAATCAAAACCCAGATACACTCCATCTGGATCACAGAAGTTTTTATAAGGTTTTGCCAAGTCACTGTGCTCAATTCACTTGAAAACCAAACTGCTTAGCACCTTAAGTCACTTTGTGATTGATAAAATGCCTGGATATCTCAACCACTGCAACTTTTCTGGCTCCCAGCCAATGAAGCCTAGGCAAAATTGAGGACCAAAACAAAACTCGATTAGGATTCATAGAATGGAGTCTGGGAATATCTGACAAAATTCTAGGTAGTAAAATTCTTTTATAAGCCCATGTTAGGTCATTTCCCCAAGGAGAATGAACAAACCCTTTGATAAACTCAGTTTTACTGGCAACTCGTGCCACACCTCCCAAAACTGGAACCAGACATCCCCTGTAAGCCAAAACAGTGAACTACCCAATGAATATGTTCTAAAGATCCTTTATATCCCATAAGTCATGACAATACTTGCTGACCCGCTCTACAGACGAAAGAATGTACCGGGATCCATAATGGCTTCCTTTCTGTAACGAAAAGTCATGCTGTTACTGTTTAATATAAGATAAAAAGGTATTGGGCTACCATCACCCAGTCCTTTTTAACAGTTCAGTAGAAAGACCCAACATTAATTGGTCAGAAGTGTGGCCTATATGAAAAGAATGTGATGAGTATCCCATGGCAGGGATGCCTAGGCATATAATTGCTTTAGATAGTGTAGTGTTACCTTCTGTCAGAGTGCCTGGCTGACCATACTCCGAACAAGAAAACCCAGCTGGTCTGTCTAGGCTCAGGAAGTAATTTGACAATAAAGACACCCAGTGAACAGAGCAAGTAACCAATACTTTAGACTTGTCCTAGTGGATTTGATGGCCTCTGCCCACCTGATCAGTCTTGGACCTGCCTAGCATAAACAGTTTATCTGCTCACTTGCTCTTAATGCCCCAGCATACAGACATGTAGAGATGCCCACATGGCAAATGAATAAAAGTATCCTCTAAGTTGTAAAGGCCTTTCACAATAACCCCCAATAAATGGTGCAATATTGGTTTGTTGGTTTACCTTGATATCTCTCTCATATTACCACAAGCTTCCAGAATTCTAAAGGTGACCCAATGACCAGCAAAGTCTGGAAGCCCCAATATACAAGCAAGCCAGCCTAAAGCCGCCAAATGTATTTATAGCTTGTTAGGTGACTCTCCATTGCAACATCTGTGGACCAAGAACTGTACCAATAGGGATAGATCCCAGTGTCTACGGCCTCGTAAAATTGATATACAAAAAAAGTTAAAGTTTTTCAGCCATGAGGTGTAAGGTCTCCTATTATTCTGAGCCCACAAGTTGGTCTAGAGTGATCCCACTACTCTTCTGGAATAAGCCAGACTTCCAGAGGAATGAAAGTTCCCATTGGAGCCACATCTGGGGTCATCTGATGAAACATAAAAAACTGAAAGTGGGATAAGCTGTCAGCTATTCCATTTTTATGACCAGGCACATGAAGCCTAGACAACATTAAGTTAATTTGCAAACTCAATAAAAAGAGTAACTTAATCACTGAGTGCACCCACCTAGATTTGGAAGATTGTTTTTTCAATGCATGATCACTGTAAATTTGTCCGAGCAAAAGAAACCCTAGTGTTCCATAACTGTTGTTTTCAAACCAATGTACCTACTCTAATAGGAAATATCTCCAGGAAGTTAATCTCCTTCCATCTCTCATCAGATCAGGATTGAGGCCATTCATCTGTTAACCAGCTACGTACATTGAAAATATACACCCATGCTAATGCCTACTACCACATTCGTAAATAACTGCAATTCAGTCATGAAATCCAAAGAAGCTGCCATAAAAAAGCCCCATTAAACTGCCACAAAAATGTATTCTATAGGTGCAGGTCTTTCTTAATTCTTCCTGGGATATGCACTCAGTGGTTCTTGAGCTTATTATCTTTCAAAAGTTTGAAGACAGAGTAAAGCAAGGTCCCGTCTGGAGCAATAGCCCTGCAGAAAAAATTCAACAACCTGTGTAGTGGCATAATTTCCCCTAGGCGAGGTTTGTGATATATCAGAAAGTTTGCAGTTATCTGCCTTATCTGCTCTAGTTTCCCAATGGCAAGCTTAAAGGCAGTAGCTGGGATGTCAATAAGTGGTCTCAGGAATATCTAGGTCTGACTTGGCCCTTGAAACTTATCTTCAGCTAAGGGAACATCCAAGTAATCACAAAGGTCTATGAATTTTACCATCCCCTCTGCTGCCCCATTTCTTCCTTCCAGTACAATCAAAAAATCACTGAGATAGTGAATGGCTATTTGAGAAGCAACTGTCTGCTGGCAGCACCAATGTAATGCTGGACTAAAAATGTCTTGAAAGTGGTGCTGACCACTTAATAATCCACTGGCATGGCTGTATCAAAAAAGAATCTGCCTTCAAATTGAAAGCCTAACACAGACCAGTCTTCTTGCCTGATAAGTAGCAGACAAAAACCTAGCTAGGTGTCGAGTTTACCCAGCCCGGGATCGGAAAAACCCATAATAACCTGGGTAGCTTGTTCCAATGAAGAGTGAGGAACTATAAATTGTTCTTTATCAATGAACTCATTGACTGAAAGACCTGCTGGGTAAGAAAGGTGGTGAATTAATTGAAATCCCCCTCCTTCTTTTTAGGTGCAGTCCTTACAGGGAAAATTTTAATAGTAGGCCAAGGGGGATGCAAAATGGGGCCAATGATCCTACCTACTTGAAACTCTTAACCAAATTGGCAACTACTACCCTATTATTTTCAGTGAATGAGAGATTTTTAACTATAATGGAGTCCAGGCGAACAAATAAAACAATATCAAATCCTGTCTGAAAACTTTGGATGATGAATGGAGCGGTCTCACTATCTGGGAAAATTTGATGAAAGCTGCTTCCATCTATCTACTTTGACTGGGGAATGAGATGGTTTGCATGTGTCCTTGTACTCTCAATAAGTTAGCTCGTTGGCCACAAAAAGGAAACTTACCCTTGCACTGGTAAGCTTGCAACAAACGTATACTGATTTCATGCTGAGGCAAATTTTGGCTAAGAGTGGTGTGGCCTGGTTTTGACCAGTATCTAGCAGAAGCTGGATGAGATTTCCCACAAAAAGAGAATAAGTGAGTAAACTTACAAGTTGGTCATGAACATCTTCCTTTGTTAAAAGCCTAACAAAAATTTACTTTCGACCAGTTCTTTAAATCAGCATCACCCTCTAGTGCATTTGGCATGTCTAATATAACACTTAACCATATCTCGGGATAATGCTGATCCCACTTGATTGTGTTGTCCAAAGCCTTTTATTTCCAAAATTTTTGCTCATACAGACACCAGGCTACACCTTGCCAGAATGTGGTGAGCCTCCCTAATTGACAGAAAGTACATTTGTAAAGTGCCTGACCAGGTCCTTTTCAACAAGAATACCCATAAATACCACAAAAAACAAAACTCAGTTATCCCAAGATGTAGTTACTTCCTTTATCAAGGCTTTCTTCCCTGTGGCTGCTAGTGCTGTGTTTAGGTCCTTGCCCAAGGTTCTCAGAATCAAAAATATGACAAATATCCTCTGTGTCAACTAAATCAAATATATCTATAAACTCCCCTCTTATAATTTTTTTCTTTAACATTCACTGGAACATGCATCGTAACAAGTGAACCTGGGAATACCATGCTGGCTGAACTGACAAGGGGTGTGGTGGGTAAGAACTGCATGATTTAATTGGCACTGAAGAGTCTCACCCACTCTCATGCCTAAGAGGCCAAGGATAGCACACACACTCACTAAGTAGGTCAGAGCCTAAGATCTCAGGTGCATACAGATATGAAAATTGTTGCTTGTCAAACTCCACAGACTTTACTTAACCATGTAATGCCTGTGTTCCGATAGTATCATCCAGGGGACAACACCCAAGGACACAATTTGCACCTGCAGTAATGACAAAGTAAGTATAGAAGTATATATATAAAAAACTGAGTATTCTCATATGGAAATATGTGTATGCCTATGAGCAGAGTATTTGTCTGAGGTGTTCACTTATGCTAGTAATAGCTTATATGACTGATTTATTATTTATTTATTAACATTTGTTGACCGGGAAAGTCCACTGGGTCAGAAACACATTTTCAGTGAAGGCCCAGGAGAAAAACTCCACAATACATTACAGTGATAACAAGTTTGACATAGGCTTTAAAAGTAGTACATGTTTAAAAAAAGTCAGTAATTCAGAGAAAAGAAGTATATGTCTACAATACTATTTAGATGATTTACTGAAGTCAAGATACAATTTACAAAATTTACAGAAGTCTTCAGAAGATAAAAAAGAAAAAGCACATTTCAAGTTAGAAATTCACAGGTGTTTATTCAACATTGGAGAAACGTGGTTTGATACAGTACCATCTATTTTAAGAATATAGTGTACTGTATGGAGATAATTATCCAATGGTTATTATGAAATAATATATTGCTATATACAGCTATGTATTCTACTCAATAAGCATTTCATTTGAGCACTGTGTATCAACCATGGAACAGGTCAATTATATGTTCATATACACAAGTATAGCAAGAAGCAAGACTGAAATACTGCTTTGACTGCATTACTTACAATGCTAACTAAAGTACATTTGTGTTCAACAATTATATAAACAATCATTCACAAATGAGTATGAACAAAAAAATCAAAACGTTTTCATTTGCAATACATATTCATAAAAACAAGAATGTGAGTAAGCAAACAGTAACTATCCACTGTGTACATCAGACATACATGTAACCCTAAATCACACAAACATGTGCAAAGGGCGGGGAATGGTCATCATCATATGCACACAGTAGCTGGTGTGGGGGCTAACAGGAGGGCAAGGCTGTCAATGAAGAAGTGATTGTATGCAAGTAAGAAACACAGGTATTTATTAAAGTATATAGTTGTCAGGACCAGTAATAAGAGATCTAAAGCATTGAACAATACTGTTTAGATAGCTTGCATGTGTGTGTGGTGGTATGGACAAGTTTTTTTTTTCAATGTGTGTGTGTGTGTCTGCATGAGCACAAGCAAGCACTGTGACAACACTATATTGTGGCGTCTTGGACAGGCATGAGCCATGCATGCTAGAGTAGTCAATTAAGCATCATTGGGAAAAAATTCACTATTCTTAGTGTTCAATGTTATCATATTTCGAAATTCCAAGTTTTTGCTTATGGTGTCCGATATTTTGTTATTTCGAATATATGACATAGACCCGAGAATAAGTCTATATTATAACATCAAACTTGTAGAACTTCGAATGTTATAATATCAACCCCACTACATCGAAGGATGAAAATAGCTAAGCCCTGGAACATCAAATTATTACCTAGGGCAAGATTTCAGTGGGCCCTTCCGTGGCTTCACTATTTCCTCCACTGTGGTGCAATAGTTACGGACCTTAGGGTTAGGATGCAGGTTAATGTAAGTGGATAGGTAGAAATGTATGTATGGTGTAGTGTAGGGTTGGGTTTTGTTAACTGTTTGTGTGTGTATTAATTAGTTTGTGTATAGTTTCGTAGGGTATGTGTGCGATAGTTATGGACCTTAGGGTTAGGGTGTGGGTTAAGGTAAGTGGATAGTTAGGAATGTATATATGGTTTAGTGTAGGGTTGGGTTTTGTTAACTGTATGTGTGTGTATTAATTAGTTTGCTTGTGTATAGTTTCGTAGGGTAATTGTGCAATACTTACGGACCTTAGGGTTAGGGTGCGGGTTAAGGTTAGTGGATAGATAGGAATGTATGTATGGTTTAGTGTAGGGTTAGAAGTAGGGTTTTGTTAAGTTTATATGTGTGGTTTATTTATTTTGGTGTTTGTGTTGTGTGTATTTTTCTCGGAACAGCAAATTTTTCCCTGGGAAAAAAATTCGCTATTCTGAGTGTTCACTGTTATCATATTTTGAAATTCCATGTTCGAGCTTATGGTGTTCAATATTTTGGAATTTCCAATATATGATATAGACCCTTGAGAACTGCCTCTGCCAGGAATTGCACAGCTACTTCCACAGCCCTGACTAGAAGTCGGGGTACTACCTGAAAGCAAGTGATATCTGCTGGATGAGCTTTCATCACTACTACATCCAGGACTATGGCCTCCCACATCTGGGTGTGGACATTGCAATCACTGAAGAGCAGTGGAAGTATTGCCAATATGGGAGTGGGAGCTGGTGCTGCCATGTGGGCTAACACCAGAAGGTGTAGCAGCTTTCCGGCCATGTGGATACCCACTCCACCAGCAAGCATTCCATCACAGACACTGCCCAATCCAGAATGTTATTCATCCTATTCAAGGAGTCACCCACACAATTCAGTGAGTTGTGCATGAGAAAATACTATATTTAGTACTTACACTGTCTCTTACAAGGCCATGATGGAACACGCCCAAGTCTCCATTATGACCCTAAACATGCCTTAAATAATCACACTACCTTGATCAACTGTGTTACCCTCAACCTGTCGCATATGAGAGGGCTCCATGACATGCGTATGCATAGGCAGGGGATGTGGTAGACATAACCTCAGTGTCAGACTGACTCTCTGCACCTCAGCTACATTGCCATCATCATTATCACAGGCAACTGATACTCTGACATCAGGTGGTAGGAGATCCACAGTGCCATTGTCAGGATTACCTATGATAACAAGTAATAAACCCAACAAAGAGAGAAATGAAGAATGCAAATGATCTAAACTTTGTTATACAAAGGTAAGCTAAAGTATAATAGATGGTAAAACAATACAAATATTAGACTCAGTTAGACCTAAATCTACCAAATATACACTAATAACAGTAAAAAGGTCTGTTTACCATGTGCAGGTGGCCTTGCAGACTGCAATCCAGATGACCCTGTATGGAAGGAAGGAAGTAGAAAGAAGTCTGACAAGAATCACAATTCAAATTAAACATGAAATGTTAACATGTGGAGATTGAGCTGTGTCATATGAAAATCTACTGACCAGTTGAATTCACCCCACAAATATTCTCCTCTATATATTTCTCTTGCACTGGGTCATCTGATCACACTTATTGTTGGCTCTAGATATATCAGACATATAAGATATATGCATATAAACGTATTATCTTATTTTTTGTATCATGAAATTTTCCATTTCTGGATTCTTTTGCCTGCATTTCTCTTTAAATATCGTTGGTGCTGCTCTTTTTGTATTGGTTAGTTTTGCTTTCTCCTTTGCATAAATATTACACCATATTAAATCTCTTTTCCTTTCCCATGTCCTTATTTCGTCTTCAGATGTCTCCTGATCTTCCTGTTTCTCCTTACTTAGGGAACTCACTCCATCATGCTGTGATATAACCTGTATTAGATCTTCTACATCAAATCCTTCACTTCGCAGGCACTCCATAACTTCAACTTCTATTTTTTTTAACTTCTATTTTACTAATCTGCTTTTTTACATTCCATCTTTGTGATATTATTTTTTATTGTGAAAATTTCCATGTCTGGATGCCTTTGCATATATTTCTCTTAGAATATCTTTGGGGCTGCCTTTTTATGTGGATTAATCTGGCTTTTGTCTTTGCATAAATATTGCACCATATCAAATCTGTCTTTCTTTCCCATGTCCATATTTCTTTTTTATACTTTTCAAAAATATCTAGGTTTTGTTGTTTATATTTTCACACTTCCTCAGATGCATCTTTTTTCCAAACAGATCAAAGTTTCTTGGTCTATATACTGTTTTTCAAAAATCTGTTGTATTAATGACCACGACTTTATATTTGAAGCTTCTGACAGTTTTTCCTGTGGACATATTTTTCTTTCCTCTAACTTATCTCTTAATATTTTTGTATATCTTGTGTCTGGAAGTTCTGGGCTTTTTGCATAATAGTAACAATACTTAATTTCTTTCTTATCCAATAGTCCACTCATCCATCTTTATGGCTCCTTCCTATGTGGTATGTTTAGATAATACTCAGGTATGTAGGTTTTTCTTAGAATGCTCAAAGGATTCAAATCCAGATGTATGCAAAATGCTTTTGAATATTTTGCATGACTCCTGTTGTTGTAAATGTTGGTTACACCTTTCCTTAATATGCCATTATCTTCTGCTGTATAAGCATCCCTGCTCCCATTTGTGAAACCTGCCTTGTACAGATCTTGTCTGAATAATTATGCTAATAAAACAAACAGTAACACAACAAAAATATATGCAGAAATAAAACATGCACTAATGTATTATTATGTCTGTATTGTATATTCCTATCACCAACTGTCTACCTCTTTCTGCGACTTCTGTGGCATCCAATAAACCTCTTTAATTCCAAAATGCTTCCATAAGCCATGTTTTCACCAGCAATAGTATGTTTGGTCCTTATGTTTCATAGTACACCTGCTACATTTATACAAGGATTGACTAAATGCTACTGTCATGGCAAATGTGTAAATCATTGCACATGAAACATGACCATAACACATATCCTTTTCTGCATTCCAGCAGGTCCCCATATGCTTGTATGCATATAATACTTCCTTGCATGAAAGTTGTCAAAGAGCACCACAGAGTAATGCTAATTGCCATACTAAGTTTAACACCTCAAGATATGAGTATGCATGTGCTAATACTTTTCCATTAGCAGTACAACTGAGCCTGGTAGTGATGCACTTCAGGCAGAGAGTACAACAATGCAACAAATAATTATTTGGTTAGGTTATACAATGATTGCAATGTCTATATTGTATTTTGACAACAAGCTGTCTTTATTTCAGAGTGACTTTGACTCATTTAATTTAGTCTGTTCATGTATGTCTTCTTTCTAGAGGCCACCCTTACAACTGTTTTACAATGTTGTTTAACCTATTCACACATTATACATGACTGTTATTCTGCAGTGCACTGTCCTATATCGGAAATGTCTGTCTTGTCAGTGCACAATGTGCAAGCATGAGACAAGTGTGCAAGCATTCTGGAATGAAGTGGCAGGAATGTTTGATTGGTAATCCACTGGTTTACAACTGTGATTGTCTTTGGCATCTCATAATGTATAACAGGTGCATGTCCCTTACAATAACACAGTGTACACGAAGGACAGCATATAAATCATAGTAGAGAGGCATGCCATTACATGGGACAATCACCGTGTGGTTACTTCATCCTATGCACACATATGCATTTATCCCAAAAGTTATAAACCACAGTACCACGTGTTGAAACAGTAAATTTTTACCAATTACAACTGTGCTTTTTCACATCATTAGATTCAGACTTCTCTTGTAGCTCTGGTGACTAATACTAACTTTTCAGATTGTGCAACTAGGTAGGTGGTTCAAGTCTCACCATGGAAAACTTTTGAGTGTGCTAGCATCAGGACGGTATAGTGACAGGTTAGTAACTCTTCAGTGGCAAAGGTGCTGTGTCTACTTCGCCTGAGGAGAATACATTTAACTTTGCACAGAGCTCCCTTATCCAACTTTTAACAGAAACATCCTCTCTGCAACACAATGATGAATGTCATCCTGTCAAAAGTGCACTCTCTCTCCTCTTAAGAGTCAGACTTCTCCTTTGCTGCTTGCTAATAGTACTGTGCCCTCTAGACTGGGTAACTAGAGAGGTAGGAGGTTCAATGGTCAAAATGGAAAACTTGTGTATATGGATATATAGAGTTAGGCGAGCATGTCTTTCAACACAGCTATGTTTGATTAACTTCCACTCAAGATGAATGTTTTAAACTGCTAGATTACTCCACTATCCCTTTATCCCAACTTTCATAACAGCACTGATGAGACCATTCTTTCTAAAGTGTACTCTCACAATATGGAAGTCAGACTCTTGCATTTCATGCAGTAATATCTAGAATGTGTAGCTTGTTAGGTAGATTGTTCATATACAACACTGACTACCATGTCTGGGTAGAGATCCTAATACATTCAAATGTTTTCACTGATACTGCAGTGTGTAACATTCCACTCAAATGGCACCCAACATCAAGGTATTGAGTTTTAACCATAGCAGTGTTTCTGCAATGAAGTGGTGATATCACCCCCTCAAAGATGATGCATGTCTTACTTGTAGTCAGAATTCTACTGTGGCATATGCATTTAATGCAATAACCTGTAAATTATGTAACCCTAGATAGATAGTGTGTTCAAATCTCACAATGGAGAAATTGTCTGTGTGGAGCTGTACAGTCAGGTAGATATAACTTCCACAACAGCTGAAATCAATCCAGTTCCACATGGGAAACATTCAGACAGGTAGACGAGCAGCTATACCCTGAGCCTACTTTTCATAATGACATCATCTCTGCAACATACTGATGAAATCATTCTTTTTAAAGTGCACTTTCACACTTTAAAAGTCAGACTTTTGTGGCACTTGTGGTTCTTACACTGTTCTTCAAAAGGTGTAGCTAGATAGCTAGTAGATTCAGATACAGCAGTGATTACCTTCAAAGAGCATGTGTGTGACCATAGCTGGATTCAGTATTGGTTTACAAATACTTATAGTTACAACATTTACAACCTCAAATGGCTGTAAAAGTCATTTTAACACACATCACCTTGGCAATACAATGGTGATGCCACCCAATCATAGATGCTGTATGCATTCTCCTGTGGTGTTGGCTACCAATACTGTGCTGTATAGACTGTGTAACTACATAGGTAGGTGGTTCAAGTCCATCCTTGCTTAAATAGCATGAATGCGATTATTGTCATGTACAGCCAGCTAATTCAAAACCAGTTTAATGCTTTTTAGCTGAAGAACTAGCAGTCAAAGAACAACAAAATAGTAGAAGCCGAATGAAGACCACTGCTCACTTATTCACAGCTGTGAATGTCTAGCATTAAAGTGTATGAACATTAAGCAGTGGTCTTCATTCTGCTTCTGCTAATTCAAAACCACTTTTATGTCCACTTACACTTATGAGATGTATTTTCAGTGGCACAGTGTTAAACTAGCATTTCTACCGTTCCCATAGAAAATACATTTTTTGGCAACACAGTGATTACATAATGGTTATATAACTGCTGTATCTCACAGTATGATCTGTCCGGTGGTGCATGACATTTATAGCTTTGTATACTGTGTACCTACATAGGTAGGAGGTTAGAGTCCAACTATGAGCATTTCTTTCCCTCTCAGACAATGTAGAATTCTCATCAAAATACATATGTAAGGTGTAGATGTTCAATGTTATTATGCCCTTGAACCACTTTTTATGATAAACATCCATCTAATAAACAATGCTGATGTCATTCATTCAACTGTACATTATAACAGTTGTACAGCAACATGCTGTGTTGCACTTATGATTCAGGCACTGATCTGTAGCTTGTGACCTTAGGTAGTTACATCAGATCCAGACATTAATGCTCAGACTATGTTGTTTCAGTCCATGTTTTGACTGTTTATGTCTCTAACACTGTTGACTAAACATCTGCTGTGTACATATATAGACGCTGATTCTTATTTTCACAAAAAAGATATAATTTCTCACATACAAATGCTTTTATTCAGAGTAATGATGACATGTGATTACATTTTCCTTACATAACAGCTGTAAGCATTCTCCTCTGGCATGAGGAAATGAGAAAAACTTCTGTTGCTTGTTGCCTTACTACAGCAATTACAGGCACACATACCCCTTGCAGCAATAACATCATGTAATGCCTTTAAATACCAACATAGCTTACAATTGTAGTGAAACTTCTACCATCATACATTCATTCTGTACCATGTCATGTTTTTTCTGTAGTCATATGCTCAGGGGTTCAACATCCACATTCAGTGACTGTTGGCTTTGTGTGGCAATCTACTGTAATGCACAAATGGCATCCACCACACTTTTGATATATACATTTACAATGGGAGAGCTCTCCCCATTTCATTTTCCCAAAGAGATTGTTTGTGACACAATCTTATGATGCAATGACTTAGCTTAGGTGGAGTATCCCACTTGTGTTAAGACTTCCACTGTGGCACTTGTGTTTCCTGCATGTCATTAGTCAGTAGATTTAAATAGCATGTTGTTCAACTCCTGGAAAGGGAAACATTATATGAATGTACTGCTGTTAAACAAAAACATTGTATCTAGTTATTTATATCCATTTTTATGTTGGACAATGATACATAATCTCATGTAGTGATTGCCAGGCAGTAAATTCTGATTCAGGGCATTTTGTGCTGTGAGTGTTCCTGTGGCATGTGCATTATGTACTGCTTTGTATAGTATGCCTACACAGATGGAATGCAGTTCAATTCTGGGACAATGTTTATCTGTGTGTACTGCAAGATGTAATGGCATTGTTATTGTACTGCTCACTGTTGTGTGGATAGTAACATACTTGGGGCCTTGTCAGCATTCTGACTAAATCAGTGTTCAAATTATATTTATAACTCCTTTCTACTTCACACATCGATTTCAGTTATTTGTGGCAGCCTCCATTCCTGTCTTCTGTAACACATGCAGTTAATATAGAGTCCTGTAAAGAGCCTAGTATCATAAGCAGGAGTTTGAATCTTGTAACATCTGTCTGACAGACAGCAGTGGCAGAAGGCCAGCTTTCTCAGGCCTTCTCTTACAAGGTAGGGCATCCATACCCATGATAGGAAAGTGATGTAAGCCCTTCAAGGCTATCCTTCATGGCACAACTGATATGTGTATTTCTGTGGTGTCCATGACTAATATGCATCTCTCTGATATCTGTCCTGGCATGCGTTCAACAATGACAAGATACAAATGATTATTATGGGATTCATTGCTTATATGCATTATTTATTTTAGAAATAATTATGCTCTGTATTGCATTCTTTAGCTAAACATTTCAATATTACTGCAATTCTTTTCATCACACTGTACAGCTTAATGGCAGATGACAGTTTACATAACAGATCATCAGAAAGTGTGAATGGGTCTTGTTCGTGTGTGTTGATGTCATAGAATTGCTGTTATGTTACTGTTCCCTGTAACTCATCAGCATACCCTGTATAACATATGAAATGTGTGCCATTTACTAATGGAAAACCTGAAATCATAACATCATCGGATCTGTGCTGTCATTTGTCACTTATGTATGTTGAGTGTCAGTTATATTACCATTTAGTGTTTACATGACTGTACAGCACATGCTTGTCTGCTGCATGTTTATAGATGATAAACACCTTTCCAATGGTGCCAATGACAGATATTGGCAAAAAAATCCCTTTCTGATGTACATGACACAAGGGCTTTAAGGTTCATTTCTTCTTGTGCCTACATGCTGAAGTGGAGAATACAGCAGTGGTGTCAGATAGCATTCATAAATTCTCTGTATATACATCTCATATGCAATAACTGCAGTCTGTGCATTTATCTTCATAAGGTACCAACTGTCCTTGGTGTTATCTCAACACAGCATTTTATTAACATGTATATCACATTAACTTCCCTTTGTTGCACTGCAGCTTTATGTCCTTCTCACATCATTTGTTAGAATGTCAGTTTTTATTTATGTGCATGTGTCAGGTATTGTCATTGAGATTAATTATCATTATAGAAATATGGTAGTATTTATGTTGCAAATGTTTCTTTTGAAATTCAGCACACTTGCCTGCAGTATCTCAGTGCATATTCCCCAGCTACCTTCCCCAATTACTTACTTTGGCAGTACAACAACCGCTGTTATTTGTGTACAATTCCTCCATTTCACTTCCCCATCTTAGAAAATCTTTCAATATACTTGCTTTTAGTATTTCTGGGCTACAATGTGTGCTGGCATATTTGGCTTCCCTATAGGCAAGCTGATTTGTTGACATTCTGTGTTTGTTCTTGCAAACACCTTTCCATAGCTACAAACACTATTGATAGCCACAAAAATGAGCTTGCAAATGTGTAGGTGTGATGAGTAGCATACATATTCGATTAGTTCTATTACTTGTCATGCTAACACAAATCATGTAGACATAGCACGGTGCTTACACAATTGCTAATGAATCCTAGGGTATATCTTTTTTTGCCCTTCTGACTTAATATCTTCTACTGTTTCTTTTATACATGGTAACATTTTATTTATTTATTTTTTATTTTACATATCTAGCTGGATACATCTAGCTGACCTCTGAGACATGTCTCGAGCAAAAACTCGGGAGAAAAGCTCCACTTTATCAGGCTTAACATCAAACAAAATAAAGACAAAAATAATGTAATAATGTAGCTAATATAGCTTCAACTTCTTTTTATATGAAATTCAACTTCAGTTTTGAAATTGAAAAGAAATGAGAAAAGTGAAAATTATTAGGATGATTATTACCAAGGGAAAGAGATAGAGTCAACGGTAAGTGGGGTTGGTACTTTCAAAATATAAAAAAATATAAAGGTGTATAATAAATACAAAGTGGGAGGAAGTAGGAGAAATTAGGATATAAGAGGAAGAATAATCAAAATAAAGAGAAAAAAAGAAAAAGAAAAAAGTGCAAAAAAGTGCAGGGTGTACACTGAGAAGGTGGTGAGGTGAGGAGAAATGGAGAGTGATGTGCATGTGGGGAAACAGGATGAGGGAGAGGGAGGAGAGGGAGAACTGCTAATGTACGAGAAGGTTATTTATTTATTTTTGAGAAATAAGTGATGATGCATGCTGGGAAACAGGATGTAGGGGAGGGAGAGGGGTGAAAATGCTACTGCAACGAGTGGGTCAAGGAGGAGGTGAGTAATGGATGGGGGTTCAGGTGGGTTAGTACAAGGACATATCCATTGTGTTTTTAGTAGAGTTTTTTTTAGTTTTTTTTTTGTGTTAAAAGAGAAAGAATGATGAAAGAGAGTAAAGTTTAGTGGGAAGATTTTCCCCACCCCACTGTAAAAGAAAAGTGAATCCTGCCCCTGTTGTGGGATTTCTGGGGTGGTAACTAGTGTTTTTTGAGCTGTTAGTAGTATTTTTTTGCTGCTGGTTAGTTAGAGAGGTTTGTAGGGGGAGATGAGGCTACTGAGAATAGGAGTATTGGTGTAATTTTATGGATAATGGATGGAGTTGAAGTTTATGGAAGTTTAGTTTAGTAAAGCCAAGTTTTAGGTTTAGGTTTAGAAAGTGATGTGTTCTGACAGTAGAGAACCTAGCAATAGCAAACCTTGCAACAGTAAAGTAGTTGTTATTAGTAGAAAAAAGATTGTTATTGTTTGGAAGAATAGAGGAAAGAAAAAGGAGATGGTAGATTATCAAATGTAGAGGAGGCAGTAGTTCTGATAGGGGTTAAGGCTTGGATCTATAGAAATATTTAATCTATATTTTCTATTTAAGTTTTGATGGAAAGTTTGATATGTGGCATTGATATGAGTGTCATCAATCATCACCCACCCCTAAGAGTTTGTAGTTGGGTGCCCTCGATGGTTGTACCATTGTGGTCTAATGGGAGAAGTCTAATGGTAAATGGAATTATTAGAAGTATAATTGTATATAGTTGTAGTTTTTTTTGTTGTTGAGGTTGTTTGTTTGTTTTTTGAGTTGTTTTAGTTGTTTGAATACTGTTTGGTGATTGGTTTGAGTTCAGGATGATTTTTTATTTTACAAATCAAAGTGGAGTCATCTACATATTTGAATGCTAGTAGTACAGGTAGGTTAGTAAGAAAGGTCATTAATTGAATAGAGAGAGAGGAGGTCCCCTAGGAAGCCTGAGGAGGGACAAGTGGGTAAAAAAGATGTTTTGATAGGTTATTATCCCAAAGGACAGCCTGCTGTCGATTTGTATATAGGGATTTGAACCAGAGTAATGCTTGTGTGGTCTTGTGAGGTGAGTGAGAGTATGTTATTAGTATTTGATGATTGACCACATAAAAAATCAAAGAGAGAGGTCAATGAAAGAGAGAGCGGAGAGCATGTTATATTGTACGGTTATTATTGCAGTCTGTAAAATAAGAGAGAGCAGTGTGGTGGTACTGTGAAATGGTCTAAAACCATGTTGACAGTCTGCTAGATTAGATGTGAATGTGGTTTTGAAATGGATACATTTTACATTTTTTTTTTATTTGGGATAGTAGTATAGTAGGGCTATGGGTCGAAAGTTGGAGAGTTCAGCTGAGTTGCCGCCTTTGTGAAGTGGGATTATGTGAATGGAGCCTTCAGTTATGGTTCTATTGATAAGAATTCTTTTGTTACTCATTCTCCCTTTTCCTATGTTTCTATTTTCATGACCCAATAATTATTTTTGTGACTGTGAATGGCAGTATTTTGAATACTGATTTGTAATTACAATTCAAACATTTTATTACAAATTGCCAAAAGTGTCATTTGCCTCCTTCTTCCAAACAAAATTTATCACATCCTTTTGTTTCCACTCATTTTTCCTTAAACCTTCTCTGAATCATTTATTTAATACCTCTCTTGTTGTTCTTCTTTCGGCTTTTCCTGGTTAGGGGTCACCACAGTGGAACTCCGGTCCGGTAATGATTGGCAGGAGATTTTTATGGTGCCGAGGTGCCAGCTCGACACCCAACCTTCAAAGAACGCATGCCCATTTACGCATGTCTTTCAAATGCCACTTGACCATAGGGGGGACATGCAGACTCCACACAGATGGCGCTCCAGCCAAGAATTGAATGGGAGAACCTCTTGCTGTGAAGTGACAACGCAACCGAAATTGCCACTTCCCTAGTGCTTTATCAAATTTAAATTAATGCAGTTCATTGCAGCCATACATTCTTTCATTGTTAGTATAATTGCATTTGGCAGCTCTTCTAAAATCATTTATGTCTCTTTTTGGTTTCCCCTTTTCTATATTCAACATTTTTATTTCATGTCTCTTTTCATCCTTTCCAAATCATTCATCATTTTAATTATTTTAATTTCAGTTCTTATGCCTAATTTAACTTCTCTCTTTTCATCTGTTATCACAAAAAACTTTACGTCTTCTCAAAATTATAAGATCTCTTCCAATCTTTTATAGGTTCATAGGTGTGTACTAGGCTAATGGCCCTGAAGCCTTTACAAGCCTAGCCCATAAAAATGCCCTGGCATTGTGCCACCCAACATCATTTCCCGGTGCCTCTATCAAGTAGAGCCACTGGAGTGATCCCCGGGGTGAACTTTCTGTTTCCCATCCACTCATCAAGATTTCTCCAGTGAGGTGCTCTGCTTAACATGTATGGGAAATCTATTCCAGAGCATGAGCAGTCTCTGGGTTATGAACCTATCCCTCCATCATGCTCAGTTGATTGTGGTAATGAAGTTGAGATCACTGGAGCGAGTGGTGTGGAGAGATTAGGATTTCTTTCGATGTAGCATTTCTAACAGATCCGGGTCATACATGGCTTTGTAAGTCTAGCAGAGATCGCCTCTTAGTAGAAGATATCAGATAGAGAATAGCTGGGGTTTTTTGTCTGTCCATGTAGGACATGTTTTTAAGGCCTATGATCCTCTTTGTGAGGTACTTTTGTGGCCTCTCCAGCTAATCCATGAGTCTAGTGAGGTACATGACAAATGGGGCATTATACTCTATGATTGGTCTAATGAGGGAAGAGTAGAGAGAAATGCTGACCTCTTTCTTCCTGGTTGCAAAATCATTGGTAACAAGATGTGCCACATAGAAGGACTTTCTGACCACAGTGGCAATGTGGTGGTTGAAGGAGAGGTTGCTGTCAACCTGTGTCCCCAGAACTCTTATAACTCCTTCAGTGTTCAGTGGGCTCCCATCAATGTGGTAATTAGTGGGAACTGAGTTTTTCCCAAAGGGGATGACAATGCCTTTTTTGGCATTAAGCTTAAGGACATGGTTTCGACACCAGTCATTGATCTCAGTGAGGCCTTTCTGTAGGATGTCTGCATCACTTGGGGAGTTAATAATGGCTCCCAGCTTGCAGTCATCTGCAAACTTGGTCAGCCAGTGTCTCTCCATGTTGGCCTGGACTTCTGAGAAGTAGATGACAAACAGGAGAGGACCCTGGACCGATCCTTGAGGGACTCCACTCATGACTGGTCTGCAGTCTGACTTGGAGTCTGCAACTTTCACACTGTGGGTTCTGTCTGTGAATCAATTTGCAACCCACCTAATGATATAGGGGTTGATGCCTAGTTTGGTGAGTTTATCAATAATTCCTGAGTGAGGACTGGTATCAAAGGCCTTGGCCAGATCGAGGTAGGCTGTATGAACTGTCTTACCCTCATCCACAGTTCTGGTGACTGATTCAAAGAAGTCAACCAGGTTGAGCAGGCATAATCTACTTTTCACAAAACCAAATTGCGTGTGATCTAGAGTTTGGAGATTCTCTATAGCCTTGTCAATTAGGTCCATGATGATGCGCTCCATATCCTTAAATATCAGACTCATCAGGCTAATGGGGCGATAATTCCCAGGGTCTGTAGTTGCTCCTCCTTTATGGAGAGGGATGACTGTAGCAGTGCACCATTCAGAAGGGACAAAGCCTGAGGTGAGGCTGTGAGTGAACAGGGCACACAGATGTGGTGTTAGTTCACTTTGTAATTCATGTAGAACACAGCCAGTGATATTGTCAGGTCCCAGGGAAGCTTATTCTTGGCCTTAGATTACGCAAGTTTAACCTGTGCTGCAGTAATGCTGGGTGCTTGGCATTCTTCCAGTACAGAGACTGGTCCTTTGGGGGGGTAAAATTAGCACTGAATCTGTCAGCCAGTATGTTGACAATATCTGTTGGCTCAGTATAGGAGGTCAAAACCAAAAGCACGCACGTGAGACTGAGTGCAAGGTTCAACCAATTGCCCGGAAAAACGATCCAAAAATGAACCAGCACAAGGTAGAATACGGCTATATTATCATTTATTAATCGAAAAACAAACTGATTTCAGCTGTATTGAGCCTTCTTCAGTGTAAATAATTACAATAATGAACAACAGCTCCATCCTGGTATGGCCTTTATATAGAAAAATGTATTGATATAACAAGATGTCTTAAAGGCATATCCCCTAAATTGAAACACATTCAATATGCATATATCAAAAGCCAGAGTTATGTTAAAATAGTATTATAATTCACAATTGGTGCTGAAAACAGTATTATATTCATATAGAATGATATATGCGATATTAGATATGTGATAATATTCATATTATAATACATAAAAGATCCATCCTATAATATATAGGAAATATGCATATTATAATGCATAGAAAAGTAGGCTGACACTTATTCCAATTCATTTAATCCAGGTTTGAAAAGAGCCCCTAACCTGGAAGGAGGTACCATTGTGCAGTAACTCAGAGCAAATCTGGGTATTGCTGTGGAGATTCTTGAAATAACTATAGAAGGCTTTGTGGTTATTTTTAGTGTCTGCTGCAATTCTGCCTTCATAGCTGGCTTTGGAGGTTTTTATGAGGGATCTCAACTTTTTGTTGAGGCTAATAAGGGAAACTTTCCAGTCTTGGGACTTCACCTTTTTCTTCAAATGTTTCTTCCTTGTGTTGTAGAGTATATTAATGGCAGGAGACCACCAGATTGGGGTCCTTTTTTTTTAGGAGAGCATTTTGGTTTGGTTGGGTATGGCTAGTTCCATGCATTTATGTACATGTTTTTACAGTGCATTGGTGTATGACTCGGCAGTCATGCATCTATTTTCCATTGCCATGGGTGCTGTGAAGTTACACACCTCTGTTTTTAGGAGTCCAAAGTCAGCTTTGAAGAAGGTTTTCATAGTGGATACCTTTGCGGGGGTGTGGGTGAGATGTGGATTTCCATGGTGATTAGTTTGTAGTTGGATCTAACCAGGGAGGAATTGACTATTGATGTAGAGCAACGGTTGCCCATGTTAGTAATAACCAGGTCAAGGATGTTGTTTCCTCTAGTAGGGGTAAGAATGAGCTGGTCCAGGAAATTGCAATTGATGAATTTCAGGAAGCGTTGGGCCAGTGCATTGGTGCATGAGTAGTTTTCCCAGTTGATGGAGGGGTAGTTGAAGTCACCTAGTATGAGAGTGTTGGGTTGGATCTTAATAGTTTCCAGGGTGCTTAAGAATGTGGAGTGAGAATCTTGGGACATGGTTGGGGACATATCGCTTGCTACGAACTGAATCGCCATCTTACCCAATGTTAGTTGTACCTGGAGTATCTCTGATGCGTTTTGCTGGGCTACTAGTCTGGAGCTGTGCATATCCTTTATGAATATGAAGACATCACCACCTTTAGAGCTTTGGTCCATGTTCTGGAGCTGAAAGGTGTGGAATGAGTTATAGCCTGGTAGTGCAAGGGTGCTTTCTGCTGCTTCAAACCAGGTCTCTGTTACAGCACAAATGTCAATGTTCTCCATTTTGAGGAGTGCTTCAAGTGAGTGCATCTTGAAATTTAGACTTCTAGTGTTGAGCAGCATGGCCCTCAGATCGCATTTATTTACATCTGTTATGGTGGTAATTTGGTGTTTGGAACACCTCCTAAAAACGGCACAATAGGGGTGGCAAGAGCCTTAGCCAGTACCTGGAAACCCAGAGGTGACAGATGCAGGCCATCTCTGGCAAAGCATCGAGGTCTGTCAATCATGTCATCCCAGACAGATACTGGATTCCCTTAGAATGACACCAGAAACTTAGCCAATTGTTCATATCAATCATTTTCTGTTTGTACTGTGGTATCATTCTGGGTGATGGCAGGATGCTGCTTAGGGCTAGGGTCAAACCTACCTTGGCCACATAATCTGAGAGCTCCACCATGTCTCTTTTCATGTAGTCAAGGGAGGTGCATCTCAGATCATTCACACGCACATAGACAATGACATAGTCATACTTGTACTTATTGTGGAGTGACCTGAGTGCGTGTGTTATGTGTCAGGTTCTTAGGTTCATAGGTTCATAGGTAGATACTAGGCTATCTGCCCTAGGGCATTTATAAGCCTAGCCAGAGTGTATTTGGCTTCTGCCTCCCTATTAGATTAGCCTACTGTGCCTCTGTAAAGTAGGTCACAGAAGGTACCCTTTTAAGATTAGTTTACTGTGCCTCTGTCTAGCAGGGACACAGGAGAGATCCCAGGGGTGAATTTGTGATTTCCCATCCACGCATCCAAATTTCACTTGAAGAGGGTCAGCGAGGGGCTATGTCTAACATGAATTGGGATTCTATTCCAGAGTGAGGGAGCCTCTGGGAAATGAATCTGTCCCTCCAGCATGTCCTATTTATTTTTGTGCTGAGGTTTAGGTCCCTGGAGCGTGTAGCTCTAAGGGACTTGGATTTTATGAGGTAGAGCATGTCCATTAATTCTGGGTTTGACATGGCTTTGTATGTCAGGCATAGATCACCTCTGAGTAGGCGGTAAGCAACTGAGTAGAGCTGGAGTTTCTTTAGTCAAGCTGCATAGGACATCTGTTTGTAGCCCATGATCCTCTTGGTGAGGTACTTTTGGGGTCTCTCCAGTTGCTGCAGGTGTCGGGTAAGGTACATCCCAAAAGGGGCATTGTATTCAATTATGGGCCTGATGAGTGACAAGTAGAGGGGCACAATGACCTCTCTTGATCTAGATGCGAACCCTTTCGTGATAAGGTGGGCTATATAGAAGGTCTTTCTAACCACTTTGGCAACATGATTATCAAAGGAGAGATTACTATCTACGTTGGTCCCCAAATCTCTAATTACTTCTTCCGTACTTAATGGATTACTATCTACGTGGTAATTTGTGGGCACCTTGTTTTTCCCAAAGGGGATGACTATGCACTTTTTAGCATTTAGCTTGAGGCCGTGGCTCTGGCACCAAGCATCCATCTCTGTGAGACCCTTTTGGAGGATGCTTGTGTCAGCTGGAGATTCGATTATGGCCCCCAGTTTGCAGTCATCTGTGAACTTTGTCAGCCATAATCCCCTGTGTTAGCCTGAACCTCAGAGAAGTATATACCGAACAAGAGAGGTCCCAGAACTAAGCCCTGTGGGATGCCACTTGTAACTGGTTTGGATTCAGACATGGCACCTGCAATTCTGACCATGTGGGTTCTATCTCTGAGCCAGTTTGCAATCCATCTTGTGATATAGGGGTTGATATTTAAGCTGGTAAGCTTATTTATGATGCCTGAGTGGGGTATTGTGTTGAAGGCTTTTGCGAGGTCCAGGTAGGCTGTGTGGACTACCTTGCCCTCATCTATGGTTTTGGTAACTGTTTCAAAGAAATCAACTAGGTTTAAGAGGCAAGATCTGCCCTTAACAAAGCCGAATTGGGTAGGGTCCAGTGTCTGGAGGCTCCCAATGTCTTTGTTTATGAGTTCCATGATAATACGCTCCATAGCTTTACAGACCAGACTAGCCAGGCTTATGGGGCGATAGTTTCTGGGGTCTGTTGTGGCTCCACCTTTGTGGAGTGGGACCACTGTAGCTGTATGCCATTCTTTGGGTACATATCCTGTAGTAAGGCTAAGTTTGAACAGTGACTTAATGTGAGGGTTCAGTTCTTCTTGGAGCTTGAGTAAGACACAGCCTGGGACACCGTCCGGTCCCATAGATGCTGTGTTTTTTGCTTTGGAGAGGGCAGCTTTCACCTGTGCATCTGTGATGTCAGGGAGGTTACATTCAGTTGGGATAGGCGTTTGCTCCTTTGGGGGGAAGGGGGGGGGCAGAAGTTTGCACTGAATCTGTCTGCCAGGATGTTGGCTATGTCTGTAGGTTCAGTATATTTTGTACCATTATGCAACAATTCAGAGCATATCTGGGAGTTTCCGCCCATGTTCCTGACATAACTAAAGAAGGCCTTGTGATTATCTTTAGTGTCTAGGGTAATTTTTCTTTCGAAACTGGCCTTTGATGATTTTATGAGGGATCAATGTTTTTTGCTAATACTGATCAGAGATGCCTTCCCTTTTTGGGATTTTGCTCTGTCATGTAGTAGCTTCCTCCTTCTGTTGTATAGCTTAGTTATGGCCGGGGTCCACCAGACCAGTCTCCTGATTTTGGAGGAGTGAGTCTTGGTTTTATTTGGGATAGCACGATCCATGCATTCCTGCAGGTGCTCATAAAATGCATTTGTAAAGGATTCTGCGGATTGGGCTGTAGTATCCTCTGGCCCAGGGGCTTTAAAGGATACCACCTCAGTCTTGAGAAGTGCAAAGTTGGCTTTTGAAAAATTCTTTACAGTGATTTCCTTGGCTGGGGGTGGGGATGGGATATGGATGTCCTGGGAAATTTATTTATGGTCTGATCTTACCAATGATGGGTTTACCTCTGGTGTGGAACATAGAGTCCCCATATTGGTGATGACCAGGTCCAATATGTTGTTCCCTCTTGTGGGAGTGGTGACCAGTTGTTCCATTGCATTAGAGTTTATAAATTCAAGGAACCGTTGGGCGAGGGTGCTTGGGATTGAGTAGTTTTCCCAGTCAATGTTTGGCACCTGAAAGACAGCTGACTGTTACCTTTTCCTTATTCAACCTAGTGAGTGGGACATCAGTGTGCCTCACTATTGAGTCACCTATGATTATTGTTTTGGGCAAGCTGTTTTGCCTTAGGGGCTTAGGTTGAGGAGCAAACTGCATAGGTGAGCTGTGTGTCTTGTGGTTTGTCCTGTGTTGTGGTGGTCGAGTGCATTTCTGCCTTGGAGGTCTCTGCTGTTTGGGTAGATTTCTATTGAGAGCCTCTGCAAAGGTGGGTGTTTAGTTTGTGTTTTTATGTAAGGGCTGTGATGGTGGGTGTTCTGGAGGGTTATGTGCTCCATGTGGTGAGGTGCAGGTGTTGACCTTCTCCTCTTGACCAGATATTCTGGTCTTGGCTGGAGAGTGCATGGCTTCCAATTTGGAGACATAAGTGCATCTCTCACAAATCTGAGTGTTTGGAGGTAAGAAGAGAGGGTTGTCTGTGTACATGATGCAGTTGCTACACTGCCTCAGAATGCCCAAGTTGTAGCAAAACACAAGCCTCTTAACTTTCCTTAAGGACTCTTCTCGAATCTCTTGTAAGAACAGATCCAAAAATAAATGAAACAAAGTACAAACTGGCCATAATCTTTTATTATAAAATGTAAGTGCTTTCAGGTTAAAAAACCCTTCATCAGACAAACTTCACATAACCATGACATTCATTAAATACTAAAACAAATTTCAAAACAACCAGTCACTTTCTATACTTGACCCACCTTTTCTTTAGGGCTGATTTTAAAGGTACAGAACTATTTAACCCAGGTGGGTTATCAGCAGCCAACTATATGATCCATCTTAATTCTGCATACTCTGCATCATTTACAATGCCCCCCCCTTTTTTTTTCATCTGTGCAACATGCAGAACCATACAAACAAAATGTTCTGGAAAGCTAGAAACATGCTGGTATAATGCATTATGTTTATCCTTCTGTCTAATGGATGACAAGTGGTGCAGTATTCTTGTTTTTAACTTACAATTAGTTTTCCCAACATAAAAACTCGGACATGACTTACAGCATGCCAAGTAATTCACATTCTCTGTATGGCAATCTGCATTAAACTCAAATGTATATTTTTTGTTCGTAACAGGATGTATAAAGTAATTTAACTCATTCACATTTGAACATGCTTTACAATGCCTGCAGGGAAAGGTCCCTGTTCTCATGTGTGCAGAGGAAACACTGTTAGCCTTCTTATTTTTTAAGCCAGGTTCTATGCATAGCATTTCTTTTATGTTACTATTTCGCGTGAAAGTAAATCTAGGTTTCTCATCTAAAATATCTTTCAGGTGACTATCACTTCTTAGTATCTTCCAGTTTTGCTTAGTAATATCACATATCCCATACACATTATTACTATAACGTAGCATTACCTTGGGTTTTTTTGTCATATTTATCAGATGACTTCAACTTATCTCCCTGCTGTTCTTTGTTATCAGAAAACCATGGTCTTGCCCTGGCTTCCCTAGTGGATATTATGCTGTTCTTAGATTCTTCTAAGTTTTCCTTTGAGTACCCTTTTTCCTTATGATATTCATTTAACACATCAATTTCTTTGTGAAAGTCATTATTGTCTGTGCACAGCCGAGAGACTCTATATCCTTGGCCTTGCATAATATTATGGAAAGTATGCCTAGGATGCGTACTATGTGCATTCAAATAATGATTTCTCCAGCATTGTTTCCTATGCAAGGCGGTGTTTATCTTACCAGTTACATTTTTATTTAATGTGACATCTGAAAAGGCAATGGTCTCATTGCTGTGCTCTACTGAAAACCGGAGAAAATCTAAAGTTTTCTCCAGGTAATCAACAACATTCAACAGTTCATCACTGCCCTGTGCCCACAACAAAAAAATATCATCAACATATCTGGCATAAAAAAATATTGAAGCCTTCCATGGATGTTCATATTTAGAAATATATTTATCTTTCCAGAAGGCTAACACTAAATTGGCATAAGAGGTGGCACAGGGTGTGCCCATGGAACACCCTGTACCTGCGTATAGTGTGTCCCATTGCTAAGAAATATGTTATTTTCTAACACCAATGCTAATGCTTCCAGAATTAAAGTGTTGGTGTTCTCATTCATTTGTGATGACTGTCAACAGACTATTGGTGTCCATGGTTACCATCAATACATTCTTCAAATCTAAAGTTTGGCATGCATCATACAATTTTGATAAAAATTGTGCAGTGTCTTTCAAAATCAATGAGCAAGCAGATTTTTCAACTTTGCTTCTACCCAGATAGATAAATGTTCAGTAACTCAACCCCTCCCTGAGACTATGGGTCTCATTGGTGGGGGTAGGGTATTTTTATGCATTTTTGGTAGTGCTTTAAAAACAAGAATTACTGGATGTTCAATTCTTAGAAATACATACAAATCATCATCTAACACTCCATTTATTCTTAAACCCTTAACTTCTTGCCTACATTACATATATATTACTTAACCATCAAAGGTGAAATACTTCTGTAAGTATTAATATCACTACTTAGGGCATTCAAAGATTGTATGTATGCTGTGGCATCCATAACTGCAACAGCCCCACCCTTATCAGCTGGTTTAATAACCAAGCTATCATCATTCATTAAATCTAGCAATGCTTGCCTTTCCAAATAAGTTACATTGTTAAACCTGCATGTTGCATTGTCAAGATAAAGTCTTATTTCATCCTCACAAGTTTTTAAAAAAGTATGAACTGCGGGATGCATTACTGGTACAAAAGTACTCAGATGTTTCATGACACTGGTATAATGGCTATTTCCCCTAAACATGTTATTCAGAATAACATTCCACCCAAACATGTGCAAATCCAGTATAACTTCACTTAATACTGATGCCCCTAAAACATTAATTTGTTTTGATTAGACTCAGTTCTAGCCTGTTCAACAGTGAGGCTGAAGACATGGTAGTTGACTGGAGTGAACGCACATTCATTTAAGGAAATACTAGGGTCTCTGGAACCTCAGGAAAAAGGGGAATAGGTGGAGTGGAAGAAGAATAACAGTGTCTAAATACAACATGTGTGCTTAATATAGAAGCAATATGTAGCAGAGCCAGGTAGAGAAATAAGCTACATAAATAAAGCTTGGTTCAGATGCAGAAGTCCAGGAAGTTATTAAAAGAAATAATGAGTGGAAGAAAAAAGAGACAAGTAGAAAAGGTGGAATAGATTAAGAAGGAATACTGCCTGGTTAACAAAGAGGCTAAGAGAGCAGTCACCATATCAAAGAACAAGGCATCAGAAGCACTCAATCAGTTTCCGGGAAGTGACTCAGCAGATGGCACAGAAAACTCTATCTGGTTGGAAGGCAAAGACAGAAAGATAAAGAGATAGTTATCAGGCATCCTTCATAATGGATGCCAGCAACAACCTGCTCACGAGTCCACAGGACATCAAAGGCTAATGGAAGTAGTACTTCCAGTAGTTTGTGAATGAAAAAAAAACCCACAGAAGCTGTAGCGCCACAAATATAGCTTACAATAATGGAGGAAGAAGAGAGCCCACTATATAATAGGCAAGAACAGCAGTAAAAAATAAAGTCTGATATGATCATGGCAGATATGACTGAGATGTTGGGGGAGGAAATGGCTCCAGAGGGTACTCGTAACATTTTGGAGAGAAAGGTGTATACTAGATGACTGGAAAATAAGTATTCTGGGCCTAATGAACAAGGAAAAAGGAGACATTCATACCTGTGAGCAGTGTAGGGGTATCAGACTCATGTTATACTCCATGAAAGTACTGGAGAGGGTAGTTGATAAATGAAGACACAGTCTAGTAGAAAGTAACATGGGAAATGAGAAGTTCAGACTCAGATCAGGAAGCTGCACACCTGACCTGATATCTGCAGTGAGGCAGATAGTTTATAATAAGCTAGAAATGAGGAAAGAGTCCAAGTGGGCATTCCTAGATGTGGAGAAAGCATTTGAGAAGATCCCAAGAAAGTTGATTTGGGCATTCCTGCAATGGTTTGAAGCTACAGCAACAGAGGTGGAATTTGTTCAGGTTATGTACTAGGACCAAGTGAAACAAGAACAGACAGTATTCTGATTCACAGAGGGGCTTCCAATGGGAGTGGGTGTGCATCAGGTTTCACCTCAAAGCCCCATGCTATTTATACTGGTGATGGACTACTTTAGCAAATAGGTTGGCGGAGGCAGATAAAAAAATGCTGTATGCAAAAAATGTGGCATTGCAAGCAGGCTCTGCACAGAACCTTAATGATAGGGGAATCAAATAGAATTAATGGAATACAAAACTGAAGGCACACAGGATGAAACTGAGCATAGATAAGATGGTTGTTACAGCAGCAAGTGGAGGAAATCAAAATGAACTAAAAACTGAGATAGAAGGAGAAAATAGTAGAAGAGACTAACAGCTTCAAGTATCTGGGAGTAGTGGTTGATGAGAAGAAAAGTATGAATGAGCGTGTTAAATACAATCAGAGGGACTGCAGCCAATTGGCATAGAGTGTCAGATGTATTCATACCTTTCAACCTTTCAACCTCTTACAGCAAGAAATCCGGACAAAGCCACAAATAATGGGGGGACAAAGGCCCAAAAATAGGGGCACTTTTTAAATATTGCTCTTACAAACTTAGAAATTTGATAGAATAACAGGATCTTTATTAGCATGCATTTTCTGAAGGATATGAAGTCTAAAATTCAAATGTGTACCATTAGTTTCTGACTTCAGTCCTCAATTATTTGCCAGTGATTTGCCAGAAAATCACAATTTTAAGAGAAACAAACCAAAAATATGGGGCAAAAAAATGGATATTCTGTGAAAATCTGGACAGTTGATAGGTGTGGGGGTGTTGTGTGACAAGAATACTAAAGAATCTGAAAAACAAGGTGAATAAAACAGTGGTGCAACAAGAACTACTAGATGGTACAGAAACCTGGGCATTGAAGGCAGAGCAGTTGAGGAAGCTCTAGAGGTAAAAGAGATGAAGTACTTGAGATGAGTAGTAGGATGCACTATCTGGGGCAGATGAAGAAATGAGGACATCAGAGCAAAAGCCCAAGTATCTCCAATTGCAGAGGAGTTCAAAGAGAACAGATTATGGTAGTTTGGGCACATGTTCAGGAAAGTAGAAGACAAACTGGAGAAGCATATTTGGGAGGCACAGGAAGATGACAAGAGGAAATGAAGGCATTCAACAAAGGGCGTGATGGTTTGCACGACAGAAGATCTGTTTTAGTCAGGCATGAATATTCGAGTAAGGAAGGAATGTCATTGAATCGAGAGGGAGAGAGACAGATGGTGACAACTGACAAGATATCCCAACCCCATGTAGAAAAATGGGGAAAAGAGGGTTAATGAGGATGATGAGGTAGAGTCACTGAATCTCCTAAAACAGACAGGGCTTCCCTGAAGTGTAAATGGAGAAGACCTATTTGAATACTGATTTATTGCTAATTGAATAACATCTTGGCAATTCTTCACTGTCCAGTCACACAGCTACCCAATAAAGTATTAAAATTCAGTAGTAATGTGGTTTGTAAAACATTTGCAGTCATTACAGTAACAATATGGCTGTTATTCTATCATAATAATGTTCTGCTACAAAGTAATTTAATATGATACTGTGTAATTACTGTGTACATATGTCAAACTGAACTCAGTGACTTTTCTACTCCCCATCCCCAAATTAGTCTTAGTTCCTCCTTACCCAATATTTTATAGGAAAATCTTCAATTAAGACCTTTAAAAACTTGACTATAGTCAAACAGCTAATTTAAAAATATCATATTGTGTAGTTTTTGTTCACTTTTAATATTAATATTGCTTTCTTCTTTATTATGAGAGTGTAATGCTACAACAAAGCTTTAAATTCCCAGAAGGTGAATCTATAAAAAGCCTGTTTAAATTTGAATAGCTAAATCTGGCTAGAACAGAAAAATGAAGTGCATTTGTTTGTAATTTTCCATGACTATAATAATAACTGTCATGAATCTAGTACTCAATTAGCTTATATACTGCGATATATCATTTGGATATATTGATGTGCCTGATTAATTCTGTAAGAAAATCTGGGTGAATTTCATATTGTTGCAGAACACTGAATGCAATGATTTGTCAAGATCACATTTTATATGCTGGATTCTTCTGGCATAAAGCTGAAATAAATACTTAAATGTTACATAAAACAGAAAGCATCAATCTATAATTTCCTGTTTGGTTTAATGTGACACATTGTGACACATTGTTCTTTGAGCATATTCATACAAACCAGGTATAATTTGAATGTAATACATTGAACTATTGTTGCAAAAAATCAAGTGTGATTTATGTGCTAGCAGTTTTTGCAAATTGGTCTTGGTTATATAATGTAACCAAGGGCATAACCTATATTAGTAAAAGGATTTGCATGGTACGTTTTCCCGCTAGCTATCTGGTCTCTTCAGACTCACTTCATATAAATGTTACTGTTACTGTATCATTCAGAGATCTTTACATTATTCTACGGCTGGGATATTTTGAAAGCTGATAATGTGCCCTGGTGTGAAAGAGGGGGAGAGAAAATGTTTTTTTTTCTTCAGTAGTTGTTGTGTAAGGACAGTTTTAGATTTGGAAAAGGTGAGTTATTAAAATCTAAGCAGTTTGCAATTTGTTAAGACTTGGTTCATTCAGTTAGGGGTGATAAATTCTTTTCAGGACAATGAGACAGAGATAAATGATGGGGTGTCAATGTATTTAATTTAGAGAGAATTATGGTGTGGAAGGATTTATGCCAGACTGAATTTAAATGGATTTGTTGGATGTCCTTCTATCCTAGCATTCATAACAGTAGGGAGGTGGCTGCCTGCAGCACCAGATATCCAGCCAGTACACCAAAATCTTAGGATAAGGGATATGTGCAACGTTGCATGTCAGAGCCATAAACTGATGTCGGCTATAGAAGTGACGTCTGCATGTACCCAAGCTTGAACTTTTCTGCTGTCGTGATCTAGGGAACTCTGATCGCCAGCTCCGGGAATCTGTTTGTTCTTCTGACTTAAGCTGTCCACTACAGATGAATACCCTTTTGGGTTTTTTTGATTATATTCCTTCTTGCTTTCCAGATGTACATGTCAGCTTAGAAGGGAGAGTGTACTTGTGGAAGACAAATTCCACATAAAGACATGCACGATCAGTGTTTGCTTTGTTTAGGGAAAGGCCACAAGTATAAGTCTTGGGACATCTGTCAGTCCTTTGAACCTAAAACGTTGCATATCTGCTTGGCCACTTTAAAGTTATACTTAGAAAACCAAAGGCTGTGATGCTTGGTGTTAGGTATGGAGGCTGGGGTAGGTACCTCCTTGGAGCTGACTCAGACGAAGGCCAAAAAAGTTAGGCCTGACACCCATGCTGCACCTCAGGAGTCCAGTGAGACTTTCGAGGCAGATGTTAGCCCAGGGTCACATCGGACGTCAGTTTCACAGCTGGAACTGGGAGCCGTGATGGAAGCCAGTTCAGTGGAAACACAGAGTATGTCCGCTGAGGTTGATCAGCCATCAGGCCCTGATGGTGAGGGGGAACCACGGCTCATGACATCAGAGGGGCCTATTACCACCTTACCATCCACCCCAGGTTGGCTACAAAACACACTAATGCTTATATTCCTCTTAAGAGGAAAAAAAAGAAAAGCACAGGGTTACAGAACCAGCACCTGGATGGGAAGCCTTTTTCCAGAATTTATTCAGAGCCTTTCAGCCCCTACAATCCCAGGTGCCCCAATCTTACCTACCATCTGTGTAGGCCTTGGAGGAGTCAGAGGAAGAACTCTCTTCTTCTGATGAATCCTTCACTTACTGTTCCCAAATTGAGTCTCCCAAGGACTTTGCTACTCCTGAGGAGGAGGACACCATTAGTCCTGAATCTCCCAGGGAGGAATTCTCCTTTGGAGACACCATTACTCTTATGAAAGAACATTTTAAATAGCAGGTCTCTAATGTTTCTGAGACTAAAAAGAGGTACGTTGAACTCTTACAGATGGACCAGCCTTCTCCATCTGCAGTCCCTCCTCTGCTTCCAGTCTTTAATTATGCCTTTCTGGCTGCATCTCAGACCCCAGATAGGCTTTAAAAGTTCCCCCAGGATGCACAGTTCTTGTTCAAGAATCCCACTGCAAACCCAGATGTCATTGCTGTGTCAGCAGACAAATCTTTCAGACAGCTGCCTTCATCTTTTCTTTTTCCCACAGATAAGGTAGCAAATTCATGGATGGACAGGGGAAGAAAATATATACTTCATCCACACTAGCCATTAGAGCTATTAACTATTAGACCCACATGGCTAAAGTTGTGCTAGATAACCTGTCCAAGGCCTGTGCATTAATGCCAGATGTGCCAGGTTTTCCTGCAAAGTCTCAGCTCTCTGCCTTGTTATCTACTGCTTCTCAGCTAACCAAGCACTCCATCAAGTGCAGTTATGATGCTGTACAGGCATCATCCAAATCTGCAGCATCAGGTTTGGTCCTCAGAAGGTACTCCTGGGAGAGACTACAGCCCCTACCCATGGATGTAGAAGCCAAATTACTGGATGCTCCACTTGATAATAAGGCTCTTTTTGGCACTGCTTCTGCAGAGCTCCTAAAATCTCACCAAGAGAAGGGCAAGGAGTTGCAAGATTTAAAACATTTGCTAGTCTTGCCCATTCCAAGGAACCATAGGAACTACCCAAAAAGGACCAGTTTTGTAAAGAGACAGTCTTCTCATTCTACTGCTCCACAATCCAAAGGATGGAAACACCCTAGGAAGCAAACCACTACTAGACCCTCCTCCACCTAAACCCATACTCTCTTTCAGAGGCAGCCTGACCCTGATAGAGCTCCTCCACTGTGACTCAATCCCTCTATCTATATTCACCCCCCCATCCCTCTGCCTCACCCTTTCCCTACCCTCCTGGTGGAAAATCACCTCAGAGGCTTGGGTCTTCTCCATCATCCAAAAAGGTTATTTCATGACTTGGTGGTCAGTTCCCCCCTTCCAAGGGATACCTAAACTCCCATAAAGCCAGTTTCATCTCTTCCCTCCAATTTTGGATCAGCTCCTAGTGCAGGGCACAATAGAAGTAGTCCCTCCAGATCAAAAAAACAAGAGATTTTACTCCAGGATGTTTTTGGTCCCAAGGAAGGATGGGCCTTGGAGACCAATTCTGGATCTGTCTACCCTCAAGCTATTCCTCATGGTGCCTACCTTCAAGATGCTCACCTTGTATCATCTCTTACCCCTTTATCCCCAGTGAAAGCTTCATGGGATCCCTGGATCTGAAAGATGCTTACCTTCATATCCCCATTCACCCCAGCTACAGGAAATTCCTATGTTTTCCTGTAGGTTCCTCACATTTTCAGTTTTCTGCATTGCCATTTGGGGTCTCTACACTCCAAGAGTGTTCACAAAGTGTCTAGCTCCAGTTATTGCCCACTGCAGAATGCAGGGCGTACAAATATATCCCTTCCTAGATGACCTGTTAATCCTACACCAGGACTGTCACTCCCTTTACCACCACCCACACATGGTGTGCATAATCTTGGCAGAACTAGGTTTCACAGTGAACCAACTAAAATCTCATATGAAACCCACCCAAGATCTGGTCTTCCTATGATGCAGAATAAGAACAGACAGGATGGCAGCCTTCATCCCCAGCCAGAAGGTGGAAGCCCTGACCCATTCCTTCCAATCTCTTTTTCCCCTCCAAACCATCTCAGCCAGGGAATTTCTGAGGATCCTAGGTCACATGGCATCCTTGATACCCATGCTTCCCTTTGCAAGACTGCATATGAGAAAGTTCCAATGGGTCTTGAAGAATCTGTGGAGCCAACACTCCCATCCTCTGGATGTTTCCTTCCCTCTTCTCCCATGCTTGAGAAAGAAGAGAGCTGGAATGGTGGATTTCCTCCATCAACCTCAATGAGGGAATACCCTTGCAGATTTCCCCACCCTCTCAACACCTCTACACAGCTGCATCAGATCTGGGTTGGGGAGCAGTTCTAGAAATCCACAACAACCAGAACAAAGTTCAAGGAGAGTGGTTCACCCACAGACAAAAGGAGCACATCAATATCAAAGAACTGAGGGCCTTTCTCTTGGCACTTCAAACATTCCAACAAATCCTCTACCAGGCACACTGAAGGTAATCACAGGCAATATGACTGTGTTGTGGTATATCAACAAGCAGTGAGGGACAACTTCCTATCCACTTTGCACTTTGGCAATCCAGATTTGATCCCTATCAGCAAAACTACACATTTACCTGCTAGTGATGTACATTTCTTCAGCAGAGAATGTGACTGCAGACACCATCAGCAGAACCTCAGCACCATCTCACAAATGGATGCTTCACAGGGAGGTGTTCTTGGATCTCATTCACAGGTGGTGTATTCCTGAGGCAGATCTGTTTGCCTCCTCCCGGAATGGATGGATGCCTCTGTTTTGCACCAGAAGCCCACATCCACAAGCTTGGAAGGTGGATGCCTTCTCTTTTTCTTGGGTGGGGATGCTTCTTTATGCCTTTTCCCCCTTCACACTGATTCAAAAAGTTCTTCTGAAAATCCAGAAGGACAAATCAAATATCCTGCTGGTGACCCCCTTTTGGCCAAGGCAGCATTGGCTTCCCCTACTACATCTGTTAGCCAAAGGCAATCACCATACATTACCTCACTAATTCAACCTACTCACACAAGACAGGGGAACTCTCATCCACCCTCAGGTGCTCAACCTCAAACCGACCTTATGGGTGATAGAATTCTGATCCCCTTCAGACACCTGTATTCAGAGGAGGTACTCAATGTCCTGCAGGAGGCCAGGAAACTTAGTACCAGGAGAAATTATGTATGTAAATGGAAAAGATTCTCCAGGTGGTGTCTCAAGAACAAACAGGACTCTTTTCTTGTTCCAGTACCCATGGTCCTTTCTTACTTGTGTGAGCTTCTACATTCAGGACTGGCGTACTGTTCTGTAAAAGTGCATTTGTCAGCCATATCTGCCTGCCTTCCTTTGATACCTCCTTTGGCATCCAGGTTAGATGTAAAACTATTCTTAAAAGGGGTGCTACAAATCAGACCCACTTGTAAACCTATTCCTCCATCATGGGACCTTCATTTTGTTCTTGAAAATCTCACTCTGCCTCCATTTGAACCAGCTCACTCAGCATCTCTGAAACTATGTACTTGGAAAACAGTAATGCTGGTGACCCTTACATCCATCAGGAGGGTCTCAGAAATCCAAGCCCTTATGGCTACTCCTCTTTACCTTATCTTCCACAGAAACAGGGTCTCCCTCAGGACCAACCCTTTTTTCATGCCTATGGTGGTTAATGAACCCTCCTTGAATCAGAACATTCATCTACCTGTTTTTTTTTCCCTCAATCTTAAAACTCCTCAGAAAGAATTTTACATTATTTAGATGTTCATAGACAGGTAATGTATTACCTGGGCAAGACCAAAACCATTAGAAAGTCTGACCAGCTTTTTGTTTCCTTTCATCCCAGGGCCTTGGGAAAGGCAGGATCAAAACAGACAACTGCCTCTTGGATTTCTAAAGCAATCTCCTTTTGCTATTCCTTTCATGGAAAATAATTAAACTCCAATGTGAGAGCTTACTCCACAAGGGCAGCTACTTCTTCTACAGCCTTTTTTAGAGATATTGACTATGCTTCCATTTTGGAGGCAGCCACTTGTTCTTCTGTACATACTTTTAACAAGCATTACAAACTAGATTTTATTTCTAGAGGGCTGGGTTTGCTAGGTCTATTTTACAGGGTCTTATTGATCCTACCTCCCAAACTGCCCTCCAGGCTCCTACCTAAAGCTTTGGTACTGTGCCTGCTGTTATGAATACTGCAACATGAGAATAGAAGGACACAGAATAGTTGTGTAAGAGCTTACCATAACATTTTAGATGTAATTCTCTTCCATGTTGCAGTTTTCAGTCCCCCCTCCTACCCCCTCTTTCATTTGTTTATTCTTTCTTGTGTAGGATTCCCCTTGCTTCCTTACATCCAAGCAAGGCATAACTGCGACTTCTATATACCTCTATAGTACATTTACCTCCTTGTCTGGTGGTATATGTGGGTCTGGAAAGCTTCCTTCTCTCTTGTTTATCAGAGGTACTACTGTATGCGGCAGTCAGTTTTAGCTTGGGTACGTGCAGACGCAACTTTTATAGCCAATGTCAGTTTATGGCTCTGACATGCAATGTCACACATACCCCTTATCCTAAGGCTTTGGTATACTGGCCGGATATCCGGTGCTGCAGGCAGCCACCTCCTCACTGTTATGAATACTGCAACATGGAAGAGAAGGACATCTAAGGTTATGGTAAGTTCTTACACAACTATTCTTTCCATGGAGTGTCTCAGACAAGTTGGGGGTGGCAGAGGGAGTGGTGTTTTCAAAAACAGTGTGATACAAAGTCTTGCAAAGGTTGTCACAATTAAAATTGCTTTGTTTGGTGTGGGACCAGTATATGAGACAGGTCCATAGACGGTATAGTGTTATAGAACCCTAATGCTTTGGAAAGGTAGTTGGGGTTCTAGTTAAGGAATCTGTCAGAGATGTGGTGTTCCAGAAGCTGACTATCTTTACATGTTTTGGGAGTGTGTAATGGTGTAGGATATTTGGAAGAAGGTCAAGGTCATAGCAGAATAGAAAAATGATTTTTGGGAAAGGAATTCTTTGGAGATGGCCCTTTATTTTATAAGGAATCAGTGCTGGAAGGGAATGATTTGAAGAGAAGGAAAAGGTGAAGATGTTGTTTATAGCAGGTGTGTGAGAAGTATCATTATTAAATGATGGAGAGGTATGCTTCAGTTTAGGGAGAAGGAAGTGGGGGGTATATATCAGCAAGTTCTTACAGCACAGATAGGGAAGCAAAAATAGGATAAAGAGAGATTTGAGGAATGTTGGAATATTAAAACAGTGCATGCGTGAATAAAAACCGCATTGAGGGAATGTTAAACTAGTAGTTTTGACTGGGTTTACATGATATTAGAGTCAATGAGGACACTAGATGAAGGACCAGTATATTATTTGGGGTCTGATTTTTTTAATTTGATGTTTTGAAATTATTGTTAATGGAGTGAATGTGATTATATGGTCAATTTTTAATTTCTTCATTGTGTTTTGTGTGTGCTGCAATAAAAAACAGACTGACCAACTTTACTTGTCATTTGTACTGTATTTCTGCAATTATTTGCTTGTGAAGGGCGAGTCTGGTAAGTACACTGTACATATTTCTGACTACAGCACACTGCAGCAGATTGTGATCTCATAAAGGCAACCGGTCACCTCCCAGGTTAACCTATATTTCCATGACTTAAATTCATAGAAACCATCCCCACTGTGCCTACAGGCATGCAAAGCTACACAAATATCAAACAGACAGATGCGTGATTCACAAATACTATGTTTATAAACAACTGTTCCACCCCTGGTCTGGTTTCTATGTCTCTGATGGAGTAAATCATTCCCTATATTAATCAAATTTGTGGGTCACATTTAGGATGCATGGCTAGACTTGGAAAGGCCTTAGTGATTGTTAGGTTAGGTTAATAAACACCTATGAAACAGCTCAAAGCTCAGTGCACTCCAAAGTGAGATATGACTGACACATGCTAAATTTCAACTATATGTTGGCCCTACCTCTCAAGAATTCATTTAGCACAAGAATGCTGGACAAAGCCAACAGTAATGGAACATAAAGGCCAAAAATCAGAGACATGTTTTAAATATTGCTGCTGTAAACCTAGAAAGTTAATAGGAGTTTTACATTACAATACTTTGTTATGAAGGATATGAAATCTGAAACTGAAATGTTATCATTAGTTAGTGACTATAATCAACAATAATTTGCAGGAAAACTACTAATTTTATAATTTTACAAGGAACAGACCAAAACTATGAGGGAAAATCTGGACATTCTGCAAAATTTTAGACAGTCGAGAGGTAGGTGCTACAATAATAATGATACTCTAGGCCATTGTTTTGTGGCATTTGTCCCTGTATTTTAGGAGCACTAATTTTGGCCACATTTTTAGCATTAAACTGAATATGTTGCAGATGGGCATAGAGCACCAATAATGGACTGCCGTGCTTATGTTTCTATGGGCAAGTCATTAAGGTGCACCCATAGTCCACTGAATATCATATGTGATGATGTGAGGGTCACAGCTTGGTTGTTGGCAAATGGTGATCTCCTTTTATGCTCTGTGCATACAATATCTTAATTGGGGATTTGAGGGCAGAGCTTTGTTGTTTCCAGATGATGTTGCTTTCTTTCAACTAACTCCAGTCTGCAGTATTCACTGGAATGTTTCACTGCTGATTATGAAGCTACTAGACTAAAACAAATCAGCTTACAAACCTGAATTTATGGCTGTCTTGTAGAAAAGAGTGTATGGTTGTTTTAAGCTATGTGGCAGAGCTACTACTGCACATGAGGGAGTTGAAGTATTCTTCTTCAGGTAGAGGTGTAGAGGGGATCAAGAGGTTGACCAATGGGCTGTAGCAACAGCAGTAGTGCCACCCACATTGTACCAGGCTGTAGTGGTAAGGAAAGAGCTTAGTCATAGAAATGAGATCTCAGTTTAGCCATACATCTTTGTCCCCATCCTATCCTATGATCATGAGCTTTGGGTACTGGATAAAAGGATAAATTGACAGATATTAGCAGCAAAAACAATCATTCTCCCACTGTATTCATTCTCAGTAATACTGTGAGGGGCAAGACAATCCAGTAAATCTTATGATGAATCTGAGATGATTAGAGAACAGCCATTACATTTCCAGTCAGGTGTAATGGTTTGGGTATCTTATGATGATGTCCTCTGGGTGTTCCCTAGGTGCTAGACACAGTTCATAGGGATGAAGGGCGGGACAGACTCAGGACATATTGGGAAGACTGCATCTCTTAAATGGTCTGGAAATAACTTGCAGATCCCACAAAATGAGAAGGGGACTGTCACTAGAGATTATGGAATCCAAGCTGACCTTCTCAGCTTCCTAGCACTGCAACTCTAGCTATAAAAAGTGATTTCAAAAATCACTGCATATTAAAACTTCAAAAGACACCACAGCTCTGTTTCTTGTGAGTCTGCTTTCACTAGCTTGTGTGAGTAAGCACAAAATTATCATTTTGTGAAATCACTCCCCTTCAACTATTTAAATTTATTGGCCATTCTACTGTATTCCATAGTACCGGAATACAAGTGATCACCACTTTCAATCTATCTTGCTGTTTTAAAAATAGTGACTCTCCACTAAAACGTAACTTTTTAGACAGGTAAAACTTAAGTTACCTACTTTCACATCTAACTTCTCTAGTGCACACTGCAGTGTTTAGGATAAACCATTTTTTTTTCATCTTAACTTTAAGCATCCCTGTGACTAGCACTTACTCTAATACCTGCTGGTAAGCACTAGGAAGCCTTAAACTGATACAAGCACTCAACTCTCCTTATTAATAAGGAAAATTAATCATAGGCACTAAACACCCTATAATTGCAAAGTACCTTGCAAAGGTAAGGGAAAACAGCTCCTGTACTTAAAACAAAGCACCAAACCAGGCATGTCCAAGGGTCAGCTTCCATTGATTTCTCCTGTCCACCTGGTGAATTTGGGCATACTGGGGCAATGCAGCAATTGCCTCATGTACACAGACAACCCTCTCCCCCTAACACCCAACACTACAACCTGTGAGAGATGCACTTGTATAGCCAAACTGGAAGCAACACTCTCTCCACACAAGATTGTGCTAGACAGTCAAGAGGAGAAGGTTAGCACCCGCACTACGCCTCAAGCAACACATAGCCCTTCTAAACTCACACCACCAACACCCACAAATAGCAACACTAAATCCACATATGTGGAGACCCTTAACTGTAACCTGCCCAAGCAACAAGGACCTCTGAATCTGAAATGCAAACAAACACCAATCACAACCAGTGTCACATAGCTCACAGCACCTGTGTGCCACCCAGCAACAGCCCCTAAGGCAAGACAATGTACCTAGCACTTTAGTCATAGGTGACTCTATAGTCAGGCACACTGATGTCCCACTCACCAGGCTGAACAAGGAGAAAATTACAGTGAGCTGCCTGTCGGGTGCCAGGATCTGCCACATAACTCATGCACTCAAGTCACTCCACAACAAGTACAAATATGACTCTGTCATTGTCCATGTTGGAGTGAACGACTTGAGACGTACCTCCCTGGACTACATGAAAAGAGACATGGAAGAGCTCTGGGATCATGTGGCCCAGGCAGGTATGACTCTAGCCCTGAGTAGCATCCTGCCTTCGCCCAGAATGATACCACAATATAAGGACAAAATGATTGACTTCAACTATTGCCTAAGCTTCTGGTGTCATTCAAAGGGGATCCAGTCTCTGTCTGCCTGGGATGACATGATCGACAGACCACGATGCTTTGCCAGTGATGGTCTGCACCTGTCGCCCCTGGGATTCAGGTTACTGGCTAAGGCTCTTGCCACCCCTATAGTGCCTTTTTTAGGCAAAGTTCAAAGGACAAAACCACCACCGTAACAGGTACAAGCATGCAAAATCTGAAGGTAATGCTACTCAATGCTAGAAGTCTAAACCTCAAAATGCACTCTCTTGAGGCACTCCTAAAAATGAGAACATCGATATCTGTGCAGTAACTGAGACCTGGTTCAAGGCTCCAGAAAGCACCCCTGCAATACCAGGCTACAACTCTTACCACACTTTTCAGCTACCAAACCAGGATCGAAACACTAAAGGTGGAGGAGTGTCCATATTCACTAAGGATATTCACACCATCAGGTTAGTTGCCCAACACAATGCATCTGAAATTCTCCAGGTGCAACTAACACTAGGTAAGACTGCAATCCAAATTGTAGCTTGCTACAGATCCTCCACCTTGCCCCAAGATTCTCACTACACTTTTCTAAACATACTGGAAAATATTAATATACAACCAAATACCCTAATACTGGGTGATTTCAACTACCCAGCCATTAACTGGGAAAACTACTCGTGCACCAACACCTTTGCCCAACGGTTCTTGGAATTCATAAATTCCAATGCCCTGGATCAACTAATCCATAGTCCCACCAGGGGCTCCAATATCCTAGACCTGGTCATTACCAACATGGGAAATCGATGCTCCACACGTATTGTCACCCCCTCGTTGGTCAGGTCAGAACATAAGCTAATCACCCTTAACATCCACATCCCACCCCCACCCCCCAGTAAGGAAACCTCCCTAAAAAACTTCTCCAAGGCCAACTTCATGCTACTCAAGTCAAAAGTTACAAACTTCATGACACCCATGCAGATGGGAACTGAAAGTTCGACTGCTGAGTCCTACACTAAGGTACTGTATGAGCACATCCACTCATGCATGAATCGTGCCATCCCAAGTAGAACCAAGATGCTCTCCTCCAAAAAAAGGAAGTCAATCCGGTGGTCCCCTGCCATAAACAAAATTTACAACAAAAGGAAAAAAATGTTGCAGAAAAGAGGAAAATCCCAGGATGCAAAAAACTCCCTTACCAGCCTCAATAAGAAGCTGAGATCCCTCATAAAATCCTCCAAAGCTAGTTACGAAATAAAATTGCCAAAGATTTCAAAGACAACCACAAGGCGTTCTATAACTATGTCAAGAATCTAAATGGCAATGCTCAGATCTGCTCTGAGCTACAACAGAATGGCATTAAATATACTGATCCCAAGGATATAGCCAATATCCTGGCAGATCGATTCAGTGCCAACTTCACCCACTCTCACCCCCTAAATGGCCCATCTCAATACTGGAAGATTGCCAAATTCTGGTAATAATGGCCACACAGGTAAAAAACACACTCTCCAAAGCTAAGAATACAGCATCCATGGGACCAGATGACATCCTGGGCTGTGTACTACACGAACTACAAAATGAACTGGCACCTCACCTAAGTGTCATGTTTAATCATACCCTCACCTCAGGCTTTGTGCCCACTGAGTGGCGCACAGCTACAGTAATCCCACTCCACAAGGGGAGATCCACCTTGGATCCCAGAAACTACTGCCCCATCAGTCTGACGAGCCTGATCTGCAAGGCCATGGGATGTATTATCATGGAACTTACAAACAAAGACATTGAAAACATTAAAACACTGGACCCCACCCAGTTTGGTTTCGTGAAGGGCCGATCTTGTCTCCTGAACCTTATTGACTTCTTCGAATCAGTCTCCAGAGCCGTGGATGAGGGTAAGGCAGTCCACACAGCCTATCTGGACCTCGCCAAGGCCTTTTACACCATTCCCCACTCTGGAATCATAGATAAACTTACTAAGCTGGGCATTAATCCCTATGTCACCCGATGGGTTGCCAACTGGCTTACTGACAGAACCCACACTGTAAAAGTAGCTAACTCCAAATCCAGCTCCAGACAAGTGACAAGTGTAGTACCTCAGGGTTCAGTCCTGAGACCTCTCCTGTTTGGCATATACTTCTCTGAAGTACAGGCCAACACTAAGGGACTCTGGCTAACAAAGTTTGCAGATAACTGCAAACTGGGAGCCATTATTGAATCCCCAAATGATGTGGATACTCTACAAAAGGGCCTTACAGAAACAGATGCTTGGTGCCATCTCAATGCCAAGAAATGTATAGTTATCCCCTTTGGGAAAAAACATGGACCCGTGAATTATGACATAGGTGGCAGTACACTAAACACCGAAAGTGTGATAAGAGACTTAGGGAAACAGGTGGACAGTGGTCTCACCTTCAATAACCACATCGCCACAACAGTCAGAAAATCCTTATATGTGGCACACCTCATCACTAAGGGCTTTTCATCCAGAAAAGAGAAGTTCATTGTCCCACTGTACTCATCCCTCATTAGACCCATTATAGAATACAACGCCCCACTTGGCATGTACTTCTCAAGACATCTACAACAACTGGAAAGGCTACAGAAATACCTCACTAAAAGAATCGCAGGCCTAAAGTAGATGCCCTATGCTGTCCGCCTTAAAAAACTCCAGCTATACTCTGTCACATATCGTCTACTCTGAGGTGATCTCTGCTTAACATACAAGGCCATGTCAAACCCAGAGCTGTTGGACATGCTACACTTAAAGAAATCCCAATCCCTCAGAGCCACACGCTCCAGAGATCTAAATCTTGTCATCACAATAAACAAATCATGCTGGAAGGATGGGTTTCTGACCCAGAGACTCCCCAGACTCTGGAACAGACTGCCCATACATGTCAAGCAGAGCACTTCTTTGGCCCTCTTCAAAAGGAACCTTGATGATTGGATGGGAGAAAGGAAATTCACCCCGGGGATCATGTCAGTCGCCCTGCTAGATATGGGTCCAGGGAAGTAAATAGTGTGGGAAGAAATAGCCAGGGAATTGTTATGGCTAGGCTTGTATAGGCCCTAGGGCCAATAGCCTAGTACCAACCTATGAAGCTATGAAGGCATGTATGAACTAGTTAGAACTGGAGTGTGAATTGTGTTTATTAGGAGGACAGTAGAACTGCCCTGTCACCTTTGAATTTGATGGCATCATGCCTGACCATGCATCCTAATAAATTGGTAATTAATAAGACTACACTATCCTTGTGGGCAGCAGGACCACTAATGGATTGGACAAACAGATTAAGAAAAGACAGCAACCTGCAGTGCATTTATTACCATTTCTGCATACCACTTGCGCATTTGAACCACACTGAGCTTCAAACTGTGTCATTACATTCATACATAATGGAGTACTGATAAATTAAGGGCACACAATTGGCTACAATAATGTAAATACACTCTGGTTATGTTTTGTAAGAACATTTGAGTAGCTGCAGATATATTGCAGTATCCATACCATAACTACCATAGCATGTTGTATATATTTTGCTCTCAGTGTGTATATTGTAGGGGCTCTTAGCTCAATCGAATAATCCCAGTTAACAAAAGATAAATAATGAATGAATAAATAAATACATTTTAACCATTAATTAACAGGTTAGCACTGCCTTTGAAATAAAATGTGCATATTACTGTTCTAATTTGTTACAGGAGTGGAATGAAAGACCATGTACCAAGAACATACATCAGAAAAGGGAACATTACTGTTAGTAATGCAAATGCTCGAGATGTATGCTGAGAAGAAAAATACCCATGGAACATGACAAGATAGAGGAAAAATTAATAGAATCTGCCATATGTCATTGCATAATGGCTGATTTACTGAAATCGACAATATTTTTGGAAGGCAAAGAACTACAAAGCTTACTGCATTTGGGCAGTATGTTTCCTTTAGTTAAGGGTCCATATGTTTGCCAGCATAAACTTAATAACAAGCAGTAGACAGAGGTGATTTGTGTTCACAGAGTCAAAATGAATATGTAATTACATCTGTAGAGGCTTATACCATCTTAGAAAACGTAATACATGATGCAGAACTAGTGGCTGATTTAACACTATGTTATTACTAGAAAGGGTAGTTCTATGTATATATTCAGACAAATGATGCCATTATTCTATAGAGTGGGTATTCCAAAACAGATACTTAACTACCAAGTCACATCCTTTATATTAGTAGTTAAGCAGAAATTGTGCAAATGCTTTGAAGTTAAACAGGTTAAAAACAACAGTTTGCTACATGCAGACTGATAGTTTAGTAGAGCAGTTCAATAAAACACTGACATTCATGTTAAGAAAAGTAACTGAAGTAGATGATGGCAACAGATTAGTTGTTAGAAAACCCCACTCAAAACTGTTATAGTATACTGCACTAATTTACAAGAAGAGATTAGATAGATGAAGCATGTAATGAAAGAGAACATGTTAAGAGCTCAGGAAATGAAGAAAAGAGGGTAGAATAGGAATGCTAAAAGGAGAAATTTCAAGACAGAAGACAACATCTTGGTGTTTGTGCCATCAACAGAAAGTAAATTCTTACCTAAGCAACAATGTTCATTTTGCAGAGAGTGGTATAGATTGCAATCTAAAACAGAATGATGAAAGAAAACTAAGCTAAATCTATAAAACATTAATTTGCTGAAAGAATGGGAAGAAGCTGAATCTTTTATAGTGAATTGTAACAATATTGTAGGAAAAATGCAGTCAAGGAAGGACTCCATGCCTGCTGTTTGGACAGGTTAGTCTTTACCTAACACACACACACAGACACACACACACACACACACACACACACACACACACACACACACACACACACACACACACACACACACACACAAAGCAGAGTTTCTGGAATTTTTAGCCAGAAATATTTTTTCCAGGTATGTCTGGAAGAAAAGTCTTGTACAGCATAGTATGGTAATGTCTCCAGGAGTGAAATTTGTTTCAGATTTCTTCAGTGTGCCTGGAACACAAAATAAAACAATACATTAAGATACTGAAGGCAGGTATGAAAGAAGGATGTTTGTTAGAAATTTCAAACTAATAAACCAAGACAGATGCACAATGCTAGGGCTGAGAACTCTGAGTGAAAGAAAAAACACTGGACGTGGAAATATTGTAAATGTGCTAGTGTGTAAGGATATTAACAGTGAAGTTAGTATTGCTTTTGAATACAATAGTGAAGAATTGATGCCTGGACAGAGTACACAATTATATAACATGGATTCTCAGTAATTGGAACAATCTGAGGAAGGGAAAACATAAGCTACCAACATTTTTAGCTTTACATATATCATTCTGGTAGACTAAGGGTCAGGTCAACTAAGTACAGAGTTTCAGAAGGAAATAAAACTGTTTGCATTACTACCATATGATCAATCTTGTTTTGTTGACTCATAAGAATGGGCACAATTGTCAGAATGTGAGGTAGTAAATATAGTGGCTGGTTCTAAAACATTAAATGAGAAAGTGGTTTCCAGGACACAATGATACTACAATTTACTGCCATTTCATTAATTACTTAGGGAAATTAGTAATACCGCTTTTGTGAACTTTTAGTCAGCATTCTATCCTGACAGTCTACTGTCTCCTAAGCTGTCAGTAATATGGATAGTCCTGCCTATAATAAGCTGTGTTGTCCTGGTCACACAAGTTCAAAATCCATGGTTTGAGCAGGGATGGGGTCTCATAGCATTTGAGGCATTAAAGGCTTCATGCAATGTAAATATTGCAAACAAATGCCGTGAATATTGCAAAAAGTGGTATATATTTTTTCTTTTGGTTTCATAGCCTTGGTGATGCATTGTGTAGTTTAAATACAACTGTTGGTTAAGCCTAGTCAGGTCCTACTATGTATTAGACAGAGAAGAAATTATAGGATCATGGCAGATTACAAGCTAATGGCCCTAAAGCCTTTTTAAGCCTAGCTATTCATGCCCCAATTTTCCCATTTATCAATGCCTGCAGGCTAGAACAGCTTTGGTATATGCCTGTGGCTTAGGACATCTACAAACTGCCACAGGCGGCAAGCCAGGGGTGAATTTGTGATTTCACACATTAATGGGAAGTCTGTTCAAGAGAACAGGTAATCTGAGACATGACCATCCTTCCAACATGCTTCATTTATGTCACAGATAAGATTTAGATCCTTAGATCAGGTAATTCTAGTGCTGCATGTTTTGTGAATGTGTAGCAGCTCCATCAGGGCTGGATCAGAGAATTCCTTCTATGTTAGGCATAGATCACCCCTCAGTAGTCTGCAGGAGACTGAATACAGTGATGGGGCTTTGAGGTGGTCTGCATAGGACATTACATTCTGTATTCTTTTAGTGAAACCTCTGTGGCTGCTACAGCTGTTGCAAATGCTTGGTCAGGTACATGCAGAAAAGTGCACTGTATTCAGTTATTGGTCTATTGAGGACGGAGTATAGTGGGACTATGATCTACTTAGATATGGATGCCACGTCCTTACTTATAATTTGCACCACATAGGACTTTCTGGCTGTCATGGACACATGGTAATCAACGTTCAGGTTAATGTTAACCTGAGTTCCCAAGTCCCTTACCACTGAGTATACTCTTAGGAGAATGCTACCAATGTTGTAATTTGCAGGGGTGGTGATCTTCTCAAAGGGATTAATTATGCATTTTTTTGCATTGAGTTTAAGGCCAAGGTTCTGGCACCAGTTATCTGTCTGTGTCACACTTTTCTGCAAAATATCTACATCTTTACAATATCGTATGATTGCACCCAGCTTGCACTCATCAGCAAATATGGTCAGCCAAAGGCTGTCTGCATTTGCCTTCACTTCAGAGAAGTTTAATCCAAATAGGAGATGTCCCTGTACTGAGTTCTGTGGAATGCTACTAGTAACAGGCCTCTTGATGAAGGTGGATCCCCCGCACACTAACTTCATGTGTCCTACCTGTGAACCATTTGGTTATCCATTAGGTAGCATTGGGATTTATGCCTAAATTTATAAGTTTGTCTATAATACCCAAGTGAGGTATTGTGTCAAATACCTTTGCCAGGTCAACGTAGGCAGTATGTACCATTTTGCCATTACCCATCTGTAGTGACCTTCTCAAAGAAGTCCAACAAGTTTAGTAGGCATGACATGCCCTTGATGAAACTGAACTGGGATAGGTCCACTGTTTCAAGATTTCCTATGTCTTTATCAGGTCCAGAATAAGTCTTTTTTCATGGCCTTGCATATTGTTCATGGTCTGTTGATGGCCCACCTTTGTGTACAGGGATGGCCATTGCAGTCCTCCATTACCTATGAAGAAGCCTGTTTGGAGGCTGTGGTTGAACAAAGATTCCAGTGGGCCTGACAGGTCATGCTTTAAGTTATTTAAGTGGCATGTTGGGATATTATCAGGACCCATTGATGCATTGTTTTTAGCTCTGCAGACTACAGTGACAACCTGTTCTCTAGTGATAGTTGAGGTTAAATATTAGAGGATATTTCCTGAGGGGGGTCTCGGGGGTGATAGAGGGGTGAAATTGGAACTAAATTTATCAGCCAACAAATCTACAATATCTCAAGTTTCAGTACTTGGTTATTCCCTTTAAGTTTGCATACATAACTAAAAAATGCCTTGTTGTTATCCTTAGCCTGGGAGGTTATTTTTGCCTCTATGTTGGCTTTGGTGAACTTGACTGGTTGCCTGAGTTGCTTGTTGAAACAGATTAGGGAGTTTTTTTGTCTTTTGGGCATAGTCCTTCCTATTTCTGGACACGATTTTCTTTCTTTTGTTGTACAATCTATTTATACTTGGAGTTTGTCCTAAGTTTATTTTGGTCTGGTACTGCTGCTTCTATGCAGTTATTTATATGCTTGGACATAGTTTTTGTAAACACTTCTGCATAGGCCACTGTGTTGTCTGAGTTTGGGGAGACTTGAAATTTACCTGTGATTTCACTTAATAGGAGGTAGTTAGCCTTTGAAAAGTTCTTAAAGCTTATGGGGTTTGCTGTGAGTTCAGCCTTTATATTTATCTCAATGGTTACCATTTTGTGATCTGATCTGACCATAAAGACTTTATACAAGGGGGGTGCAATGTTTCCTCATATTTATGGATATGAGATCCAAGATATTTACACCCCTAGTAAATGTGCAGACTGGCTGTTTTAGTTTGTTTGCACTGACAAAAATCCAGGAATCTTTAAGGCTGCACATTAGTGGTTGTGTACGAATCCTAGTCTAAGGCAACTTTTCAAAATGAAAAAAAAGCTTTTTTTTATCAACTTTCATATTTTCATATACACACACACACACACACACACACACACACATATATATATATATATATATATATATATATATATATATATGGGTCTACTACGGTTGATTGAAAACTCACTTGACTGAAAATGAAATTACTAGGACCACTTCACTGAAAGCTCACTTCACTGAAAACTCATTTCTTTGAAACTCATTTCATTGAAAGTTATAAATGGCCTTTTCCCCACTGCAGTGTGACCCTGGAGTTAGTATATAAAGTAAGGGGGGTGTGGGTGCGTAGTCCCCCACATATTATAAACATTTTAAACTATACACAGTGATATTTACAAGTGCAATAAATAACTGTTTCCAAAAGAGAATATATAACCAAGATATGTGGGGGGCATGGGGGCTGTGCCCCCCACCCCCTTACTTTTATATACTAACATCAGGGTCGCATTACAGTGGGAAAAAGGCCATTTATAACTTTCAACTAAATGAGTTTCAGTCAAGTGAGTTTTCAGTGAAGTGAGCTTTCAATGAAGTGGTCCTAGTAATTTCATTTTCAATCAAGTGAGTTTTCAATCAACCATAGTAGACCCATATATATATTTATATATATATATATATATATATATATATATATATATATATATATATATATATATATATATATATATATATATATATATCTGTGTGTATGTGTGAGTGCATGTGCATATGTCTAATTAAACCAACGCATCTGACTCCATAGTTCTAACCATAGAATCAATTTATTTGTAGAACTTAAACAGAAGGCTTATGTTGCTAAAGTAAAAATAACAGTAACCATCTGAAATGTCGTGACCAGCTAGAGATAGTCCCGAAATATGGAGACAGAATGGCTAAAATAACACTCATATATAGTAAGTCCAAGATGCCATTTCTCATAATATTCCCTTTTCTCTGAGGTATGGACATCTAGGAGTTGGTATATATAAGTTGTGGGGGGTGGAGGGTGCTGGGCAGAGGGCTTGCACTCCCCCCCCCAAAAAAAAAATTTTATAGAGAAGAGCAATTTTCAAGATTTGCTCTTCTCTGTTTTTTTTTTTTTTCGGCACTTGGCATTTGAATGCCAACATTTAATAGGGAGACAAAAAACAACTTACCTCGTCTACAAGAAAAGTAAAGTGCAGTGCCTTGTAACAAACTTGAGTGCTGAATACAAGTGAAAAAATACAAAGTCTCTAGTTCTTAGTCTACTTCCAGGAAAATGGGTTCCAGTTGTCTCCACTGGAAACAGTCCTTAGAAACATCTCTTCTCCTGAGCCGTTGCACTGGGTTTCCAGGTCTCTTTTGCACTTCCAAATTCGCCGGTTTGTTCTTGATGCTGCTTGGGTTACATATTCCCTTCCTTTATTTCATGCCTTTCTTTGACATCTCTATTTAATTATTAGCTATAACTTAAGTTCTTCTTTACAGGTATCCACTCTATGCACATTCCACACAAGAAACATTAAGCGCTACAAGTATACATATTATAAAAATGTAAATGCAGACACTTTGCTGGTGAAAACCGCCATCCATAATGTAGTTGATGGAAAAAAGCCTGTGTTGGATGTTGAATATGAAGGGTTGTAAAGTCAAAATTTATCTACATAATTTCTATTGGTCTCCTTTTGTGATGTTTCCACTGCAATGGGGCATGAACAATGGTGAAAGTGAAGTGCCCATTTAATAGCACTCATGTACTATGGCAAAATACCTTGCCTCTTCCTTAGTTAACTTTCTACTCAGCTAACAAATAAGATTCTATTCTAACTCCAACGTCTCAGACAGTCCTGCACACATGCGCATGTAAGATGCATCTGTGTAAACTTTGATGTGTATAATTAAATTGAGAGGATACTAGCATGATTTAAGACCACAAAATGTTCTTTAACTGTTGAAAGATTGTCCATTTCTCATTGGTCCATTTAATCTTTGGGGACATCTTACCCCTGGTCACATTGGTGAGAGGATATACATTTGTGGTACAGTATGGCATGAATTTGCTGTAATATCTGTACTATCCAGCAAGGCTTGAAAGGTCCTAACCTCTTTTTAGTCAGTGGAATCAGTCATGTTTTTAGCTGCTCCTACCTTTCCTTATTACATAATCCAAGTATTTTAAATCAATTATGCCAGGTTTTCTTTTAGGGGCATTTATAATATGGTCTGCATGCTTTAGACAATATAAGACAGCCTATATTTTGGGTGCATAGGAAGCTTGTTCTTCAGAATGTATAATCACATCATCATCTAAATATGCATCACTATAGTGGTTGTAAAGCTTAAGGACTCTGTCTGTTAACCAGTTGAAGATGACCAAAGTGCCATGAAGATCAAAGAGCAGGACCTTGTAATGAAACTGGCCATCAGGCATCAAAATGCATTGTTAGCTTCCTCGGTCAAGAGAGTCAGTTCACTCAGTTCATCTACAGTAGGCATAGGCAGCTGGTGAGCTTATAGATATTATTTAATTTGATAAAGTCATTGTAAAAAGTAATAGTTCCATCTGGCTTTGGAACCAAATCTATGTGACTAGTACATTTTTTTGCTTCATTATTCAATGATCTCTGGGTGGAACATCTTTTTAATCTATTTAAGAGCTGCTTCCCTTTGAGATGCCAGGATCCTCTATGGCTTTAGCTTAATATTTTCCCCTAAGACAGTTTCAGTGTTTTGTCTAATTAGGTTAGTCTTGCCAGGCAGTTCTGAGAATATTTATGTATTCCACAACAGCAATTCTTGTACTTCCTCTTTTTGGCATTTTGGCAATGTGTTGTGTACTAGGACCTTTGGAATCGATAATATGTTTCTCTCTGCATATGGTTCCCTCACCTTGACTGCCAAACCTACCAGACATCTTGTCTGTGCCTCTATTCAGGGCTTTAACCCATTCTTCACATGATATATTCATTTAAGACTTATTTTTCCTATTTGTCTAACTTTATAGGTTACATCACTTAGTTTCTTTGTAACCTCCTGGCCACTTTGCTAAAAGGTTGCTCTCAGCAGAAAGTGCTAAAATTAATACTTGGTACCCAACTGGAACTCTATATTTTTGTGTAGCCCCAGTTAGATGACATTTCCTCTTTTCATATGCTCTTGGACTATGGCCATTGCTAGCTTTAAACTGTCTTGTATAGTATAATGTCTAATGAAAATGAATATGTTTAGATGTCAGAACTGAAGCAAGTAGCTATATATTTATACAGAAAGATCTATTATTACAAGCCATTCCCCACAAAAGTCACCATGACTAATGTCGACACACTTTTGTCAGCAACCAAATATCGACAGACTACAGCTTATGGTCTGAGGTAAGAGGGTGGTTTGCAGGGGAGTGGACACTCCTGTACCCTCCACACAGCCCTCTATTCATATATACTGATTTCGGGACTGCAGAATCCCTAGGGGACTACTGAGCTCACTCATCTGTTGACCATATGTGAAGTCTACCAAAGTGTGACAACAATATAGAGGTTAATTTAATGTAAAATTGATGTAATATATTCCAGCTACTTGACAATGACAGTTTAAGCCAGGATTTCAGAAAAAAATAGGCTAAATTTGTGCCCACTGCCTCTACCAATGTGAAAATTCAGTGCAGCTGACAGGTAGTTCCTTTTTACAAACAAAACAGTCTTATTTGCAGAACATCAATAGAAGGCTTGTTTTGCCAATGTAAAAATAATGGGTCACCTTCAGATGCCCGACAACGGACGAAAACACCGACAACGCAGATGACCGACAAGGTGAGAACCCGACGGACTCGGTAAGTGTGTGATCGAGTGAGGGATTTAGTGTTAGGGAGCGGACAGGTAAGTGTGCGATAGTGAGGGACTGTTGGTTTAGGGGTGGGTTAAGTGAGTTAGGGTTAGGTGCAGGTAGGGTGTGTGTGCGATAGTGAGGACTGTGGGTTTAGGGGTGGGTTAAGGAGTTAGGGTTAGGTGCAGGTAGGGTGAGTGTGCGTAGTGTCGGACCTTGGGGTTAGGTGGGTAAGTGAGTTAGCGTTAGGGTGCAGGTAGGGTGAGTGAGTGTCGGATCTTGGGGTTAGGGGTGGTAAGTGAGTTAGGGTTAGGGTGCAGGTAGGGTAAGTGTGTGGTAGTGTCGGACCTTAGGGTTAGGGTTTGGGTTAGGGATAGTGGATATGTTATGTAGTGTACTGTGTTGTTTACGTGTAGTGTGTTGGTGTAATGGTTTTCGTGTTTTTGTTGTCGGTCTTTTGGTGTCGGTGATTAGTGTGTCGGTGAAACGTGATTTCGAGGATATAAAGGTGATCCAAAAATAATACCTATGGTCTACAGCATAAGTAAAGTGCAGTACGTTATCCAAAACTCACATTCTGAAGACTTAAAAATAAATACATAAATAAAATAAAGTCTCTGGTTCTGGACTGCTTTCATGCAAATGGGTTCTAGTTCTCTTCTCTGAAAACAATCTTTAAAAAAAAATGTATTTTCACCAGACCCATTGCTTTGGGTCTTGAAGTCTGCTTTAACACTTCCAGACTGCTTTGTTTCTCATATTACTTTTGGTTTGGGCTACACAGCGCATTTATTTTATAAACCTTCCCCTTAAGGGATATCTGCTATGCTGATAGTCAAGAAAAGTAATAAACAACAGAAACAGAGATCTTACAAAAACACTGCAAAGACATTACTGATGAAGGTTACTATGTGGCATTACTCTTTATATATACATATACATGTATATAGGTTTACTATCATAATATCGAGGAACAAAATAATTTGCGACTAAAATACCGAACCATAACCACAACCACAGAAAAAAACCCGCAAATCAGTATTGTTATGACAAATCGGAAAACCAGTAGTAGTGATGAGAGCAAATTTTATTCGACAAAACCTTTCAAAGTATTAAAATGATCATATAATCAGACTTAAAATAAGGACATATAAGTGCTTTCATCTTCACATTGAAAACTTCCTCAGATAACTTTTTTTAAAAACAGATGCTTTATATAGACAAATGAGGATTTACTAAGAAATCACCATAGCCACGCTCCTATAAAAGAAAAGGTCTTAAACAGCCATATAATACTATTATAAATTAAATCAAAAGTGTATTCGTTGTTACTAAAAATTTAATACAATAGTCGGTAAACAGTCATAAATCTTATAGGTTAAAACACATTTTGACATTTGAGTTAAAGATTGATATATTATCTATCAAGTGCTTTGAGCTAGAGTAAGCATGCTATAGAAATCTGTTCATTCAAGCCGGTGTCTATATAATGTGTCTGTTTTTTAAAAAAAACAGTTATCTGAGGAAGTTTTTGATGTGAAGATGAACATGCTTATCTGTCATTATTTTAAGTTGGATTACAGTATCATTTTAATACTTTGAAATGTTTTGGTGAATAAAATATGCCTTATCACTACTACTGGGTTTCTGGCTTGTCCTGACCATACTTTTGGAGTATAGTTGGTTTTGGTTTGCCTCTTCATCTAATTATATATAGCAACTCTGAAATCACACAGCAGTAGGGAAAGGGTCAATTCTCAGACCCCATTGTACAGGAATCTCAAATGCAAAGCACCTGGCATGCTGAAAAACAAACAAGAAAATAACAGTTACTCTTCTGAGCATTCGCTCTTACTGCAGTAAGCATAACCTATAGCTCATCTGCTGGCCTGCAATAATATATATGAAAACATGTTAAGAATACGATCGCATGTGGTACACAGGCAAGGTAATCAATATTTTCATTGACTGGTCAAGTTCAGAGTGCCCAAGTAGGAAGCTAATATGTTTGACCAACTAGGGAAGATGAAGCAACAAGAGGCCAGACCAGATATATCACGGAGGGAGCAAGGACAGGTCTGTCAAGTTGCTGATGATTTAAAGGAGCTGAATGTAGTAGAGCTGAGCACAGATGTAGTAATAAAAAAGTATGTTTATATTATGAAAGTGATGTGGAGTCCCTCCTGTGATGACATCATTTGAGGTATAGTTAGGGGAAGATGAATGAAAATGAACTGAGATGGTGTCCATAGGAAGGACAAGTAAGATATCAACACTACTACAAAGACAGCATCAGATGAAGACAGAACACTCACTGACACCAAAGCATGTAATGGATGGACTTGGTATTTTCCTCTTTCACCATTTGGAGTGAGAGCCTACATAGATTACTTGCATAGGGGGTGGAATGATATGGCTATAAAGATAATGAAAACAGGCTAGAGTGCATGTGAACTTCATGTTTGGCTCACTCACCCGGAGCTGCAAGTTAGGGTCTATATTATATCAGCGAATGCTTAAAAAAGCGAATGTTGATTGATCAACCTTATGTAAGCAAAAGCTTGCAATCTGGAACTGTCAGATCAGCGATTTTTTTTCCTAGGGAAAAAAAATCGCTGATCCAAAACACATACACACAATACAAGCACACCAAACAAACAGAAATCTACACACACATACACCTAAAATCTGACACCTAACCCTACACTAAACTATGCACACACCACTAACTATCCACTTACCTTAACTCAAACCCTAACCCTAAGGTCCGTCACTATCGCACACTCACCTCACCCACTCCCTAACCCTAACTCACCTAAACGCACCCTAACCCTCATGTCCACACAATCACACACATACCTAACCCGAGCCCTAACCCTAACTCACCTAACCCACCCTAGGACTCACATTCACACAATCGCACACTTACCTGAATCTGACCTGTAACTTTCCACCACCGCATTGAAAATACCGAAGAAACAAAAACGGACAACCAAATTCTTTCCCTAGGAAAAAATTTGAGTTTCTGTTGCTTTGATATTTTTAACATTCACTAAAATAAGGTTGATCAATCAGCGGTCGCTTGTTTAAGCGTTCGCTGATCTAATATAGACCTGCAAGTTACAGGAGCTACAATACCTAGACCCTCCCCCCACCACCACCCTGACCTTTTCAGGGCACAGACTAGTGAATAAACCTAGGTCATCTGGGTCATAATCAATGATTATGCTCTCTCTCTCTCTCTCTCTCTCTCTCTGTCTCTCTTTCACATACAGATGGTAATACCTTATTAATTATGCAGGGAATAGCTAAATAACCAAGACTTTTCTTTTTCCTTAAATTTACACAAAGTTCATATCCAAATAATTTTCATAAATCAAATTAAATTCTGTCAACTGGATAATGCCCACTCAACATTTCTTCATTTTCCCAGAAATAAGACATTTAATTAAAAAGATTTTTCATCATAAAGCTATTATTCATTGCTTTTACATTGCATCATTGTAGTCCAGTACTTTGCATTACAGTGAAAACCCACAATTTGTACTCTTTAGAATTAAAATTTTGTCATAGTTTTTAAGAACAATTATTATAGCAATAACCCATGCCTGGGTGTGACATTATTTAAGAAAAGAATAATTACTTTTCTTAAATAATGGCATTGTATAACACCTCCTTGCTGCCCTTCCACAGCTGTCTGGTATTCTGTGGCAGTTCTGATGTACTGTGCATGCATATGCTTACGCAGTACATCAGATCTGTGGGCAAAAGCAATGGAGAAAGCACGATCTCCGTTGCTTTTTACAAACTGTTTTGCTATGTTAAATGGGTTTAACATAGCGAGACAGCTTTAAAAAAAAGCAATGGAGAATCTCGTTGCTTTTTTTAAAGCTGTCTCTCTATGTTAAATCCATTTAACATAGCGAGACAGTTCTGAAAAAAGCAACGGAGAAAGCAAGAATCTCCGTTGCTTTTTTTAAAGCTGTCTCGCTATGTTAAACTCGTTTAACATAGCGAGAGAGTGTGAAGCAATGGAGATCTTGCATTCTCCGTTGCTGTAAAAAAAGAGTTATAGTAATGGAAAAAGTCCGGGCAACCTGACCTTTTTCCATTACTATAACTCTGATTTACAACGTGCACACTGACCAATCAGCGTGCACGTTTTTGAATATTAATAGGGGGTTGTTGTATAATATTCTATTTCACACAAATGTTTCCAGGTTTCAGGATTTTAGATTCAGTCTGTGTGGATTTTCCAGCTTCCTCCTCTGTCTCTGTGTGGGTTTTCTATCATTACTCCAGCTACTTCCAAAATACACACTAGATGAAAGGCTTCTCCAAATAGTCCCTCTCTCTCTGTCTCTCTTCATATATATATATATATATATATATATATATATATATATGTAATGCTTTTTTTCAATTGTTAGTGAAAGGGTCTATAAAAGACCATTTCATGTTTTCACTTAAATAAATTTTGATGTTGCAACAGACTTTCCTCCATTCTTTATTTTTCTAATGCAGACAGCAGACTTTAAATAAACACAGAATTAAAAGAATCTTCTGCAGTTTCTTCACACTTGTCATATTTTTCTTAATGTTAAAATGTCTCAGATCTACATATCTTTCCTAATGTAAAAATGTGTCAGATCTACATATCTTGTTAACTTTATCTTCAATGCAGTTTTTCATGGTAAGGGCAACATGACTTAAGAAAACACATAATCCATGAAACCCACTTGATGTCTGAACAATGTTTAATTCCAAGATTCATTCAAGGTATTCAAACATATTTTAAGTGAGAGAATATAACTTATTTCTGTTTTCCTTTAGTAAGCGTCATTCCTATATCTTGTGGCCTGACTTTGATAACTGCAGGCCCTGTATACTTGAGAGTCATTTTATATCATATAATCTCTGCAAGCTTAGGAAAAGGGTAAATAATTTACATGTTGCATGAGTTCAACAAGAATATCGCTGGAAATCAATATAAAAAAGAAATTAATTCACTTTGTGTGCTTAACCTGTTGTGGTCTAAGGGCAAGTAGACAGAATCATTTTTGCTAAAAACTTGTTTGTCTTCAGCCTTTTTTTTTTTTCTCTCAATCCTCCAATGACTATCAGCTATCAACCTTGTCACCCTAATTATCCATTCATTCCCCTGGCAAAAGATCTATGTCTCATTCATGGCAATGAATGGGTAAACTGAGTGGCACCATTATATGCACGAATGGACAGTGTTCTTATTTATTTATTTATTTAATATTATTTTATTTTACATTTGTTCAACAGGCTAGTCCAACTTGATACATGTCCATTTTCAGTGGAAGCCTGGGGATAAAAGCTCCAAGGTAGAACATACAGTAAAAATCACAAAATATTACAAGTTACACATAGTTTACCAGCTCCAGTTAAGCAAGCAGGTAATATAATCATACATTTTTAAAACAGTGTTGACAAATTCCCTTTGATAGCTCAGCTGGTAGAGCGGAGGACTGTAGTGATTTCCCAAGTCATCCTTAGGTTGCGGGTTCAGTTCCTACCCATGAATTACCACATAGGTGGCAGTACACTAAACAACAAAAGTGTGATAAGACACTTAGGAACACAGGTTGACAGTGGTCTCACCTTTGATAACCACATCACCACAACAGGAAATACTTCTATGTGGCACACCCCATCACTAAAGGCTTTTCATCCAGAAAAATAGAGGTCATTGTCCCACTGTACTCATCCCTTATTAGACCCATCATAGAGTACAATGCCGCGTTTGGTATGTACCTCACAAGACATCTGCAACAACTGGAAAGGCCGCAGAAACACCTCACTAAAAGAATCACAGGCCTAAAGCAGATGCCTTATGCTGACCGACTAAAAAAACTCCAGCTATACTCTGTCGCATATCGTCTACTCAGAGGCGATCTCTGCTACAAGGCCATGTCAAACCTAGAGCTGTTGGACATGTTACACTTAAAGAAATCTCAGTCCATCACAGCCACCTGCTCCAGGGACCTAAACCTTGTCATCACAATGAACAAAACATGCTGGAGGGATAAGTTCTTGACCCAGAGACTCCCCATACTCTGGAACAGACTGCCCATACATGTCAAGCAGAGTGTCTCTTTGGCCCTCTTCAAAAGGAACCTTGACAACTGGATGGGAGATAGGAAATTTACCCCGGGGATCACGTCAGTCACCCTGCTAGACAGTGGTCCAGGGAAGTAAAGATTGTGGGAAGAAATAGCCAGGGAATTGTTATGGCTAGGCCTGTATAGGCCCTAGGGCCTATAGCCTAGTACCAACCTATGACCCTTTGAACTTATGAATAGACAGTGTTACATGATTACAGGCTATAGAGGAGGATCTAGTCGGGTTTTGAACAAGGACATAGCCAGTGAGTTATAACAAGGACATAGCCAGTGAGTTATAAAGCATAGCTTGAGGCTTTTTTTGAACTGAGTAAGAGAGGGTTCAAGAGTAAGATCAGCAAGAAGAGTTTGTGCATTGGTGGATTACTGCTAAGCCAATGCATGCTCAGTAAGTACTTCATAAACACATTCAGTGGGTATAGAGTGGGACTATCAGTCACTTCTGGTAGACACGTAAGCCTGTATGTGACCCCACACCTTACAAGGAGCACATTGTGCAGGTTTGTATGTTTCCATCAGGGAACGGATGCACTTTGTGTCCCTGTGCACATGTGTCCCACCCTTCCTCCCTTTGAGGTAGGTAAGCAAACACAGACCTTCGCACATGTTCCTCACTTGATAGTTCGAGCAGATGCCTGAGATGCTATTCAAACTTGGGTCACCAGGGTAGTTAGAAGGGCATTATATTTCACTGCCAATGGAGTTGACTATTTTTCCTAACAAAGACATGTTTAGAGTTGCAATTATCAGTGCCGCAGGTAACATTAAACAATGTTACCTATATATTAAAGGGGATAAAAAGTTATGGAATAATTCACCAAAAACATGGTTCAATGAAACTGGCTGACTTTATCCAGCTTTCTTTTCTTTCTAAACATTACATAATTAATTGCAATAGATACACAGTAAGTGCAAGGGCACGCAAATGAAACAAGGCTGAGTAAAAAGTTTCCTTTTTTTATCAAACTGTGTTTGTTTTCTGAACTTTCTCTATTCTGTACAATGTATTTTTACTTGTTTTCAAATGAGAAGCTTTCAGAGCGATATCATTTCACTGATTGTTTAATTTCCATCCTATCATATTTATATCAGAGTTCAGTAAAGCCACCTATACCTCGGTTCTCTTCCAGTTTCCTTATGCAGTATAGCCCTAAGTTAATGTGTCTTCCAGTTTTACTTAACTGCATACATGTATCAGAATTATATTCTTTGCAAATTTGTAACATATGATTTACATCAACATGTCTTTTGGCAATATATACACATTACTTCCTTCTACTACTATATATTTGAATATGCAGTGAGTTTTCAGTTTGGATGCTTTGAATCTTAGAGGAATTATTTGCACTTGTCATTATTTATTTATTTTACATTTGTTGACCGGGATAGTCCGACTGGATACATGTCCATTTTTAGCAGAGACCCGGAGAGAAAAGCTCCACAAAAATAATAATAATAATAACAATAATAATAATAATAGTACAATAATATTCCAAGAGAGCAAAAGATGTAGATACATCATTTCAGAAGGTCTAACACAGTAGGAATTCACTGGCACATGCTAAAGGTTAACAGAGCGAGAAAAAAATATGAAATAGATCATTTCACAAATGTAAACCACAATAGGAAAACGCTACAGTATACAGAAAGGATAAACTCAGCAGGCATAACTGTACATTATGACATGACACAACAGATGAATGGGATGTCTGGCTTGCTAATAGCCTGATAGGTAGAGAAAGACCAAGTTGTTGGACTGAGTAGGTCAGGGTTTAGGCGTTAAATTTTCTGTAAAACACATACAAAACAGCCTTAAGAAGACAGTGCTACATCCCTCTTGAAGAGTCATGTTTGAAAATGCACTTTTAAGACTAAAACTGATAGAACCTCTATATATCATGTATATAGCAGTGAAAACATCTGCTGTTCTATATTTCTGTGGTGTTTTCTAGGTGAAACTTTCCACTTTGTTTAAACATTGTCACTATTTAATAAAAACAAAGTAAAATGCAGTAGATCATAAAAACTATGTCTCTTACTTTGAAAAAGGGTAACTGTTAGAGAATTAAGTTATTATATGTTGTATTCCACTGCACAGCAAATGCATATTGTGTTATTTTTGGTAGTTGACCTTGTATAGTGTTTTTCTGGAGTTGTTAAACAAATTGGTAAAGGCAAGGACTACATTTCATCAAGGGGTACAGGAAGAAAATCAGACAGAGCATCAGTCTGGAAAATTATCACTGGATTTACTAAACAGACCTCACCTTCTTTACTATTCCAATATTATAAAACAAAACAATTCTCAAGGGGAAGAATATTATAAAAAGTGATTCAGCATATTTGCTTTAACATTCTTCATCATTGTCATTGAAAATGAATGTCATTAGCAACCTTGTGACATTAATTTGAGGAAGAAGAGTACCAACCCAATAATAAGAAAACATGGGTAATCATAGGCAAGACAGAAAGACAATAAAATCAATGTGGTGGAGGAAAATCCTACATACTGTAACCATTTTAAATGCAAAGTTCCTAATAATAATATAATTTTAGCAGATAATTACACTACCCTTCCCCATTTCTGGAATAGGATACTCTTACTTATGAATCAGAATGCTCCCCTTGGAACCTTTAAAACCAGTTTTGATGAGAATATGTGGAGAAAGTCTAAACATTGTAAGTCTCCCACCAGTATTTGGTGATGAGTCAGAGCTTTTCTTATTTATTTATTTATTTTTGAATGTATTAACCAGGGTAGAGTACTGATCTCATTGGACCTACTTCAGTGTCAGCCTGGGGTAAACACAATATGTACATGACATTATATACAGAGTGAAAGACACAATGTAATATGTACACATATATACAAAGTGACTATTGGACTTGGCTTGAGGGTATAAAGGCAACAGATAAATGAAATTATATATACAGCGACTGACAAAACACAATATATACATGCATTATGTACAGAGTAGAAATTAGATATCCTTGACCATAAGCTTAGTATAAATGTATGGGGATAGTATATGTTGCAACTGGTCGTTTAATATAAAATATTCTGTGGATAAAATACTAGAAAGAAAATGTATCACTGTAGGAAACTAGTAAAGTTAATGGGAACAAGAACAATCCTTTCTAAATCAGGTGCTAAAAGCTAGGCTATCTAACTTGTTTTTTCCAGGCGTTCCAGAGAAGTTGATATGGGTAAACCACACTAAGGACAAAAGACTTGAATGAAAAAAATAATAAGGTAATTAGTATGCATATGGTTAGAATCAGAACTCAGTAAAAGGTGTATAGGATGGTTAGAAAACGAATTTACCTCATTAACATACTTTCTCTCTTTGTAGCTCAACATTAATTCACCTAGTGTATGTGTGTGTATATATATATATATATATATATATATATATATATATATATATATATATATATATATATATATATATATATATATATATAATATGTGTGTGTGTGTGTGTGTGTGTGTGTGTGTGTGTGTGATTTAATGGGCACTGACACCAGACAAGCAGTTAACCATCACTCTTTCCTTGCTCAAACAGGTAAGAGTTACATCTATATGTTTTACAGTGGAGTCACTTATAACAAGAATGTTGGTTGGGATAATGCCTGCCTTACAGGCTCAGCATCCTTGACTTTGGGACTCCTTGTGTAATGTGAGGAGGTAAGCTTAATTTGCTGGATGTGTTTTGTGCCTGTTTTGCATTTTGGAAGTCTTTGAGGTTTAGGCAAGTTAATCTTTAGAACCTCAGGATGTGATGGATTATGTATATTGTGATGGTCTTGGTGAAATGTGGTGTGTGGTGTACGGCTAATGATTTTGGTGTTTGCCTTTAGTGTGTATAAGATTGTTGCATCCAGGGACATTATATATGTACATCTCTCACACACTGTGTTATACTGTTTCAGTAACAGATGATCATCAAACAGCACAAGACAATTCTTATGCTGCCTCAAGATGCCCATCTTAGTCAGGCTGGCTACAAAGTTTATGGGGAAGTGCTGGTCCAGACAGGAATTACTCTGGGGGTGGGGGTGGCTATAACTGCTTTGAGTTTGATTTGTTTAGGACAATGTTTGGTCGGACTTGCTACTAAATATTTAAAGTACAGTACAAAGCAAACTAGGCTGGAAACCTTCTGCTGCCAAGAGAAGGAAGCAGTAAATGAATTATAATAAACATTCACTAATTTAGCAGAAAAATCACTGCAAGCAGTATCAATACACTCAATATTACGCAATTTTATCAAAGGTATCTCAACCTGGTAAACAGCTTAAGGGGAGAGACTGCAAAAATATATTTGTGTGTTTATTGTCAACAGTCAGTAAACTGCAACAGCCAATAAACTGGGAGAGGGAGGGATTTATGTTGCCAAATTATGAACAGATATACTGGATTTAAGCATCTGTATTACATAATCAGACCTTTAAAAGTTTGAACATCATATGGTCGACACCATATGATTGAGCTTTTAAAAGTTCAAAAATGTAATAAAAAAAATAAACCAAAGAAAAAACCTACCTGAACAGTTTAAGCAGGGGGGCTGCACCCCCCACCCCCACTCTTTAAATATAACAACTCCGAGATCGCACTACAGTGCAGAAAGGGAAATCTTCCCATTCTGCACTGTACAGAGATTTCTGTTAAAACTTTGAACTTTAAAAAGTTCTATCATATGGTGTTGATCATATGACGTTTGAACTTTTAAAAGTTCGACAATGTGATCTAGACCCGGGTTTAAGCCCCTCAGCTCTGAACTGACTGTCCTGGAACTGCCTTAATGCAAACACTAGTTCTGCACTTGCCTGACATACATTCATTACTTAAGAATGAAACTAGAATTTAATACCAGCAGTTAGACCAACTTTACACACTTAAAATTACTCTTAGCCAACTTCATACACTTTTATCTCTGTACAGTTTACATGGGAGGTCACAAATGTGAAAACCAGTACAGCCACTTTTCATGTATTGAGTTTGCATATAGACAAAGTATAGCTTTATGTACATTCAGTTTGCACATGTGTGTAGTACAGGTCTATGAATAGAGACTTTATGTCCTAAAGGAATGAATAACCAGTTCAATTTTAAATATTTATTGTGAAACATTACCAGTTCTTGTTTGTTATTTGCACATATGTTAAATGTTGTACGTTGCTGATTATTCAAGCCCATTTTTACATTTAGTATATATGCAGTTTCTTGGGCTAAAAACTACTAACCCTGAAGGCAGCTTATGCCAAAGAACTAATTGTTTTTATTTTTCAGTAATACATGTTAAGTTTTAATGTAACTCCTAGCTTCCACACTGTATGAGATATATATATGTATATATATATATATATATATATATATATATATATATATTTTTTTTTTTTTTATGGAAGTCTAGAGCCATGTATTGAAGAGTGTTTATGTTCTTTGGAAAGTTTTGAAGCAGTCAGTAACTTAATTGATATAAAAAAGTATTGGAATTTTTCAAATGCCAGCTTCATTTCATTTGATGGAAATGGACATATTGTGAGATACCGAAGGTATTTGCAAAAACGTAAGTACTGCATATTTAAAAAGTGTGTATATCTTCTGGTCAGTGAAAATCAACATGTCAAATGAAAATACATGCAAGTAAATACATGCTTTTATTGTTCTTTTTTATGCCAAATAATATGACAACTTTGTACTGTTAGAGTGCCATCACTGAAAAGATACAAACATGATGTAAAAATTGTTTTAGGGGCTGCAGAATTAGGTATAAGGTATTTAATTATATAAATATTGAAACACTATTCTACAAGTAATCTCCTGAAGGAAGTGATATAAATTTAGCTTTAAATGCCTTAGCAAATCATTATCTTGAGTTAGGGCTGGGAACTGTAGAAACAAATGACTGGTACGAATGAAAAAGTAGAAATGATATTTTTGTGAATACGACATACAGCATTAATGCATCTTCCACTGCTTAATCCTGTCAGCTTATTGTCATCCAGAAGTACTTATAATTTCAGAAAAATGGAGAATAAAATCTATTTAAGGCTATTATACTGGTTAAAAAGATAATGGATGCCAAATGGATAAGGTGTCTAACTTGGGATCAAAAGATTTTTGGTTTGTGTCCTGCCATGGGCATCGAAAAAAAGCAAGACAACAATTTTAGCAGTGTCAGTGGTACAATAGGTCGCGCATTCACCATTGGTACAGATGGCTGTATGTCCAATTCCCACACTGGGTAGAATGATTATTAATACTACATTATGCAGAGTACAGCATAAGATGCTATACTCCAAAGTGTCATTCTAAAGATCACATGTTTAACTGGAGTCCAATCTGCTGGAGTTGGTGAGAGATGTAAAAGATTCCCACAGTACCTATTCAAAAGAGTAGGGGTCCGTTATTTATACAAAAACATTATTTTCAAGATACTTATATATTTATATATTTACATATTTACAAATTATATTATTTTCCATTTCCTTCCTTTACTACCAAACATTCATAATTATCTTATACATTATACCAGTTTTTTTATGCTTACTTTGACCCCCATTCATTTTTCATAACCATCTGATTTTACTCAGTATTGTTACTAAAGTCCATTTTCCATTAAACATAATTTAATTTATCCTTTCATTCTTTATAAGTCATAACATTAATCATCTTTTTATCTATTATTTTAACATATTTATTTATATTCTTATAGTACTCATACTTAATCATGTCCGTATTTATCTTTTCCACTTCTTTTATTTCTTCAAAGGAATTTTCCTTACATAATGTTTTCTATAATTTCACTGTGCTTTTACATTTCAAAAACACATCTTCTGTAGTTTCCTCTTCCTCACAATATAGACCTATTCTTTGAGTTTCCTTTTTATATGGCATGTTTCTTTTCATGGGTAATTTATCTGTTACTAATCTCCACTCTGTTTTTTTTATTATTATACTATTTATTTCATTTTATAGCGTTAATTTTTCCTTCTGCTAGATTTTTCCATGGTTTAACATAATAACATTATATCATTATATTCTTGCACCATACTTTTTCTACTTTTCTGTTTCATCAGTTTTTATTTTCCACTTTAATATTTTTTCTTGATAATATTTTATATCTTTATTTCTACATTCATTTATATTTTTAATTTTTTTATTAACACTCCATATAAATTCATTGAAGCAGCATATAATTGACTCATATAAATCTGAAAGTTTCTTCCTCTAAATTTTTAACTCTTACTCCCCTTCCTCTTTGTTAAAATAAAAAACCTCTTTTTAGATAATTCATCAGGAATATAGAATTTAATTGGAATGAAAATTTATCTGCAATAATTATTTTTCAAACATTGATATTCCTAAATATACTCTTTAATATTATATATTTCCTAATAAATTCCTAATTTCATGTTTTAATAAGAATTATCACCAATATTTTTAAATATTTAACATATTTTTTTTTTCTCCTCTTTTTACTTCCCATTGGATTCTGCACTTTCTTAATTTAATTTAATATTTGAATAAAAATTTAATTCAAAAACATAACGCTCGCCTAATCCTTTAGTTTTCCTTTCGTTAGTTTTTTTTTTAATTATTGTTTCACCTATTGTTTCACAACACTATACATCTTTTTTGTACTTTTGTTGTTTTTTCTTTTTTTTGCATTATCTATAATATAGTCCATAAGTTAACAAAAACAAAATCTTAATCCTTTTATGATGTTATCATCACTTTCTTCATTGTGTATACTATATGTTATCATTCATTCATAAACAAACGCAAAAATATACAAGTAATTTGACATCCCTGTCTTACACCCCACCTCATATGGGTCTATATTATAACCTTGACCATTCAGAACCTTGACTGATAGAACATCGACACATACATCAAACACATCTTCAGCCCACATCCCACATCATCAATTCAATCAAGGGAAAGAAATCGGTTGGCAATTGTCTTTCATCTGCCTTTTTCCCCATTGTAGTGTGATCTTGGAGTTAGTATATTTAGTTGGGGGGTGGGGGGTAAAGCCCCCCACTTTATAGTGTTTGCTGTATTGTGTCATGTGTGTTTGGCCTACCGATTTCTTTCCTTTGGAAAGAAATTGATGATGTGGCTGTTTGCTGATGTGGCCATTTGACATATATGTGTCGATGAACGGTTGAGGTTATAATATAGACCCTCATATGTATCTCTTTTCCTAACTAACCATTTACTAGGACTTTTACTTTATTATTGCTATACATGGACATACATAATTTCCTTATTTTTTTTACTTATATGATATTCTTTCATTATCTTACATGAAATTTCCCATCCTATTGCATCAAATGTCTTATCAAGATCCTCTATTATAATTTAGCTTCTTCTCTTCTATTTAAATATCATCCACAATCTTGCTTACTATCATTAATCATTTTTGACATCCCTTTCCCTTTATGGTATATATACTTTCCTCTATAACACTTTCCATCTTAGTTTCCAGTCTCTTCTGCATTATTTTCAAAAAAATATTATAGTCATTATTATTCAGTACTATTGGTCTCCAGTATTTTAATCAACTTTTGTCTTTTTTTATCCAAATAAATTTAAGATCCCATTACATAATTCTTTATACATAAAGCCTTCATTTAGTCATCCATTCAAAATCTTTCATAGGTTCATAGGTTCATACTAGGCTATCTGCCCTAGGGCATTTATAAGCCTAGCCAGAGTGTGTTTGGCTTTCACCACCCATTTTAAATTAATTTTGCTATGCCCTTTTTTGAGGTTAGTATACTGTGCCTCTGTCTAACAGTGACACAGAAGTGATACCCAGGGTAAACCTACGATCCCCCATCCACTCATCAAGATTCCTCTTGAAGAGAGTCAATGAGGGACTCTGCCTAACCTGGACTGGGATTTTATTCCAGAGTGAAGGGAGCCTCTGGGTTATGAATCTGTCCCTCCAGCATGTCCTATTTATTACAGTGCTGAGGTTTAAGTCTCTCGAGCGTGTAGCTCGATGGGATTTGGATTTTCTGAGTTGCAGCATGTCCATTAATTCTGGGTTGGACATGGCTTTATACGTCAGGCACAGATCACCTCTGAGCAGGCGGTATGCCACTGAGTAGAGCTGGAGTTTCTTTAACCGGGCATCATATGGCATCTGTATGAGCCCTTTGATCCTCTTGGTGAGGTACTTTTGGGGTCTTTCCAGTTGCTGCAGTTGTCTGGTAAGGTACATCCCAAAAGGGGCATTGTACTCAATTATGGGCCTGATGAGGGATGAGTAAAGAGGTATGATGAACCTCCCCTGATCTAGATGTGAATCCCTTCATGATTAGGTGGGCTATATAAAATGTTTGCTAACCACTTTGGCCACGTGGTTGTCAAATGAGAGATTGCTATCAACTTGGGTCCCCAGGTCCCTAATTACTTCTTCTGTACTTAATGGATTACCACTTATGTGGTAATTTGTGGGCACTTTGTTTTTGCCAAAGGGGATGACTATACACATTTTGGCATTTAGCTTGAGGCCATGGCTCTGGCACCAGTTGTCTGTTTCTATGAGGCCCTTTTGGAGGATGCTTGTGTCGGCTGGAGAGTCGATTATGGCGCCCAGTTTGCAGTCATCTGCAAACTTGGGCAGCCGCAGTCCTTCCGTGTTGGCCAGTACCTCTGAGAAATATATACCGAACAAGAGAGGTCCCAGGACTGAGCCTTGTGGGATGCCACTTGTAACTGGTTTGGAGTATGACATGGCTCCAGCAATTCTAACCATGTGAGTTCTGTCCTTGAGCCAGTTTGCAACCCATCTAGTGACATAGGGGTTTATATTTAAGCTGGTGAGCTTATCTATAATGCCCAAGTGGGGTATTGTATCGAAGGCTTTTGCGAGGTCCAGGTAGGCTGTGTGGACCACCTTCCCCTTGTCAATGGCCTTGGTGACTGTTTCAAAGAAATCAACCAGGTTTAAGAGGCAGGATCTGCCCTTAACAAAGCTGAACTGGGTAGGATCCAGTGTCTGTAGGTCCCCAATATCTTTATTTATAAGGTCCATGATGATCCTTTCCATAGCTTTGCAGACCATGCTAGTCAGGCTTATGGGGCGATAGTTTCCAGGATCCATTGAGGCACCACCTTTGTGGAGAAGGACCACCGTTGCTGTACGCCACTCTTTGGGTGCATATCCTGTAGTAAGGCTGAGATTGAGCAGTAGTTTTATGTTTGGGTTTAGCTCTTCTTGGAGTTCATGTAGGACGCAGCCCGGGACACCGTCTGGTCCCATTGATACTGTGTTTTTTGCTTTGGAGAGGGCGGCTCTTACCTGAGCATCTGAGATGTCAGGGGGGCAGCACTCTGCTGGGATAGATATTTGCCCTTTTGGTGGGGGGGGGAGTTTGCGCTGAACCTGTCAGATAGGATGTTTTCAATGTCTGTGGGTTTGGTGTATTTTTTGTCATTTTGGACTAATTCTGAGCATATCTGGGAATTCCCACCCAGGTTCCTAACATAACTAAAGAAAGCCTTGTGATTATCCTTAGTGTCCTGTGCAATTTTTCTCTCGAAGCTGGCCTTAGATGATTTTATGAGTGCCCGTAGTTTTTTGCTAATACTGATCAGAGATGCCTTCCCTTTTTGGGATTTTGCTCTATCATGTAGTAGCTTCCTCCTTCTATTGTATAGTTTGTTTATGGCTGGGGTCCACCAGACAGGGCGTCTGCCTTTGGAGGATTGGGTCTTGGTTTTATTTGGGATTGCATGATCCATGCATTCCTGAAGGTGTTCATAGAATGCGTTTATAAAGGATTCTGCGGTCTGGGCCATATTTTCCACAGGCCCGGGGGCTTTGAAGGATTCCACCTCGGTTTTGAGGAGTGTGAAATTTGCTTTAGAGAAGTTTTTCACTGTGGTTTTCTGGGCAGGGGGTGGGGTCGGGATGTGAATATCCAGTGAGATTAGTTTATGGTCTGATCTTAACAGTGATGGATACACTTCTGGTCTGGAGCATAGAGTCCACATGTTGGTGATGATCAGGTCCAGTACGTTTTCCCCTCTTGTGGGAATGGTAACAAGTTGTTCCATAGCATTTGAGTTTATAAATTCTAGGAACCTTTGGGCTAGGGTGCTGGAGCTAGAGTAATGCTCCCAGTCTATGTTTGGGTAGTTGAAGTCACCCAGTATAATGGTGTTTGGAGAGACCTTCATATTTTCCAGTGTTCTCAGGAAGGCCGAGTGGAGTTCCTGGATTTGGGATGATGATCTGTAGCAGGCTATAAACTGGAAGGCAGTTTTACCCACTGTTAGTTGCACATGGATAGTCTCTGATGCTTCGTGCTGTGCCATCAACCTGGAGGTGTGGGTATCTTTGACAAATATTGATACTCCCCCTCCTTTTATGGTTTGGTCCAAGTTTTGGGGCCAAAAAGCATGGTATGAGGTATAACCTGGTAGTGCTGGGGTGCTCTCAGGAGCCTTGAACCAGGTTTCTGTTACTGCACAGATATCGATGTTCTCCATGCTAAGGAGAGTTTTGAGTGCATGCATCTTGAGGTTTAGACTTCTGGCGTTGAGTAGCATTACTCTTAGTTTCTTATCCCTTGTGATACCTATGGAGGTGGGTTTGTCTTTTGAGCCTTGCCTAAAAAAGGCACTATGGGGGTAGCAAGAGCCTTTGCCAATATCCAAAAGCCCAGGGGTGATAGGTGCAAGCCGTCCCTAGCGAAGCATCGTGGGTTGACGAGCATGTCATCCCAGGCTGACAGGCATTGGATCCCCTTTGAATGACACCAATACTTAAGCCAATTGTTGAAATTGATCATCTTGTCTTCATATTGTGGCATCATTCTTGGTGAAGGTAAGCTGCTACTCAAGGTCAGGGTCATACCGGCCTGGGCTACATGCTCAGAGAGCTCCTCTATGTCTCTTTTCATCTAGTCCAGGGAGGTGCATCTCAGGTCATTCACACCAGCATGGACAATGACTGAGTCATATTTGTACTTGCCTTGGAGTGACCTGAGTGCTTGTGTTATGTGGCGGATCCTAGCACCTGACAGGCAGCTCACCATTACCTTCTCCTTGTTCAGCCTGGTGAGCGGGACGCCAGTGTGCCTGACGATAGAGTCACCTATTATAAGTGTATCAGGTGTGTTGTTTAGCCTTAAGGGCTGTGACTGTTCAGCACACTGGCTTTGTGAGCTATGTGTTGCACGTGTTTTGTTTTGGGGTAGTGGTTGCTTGGGTGTCTGCTTTGGAGGTCTCTGCTGCTTAGGAAGATTTTTATTTAGAGCCTCCGAGTATGTTTTTGTGTTTTTATGTGTTTAGTTTGCTGTCGAGGTAGGTCTATGTGAGACTGGAATTGTAGTGAGTGTGGTTTCCTTTTCCTCCTGACTGGTTACACCAGTACTGAGTTGAGAGAGCTTAGCCTCCAGTTTGGCTATATGGTTGCATCTCTCACATGTGTTGGAATTTGTTGGGAGGAGGAGAGGGTTGTCTGTGTACATGAGGCAGTTGTAACATTGCCTCAAGATTCCCAGATTCACCAGCTGGACCGGAGAGGAGATTGAAAACTGACCTTTGGACATGCTAGAATAGTATTGGGAATTCCTTTATAATTGAAAAAAGGGCCAATGGGGAACAAGGTACTCAAGGGGAGTTTGCAAGGGTGTAGTGCTTTTAATTTTTTAGCTCTGACCTATATAATTGCTTTAGTGAGCAAGTGCCAGGTAACTTAAATGCAATGTGCTACAGGTAACTTAAATGCAAAAACGACAAACAGTAACTTTCATTCAAGTGAAACAAGGAAATAAGTATAGTAAGCAATGCAGATATCACTAGGGATCCACAGAAGCACTGAAAAGCCGTGTTTTAGGTGGAATTAGGGGTTCAGGGAAATAACAAGCAAACAAACAACAAGCATACAAACAAAGCTAGATTCAGCAGGCCTGGATCTAGTCTATGCTACAGCAAACAAGGTGTACCAATTTCAGGAAGAAGCAGTTCAAATATGCAGGCACTATAAGCCTTTAACCAGAAATTCCCAGCTCAGAAGGGCAGAGTCCAGCCTCTCCTCCCACAAGAGTGCAGACCACAAACCCTCTTAATGTAAAATAACTGGCCTGAAGCCCAAGTGCTTAAACCAGAATTAATACACTTTTAGATTAACAGACACTGAGCCCTCAATCAGCAGTTCCCAACTTAGAAGGATGTAAGCTAACTGTCCTGCCACCACAGTGCAGGCCACAAACCTTCCTAATGTAAAACAACTGGTCTGAAGCCCAAGTGCTTAATCCAAAAGACTTAGAATGATAGCTACACTTTAATCAAGTTACTACCAAGCAGTAATAAATACAATTGAATACTTTAAAGAATGCCTGGATTAGTGCTCAAGTTATACAAACAAAGCTAGATTCAGCAGGCCTGGATCTAGCCTATGCTACAGCAAACAAGGTGTACCAGTTTCAGTAAGAAGCAGTTCAAATATGCAGGCACTATAAGCTTTTAACCAGAATTTCCCAGCTCAGAAGGGCAGAGTCCAACCTCTCCTCCCACAAGAGTGCAGACCATGAACCCTCTTAATGTAAAATAACTGGCCTGAAGCCCAAGTGCTTTAACCAGAATTAATACACTTTTAGAATAACAGACACTGAGCCCTCAATCAGCAGTTCCCAACTTAGAAGGATGTAAACTACCTGTCCTGCCACTACAGTGCAGACCACAAACCTTCTTAATGTAAAACAACTGGTCTGAAGCCCAAGTGCTTAAACTAAAAGGCTTAGAATGAGTTACACCAAGCAGTAATAAATACAACTGAGTACTTTTAAGATGACGCAAAAGCAAAATAAAGTAGGAAGAAACACAAATACAGTAAAAGCAGATACATTTTTTTTTTTTTTGAGTAAGCAAATGAGATGGGCCCAGGAGGAGTATCCAAGTGCAAATTTACAAGAGGGGCGGGCAGTTTCAAAGCCACCAAGATTAACACCAAGACTAAAACAGGGAGGGTGGGTGGGGACCTACTGAAAAAAACAGTCAACTTCCAGCTAGATATTGCTCAATGCAACGCCATCCCATGAAATTTTTATACATTTGTATCCTAATCCATCTGGTCCTGCAGCCAAATCTGTATTCATATGTCCTAATACTTTATCTAACTCATATAGGGAGATCTCCTTTCCAAACTCTTTATTTTGTTGCTCTGAAAATGTTTTTAATTTCCATATTACTTTCAATTTGTTATTTTTTAAACATTTCTTGTGGATACTCTACTACATGATTCATAATTTGTTCCTGGGTTCTTTCTATTTCTCCTTTTACATTTTTTCAATTCTCTTATTATACTACTACTGTCTTCCTTTACTAATCTACATGAATATGCTGATACGTCTTCTCTTTTTCCTTGCAAGAAATATCTTTGCTTAAATAATGAGTCCTTAATTTTTTTTCTATATAGTCCTTTTAGTTTATCAACAAAGTTTCTTATAATTTTTTCCAAACCTTCCAATGCATTATTGTATATTCTTTTATCCTCTTCTTTGCTTGTTTCATAAAATACTGCCACTGTACAAAACATTTTTTATATAGTACCTTAAAATTCATCCACCATTTAGACCAATTTTTATAAAATGTTCTTAAAGTAATATGATCTCTCCATAACTCTGTTATTAATGTCTTTCCTTTCTCATCCCATGTTTTCTCATTTAACATTTGATTCCTGTACCCATTTTTATGTATTCCTTGTTTTCCTTTGTCTAGCCATATTGTTAGATGATTAAAAAATGTTTCCATTATCTCTCCTTTTCCTATGGGTTAATCCTGCTGATACTAAGAAGTGCTCTATTTCAGTTATTTAAATACCCCTTCTGTAAGTCCATGAACTTTTACCCAAAAATAATTAATTTACCACATCTCATATCTTTTGACATTTTCTTACATCATTTTCTTTCCTTTTATGCTTGTCTCTCAAATCGTAATTAAAATTTCCTGCCACTATACTATTCATACTTATCACTTCATAGTGTAGAATCTGCTGAAATGATTTTCCCTTTCTTTACGGTCAAAATAAGCATATAATTCTATATACTTGTTCTTTCTATCTTAAATCCACAATAGTTAATCTTTCCATTTTAATGAATGTTACATCTAATAAATTCACAGAAATTCTTCAAAATACAGATATTCCAGAACATGGATCATTTCCCAAGTTCCAGATTATCTCCCCTCCCCCCATAATTTTTCTGTTGTAACCTTTCTTTATTTGTTAAGAATCTTGTGTCCTCTAATACAATTACAGCTGCATCACATTTATTGCACCATTCCTTCTCACTGTGTTCTTAATAATATTCACATTTATGGAAATCACTCTAATATTATTACTTCCCCTTTTTCCTTGGTTTTCTAGAAGTTATAATTTTACTGTATTTCTCATCCATTTCCTTTCTTTTTTTCTTTCAGACCTATCCCATTACACTTCCTCTTTCTATCCTTTACCCTTTACCAATAGAATTTGTTTTTCCTTTACCACTAATATATTTTAGCACCTTCCTCTGTTCCTCCTTTTATGGCTTTCTTTGTCGTCTTTATGTAATGTATCTGCTACTTCCACCACTTTTAACACTTCCTCTTTTTATTTTTTGTCTTCTCTTTTTTCTTCACTTTCCTTATAATTAGTTTTAATTTTACAATCCATTCATAAATGCCCATTTTTATTACATTTATAACATTTCAGTTCATATTTTCTTGTGTCATGACCTAGTTCCCCACAAACATGATATTTCTTTTTATCTCAATTATTTATCAGATGCCATTCTTTTCCTCAAAAAAAATTATTTGGGTTGCCCCCAGTATTTTATCACATCCTGATTTCATTCAACATTTATAATATTTAGAACATCTATAATTGTATCCTGTTTTATCTTTAACGCATTATTACCATCTCCTCCACCAATCCATAGCTCCTTTTATCATAAACATCCTTTTAAAGTCTACCTTTCTAGTTCTATTTGAAATTGCTTATGAATCTTCTTTTTTGTTTCTGTGTTAAATGCTTTCATTACATATACGTTCCAAGGTTTACAGCTGTCCTTTTCATATTTCCCAAGAACATTTTCCATTGCATAAACAGTCTAAGATATAATGTCACAAAATGTGTCTTTATTTATAAGAAAAAATGTTCATACCTCTTTAGTTTTTCCACCCAAAGGAGCCACTAAGTTGTCCCAAACGTCATACCCATCCAGTTCTTTTTCTTCTTTATTTTAAATCCTCAACACATACTTGCAGTTTATATTCTCTCCTGCCTTTTTATTTTCTACTACTCCCCCTGCACCTTTCACTTTTAATGCATACTATTTCTTTTCCATTTCACTATGCAGGATGGACTTTGCTTCTTCTTTCTGTATTTTATCCATAATATCTTTCCAGGTAACATCTTTATTTTCTATCTCTGTCTGCATTACCATCTCCCTCAGTAAATCACCCTGCAACCCTCCTGACTGGAAGTTTGTAATGGCACAAGCTTCACCTGCAGATTGGACTTTTTTACCTTCAACAAATACATTTTGCTGAAAAATAACTTCTGAATCATACACAATTTCATTACTAATCTCCACACACTAATGTTCACCTCCATGCCTTCCAACATCTTTCTATCATTGCACACCATCCTCCCAGCTGCCACTGCACTAGGAATGGGACGTGCACATTCAAAAAGAGTTTCCTGATACCCAGGCCAAATTTCCACAATTATGAATACCACCTCTGGTCTTCCCTGAAAAGAGGCTACCCAGTCAACAAAGGATAAATAAATGCTTCCATGTTTTAAAGTCTTCTCCTCCTTTTGGCTGCTCCCATTAGGGGTTGCCACAGTGGAACATTGCTCTGCAGAATGAGTGGCAGTAGAGTTTTATGGTGTCGAGTTGCTAGCCCAGCACCCAACCTTCCACAGAAGGCACACACACACACACACACACACACACACACACACACACACACACACACACACACACACACACACACACACACACACACACACACACACACACACACACACACACACACCTAGGACCAATTTAGAATGTCCACTACACCTTCAGCATGTCTTGGGAATATGGGAGTAAACCGGAGCACTGGGAGGAAACCCACACAAACACAGGAGGGCAGGCAGACTCCACACAGAAGGCACCCTATCTGAGAATTGAACCATGGAACCTCTTGCAGTGAGGTGACATCACTATGTGCTGCACCAGTATGCCACCCGCTTCCATGTTTTAAAGTAAAAAACAAATACTGTTCCAAATATTTGCAAATTTTGATTATTCCTATCTAAATGCAAAGTAAAACCACTTCATCCTTTTTTTCTCACTGTCTTCACAATTCAGAGATAAATGGTTCTTACACACAATAGAAGCATGAATATTAGTAACACAAATGACACTTTAGATGTGTCAGGATGGAATCAAAGACCATAGCAATAGGTTTGAACACTGACTGATAGAAACACACCCTTTTCTGAGTGAAGGAACTAGAGAGTGTATTTGCCAATCATTTGTGATAAATGTTATGCAGATATGAGTGATGTGTAACGCTGGTCCCTCACAAAATGGAAAACAGAACAAGATATGCAGCTAAGGTATAATAGTAGTGCACCTGAGTAATAAATAGTGGTATGTGGGTTTGAGACTTGCAGCTTCAATTATATCAGTCTCCATCTCCTCCTTTGCAATCACTTCAGATCAAGTCATTTTTACACTATCCAAATTTAAAAATTCCAGTTACATTGGTCCAGACAATATTCTCTGGATGCCTGCTGAGAAGTATTATTTCCCACCTAGTGAAACACCTCATCAACAGTTCAACTTGAGTATTTACAATGGATGCATCCCTAAGGTGTAGAGAACAAGTGTTTTGGTACCCTTGCATAAAGTCAGTCCCTCTACTGACCCAGGAATTACAAACTTATTGGTATTATATGCAAGGCTATGGAGCATATAAAAGCAGATCTTATAAAAAGAGATGGAGGTGATGTTGCCTGGCATTTACTGCAGAGGAGTAAGGCTCTGAAGCTGTTATTGAGCTGTTTCCTATAGTCAGAAGGGTACAGGGTCTGATTCCTTCCACCTTCATTTACCTTCTGCTTGACTTAGAACAAGTCAGTTAACCAGACAGTTCTCCTAGGTCACCCCTAAAATGGGTAACTTTCTCCAGCAGGCGTATCTGGTTAACAAATAGATAAATTAAAATTAAATGAGATTCCAGGATATATACCAATTCAGATTTGTAAAAAGCAGATTATGCCTTACAAAACTAGAAGAGTTATGTGAAAGGGTCACTAAGGCCATCAGTAAGGGGCATACAATCACGCTGCCAATCTAGACCTTGCCAAGGCCTTCTACTCTGTCCCCCATGTTGGCATTATTGATAAACTCTCTCATGTTAGCATTAACACATATGTAGTTTGCTGGATAGGTAACTGGCTATTTGAAAGAAAATGAACTACTAAAGTAGAGAACTATTTGTTCTATAAAGAAAAAAAAAACATATCCAGTGGTAGCTTATAGCTCTTTGTCCTGAACAAGCCTCGTATTTGGTATATACTTCTCTGACATGAAAGTAGCTATAAACAGAATATGGCAATCCAAGTTTACTAAAGATTGTAAACTGGGAATAATTATCAAATCCCATTCTGATACTCAAATTTTTCTAAAGGGCTGAACCAAACAAATGCTTGGTGTATTAGTCACAGGTTTAGCTTCAGTACTAAGAAATGCAGCTTAATTTCCTTTGCAAACTCTTGCATCAATACTACTTACCATATATATAACATTCCACTTATATCTGACAACATTCACCAGGCACATGGGTGCCTATGTTGATAACAGACTTGTTATATCACCACATCTTCGTAGTCACAAAAAAATCCTTTGCACATCTTATCCTTTATATTATCTCCTGAAGGTCCAAAGAAGTGATTAATCCCATGTTGTTTCTCTCTTACAAGACTCTTAATTGAATATAATGCCCCCTTGGGTATGTGTCTCACCAAGTACCTAAACAAATTTGAGATACCTCAATGTTTTCTCTCAAACAATATCTCGGGTTTCAATCCCCTTAGCTAATCTGATAGACTAAATGTGCTGTGCCTCCACTTAGTGTAATACAGACTCCTGAGGGGTGCCCTCTGCTTGTTCTACTGTGCTACATATGAACCAGCATGCTTCGAACTCCTTCCCTTAAACAGAACCAGTAGTAAAGCAAACACTTGTTCTGGAGAACTAAATCCTAAGGTGGGCTAAAAGAGGCAGCCATCATTGGTGCAAAATGTTAGAAGGCACAATTGTCAGATGTCAATCAGTCTTTAGTACATTGCTGGCATTGAAGTCAGGACTGAAGTGTTTTCATGCTCGATGTGGTATAAACTGTGGAACTGTAGCAAGCAGGTTGCTACAGTTCAAAAAGAAAATAATTTTTTTGCTCCTGAATTTAAAAAAGTTTAAGGGGTGCCACAAATCAGGGAATTATGCAGGGTGCCAGCATTGCTCATTACAGTTCTGCCTAAACCTATAATATAACCTCAACTACCTTAGATGGTGTGGCAAGCATCTAACCCAATATATTCCTCATTCCTGGAATGATCTGATTTTTACATGTCAAGCAGAATACTTACCTAGTAATTTTTAAAACCAGTCTGGATGACTGGATGACTGAGTACAAATTTTCACCTAATGCAAGTGGTAAAAATCTACTTGGGGGGCATTTTTAGTCTTCCAACATTAGTGGGTGGTGTAGATGAACTTCTCAATTATCTCCTCCTCCATAAGTTTACTAAGATAAGAAGTGTCCACAAAGCCAGAATTATTCAGGGAAATAAATCCAATTCAGCCAGTCTACACCACAGAAAACAAAGTTTATTAAGCGCTTTCATCACGGTTAATACCGAGACTTCATCAGAATAAAAAAAAACACATCAAGCTTGAGCTTAAATATACTTGATCTCTTAGCCACTTAATTAATTAATTAAATAATTAAAAAATATATTTAAAAAGACATGTCACATTATATACAATAAATTCATCTGGTCAAAGCCCTGTACTTTAAAACTGCGGCTATAGATAAAGTTTCATTAAGACCAGGTTCATGAAATGAACAAAGTAAAAGTTGCCATTTCAGTTCACACAATTCAATATCCATTTCCCACCAGCCTCCTCTTGAAGATCTCTGTATAACCTCTAAAATGCCAAATCTAAACTTTAAAATCTACACATTTCAATGAATGTCTAAACAAAGCATTTTTTGTCATTTGTTTTTGCAAAATTGCATATACATGTTCATAAATACATTTACTAAGCTGTCTCTCCATTTTTCCATCGTAAAAGTGTTTACATGAATCACATACAGCCAAGTAAACTAAACCTCTCGTTGTACAATTCCCTGGTTTAAAAAACACTGGGTGAACCCTATTTGGTAAACAGATTATTTTCTCATCCAAAATATATTTGCAATATGAGCAACAGCCACATTTATTAGTACCTTTCTCACATGGATTAAATAAAATAATGTTGTGCTCAAACAAGTATTTGAGATTCTTACCCATTTTGTTCACAAATTTTGTCTCTTCCCCAAATATTCTAAATAAATCAGGGTTACTCTTAAAGATAGTCCAATATTTTTTGCATTATAACTTTAACTTATTTTGAACCTTCACCAAATGGAAACACCATACTACTTGTAAACTGCTCCTTCTAAATGTCCTTCAAAGTGGCTAAGAGATATAGTATATTTAAGGTAAGCTTGATATGTTTTTTTTATTCTGATGAAGTCTCAGTATTAACCGAGATGAAATTGCTTAATAAACGTTGTTTTCTGTGGTGTAGACTGGCTGAATTGGATTTATTTCCCTGAAAAATTCAGGCTTTGTGGACACTGCTTATCCGGGTCTATTTTCAGATGTGTGTGATGCAGAGGTAAGATATTCTGCCTTTGTGACTGGAATTGTTTGTGTTTTTTGATGGAATTAGTGTCCTGAAGCCTTTTTTACTGTGCTGTTTATCAGCTCACACTTGCCGCAGCTGGTTTGCTTCAGAACTTTCATAATGCAAGAGCTGGGCTGTCATGGGCAAGGTGATCATTTTAATGGATTGGATGCTTCAGAAGTACTTAGAGGTAACAAATTTGACTCAGAAGTGAGTTTAAAACAACGTTTAGCCATTTTAACTCAGCAGAATAGAAACATGGCTTGTTTAATGCAGAGACTACAAGATCCATCATCCTCTGTGTATGCCAGTGATGACAGCTTGATGATGAATACATGTAATGAAGGGGATTTTTCTTTTCCTACTACCAGTAAGATGACCGCCACCAGCGTAAGTAAAAAATTGACAGTTGAGCATTTAAGCCCTAAAATTAACTTTCAAGAATGGATTAAAAAAGATTTCAAGTTGCTTGGGGCTGAAATGGAGAACAAGCCAACAGAAGAATGGTCAAGGACATTAAATAAAAAAACTATCAGACTTAGAACAGAAGCTCACTAAGGTGAGAAATTTACAATGTGACAATTCCTACGTAAATGAATGCCTGAAGCATAAGCAAGTGCCTAAAGGCTTACGGTTATACAAATTTCCTACAGGCATTAGTTAAAAAAAATGACAAAAAGGAACTAGTTGAAATGTTTGACCATTTTTGGTTTAGGACTTGTGCACTTTATTGTTGGTTTAAATAGTTAATGTATTAATGAAATTTTTGATGAATTTTCTGTATTGAATAATGAAATCACTGAAGATGTATCGTTTGATTTAAATATTGATAAGTATGATAACATGTTTAATATTACTGAGCGACAAGTGGCTGTTAATTTGGACAGGAAAAGAAAAAAACTCAGTAGAGATAATGATGAATATAAGAAAGGCATTGCCTATCCTATGCCTAAAGCATACAACCAGTTTTCTGATACATCAGACAATGATAGGAGAAAGCATGTGGAAAACAGGGGGAGAGTTTCTGAGATTGAGACTAATGGTGCATTTGAAACAGTACACACTAATGAACAGGAATTTCCTGACCAGGCACCTCTTAGGAGATCAGAAAGAATAGGGAATCATAATAGACAAAGAAATGACAATGCAAATAACTTTAATTCTTTTCATTTCACCCCAGCACCTCAAGGTACTTGGAACCACCCCAGGAGACAGCAATGAGGGAGGTACACAAATTGATTTCAGATACTGAGTGCTTAGTAAAGAGAAGAGATGCTGATAATATTTATTTGCAAGAAAATATCAAAGTGTTTAATGGTGGGACAACATTGAGTCTGCAAGGCTTAAATATTTTTAATTGTGTTCATTTAGAAATCAGTCTGGAGTATTTTTCTCTTTTTAACAAAAGCTTTAAATGTATACCCAGTTCTGTCATTAGTTTGCCAGAAACAATGACTGAGATCAATTTGTTTTCGAGGAAACTGGGGTTACAATACATGTTTTACAATAACCAAGGGGATTTGAGACAGAAAAAAAACAACAGTGATGTTTTTAAACTCAAAAATATGTTTACCCCCCACTGCCCCTATTGTTGCTACTTATGAAAATGTTTTGTTTAAGAGACACCCATTCATTCCTTAGTTTACATAAGAAAAAAATGTACAATCTGAACAGACAGGAGATGGTACTGTTAAAACAAATTAGATGTGATGACTCTATTAGGGTAATGAAACCAGATAAAGGGGGAGGGATGGTTTTGGTGGAGAATATTGAGTAAAGTGCAAAAATGATGGACATTTTTTATGACAATACTAGGTATATGGAAGCTTCATACAATGAAGTTATGATTGCCCATAGGAAGGTCCAACCATTTTTGGAGGATTCTCTTTTCCAGGGCACCATTTCAGAAGAACTGTACGAGTTTCTTAAAACTGAGCACCCCACCATCCTACAAGCTTCTGGAATACCTAAGGTACACAAGGACGTATTAAACCCACCCTATAGAGTGAGTATCACATCTAAAGGTAGTTCCACTTATCATTTAGGTGTGTTTATAGATAGATTGTTCAAACCAATTGTGGGTAAGGTTAATTATATACTGAAGGACGCACGGGACTACTTGTCTAGATTAAAGGAAGAATTATTTTCCCCAGAAGTTTCATTTACAACAATGGATGTAGTTGACCTCTTTACCAGCATCCCTCATAAATAGGGACTTGAATTATTTTTGGAGGCTATGCTGGATTTAACAGATTTGAATAGTACCATGATGAGCTTTGCTTTAAGTATTATGGAAATGATTTTGGATAACATTTTTTTATGTTTGAGGGTAGCTATTTTAAGCAGATACAGGGTGTAGCAATGGGGGCCAGTTGTACCCCCATTTATGCAAACATGGATGGTTATGTATGCTTGGGAACATAAGTATGTCTTTCCATTAGAATTTAATGAAAGATGGAGCCTATACCTTCACATTTTAGATGATATTTGTATTCTTTGGAAAGACCTTATTTCATCCCACACAGGTCTGGCTACCCATTTAAATGAACATCATTCATTTCTGACTTTTACTAGCAAAAAGTCTAACACTCGTATTGACTTTTTGGATATAAGGTTGGACAAAGACATGGTAGCAAGGAAATTTTGTTCTACTATTTTTAGAAAAGAGACATTTCCTAATTCTTATTTGAACTACAACAGCCAACATCCCTTCAAAACTAGAAACAATATTTTTAAAGGTCAGCTAGTGAGGGCTAAGAGAATGTACTCCAACTGGGACTTACTGAGGAAAGTGGTGCTATTTATTATTGATTTATTTCTGGAGAGAGGTTACCCCGGAGACCGTATTAGTAAGTTGAGCAAAGAGGTGGTACCAGCTTGGGGTATGAAATTTAAACCTGTTTTGGGTGTGGGTGTCAGCTATGAAGGGGCTGTAAAGGACATTTCAAAGGTGCAGTTTACAAGTAGTATGGTGCTTCCATTTGGTGAATGTTCAAAAGAAGTTAAAGTTATAATGCAAAAATATTGGACTGTCCTTAGGAATAACCCTGATTTATTTAGAATTTTTGGGGAAGAGCCAAAATTTGTGAACAAAATGGGTAAGAATTTGAAATACTTGTTTGACCATAACATTATTTTTTAATCCATGTGAGAAAGGTACTAATAAATGTAGTTGTTGCTCATATTGCAAATATATTTTGGATGAAACGATAATCTGTTTACCAAATAGGGCTCACCCGGTGGTTTTTAAACCAGGGAATTGTACAACAAGAGGTTTAGTTTACTTGGCTGTATGTGATTCATGTAAACACTTTTATGTTGAAAAATGGAGAGACAGCTTAGTAAACGTATTTATGAACATGCATATGCAATTTTGCAAAGAAAGACAAAACTGCTTTGTTTAGGCATTAGTTGAAATGTGTAGATATTACAAAGTTTAGATTTGGCATTTTAGAGGTTCTACATAGATCTTCAAGAGGGGGCTGGTGGGAAATGGATATTGAATTGTGTGAACTGAGATGACAACTTTTACTTTGTTCATTTCATGAACCTGATCTTAATGAAACTTTATCTATAGCCCCAGTTTTAAAGTACAGGGCTTTGACCAGATGAATTTATTGTATATAATGAAGTATGTCTTTTTAAATATTTAATTAATTAATTAATTAATTAATTAATTAATTAATTAATTAATTAATTGGCTAAGAGATTGAGTATATTTAAGCTCAATCTTGATGTGTTTTTTTATTCTGATGAAGTCTCGGTGTTAACCGAGACGAAAGCACTTAATAAACTTTGTTTTCTGTGGTGTAGACTGGCTGAATTGGATTTATTTCCCTGAAGAATTCTGGCTTTGTGGACACTGCTTATCCTGGTGTATTTTCAGAAGTGAGTGATGCAGGGGTGAGATATTCTGCCTTTGTGACTGCATAAGTTTACTAAGATCCAAAGCACCTATTGTACAAGCTGTACATAATCCCAATAAGGGAGGAAGGGAATTTACAGCTGGAGTCTCAATCTCTTGACCTGAAAGCTAATTTGGCCAACAGATACATCCCTGGATTTACTATTCCTCCATGCAGGACTAGCTTAGTCCTGCATGGAGGTGGCCGTCTAAGAGCAGGATGGCAGCACACCATGCATAATAATGAGGCGGCTGCCTGAGCTCCTAGGCTTACACGGAGAGTGTAAGAGTGCAGGGGGTGTGTCTGAGAGCAGAGCACTCAGAATATACATGCCCTCGCAATGATGAACAGCAGAAAGGGGTACAAAATGACTGAGACCGCTCATATGTGTCCGCATATCTCCACCAACAGTCCCCCTTGTGTACAACAGTAAGAGTATATATAAATAAAATGAACAAACCCTTTATTTTTTTTTTAAATCCCATGAAAGCTAGCCGTAGGTGCACGAGTGTGTCCATCGCTTAGCTACGGTTAATGCAGCTTAAATGACTGAAGAGGACAACAAGGAATATATATGCAAATGAAGCAGCATAGCAATAGTGTAGTGGGCAGAGCATTTGCCTTACGAGCAGGCATTCCTGGTTGGAGTTCCACTGCAGCAAACTCCATTTTCCATGGCAAAGCATGTTATGAGTAATATTTATGTTGCATAACCCATGAAATAACAATTTTATGAACTGGAGTACTCCAGTAAATGCATATGTCAGGTGTCAGTGTTATAATGAATAAGGCATTAGTAAGCAGGTTTAAGCACAAATAAGAGTAGTAAGCATATTTAAGCACTAGTAAGCAGGCTAAAGCCCATTTGTGTGGTGGTAAGCAATGCCTACACTGGCTAAGCAGTTCTAAAGCTAACTCTCTGTAAGCAGATGTAACGGCAGGTTAGCATTGCTTACTGTTGTGCAAACCCATGCAAACCCACTTACAAATGCTCAAAAGTGCCTAATCACTCTGTATCCAATGGTCCTTGTTCTGCCCATCAACAAAATAAACAGCCATGCAGGTCTCGATCCCAGGATCCTATACACCATAGTCACAGTAGTTAACCACCAAGCCATCACATTAGTACAGAAGAATGAGGCATCAGCAAACAAGTCTTCACCATAATAAAACCAAACTGAACCTGTGAAAGGAATCAGTATACAGTCATATGTTTCATAACCCACTACATAACATAAATATGTGAACTGGAGTACAGCAGTAAGCCCAGAAGTGAGGTATAATTGTAATAGAGTGTTGAAGTCCCCAATAAAACACAAGGACCCCATAGAGTGTACATACACATTAATCATGGATACCAGGCAGATATATAAAATGTAATGAATAAGAAACCAATGCCAAAAAGGAAATATAATGCAAAGTCTAATGTAAGCAATGCTAAGCATTGCACAGGCCAGCATAGGATGAGTAAGCAATGTGTACACCAGCTAACTCATTGTGCCCAGTGGTATACCCCTTTAAACATTGCCAACCTTAGGCAAGCAGGCTTGCCCATAGCTTAGACTTTTCAAAATCGGCCAGTCACAGAAAAGTGAAGGAAATTGGCCCTATTTAAAACCAAGAGGAGGGAATACATCTCATAACTGGTTGTAGCTTCCCCTTGCAAGCACTATGGCAGTAAGAGGAGAGGTTGTGCGCTTTCAGGTACAGCGCTGGTGCATCCAGGAGTCCAAGGTCATGGCAGGACTCCTTGTCAAAGGCCATGATCAGAGACTGCTGCAGGGCCAGTACCAGGGCTCCCAATATAAGGCAGAGGCCTGTGACCGTCTCACCTGTGACTTCACCAGTGCCACTGGCATACCCCGAACTGGTGAACAGGTCAGGCACCACAATGCCAACCTGAAGCGGCATAAGGGGGACCTCTTGGAGGAGCAGCAGGGGCTGTTCCAGTTGTGTGTAAGTATCACCCCCAGTATGTGTGTAATAATTGCCAGCTCAGGTATATCATGGATAGGTTTGGCTAAATATTCCTCTTATGTCCCCCACAGCTGCAATGGAGCGGGCCACGAACCAGGAGGCCCACATCATTCACCTGGTGAGATTGCGATGCAAGGCAGGTCAGTAATACTCATGCATTTACTGTCATAGAAAATAAAACTAAAAGTAGTAGTAAATTAATTGCCAGTATAAAACCTGTATTGTTCAAGGCAAGTACTGCATACACTAGAGAATATGGCAGGAAGAGTCTCATATTGTTTGTATGTCAATAAAAGTGTAATAGCCTGACAAAACAGGTCTAACTGCTGGGCTGCATGTATATATTTGGTATCATATGGCAGTGTAGATTTGGAATCATGTAATAGTACTGTTGTAATAAGCACTGTTACCCACACTGTGCACCATAAATTGAATGTGTAGGAATGCCTGTATATGACAGGTGTAATCCCCAGAGGACATTTAGTACAACTGAGAGACACATAGACAATAAACAGGGAAAATGCAGACAACAAAAAACAAATAGCACATGTAACTGAGATGTGAACTGTTGTTTTTTTTAGCACACAGAGCCATGGTTCGAATCCTGCCAGTGGTAGTAGTCTGCATACAGAATCATACCCCACAACTGTATAGATATGTCCAGAATGTCTATTAAAGTGGCCCATATCTGTTGCCTGTCAACCTGCCACCCTGGGAAATCAGTGGGATGATCCCAGATGTATAGGCAGCGAACAGAAAATACAACTGATTGACACACATCTATGAGAACAAAGCTGGCACACTAGCAACTCCCCAATACCTTATGTGACTAAGAAACCACGTATGTCCCATTTACACCCCAACTTGTCAAGCTGCGGTCAGAGTGTGTACAGTAACAGAGTGAGATGTATGTGCATAATAGTAATGTGGGATCTGTGTGTGGGAACATTCAGGTAGTGCTAATAAACATTCCTCCCACAGGTTTGTCAGATACCAACACTGTGCCCAGAAATACAAGAATGATACCCAGTACTGGTACTATTCACAGTGGTATTGTATGGCATTGCAACTGATGCAGTTGCTCTGAATAATGAGGTATTACACATCATTGTCACCCACACTGTCCTACAACATATAACTGTCTAGGAACTCTGTATAAGAGTGTTAGAATGCAAAAGCACAGGGGATTAATAAGACAGAAAGCAGATAAGAGATATACAGACACAATTGTGATGGACAGTGTTTAAGTTGTAGCAGACACAGCCATGGTCTGAATCCTGGGAGTGGAATTAGGCTGCATACAGAATCATACCCCACAACTGTACAGATGGGCCAGAATGTCGAGTATATGGGCCCATATCTGCTGCCTGTCCCCCTGTTCCCCTGGTAAGTCTGTGGGATGATCCCAGATGTTTAGCCTGCAAGCAAGTAATATAAATGATTGTCAAACATCTATGAGAACACACCTGTCACTGTAGCACCCCCCAAAACTGGTAGAAGAGTAATATTTATTTATTTTATTTTTATTTTTTATTTATTTTACATTTGTTGACCGGGCTAGTCTAACTGGATACATGTCCATTTTCAGTAGAGGCCCGGGGAGAAAAGCTCCAACACACATACAATATACACTATGGAATGTTTAAACAGTCTGAGGTAAGACAGCTATAGTTAATAAAAATACAATACTCATAGTGAGCATAACACAAGAAGTAAGAGGTAATGTACAAAAGATGTAACTATGTACATATATACAAAAATTTAAACTGCAATAAACTGGTCAATTGGTTCTTTAAGGATAAGTCTGTAAGGGTGAAGAGTATTCATTTGTATAAAGGAAGAAGGTTAGTCAGGGTTAGTACAAGGGCATAACCAATGTGTACTGAGAAATAATTTCAGTTTCTGTTTAAAAAGTGTTAGTGAAGACAGAGATAAGAGTTCAATGGGTAGGGGATTCCAGTGCTTTCCAACAGTATTAGAGAACAGAGATTCTCCTGCCAAGTTGTTGGATCTGCTAGTACAGATAAGTAGTTTGTTTGAGGAGCGTAAGTGTGTAAGATTGTTGTAAGGGGTGATGAGGTTAGTGAGTATTGGAGTGTTGGAGGGTTGATACAGGGTCTTATGGGCAATAGCGAGCTGGTGAAATTGAAGCAGATTTTGAATCTCTAGCCATCCAAGTTGCTTTAGATTAAGACAATGATGAGTTCTAAAATGAGTGGCAGTAGAAAATCTAGCGATATTATTATAGGAGATTGCCAGTTTGTTGAGGTTGTTTTTAGAGAGATTAGTGTATATGGGAGAAGCATAGAGCAGAGTGAAGATTAGGTGAGTACTGGCTATAATGGTCCTGGCTAATGGTGTAAGAAAAGGTTTGATTCTATATAGGGACCCCAATTTCTTGTTGACTGTTTTTATTGTGTTGTTTATATGAGTATCAAAGTTAAGATTGCTATCTATTGTTATGCTTAAGAGTTTAGTGGTTGGGTCAGGAGATATGAGAGTGCCATTATTAGATACGAGTGTGAAATATACTGGGGTGGACTTACAGGTTGGAGTGAAAAGTAAAAGTTTAGTTTTTGGGGGGGTTTAGGAGGAGGCAGCAGTTCAAAAACCATTGTTCTACTGTATTGAATGCTTTTTGGGTAAGGGACTGTAGTTCAGTTGGAGAAGTGGCTGAACAAATTATAGTGGAGTCATCTGCATATTGAATATAGGTGGCTTGAGGAATAGCTGAGTGAAGGTCATTAATAAAAATGGAAAATAGGAGTGGGCCTAAAATGGAGCCCTGAGGAACACCAAGGGCTGCTGTCTATTGTCTAAGTAAGATTTGAACCAATTTATGGTTAGGGATTCAAGTGAAAGGGATTTGAGTATATTTAAAAGTAGCTGGTGATTAACCATATCGAAAGCTTTAGATAAATCAATAAAGACTGCAGAGGAAAGAATTTTGTTGTTACGGTTTTTGTTAATGCAGTCTGTGAAGGATAGCAGGGCAGTGGTAGTACTGTGGAATGGTCTAAATCCATGCTGACAGTTGGCAAGTAAGTTGTTTTGGACTAGGTGATTAAGTAGTTGCTTATGGATGCATTTCTCCATTATTTCTGCTAGAGGAGATAGTAGAGCTATAGGACGATAGTTTGAAAAGTCGTTGGAGATCCCACCTTTATGCACGGGGATGATGTGAGAGATTATCAGAAAGATGGGCTAGTTCCTTCACTTATTGTTTTGTTAATCAGAATGGAAATGGGGTAGGCTATGGTTTTAGCTCCTTTTTGCAGGTATTCTGTTGGTAATTGGTCAGCTGATGGAGTCGTAGGTTTTAGTTTTTGGAGAAGGGAGCAAATGAAGAAAGTAGACTAGTTGTAACTGAAATGATGGAAGTGGGCTAGTAGCAGAAATAGGTAGATTTGAGGTACCTGGAGATAGTTGACTAGCAAGAGTTTGTATGGTATCTGTAAAGAATGAATTGAAGGCATTAGCAGTTTGTGTTGGAGTCTCAAGGTTAGAGCCTTGTGGGTTAGGTGTGAAAAATTGACTTGGGTATAGTAGTCTGTTAATGCTAGTCCAAAACTTTTGTGGTTTCTTTTGGTGAGTTTGCTGTAGTTGGAAGTAGAAGTTTTTTTATCTAAGAGGATAGATTTTTTTGTATTATTTCTAAATTGTTTAAAGTTTTGGTGGTCTGTAGGATTCTTAGTGGTACGCCATTTTGCCCAGGATTTGTTTCTAAGGAGGATTTTTTGCCTAGTAGCTTTTGAGAGCCACGGGGCATGCTTAGCTTTATTTCTAATAGAGCGAGATGTAGATCAATGATGGCTGAGAATGTGGAATTAAAGAATTCCACTGCTTCATTTATTGGGAGGGATTTTAGTGTTGACCAATTATACTGCTTGAGTTCTGTTTGGAAAAGTTCAGGGTTAAAATTATTTTTGGTGCAAACTGTCCTAAACATATTTGGGTACGTTAGGCTGGTTTTATGTCTGATGATATAAGTAAGTGAGTGGTCACTTAGGGCATCTGGGAGGGTTCCTACTTTGTATATTTGATAAGGAGTATTGGTAAGAATCCAGTCTAAGGTATTTTCTTTGTTATTGGTTTTATTAATCCTGGTTGAGGAGTTAATAGTTTGTGAGAAGCCATACAGGTTAAGATGGGTGGTAGGGTGTACAGTATTGCAGGACTTCCAGTTGATTAATATTAAAGTCTCCAAGGACTATAGTTTCTTGTGGGAGATTAAGAGAAAGCCAGCTAAGGATATTTTCAAGAGTATTAATGTTATTTCCTGGAGGAAGGTAGATACAAATGATATATATATATAGATTTACATGTGTTGACCTAAAATTTAGAAATGAGGATCTCAGAATTTTTGTTCAAAGTTGGTCTAAGGTTTGCATAGGTAAGTTGTAGCTCTGCTTTATAAAGGATTGCTACCCCTCCTCCCTTTTTGGCTGTGCGGTCTAGTCTCAGGATATTGTAACTAGGTGGGGTGACTTCATTATCTTTAATTGTAGGTTTTAGCCATGTTTCAGATAAACATAGGATGTCGAATAGGTGGATATCTAGGAGGGCATGGAGGTGGGCAGTTTTGTTGTTAATGCTATGTATATTGAGATGTGCTATATAGAGTGAGTTAGAAGGTTTAGTAGGGGCTTGGGTACTAGTGATGTTAGGGTTGCTTTGTTCAGTGGCAAGAGTATTGTTATGGCTGGAGTTAGGATGAATGTCCCCATCTTGTAAGGAGTGGAGGTATATGCTATTTATAGGGCTGTGAAGCTTACAATAATAGTCAATTGATTTCCTAATATTTAGATTGGTGTATTTAATGTAGGTCAGTCTATGATATTTGGTTTGTAGGTAGCAGGGTCTGGAAGTAATGTTTATGTAGTTATAGGAGATAGCTAGTAGTGGTGTGGATGTGAGTTTGGAGGGGAAGAGAAGGTTGGGGTGTAATGTTTGTTCATAGGAGGTTAGCAGATAGGCAATAGTTAGAGGAGGAAAGAGTGAGACCAGGAGTAATAGTTTTATTTGGTGTGGGACGGGTAGCATAGCCATTGTCTTAGATTACAATGTGAAAGAAAATGGGAGGTAAGGTAATATGAACAGGTGAGGAGATGTGTAAATAGGTGAGGTGATGTAACAAGAAGGGATGGGAGGTAAGGTAATAACAGGCGAAGTATTCTGACAATGAAGGCTGTGAATGTTTATGAGGTGAGCTGATAGATTGGAGCAGATGTGGTGGGGTGTGGCTTTGAGGAATAAATGTAGGAGTAGTGGGGGTGGGTGAGATTTGGGGGCAGGGTAGGGGAGTGGAGTGAGCCTGCAGGGTGAACGGAGCGGGGAGAGACAAGTGAGTGAAACAGCCAAGGTGAACAATCAGTGGAATGATGAATGTTAAGGTAAGTTAAGTTGAAGTAGGTGAAGAAAAAATAATAAGTAGAGTGAAAGATTTCCAAGGAGGATAGTGGGTTAATTACAACAAACCAAGAGGTGTAAAAATGAAAGATAGTAGCAAGGTAAAGACTGAAGACTGTAGAATAAGTATTTCCTGGGATAGTGGGATAGTCAAAGATAGGGACTAGATAAGGGTGCCACCTAGTGGCCAGGGACCTGTATTGCAGCAGAAGTATTTTCTGGGGAAGGCTGATCTAGGGCTAAATAAGACAATCTGTTCAGCTAGGGAAAGTAGCAAAGGGAAATCAGGGGCTGTAAACTACAGGCTACAGGAGGAGGGAGGTATGGCTGCTGGCTATCCAGGCTAACAAGCTTTTAATTACAAACAACAAGGAAAAAGCATACTACAAATAAGTTAAGGTAGATCTGTATCAAGACTTGTACTTTAAAAAATAGTGATGACACTGTAATAGAACCCACAAATTGCAAAGCACTAGTATAATTACAATTAAACCATTTATATATGTGTTAAAAACAGTCTTATCAGTTCAATGTTTATCCAGCTAATGGCTAGTTGCGGGCACATTGCATGGTCCATATGTGAGTGAATACACCTGTTACCTGCAGTACTATAAAGCACATAAATCTAATGTTTGTAAGGCTTTGCTTGTTAAAAATAACGAAACCATTGCAGAATCTGCTTGTTATTTTGGCTGTTTATTTGCCTAGATGATCTGAGGTAGTTAGTGGTACACTCTACGCATTTTCAGAGACCTGGGGTATCCAGAAGGTGCTCCATGTGTGTGTCTAACGATTATGTGTTGTTTGGTAAAATGCACATGCTAAGCAGGCAATAAACAAAAGAAAAGATTAATCCTGTGTCCGCTCGTATTGCCAGGAGTGCAATCAGGTATAAGTAGACTCTAAGTGAGGTTACGCCTATGCAGGCAATAAATATACATATACATATAGCTTCCTACTATTTCCTCACATAGAGTCAGGAGTGCATGCAGAGTTCAGTAGTGTTCTGTTGTATTAACACTTGTAAAGGCTGCAACACCAGTACATATGGGTGCTGCAGATTATGAAAAAGACAAATTACCTAATGCCCACTTACAGAGCTAAGCAATCCTTTGGTGCCACTGTAGCCTATCGCATCCCCAATGTGATGCAGCATTCGCAAATGGACAGCAAGATACAAAACAAGACCTAGGCACATGGAGGACTTCCCAGGGAAGTAGGCATCCAGGTTAACGTTGAAAAATAATTCGACAGACGTTCAGGGCTATTAAAGTTACCCTAACACTGCACCACGTGCAAGACGCTATAACAGCAGTAAATGGACGGTTAAATCCCAGCCAGCAACAGTAAAGTAGCTATAGTGGCATAGCAGAATATGCAAGTTAAACAATAAACGGCAGTTCTACAATAAACAACAATGTTAACAAGCACAATATGTTACTTACCTAGGATGAAAAGCACAGGGGCCAGGAACGCACAGCAGCCAGGGGATATCCTAGGTATTAAAGATTGTGCCAGGAGGAGCAGGTAGTATATATGGGATTTGAGAGGATATGAGGTAGGTAAGAGAGGGGGGATAGGGGAAAAGCAGGTAAAAATCTGGAAGGGGCTAGAGTAGGTTCATAGGTTCATAGGTTCATAGGTTCATAGGTTTATACTAGGCTATCTGCCCCAAGGCATTTATAAGCCTAGCCCGAATTTTTGTGGCTTACGCCACCCCTTATATGAAAAAATACTGTACCCATTAGTTTGTTGTGCCTCTGTCCAGCAGTGACACAGAGATGATTCCCGGGGTAAACCTACGATCTCCCATCCACAGGTGTAGCTGTTAGGCAACAATGCTACCACTGCACCACTGCACTATTTTAGATTAGTGCTAGGTTAACTGCCCTTGTGGGCCATTTTTTTTAAGCCTAGCCAATTATCCCTTGTGAGACTCAAACCCTGCACCTTCTGTTTGTAAGGCAAACACCCTAACCATTAGGCCACCCTCCCAACCTAGTAGAGAGAATGAGAGAGAAGGATAGGGGTCAGTTAGCTAGGAATGAGTGGAGGATAGGGAGAAGGGAAGACAGAACAGTTTAATAGAAGTAGGGAGTTGTAAGATGAGGGAAAAGATAACAATAATATGTTAAAAGTGTGAGATATTCACAGGTCAAGATATATGGGTAGAGAGACAAGTGAGTGAATCAGCCAAGGTGAACAATCAGTGGAATGCTGACTGTTAAGGTAAGTAAAGTTGAGGTAGGTGAACAATGAATAATAAGTAGAGTGAAAGATTTCCAAGGAGGATAGTAGGTGAATTACAGCAAACCAAGAGGTGCAAAAATGAAAGAATGTAGCAAGGTAAAGACTGAAGACTGTATTTCCTGGGATAGTGGGATAGTCAAAGATAGAGACTAGATAAGGGTGCCACCTAGTGGCCAGGGACCTGTATTGCAGCAGAAGTATTTTCTGGGGAAGGCTGGTCTACGGCTAAATAAGATGATCTGTTCAGCTACGGAAAGTAGTAATGGAAGTCAGGGGCTGTATACTACAGGCTACAGGAGGGAGTATCACTGCTGGCTATCCAGGCTAACAAGCTTTTAATTACAAACAACAAGGAAAAAGCATACTACAAATAAGTTTTGCAGCCAGTATGAGGAAAACACATACTTTCTTCCTTCCTTTTGTGGAAGAGCACAGGGGAACACTTATAGGGAGATGAGGCAGCTGGTGAGTTTGGATGGGTCCTTAGTTGCTAGGTGGATTCTTAACTCCTACATGAGGGTAAGCAAGCTGGAGAGTTTCTTCCTTCCTTTCGTGGAAGTATAACCTATCTACACTCCCATGTTGTCAAGCTCTGACCAGAGTGTGTACAGTAACAGAGTGAGATGTCTGTGCATAATACTAATGTGTAATCTGGAATGTTGTGTGGCAACAGTCAGGTAGTGCTAACAAACATTGCTCCCACAGGTACGTCAGATACGAACACTGTGCTGAGAAATACAGACCATTATAACTTGTACTGGTACTGTTCACTCTGTTATTGTAGGGAATTGTGAGTGTTGCAGTTTCTCTGAATAATAAAGTATCGCTGGTTACTGTTACCCACACTGTGCTACATAATATAATTGTGTAGGAAAGCATGTATATGTGTGTGTCAGGTCACAAAAAGTGGAAGAGGGCAATATTCTAGATATGTCCCGGCACACCAGCATGTGGTCAACACATGGCCAAAGTCTGTGCAAAAAGAGTTGGATAGCTATGTGCACAACATCAACCCAGAATCTGGGAGTATGTGTAGAAACAATTAGTGTTACGAAACATTCCATCCACAGGTATACCAGGTAAGAGGTGTATACTGCAGGTAAAGCCAGTTCATGTGTAATGATGACGACAGCCATATCACTGTCCAAACTAAGGACATCAGTTAGTGTAGTAAGACTTGTAAGGTACAGATAACAGCAATGACTATGAAGGTAATGTGGACTACAGGAATATACTAATTGTTAATTGACATCCCCCCCCCACCATATCTCCAAAAATAATCAACATACCCACCCCAACTAGTATGTAATGACAACTATGTTCTGATAATGTCCAATTATTTGATAAATATTTTAACGGTTCCCATGCATGTGCTATATTGAATTATTTCAACATTGGTGGCATGGTGCCATTAATGTACCTGCATGTTGTTCTTATTACCACTGTGGTCCCATATATGCATGTGTTCTGTTTGCTATGCAGCTGTTCCATATCTGGTGTCTGGGTTAATGGGAATATTTATGCATGCTGTTATACCTAACCCTGGAAAGTGTTGACTATTACTAACCCACATATGATGATGAAATCTAAACACTATAGCACGCTTGGGAAGGCCGTTCTCAACTGACCCACCTGTCCCACCTCAGCTGGCCATGGCACCAGGCACCAGCATGTCTGTGGCCCAACCCGGGACCTCCCTGTCTGTTGGTCCTGCTTCACCTTCGGGTGGAACAGCCTCAAAGGATGGGGCTTGCCCTCCCCCCCAGGAGTAGGGTTACCACCTGTCCCACTTTGCGAGGGACAGTCCCTCTTTGGGCAGTTGTGTCCTGACAAAAAATTAAAAAAATGGCAAATGTCCTGAGATTTTAGGACAAAATTATTTCCAATATTTTATGTAATAGTTGAAAAAAACAGTTATTATCTATCTAAAATACCTAAATGTTATAAGAAACAGAATAAGCAACTAAAATGCTACAAGAATAAGCTTTTATTTAGGCAAAAAAGTCTATCTTTTGTACTGACCGTGGGTATGTGTTGGCTTGTAAAATCTGATGTTTGTACCAAAAATGTCTCACTTTGGCCATTTAAAAAGGTGGCAACCCTACCCAGGAGTGGGCACAGACAGACACCTGTCACCCATTACCAGGTCAGGGTCGTGATGCGTAGAGAGATCAACCAGCAGTTTGGTGATCTCTTACACCAGCTCGAGGAACTTGTGTTGCAATTAGAGAGTCAGTATGGCTCTGCGACTCATCCCCCAGCACAGCCACCTTTGGGGATGTGAAGGTGCCATGGTGACTGCCCATGGGTGGGGACCTCAGTCCTACTGTTACCACTACAGGGCTTGTGGGCTTCCGATTTCCAAACACCCCTCCCCATCAAGGTGTTACCCCCCCACATGTGTCATATACCGCTCCTGTATGCATCTTATTTGTCTTGTCTGTTAACCTACCCAACCTACTTCCCCAAATATACCTACTACCCCTCCCCAACATCCCACTCTCACCTAAAAAAAAGGGCAATGTGTTCCCACAAAAAAATCTCGCCCCATACATAGCTGTTCATTTCGCACACATGTCCACTGGACACGTAATCTGGTCTAATTGGCATCACAACATACTATTGTTGTCCTCACCCCTTCCCAGGAGTTTGAGTGTGCAAATCTACCTCCAAATTCAGTGTATATGCACAGCTGTTGCTGTAGAAGAAATGAGCAGCTATGGACCTTCCTTATACCCTACCTGCACATCCCTGGCTATTTTCCCCACTGTCTTTCCCTCTTTGTGCCCCTTTTTTACCACTTTCCTATCAACCCTTTTTTTCTTTTCTTTTAAAGAAATTAGCATAGGGGTAAGTGGGAGTTAGCATTTTTAAGCAGCAGTAAGTGGGTTTAAGCCTGTTTGCATGGGGGTAAGCAATGCCTGCACAGGTTAAGCAATTTAGAATCTGAGTATAAGAAACTTTAACCTGAAGTTAACAGTGCTTACCTCCAAGCAAACCCGCGCAAACCAGCTTACAACTGCTCAAAAGTGCCTTAATCACTCTGTATTCAACGGCCCTTGTTCTACCCAGCAACAAAACAAATAGCCTCTTCAAGGCTCAAACCCATGACTCTGCACATCATAGCCAAAGTGATTTACCACTAAACCATGTCAGATGTACATAAGCTTGATGTTTTCACAAACATATCATCCAGCCCAGTCATTCAACAGTACAGGGAATGTATTCCAACATGTGTGTGTGTGTGTGTGTGTGTGTGTGTGTGTGTGTGTCTGTGTGTGTGTGTGCGTGTGTGCGTGTGTGTGTGTGTGTGTGTGTGTGTGTGTGTGTGTGTGTGTGTGTGTGTGTGTGCGCGTGTATAGATATTATCTAAATAGATATATCTATATATGTAGATATAGATATAATATATATATATATATATATATATATATATATATAAATGTAAACATATAAATGCATACATCTATAGATATATATGTCTACATATATACAGCAAGTTATATATATGTAAGCAGATATATGTATCTACATAGGTATATATGGACATACATCTGTAGATATCAATGAGAACACAACATAAACATATATGTCCACATGCACCGTTACTGGGGTTGAGAGGCCCCAAACAACATATGTCTTGTATGATTAGGTATCCCTCCCCACAGTCAAACATGTCTGCCCTGCAATACACTGCTAACTGTTGCAGCCCCAATACCCAGGACCTGACATGACATGGGAAAAAGATGTTAACAGTACTCCATCCCACCTGTATGATGTCAGGCTTGTATCAGTAACATATCATGCAGTACAGTCTGGCTCCCATAGGGAATGTACAATGTGGTAGCAATCAACATCCCAAGGATACATATACAGAGACACATATATGCAGATACAGATTTAAACACAAACTCACACACACACACACACACACACACACACACATATATATATATATATATATATATATATATATATATATATATATATATATATGTAACTACACATACACACACAGAGATATGCATAGTAAGATAAATATGTAGTAGGTGCACACAATATGGAACAACCATTATTCCTACAGTTACCACCTTACCAACTGGCGACTGTATGAGCCACCCATACAAATGACAATCATTGCCTGCAACATATACCCACAGAGATCAAAGGATATAAGACCATACACAGGTTTGCATAAATGGGAAAGCTGTATTTGTGTACTACTACAGTTGTATATGCCATGTCATATAGCTGTTTAGACATGGACATCCATATAAACTGAGTAATGCAACTGTGAAACAATTATACTAATACAGAAGTCTGGAAATGTTAACAAATGTTGCTGTCCAGGCCAAGGCCATCAAGTAGTACAATAGTAAAGACGGACTGGGGCACAGGATACCAAACAATCAACAGTAAGTCATGCAGATGTATAGTTCAGCTGTCTCTATCTACACTCTGTAGACAATCCCTAGGGGGTAAAGACCTCAGTTGACACAATGGGATGTAACTGTTACATAACAAGGCATAACTGGCACCATCACTAGCACACTGAGTGACAAACAGAACAGTCTGTATGGCAGGTGGCAGTAGGCCTTCATTTACCCAAGGTGGATTGTATTGTAATGTACACCCATATACCTTAAGGAAGCTCACCCCTGATGGCCTTCAGGATTTTGGGCTTTCAGGATTCTGTACCGCTCCCATATATACATATATGTATAAATAGATATATGTATATATAGATATACGTATATGTATATATATGGATATATGTGTATATATGTATATATATATATATATATCTGTATATGTATGCACATCCTATGTGTACAGATATGCCTATTTATGTAGAGATATATATGTAGATATCAATAACTATATGTGCATACATATCTATTCTGATATACCTACTACTGTCAATATATATTTAGATATCCATACATATATGTGCATATGTATCTCTATCTGTATATGTGTAGACATATATTGCTCTGTATATGTATATATCTGGGTGTTTATATGTATATAAACCTCCAACATAAAAAAACTCTTAACTAAACTTAAACCCACCAAATTAGCAGCAGACAACCTCCCAAGTGAATACCTATAAATCGCAGCTGATGCTCTGGCCTACCCAGTATCCATCTTGATTAACCAATCTCTGTTAGGAAGTTGCGTTCCCACACTGTGGAAAGTATCACATATAATCCCCCTCCACAAAGGTGGACGCTCCACACAACTAACCAATTACCACCCCATAGCTATTCTCTCTCCACTCTCCAAAATACTAGAGAGATGCAAACACTATCAGGTCTCAGACTACCTCCTTACTAACAACCTCCTTTCCAGTACTCAGCATGGTTTCCGACCAAACCACAGCACCACCACTGCCTTACTCTCCTTTACTAACCCTATCATTCAGCATAAAAACAATGGCTATCTCTCCTCTGCTTCTTTCCTAGACCTATCTAAAGCATTTGACATGGTCCCACACAAACAGCTTATCTCTGCCCTCAATAACCTATCCTTCTGTCAATCAGTCACCATCTGGTTTCAGAGTTACCTGTCTGACCGCCAACAATCCATTGTATGGCAGAATGACATATCTCCCCAACTACCTGTCTCCATAGGGGTTCCCCAAGGATCCATCCTTGGACCCCTACTCTTCTCTGTTTACACCAATAATCTAGCCTCTGCCACCAAACATGGCACACTCATACAATACGCAGATGACTCAACCATCATCTGCTCAGCCCAGTCCCTACCCAAACTGCAAAAAGTCACACAAGAAGCCTTTTCCTCTGTTAAAACTTGGTTATCCGATGCCCAATTAATACTCAACCCAAACAAAACTAAACTACTCATCTTCCAGCCCACCAAACATACTCAAAACAACTCTCAGTTTAACATCACAGCAAAATACAACACCACTATATACCCAACTGAACACGCCAAATTGCTAGGAGTGGAAATAGACAATAAACTAAAATTTGACATTCACATATCCATGACCATAATAAAGTCCACAAAAAACTAGGAGCATTATACAGAAATAAGCAACTTCTCACCAAAGCAGCAAAGATTTCAATAGCAAATTCCCACCTTATTTCCACCATACTTTATGCCTCTCCAATATATAACAACCTAAGGCAATGCAATCTAAACAAGCTAGAGACCTGCTAAAAAAAATCACCAAATTTGCCACAGGGGCATCCTACCATAGTCACCACTGTCTCTCACTTGCTGAACTGAGCCGGCTTGAACTCCCTCACCTCCTTCAGTGGTATCAACTCTCACTCGCCCACAAACTAGTAAACCATCCCCTAAATGTCCTATCCCTCCAGAATCTACTCCAACCCTATCACACCACCAGACCACTAAGATCCAGCAACAAAAATCACTTGCAGATCACTAAAGCCAATAACTCTGCTGATGAAGCACTATTCTCTTGCACCATAGCCAAATTATGGAACTCCCTTCCACCCACAATTACCTCAGTACCATCATGCACCCACTTCAAATCTTTACTAAAAGTGCACCTAAAAACATGCTATTCTCTTGCAACTCCCACTCTAATATCACCCACTACCATTCTTTCCACTCCACTAACTACCTTGATTATAGCAAGCTCAGATGCTCATAAGCCTAGTACTTATTATACAGCAGGAACTTCTTATTGTAACATTTGTTAATGTCTGTTATGTACTTCACAGATAAAGATTCTAGTTGTCTACTGATGTACTATGTTCTTCATCTGTAAATATGTTGTAAGTAATTGCTATGTTAAATTTTTAATCGGTATGTAATCCAATGTAAGTACTGTCTGTTTATTTTAACTGTGGAGCTTTTCTCCCCGGGCTTCCACTGAAAATGGACCTACATCCAGTCGGACACTCACGGTCAACAAATGTAAATAAATAAATGATAAATAAATATATCTATGTATATATACATATCAATCTATGTATGTTGATATGTATATGTGTATGTCTATATAGATATCTGGGTAATTATATGTACATATATCTTCACCATTTGTTCTGAACATGGAGTGTAGCCCTACCTCAGCCCCTATAGTCCCAACTTCGTAGTGCAAGGGGATGTCAGGTATGTATAGCAGGTATATTTGTAGACTATTGCTACTGCAATAGGGAGTGTCTTCACAGACATGGTATGTGTAGGAAGTCACATCTGCATTTAACATGTGCGCCTTTGGCTACTGACAGACATCCTAAGGACATCATAGTATAGTGCCACTGCTAGCACGTAATGCTCCTGTGGACTACAACAGAGATAATGGCCAATATATGTGGACAGTCTGACACACTCTGGACAGTCCAGAGGTATACACATAACCCCTTAGTGCAAGACATGTGGACCAATCCAGACAATGTGGATGTTAACAGCCATGTAAATGGGTATAACACGTCACTACTGGTATACATGTGCCCCCATAGGTTATGCATTCACACATCCCTGTCTGTCCTGCCACATAATTACCACTGGTACAGAGGTGCCATGGCCACATACTACCCACTAGATATTGACATACATCTGTACAGCATCTCACTGCTCTGTCTGCCATACATCACTGTTATGGTGGCCCGGCAGCAGTACATCTGGCAAGTATCTGGACATTACATCTCACTGGGTAAGTACACTAAGCTGCTAGGCATGTAACAAAGCATTGTGCAGGCTACAGGCAGACTGGTTCAACACTGGCCTAAATTTCCTATGGGGGAATGCACATGTACCTGCATATATAGCAGGATCTACAGGCATGCCACAGCACAGAGTAACATACATCCCTGTGAAAGTGCATAACCACAACCAATGTGAACACAGCCACAGCCACATATGGTATGCTAGTGAAGTATTACAGTATATGGACTATCTGTTCAACACCAACCTCATATGTGCCACTCACACACTAACCCTACATATGTTGGGCCACTACACAGTGTGGTCCAATGCCTGTCTGTGGTATGGGACATGTGCGTGTATGGCCCTACAAACATGTAAGCCGACAGGGTAACATACAGTGGAGCAGCATGTAACATCAGATAGAACAGGACCAAGAACAATGACATATACCACAGTCTGTACACAGGCCAAGGTACATATTAACAAAACACATAATGCCGACAGTCACCATAAGTACACAGACCTCAGTACTGTACACACAACCACAGAATGTCCAGGTTATGTCATCAAATGTAACCCCTACTATACATAACATGTGTATCAGTCTGATATCTCACTGACTTGTTATCAGATATGTGTGTGTGTAAAGCATGAGTGCTGCATACTGAGGAGTGTCTGCACTAACATCTGCAAATGCCAGATATGTCTGGCCCACTGTTGTTTGCAGACATGGCCTTCATTTGTTTAAGTGTGGGAGCATGCCCAGTATGCCCTTCTGTATTGAATGTGTGGATCGATTCCAGGTAGTTTGTACTGCAGTGCAGACATTTGTGTTGTACACCTACAGGTAGCATACTGTTTCTGCAGGGTATCCATCAATCATTTGGCAATATGGGAACAAACTGTGCAGGGGATAGTGTGTACTGTAGGTGATTGTGTCTGGGCTGCTTCAGCTGCATGGTACTGCTGTTAGTAGAAATATTCAGACATGTGTACTGTTAGACACAGTGATGTTTTCTGTCCTCATGTACTGTCAGGTTACCATTCTTGCTCACAGTGATGACTTGTGGGACAAGGGTGACTGCAGCTGTGTCCAGTATTGTGGGGAGACACCTACATATTTATGGTAAGTTATGCCATTCTGGAGGGGGAGCTGCAGACACTTGGTGCTGGGTTTGTGTATCCAGTTCAGCACCTTGGTACAGTGCTGGCAGAGGATCCCATACTTGTCTGCCCATCAACATGGCAGCATGGCCTTATCGTGCTTGGCAATGCCTCACAGCTGTACAGATTTGCACATGTTAGCCAGAGGCAGGGGCCATGGCTCAGGACATTTACTCTATTATGGTGTACGGGCAGGTGTGTAGCCACCCATTTATGTGTTTTCAGCCAGGGATAGTGTGCACACAGCTTGGTGTTGGACCCTGCACATTCCATGCTGCCCATGCTCCCATACCACCCTCTGTTATTCTAACCTCCTCCATATATTATACATACATTCTGTGATACTTTCCCTAAGGGTATCACCACATCACAGGTGTGTGTTAGTGTTGGTCCACAGTTTATGCAGTGAGACATGGTGGACATGTAACTGTGGTTTGTCCACATGGCCTTGCATATGGCTTAATTGGAGTGTGTTATGTTGTTATTTGGGTGTCCATGACGTAACATGCATTGCCAGTACGTGGGAGACATGCGCCTTTGGCAGGCACCTGTGGGGCATTAGGTGTTGATGCAGGCCAGATGTGGCAGGCCGTTGCATTATTTCAGTCCTACAGTCCCATAGCACCATACAGTATATTCTCCTGAGGTGACAGGGTAGGTGTGATAGTTGTTCATGCCAATACCTTCTAAAAGTCTTGGTCAGGTGGTTTGGATGCTGGCAGGGTGCTACCTACAGCTAGGGACACACCTGCATGGGACACCTTCACTGCATGCTGCAGTCTTCCACTATTGCCATATACAGGTGGGGTCATACTGTACCCATTCCTCACAGAAGGGATATTGCCAAAGAAGTGCCTGTGGGTGGTGTTTGCATTGCTGGATGCATGTGTGCTATGGACACTACTTGCATCTGACACACAGATATGCATGGGGCATTACAGTTATGCTGGCATGTGCAGGTACATCAGCTGATTCCCAATATATCAGTCCTACCTCCTTTGTGATCTGCAGGTTTTCAGGCAGACCTCACCGGTATCCCCTACGGGTCTATATTAAATCAACAAAAATCCATTACATTGAATACCAAAACAGTGACACATACAACTCGAATTGCGAAAATACTGAACGCACTAAACCACAAAATTTAAAATATCGAACGTTCATAGTCGGCCAACCCCACTACCCGCTACATACTACCTACCCAAACAAAATAAATAAATTACATACATACCCTAACCAAACCCTACTCCTAACCTTAAAGTAAAGCACCAAAACTCAACTTCTAGCCCTACACTAAACCCCACATACACAACTATCTATGCACTATCCTTAACCCTCCCTAACCCTAAGGTCCATAACTAGTGCACACTTCCCCTACGGAGATATACCCAAACAAAATAAGTAATACACATAAATACATTAAACAAAACCCTACTTCTAACACTACACTAAATCTTAGACATATTACCTATCTATACACTTACCTTAACCTGCACCCTAACCCTAACGTCTGTAACTATTGCACACTTACCTTACGGAGCTATACCACAGACAGGCCAACCAAAACACTTAGACGTTTTGAATTTCACGGTTTTGCACATTCGATGATTATGTATTTCATGCAATACGTGTCAATGATTTTGTATTTGCATAAATGAAGTTTCGACAATCTAATAGGTGCCCATCCCCTTCTACAGGTCCTGTTACTGTGATGAATACTTATATGTACAAATCCAAGGGTGTCAATATTTCACAGTGACACAATATATACTGTATGTCTGGGGTACTTTCCCCTGTGTACTGCTTGTATATCTAGCCCAACAGCCATGCCATGTCAGTCTTTCAGATGATGACACATATTACCACCACACACCATGGGGTTGGGCGGGTGGCCTAATGGTTAAGGTGTTTGCCTTGCAAACACAAGGTGCAGGGTTTGAGTCTCACAAGGGACAATTGGCTAAGCTTAAAATGGCTTGCAAGCGCAGTTAGCTTAGTACTAATCTATGAACCTAATCTATGAACCTATACATTTACGATGGCTTACTGCTTGCATGTGTTATACTGGTGGGGATTGTCTTTGGCACTGCAGTCATGAGGGCTTGTCCCTGGTATCAGCAGTAGTGGGCAATGGCCATCAGGTATTACCTCGACCTGCATACATACTGATAACTCTCACACATTATGAAACACACACCATTCTAACACACTCAGACCTGCATATTGTGCAAATGCTACAACCTATCCTGCTACCATGGCCACCTCTGGCCATCTGTGCTCCACTCGTATTATACCTACACATACATGTTACTACATTTCTACACAGGACTGGTGGGGCAGAAATGTAGTAACATGTATGATTAGGTATAATATGAGTGGAGCACAGATGGCCAGAAGTGGCCATCTGTGCTACACTCGTATTATACCTACTCATACATGTTACTACATTTCTACACAGGATTGAGGGGGCACACCTGACTGTTACTACATTTCTACATAGGGTGTGGGGAGCCACACCTGACAGTTTTTACATTTCTACACAGGATTGGGGGGGGGGCACACCTGACTGTTACTACATTTCTATACAGGATTGTAGGGGGGCACACCTGACTGTTTCTACATATCTACATAGGATGGGGGAGCACACCTGGCACATGCACACATTTGCTATGACTGTACTGGTAGGTCAGGTACTCCATTTCATTCTGTATTCAAACCTATCATACTGACTAGTGGCATATCAGTGTACTACAGGTCTTAGCTTTGGTTGCCCTACATATTAGTGTCTGACTTCCTACCCTTCAGAACAAACATCCCACTGCCTGACCTGCTGTACTCTGTCTGTGTAGGCCTGGGGGGAGGTTACTCATAGGCATCATTCATAGGCCATAGCACAGGCTCTATTTGGGTTTGTCTACACCTGTCCTGCTGGCTGAGACTGTTGTTGGGTATGTGAACCTCCCTGATTGGCATGTGTGAGTCATATGGACACACATGCCACCCAGCACATTTCCTGCAGTGGGTTTTGTCACCCTGTGTAGTACTGGCTATTGTGGTGACTCCAGTATGTGTTACAGATGTCATGGTGCCACTATGGGCGTCTACTATCTGCTGCCATAACATTCAGCCACCCAATCCCCTTGCATGCTCACATCCATACCATAGATACAGGTAACGACACATTCTACTTCATTTGGCAATTGTTAGGTTGATTGACTTACCTTGTGGGTGTGGCAGGATTGATGATGGTGCTGGAGGGCTGCCTATGTTGGATGCACATAGTACACTCCCTATACATGGTTGAGCACAGGTAGTGTCATGTTTGGCATCCTTTTTACTGTATGTGTCGGTCAGAGAAAGGTGTCATTCCCTGGGTCCCTACTGTGTCAGTGTATGTGCTATGCGTTATCTCTTTGCTGCGGCCTCGGCATACTGGGCATGCCTCCATCTGCCTACTGGGCAGGCTCAGGTTGTTCCTCCACTGAGTCACTCTGTGCCTGTGCAGGCCTTGGCACTGGTGGGGGGCTGTTTGGCCCTGCCCCATGCTGTTCCTTCTGCAGCTGTTTCTGCAGGATCATATTATGTAGCATGGCACATACCATAACAATTTGGGTACATGTAGCTGGTGAGTACTGCAAGGCTCTACTGGATGTGTCCAGACACCATAACTGTGACTGGAGCATCCCAAACACATGCTCTCTTATAAGTCTGGTCTGTGCATGTACCTCATTATGGCGTTCTTGTTCAGGTTTGTGTGCATTTGTGATGGATGCCATCAGCCACGGCTCCAGTGTGTAACCAGCATCCCCTACTAGGTGACCATAGGAGATGTCCCCATTGGCAAATCTCTGGTACAGCTGTGTCAGATGCCAAATGTGGGAATCGTGATAGCTTCCAGGGCAGCCAGCACAAACATTCATTATAATGCCCTGGGCATCGCAGACGACCTGGCAGTTGATGGAGGAGATGCCCCTGTGGTTGATGTAGGCCCTACCCTGATCACCGGGTGGTGCTTTGATGCATATGTGCGTGCAGTCTATAGTACCTACTACCTCAGAGTATTCTGCTATTTGGTGGAAGAGATGCATATTGCTGGCCAACACCTCATGGGTGCTGAGGAGATATAAGTGCTCACTGGCATGTGCTGACATGGCATCCAGGAACTAGTGGAAAACTCTGGATGCTGATGCCTATGAGATCCCCATGATATCCCCTGTGAAGACTGGGGAAAGATGGGCAAAGGCTGCCAGCCTACTCATATAGAATTTGATACATAATTCTATCATTTGTATAAATAAATGTAAAATACAGGCTTGTGTTTTTAAATGAAAGAAAACACTGTAAAATGTGAACTTCAAGATTGTTGCAACATTGCCATCTGCTGTAAGGATAATTAAGCCAAGCATTTCAAATGTTCTTTGAAGTTACAATCATCTAAAAAGTGGTGCTGAAGCGGCTGGCTGAACACATTCTTTATTTTGTCTTAACTTAAGGAATAATTGTTAGAGTATACGTGTGAAATGTCTTTTATTGTTGTAGTTTACTGAGCAGGTGTTAGCTTGTTAAATAGTGCAGTTTGTTTGCCTGGGACCTCCAGACTAAGTGTCAAAATTATGTAATGTGAATAATTGAAAAACCTAAGTGTCAAATGATGTAATTTGGGAGGTCCTTAGCAGAGCTGTTTGTTAGTGTTTTAAAAACTATTGTTGAGAGAGACTGAAAGCATTTGTCTTGGACCATCAATCCCACCACTATTACACAGTAATAATTGAACACCCTTTTAAGGGCCTTTGGGTAGCTGATAATTATTAGCTGGTGGTGGCAGAAATTACTGCCGTATAGTCTGGGTAAATGGGCACAGCTGGAGAATCTGTGTCAGCCTTTTCCAGGAGTGTCTGTGATGTTGTATAAATACTTATCTCAAAGTGTATCTGGTTTGTCAGCTACCTGGGCAGGGACCCGAAAAACTGGTTGGACAGAGAGGGTACTGGAGGTTAGCTTGCCAGCTAGGTTGAGATCTGGACCCTATAGCTGTGCCAGTGGGGAGTCTTATTAGGGACCTGGAGAGCAAGGGAGTGACCAGCCCCAGACTGACTGTGATCTCTGTGTGCACTTAAGGGAAATTATATTTTACTGTGTGTATTAGTTATCCTTTCCTTTTCTATGAGATGACCTCCCTGGTGTTAGTGGTGAGGATTGAGACTCCTTGATTGCTGGGCCAGGGCACGGTCATCACATTCCCCATTTGAGCTTTGGGAGGTACCTGTGGCTAGTATTCCTAGGCCTACACATACCTTGGTATCCACTGGGATGGATTTCCCTCAGTCAGTTTGGTGCATCAGGTGTGGCCAGCACAGCTCAACAATTTGCTGTAGGAGGTCCCTGTCCACCCTATAGCGCTCCACTATCTCCAGCTCATGTAGCCCCTGGTAGGTTATCCTGGGTCTGTACACTCTTCTCCGTCTCCTCACTGTGAGTTGATCGGCAGCATTCACATCCTCACCACCCTCAGTCTCTTGCACATGTTGTTCTATGTTGCCTGCTGCAGCCTCTCTCATTTTGTAGGTTTGTTTGTTAAAAGTTCCCCACTTGTATACACCGGTGGTGTAGAGTATGGGAAAAACAGAGGGGAAGGTGTTTGCTTAGTTTATAATAGTGTTCTGTGCTGGGCTGGTCTGCTGCCTGTGTAATTGGCTGATTCTGATACATTTCACCTGCCAGCTATGCTAGTTCTCCTTGATCACCTTTCTACTGCTGTTTTCCCTTCCCATTGCCTTCCTGTTTAAGCCTAGAGGTGCGCCACACAAACAGAATGCTCCAATGTGCACAGTGCTACTATTTCCTGGTTTAACTTGTTTTTTCTTCCTGTAAAACCCAGTGCTTGGCACGCACACTCTCTTAGACAATGTAAAGAGTGCTAGGCAGATTCAGACACACCCCCTAGTTTAGCTGTGCTAAGCTAGGAGCAAACCCGAGCCACAGGGCTCCAGTCTGTTACAGTATGCCTGACACACCCCCGATGATGTCAGCTAACTCCTAGGCTTGCACCAAGCTATTCCTACTCTTACACTATTGGGACCTGACTAGCATGCTGGGGAAAACTGGGATTCACTATCATTCCCCTCATTTGCATTGGATTGCCTGCTAATTTATAGTTACATGTTTCACACTGAGCCTCCCCCCCTTAGCAACCACTACTCACTGGCCATTTTTGTCTTCTGCCTGCCATTGACTTGCATGGCAGAATAGTGATTTTAGTTAGAATGCTTAACTTAGGTTTATTTTGTTATTTTCCCCCGATCCCATTTGCATGCCACAGCCCTATGCTTAAACAGCCGGGATCAGCTAAAAAAAATAGAAGTTGATTTTTTTTTGGCAGTTTATAGGTTCATAGGTTCATAGGTTTATACTAGGCTATCTGCCCTAAGGCATTTATAAGCCTAGCCCAAATTATTGTGGCTTACGCCACCCCTTATATGAAAAAATACTGTGCCCATTAGTTTGTTGTGCCTCTGTCCAGCAGTGACCCAGAGATGATTCCCGGGGTAAACCTACGATCTCCCATCCACAGGTCTAGATTTCTCTTGAACAGCGTCAGCGAGGTGCTCTGCCTCACATGGACCGGGATTTTATTCCACAGCATAGGGAGTCTCTGAGTGATAAATCTATCCCTCCAGCACGTCCTATTTATATCCGTGCTAAGGTTTAAGTCGCTTGCTCTAGTGGTTTTGGTGGATTTGGATTTTTTGAGGTGGAGCATGTCCATTAATTCCGGGTTGGACATGGCCTTGTATGTCAGGCACATGTCACCTCTGAGCAGACGGTATGCGACTGAATAGAGCTGGAGTTTCTTCAATCTGGCAGCATATGACAGATTTTGGAGTCCCTTTATCCTTTTGGTGAGGAACTTTTGGGGTCTCTCCAATTGCTGCAGATGTCGGGTGAGATACATCCCGAATGGGGCATTGTACTCGATCATTGGTCTGATAAGTGAAGAGTACAGGGGAACAATGACCTCACTAGATCTGGATGTGAATCCTTCATGATCAGGTGGGCAATGTAGAAGGTCTTTCTAACCACTTTAGCAATGTGAGTGTCAAAAGAAAGGCCACTGTCAACCTGGGTCCCCAGGTCCCTGATAACCTCTTCTGTGCTTAGTGGATTGCCACCTATATGGTAGCTTGGGGTTACCTTGTTTTTCCTGAAGGGTATGACTATACATTTTTGGCGTTTAACTTCAGGCCATGGCTCTGGCACCAGCTATCTGTTTCCGTGAGTCCCTTCTGAAGGATATCAGTGTCCGATGCACTTTCCACTATGGCGCCCAGTTTGCAGTCATCTGCAAACTTTGTCAGCCAAAGTCCTCCCATGTTGGCCTGTACTTCTGAGAAGTAGATGCCAAACAATAGGGGCCAAGGACCGAGCCCTGTGGGACACCACTTGTGACCGGCTTGGAGTCTGACACAGCGCCAGCAACTCTAACCCTGTGGGTTCTGTCCTTAAGCCAGTTTGCAACCCATCTTGTGACATATGGGTTTACATTTAAGCTGGTAAGTTTTTCTACAATACCCGAGTGGGGTATTGTGTCGAAAGCCTTTGCAAGGTCAAGGTAGGCTGTATGGACTGCCTTTCCTCATCAATGGCCTTGGTGACTATTTCAAGAAGTCGACCAAGTTCAAAAGGCATGATCTTCCCTTGACAAAGCCAAACTGGGTCGGGTCCAATGTCTGCAAGTCCCCTATATCTTTGTTTATGAGCTCCATTATGATCCTCTCCATAGCTTTGCAGACTAGACTTGTTAAGCTTATGGGGCGGTAATTACCAGGGTCCAGAGGCGCCACCTTTGTGGAGTGGGACCACAGTTGCCGTGACGCCACTCCTTGGGCACGTATGCTGTGGTAAGGCTGAGATTAAACAGCTACCTTATGTGCGGGTTTAATTCCTCATTTAGCTCGTGTAGCACACAGCCAGGGACACCATCCGTCCCATTGATGCTGTGTTTTTAGCTTTAGAGAGAGCAGCTTTCACCTGCGCATTTGAGATGTCCGGGAGGCTACACTCGGCTGGGATAGTTATCTCTCCTTTAGGGGAGAGGGGTGAAGTTTGCACTGAACCTGTCTGCCAGTATGTTGGCAATGTCTGTGGGTTCAGTGATTTTTGTATCATTTTGGACTAATTCTGAGCATATCTGTGAGTTTCCACCCAGGTTCCTAACATAGCTGAAAAAGGCCTTATGATTGTCCTTTGAATCCATGGCAATTTTTCTCTCAAAATTGGCCTTAGTTGATTTTATGAGTGCTCGTATTTTTTACTAATAATGATCAGGGGTGACTTCCCTTTTATGGATTTTGTTCTATCATGTAATAGCTTTCTCCTCTTATTGTAAAGTTTGTTAATGGCTGGGGTCCACCAGACTGGACGCTTGCCCTTTGTGGAAAGAGTCTTGGTTTTATTTGGGATTGCCTGATCCATGCAGTCCTGGAGGTGTTCATAGAAGGCATTTGTAAGGGCTTCCGCAGCTTGGGTTGTGGTTTCCTCTGACTCAGGGGCCTTGAAGGATACCACACCAGTCTTGAGTAGTGTGAAGTTTGCTTTAGAGAAGTTCTTCACTATGGTCTTTTTGTTTGGGGTGGGGCGGATGTGGATTTCCAGTGAGATTAGTTTATGATCAGATCTCACCAATGAGGGATATACTTCCGTGTGGAGCATTTTGTCCCCATGTTTGTGACAATGAGATCTAGTATATTTTCTCCTCTCGTGGGAACAGTGACTAGCTGTTCCATGGCATTTGAATTTATGAACTCCAGGAACCGTTGGGCTAGAAAGTTAGGGCTTGAGTAATGTTCCCAGTCTATATTCGGGTAGTTGAAGTCACCCAATATGATGGTGTTTGGAGATACATTTATACCCTCCAGTGTCTTCAGGAAGGCTGTGTGGGGTTCCTGAGTTTGAGAGGGTGGCCTGTAGCATGCTACAATTTGTAGAGCAGTTTTGCCTATTGTTAGTTGCACCTGGATGGTTTCAAGCTTCATGCGTTGCCACCAACCTGGAGGTGTGAGTATCCTTTATGAATATGGATACACCCCTCCTTTTGTGGAGTGGTCCGGGTTTTGGGGCCGAATGCATGATATGAGGTAAAACCTAATAGTGCCGGGTGCTCTCAGGAGCCTTGAACCAGGTTTCAGTTACAGCACAGACATCGATGTTCTCCATACTGAGAAGGGCCTCGAGTGCGTGCATTTTGAGATTTAGACTTCTGGCATTGAGCAGCATTACCCTCAATTTCTTCCCATTTTGTTTTCTAGGGTGGTAGGTTTAGAATTTGAGCCTTGCCTAAAAAGGCACTATGGGGTGGCAAGAGCCTTAGCCAATATCCGGAATCCCAGGGTGACAGGTGCAAGCCGCCCTTAAGCAGCGTGGCTTGTCAAGCATGTCATCCCAGGCAGACAGACACTGGATCCCCTTTGAATGACACCAGACATTAAGCCAATTGTTAAAGCTGATCATCTTGTCTCTATATTGTGGCATCATTCTTGGTGAAGGAAGGATACTGCTCAGGGTTAGGGTCATACCTGCCTGGGCTACATAATCAGAGAGCTCCTCTATGTCTCTTTTCATGCAGTCCAGGGAGGTATCGTCTCAGGTCGTTCACACCAGCATGGACAATGACTGTGTCATATTTGTACTTGCTGTGGAGTGACCAGTGCTTGTGTTATGTGGCGGATTCTAGCGCCCGATAGGCAGCTTACTGTGACCCTCTCCTTGTTCAGCCTGGTGAGTGGGACGTCAGTGTGTCTGACTATGGAGTCACCTATGACAAGTATGTTTGGTGTTGTATTTGGCCTTAAGGGCTGTGACTGCTTTGCACACTGCTTTTGTGGTTTATGTGTTGCTTGTGGGGTGTCTTGAGGTAGCAGTTGTTTGGGTGTCTGCTTTGGAGGCCTCTGCTGTTTAGGTAAATTTTACTCAGAGCCTCGAGTATGTCTTTGTGTGTTTATGTGTTTGATTCAGTGGAGTGGTAGCATTATGTGAGGCTGGTTTTGTGGTGTGTGTAGTTGCCTTCTCCTCCTGTCTGGTCTTGCCAGTCCTGAGTTGAGAGAGCTCAGCCTCCAGTTTGGCTAAATAGCTGCATCTCTCAAGTATTTGTGTTATGTGGGAGGAGGAGAGGGTTGTCTGTGTACATGAGGCAGTTATAACATTGCCTCAAGATTCCCAGATTCACCAGCTGGACCGAGAGGAGATTGACAACTGACCTTTGGACATGCTAGAATAATATTGGGAAATCCTTAATTGAAAACAAGGGCCAGTGGGGAGTGAGGGTGTAGTGCTTTTAATTTTTAGTGCTGACTTATATAATTGCTTTAGTGAGCAAGTGCCAGGTAACTTGAGTGCAATGTGATACAAGTAACTAAATGCAAAACGACAAACAGTAACTTTCTTTCAAGTGAAACAAGGAAATAAGTACAGTAAGCAATGCAGATATCACTAGTGATCCACAGAAGCGCTGAGAAGTTGCGTATTAGGTGAATTAGCTTCCAGGGAAATAACAAGCAAACAAACAACAAGTATATAAACAAAGCTAGATTCAGTAGGCCTGGATCTAGTCTATGCTAGAGCAAACAAGGTGAACCAATTTCAGTAAGATACAGTTCAAATATTCAGGCACTATAAACCTTTAACCAGAAAATTCCCAGCTCAGAAGGGCAGAGTCCAGCCTCTTCTCCCACAAGAGTGCAGTCCACGAACCTTCTTAATGTAAAATAACTGGCCTGAAGCCCAAGTGCCTAAACCAGAACTAATACACTTGGACACTGGGCTCTCAATCAGCAGTTCCCAACTTAGAAGGATGAAAGCTACCTGTCCTGCCACCACAGTGCTTGCCACAAACCTTCCTAATGTAAAACAACTGGTCTGAAGCCCAAGTGCTTAATCCAAAAGACTTGAATGATAGCTACACTTTAATCAAGTTACAACCAAGCAGTAATAAATACCATTGAATACTTTAGAGAATGTCTGGATTAGTGCTCAAGTTACACAAACAAAGCTAGATCCAGCAGGCCCGAATCCAGTCTATGCCACAGCAAACAAGGCGCACCAACTTCAGTAAGAAACAGTTCAGATATGCATGCACTATAAGCCTTTAACCAGAAATTCCCAGCTCAGAAGGGCAGAGTCCAGCCTCTCCTCCCACAAGAGTGCAGACCACGAACCCTCTTAATGTAAAATAACTGGCTTGAAAGCCCAAGTGCTTAAACCAGAATTAATACACTTTTAGAATAACAGACACTGAGCCCTCAATCAGCAGTTCTCAACCTAGAAGGATGTAAGCTACCTGTTCTGCCACAACAGTGCAGACCACAAACCTCTCAGTGCAAAACAACTAACTGGTCCGAAGCCCAAGGGTTTAAACCAAAGGGCTTAGAATGAGTTACACCAAGCAGTAATAAGTACAATTGAGTATTTTAAGATGATGCAAAAGTAAAAAGAAGTAGGTAAAAACACAAGTACAGTAAAAGCAGATGAAATTTTTTTTTTTTTTTTTTTTTTTTTTTCTGAACAAGTGCTGAGATCAAAGAAACAGATTTGAGTGCTGAAACTAGAAAACTGGCTAGTTACAAGAAAAAAAAACAAGCTAGAAGGCTTCCCTCAAACACAGAAGGGCTTTGGGGCTCAGAAGCCTACAAATAGTCTGTACCACTTAACAAGAAAGGCAGGAAATAAGCTTAATTTTTTTTTTCTATTTCCCAGATGCTCTCTTTGTACACAGTAGGAGTGCCTGAAATCAGAATATGATCTCACTGCACTCAGTTGAGTGAGCAAATGAGATGGGCCCAGAGGCAGGCTGAGGGGCGGGCAGTTTCAATGCCACTAAGATTAACACCAAAACCAAAACAAAAACAGGGCGGGTAGGTGGGAATAACTGAAGAGCAGAATAACCAGTTAAAAATTCCTTCAACACTCCTTCATACTCAGTTTAAATCAATTGAAATACTGTATTTTTTAAAAGAAAAAGTGCATAAAAAGGTACTTAAATTCTCTTATACGTCCAGTTGAATATAACCAAGTTCTCAGCTTGCCAAGCTGAAGTTTTAAAGCAGGAATTATTTCACATGCACCAGTTTAAATATGCAAGGACAGGAAATCACTGAATGTGGCTACCCCCACACCTGTAATTACTAGCAAATAACAAAATTCAGCCAACACTAGCTTTTAGTTCAAGTTACTGAAGAGCAGAATAACCAGTTAAAAATTCCTTCAACACTCCTTCATACTCAGTTTAAATCAATTTAAATACTGTATTTTTTAAAAGAAAAAGTGCAATGTCAATGGCCTTATACTTGGCCATTGGTATGCTTCCTAGCTGATATGCAGCCTTTATTTGGAGCTGTCACAACTCCGTTTTGGATTTTGCAGAAATGTACTCGGTTACTAACCGAGTACATTTCTGCAGATTGCACTAGTCCTGCACGACCAGTTGCAAGCTTCCTGGATTGCAAATTCACCTCATTTGCATGGATTTCTCCCACAAATGGGGTGATTTGCATACAGGGGCTTAGTCTGTGCAGGACTAGTGCAGGAGCACTCGTGCACACCCCTGCAGGCTGTTCCTGGATTGCACGACAGACATATTGCCTGCTTGAGCTCCTGCACTAATCCTGCATGCCATGCAAGGCATAGAGAATCTGGGGGACAGAGTATGAATTATTTGTTTATATTCTGTTATAAGCTGATGTTACTCTTTGATTCCTGCTTCCTGCTGCTTCCTGTTTATAGAGAACAGACTCATTTACTGTAATCAATGGCAGTTCTTATGTAAATATACTGAGCTATGTGAAGGGATCACTAAGGCCACTAAAGTCACTATGTATTTAATTTCAGAACAAAACACTAAGGTAAGTACCAAAGAAGCAAAGTTGTTTTGTTACATTTGGTATTCTGGTTGTTCTGTTGTAGCTTGCTGTTTTGCTATTTTTTAATTTATTCAGCTCATCGATATAACTGAGTATGTATTAAAATGGGCTTCCGTCTTCTGCTGGTAATCATTGGAGTCAACAGCTCTTAAGATAATATTCTAAGTTTGTATATTATTGTCCTTTATAAAATTTTCCTCTCTGTGCTTCTGTTGAAAAGTTGAATATAGCAGCAGAAAAAAAATGCATTCAGCTGTCACAGAGTAGGAATGTGTAGTCCCCTATTTGAAAAATGATGTTGCAAGGCTGAATGAGTCTTTGTGTATATGTGTGAATCGGGGTTATAAGTTTTATTTATATAACTTTGGATCCCTGCTTTAAAAAAATTGTAGCAGCACAAAAATGCATTGTCATAGTTAAAGTAGGAAGTTAAATCTCTTGTTTGAAATTTGATGATCCCAAAGGCCAAGGGTGACTGTGTAATTTTATGTGTGTGTGTGTGTGTGGGGGGGGGGGGGGTATGTGTGTTAATTTGGATCATAAGTTTCATTTACATAAGATAGTATATTTATTTACTTATTGTGTACTGAGATGTCTGATTTTTTGTCTTTATTACCACAAAGGAAGTCTTAAGCTACCAAGTGTTTTCTATTCCACTAGAGACTCATTTTCCACTATTGTATTCCAAATCCACCAAGTTGGACAAACTCTGTCGAAGTTTATAGACCAGTTCATTCCTTTCCAGTTTTGTTTTCAAAGGACTCAGTGCTATTTACCACTTTATGTGCCAATTTTAAGTGCTGCTTGCTACTTTTGCATGCCAAGGTATGCTGTCAGAGAAGCGTTTTGTCGGAGAAAATCTGATAAAGTAAAAATAGCAGTTGGCTGCTTGCCCCTTTTGCACTTCAAGGTATCATAGTAACTTGGTTTATTTGTATGCCAATTTCTGAGTTTCTGTCTTGCAGCTTTTGTATGCTGACAAGTTTTTATAAAAGAAAAGTAAATGAATAAAGCACTTTTGTGTACCAAGATCTCGTTTTTCTTTGCCACTGTGTACGCCAAGGTGTTTTGTTCGAAAAAAGCCAAAAAAAAAAAGTTTACTTGAGATTTCATAACTTGAATACAACAGCTGATTGCCTGCCACTTTCTGTATGTCAAGGTCTCAGTGTCACTTATCGCTTTTGCATGCCAATGTCTAAGTGCCATTCGTCACTTTTGTATATCGATGTGTTTTGTTGTAGATAAAGAGTATAGTAGAAAAATCGATGAACACTGCAATTGATTGCTTTCCACTTTTGTATGCCAAGGTATTAGTGTCTCTTGTCACTTTATACATCAAAGTGTTGGTGTCTCTTTCCAGTTTTGTACTCTAAGGTCTTGATGTCACTTGCCACATTTTTATGCCAAGGTCTCTGTTTCACGTGACACTTCAGTATACCAAGGTGTTATGTTGGAGACGAGTTTTGTTGTCAGCGAAAATTTGACAATGTGAACACAGCATTTGATTGCTTGTCACTTTTGTATTCCAAAGTCTCAGTGACTCTTGCCACTTTTGTTGATCAAGCAGTTGCAAATACTTGAATGATAATTGTGCTATATACCATAGAAATGCTAACTATAACAATAAAAAAAGCCAGATGAGGACAATAGATTTTATATCCACCAAAATGTAAAAAAATAAATCCAAGGGAGTTTTTTAGGAAAGGGAATACACATTATTACTATTATTATTATTATTATTATTATTATTATTTTAGAGAGATTTATGAAAATGTTATGTGTCTTCTTTTTGGAGACTTGAAAATGCAATTAAAGAGAATTATTATAGCACACATATGTCTGGTGGTTAAGACTTGGACTCGCATTAAAAATGTTTTCCTGTCTCTGAGAAAAAAATGCCGTTTTTACAAAAGAAAAAAAGAAAAAATGTTTCCCAGCGAACAAATCCTCTGTTTATCTTGCTTTTTTGAAAGATCAAGGCAAAAATCTGTACATTCTAAATGTGAAAATGCAGAAAGCAGTCTATTACACAAATACATATACAGGTTCAAACCTTCTTACTTAAGCTAAGCTTATAGGAAACACAAACAACTTCTTGAGATTTTATTCATTTCTGTCACCATCAGTATTTTAACAAAGCTGAAATTCTCAAAAAGAATATGCTGACAATGTTGCTGAATTACAAAACTATCCTTACACAGGATCACAGGATCATAGGATCCTATGAGGAGCTTTTTGAATCTTGAGGTACCTGAACCAAATGTTTACCTGTCGCAATACTATTTACTGTGTACTGCTCCAGAAGAAATACAAATGAAACTGGCTTTCCTTTAGTGTGAAACCTTCCGACTGAGATGATACAATTGTGTGAGTTGCACTTACCATAACACTAGATGTTCGAATGATCACTGCTGTAGTACCCTTAGCTATATGGTGTTATTTCCTGCCAGGGATATAACAGCTGGACAGCTTCCAGAGCTTCATTGCACCTTCCCTGTACCTAAACTGCGCTAAGCTGAATAAAAGACAAGTTTGGACAGAAAGCCTTTCAGAGCTTTCCTGCCAACACACCAAAACACAAGGGGGTTGGATGGAAGGAGCAGCTACTCCAGCAGTGCTTGTTAAAGCATCTACTCTTATGGAAAGTTCAACTATACAACTGTACTATGTACACCATATTGATCCCTGCTGCAGTAGCTAAATGGGTGGATTACTGTAGCTAGTTAAATTTGGGAAGTGGACAGAGAAGAGTTCAGGAGCCCTTGGAGAATGGTCCTAGCAAAGCTTGATTTGGACCTAGAGAAGGAATCAAGTTTATAGTGATTGTAAAAGACTGTAGAGAGAGCCAACTAGCAGCTGCTAGAATACTTCTTGAAACCAGTCATTTCCGAAAAGCCACAGATGAACCCAAGGCCTTAATACAGAGGACCTTGACCCTGCCTGGAATAGATTTGTTATGGTGAGCATGAAAAAGGGAATAGCCTTAGACAACCATTTAGAAATAGTCTGTTTTGACACTGGTTGTTCTACTTCTTACTTTCATAAGAAATGAAGAATCCATTCAAAGATCTGAAAGATTAAGTTCTGTCAAGATGGTATGGAGTATCCTTTTCCCCTTATTTTTAGGTTCAGGCATGAAAATGAAGAGTTGAATAGTTTGGCTTTAAGTAAATTTGAATACTACTTTAGGCATAAAAGAAAGATTAGTCCTCAAAAATAAACCTGTCTCTATGGAAAATGAGTTAGGACTGACTCACCATAACAGCCTGCAACCCAGATACCCTTCTTGTAAAGGTCTGAATAATCAGTAAAACTGTTTCCATGTTAAGAAACTCACATCAGATAGATTAACAGGTTCAAACTGAGCAAGTATAAGCTTCTCTAATACCAGAATTAAGATCCCACTGGTTTTCTTGGAGGCCTTTTTTGCAAAACTCCTTTCAAGAACATTTTGACATAAAATTGCAATAAAGTAGGAGGACCATGGGCAGACATGCTGAAATTGCTGATAAATGAACACTGACAGAGGAATAAGAACGACCATAGGCTAGTAACTCACAGAAATATTGTAAAACCAGAGAACAACTAACTCTGAATGGGTGGTGGTTATATTGTTGGCACCACCTAGAAAATCTTCTCGATTTGCTAATATATGGTTTTCAAGTAGTAGACTTTCTTGCCTTTATTAGTACCTGTTGCATGTCCTCAGTAAACAGGTACCTAAAAGGTATTAAGACCCCATCATCAAGGCAGTAAATTGAAGATGATTGATGTCAGGGTGTATTAAATACCCCTGTTCTTGTGTGAATAGATCCAGTTTATGAATAATTGCTCCTGGCCATTTTAAAAGAATAAGAGGACTATGGTTACTTGGACTAGAAGTGAGCCACCACATTGATCTTGGGGGAATCCTTCTGAATCTTCAGAGTACCCTGGGTGTTACAGGAAAGGGTGAAAAGTATAAAGGAACATTCCTATCCAAGTAAAAGAAAAGGCATCTTTCTTCCAGACCTTCTTGTATGGAGTCCTGGAGCAGAATCCTGCCAGTTTATAGAGAAGGCAAAGAGGTAAACTTGAGAAACTCCCTACAGATGGATCAAGTCTTGGAAGATCCCCTGATCTAGTTTCTGTTTGTAAGAGTCTGCCTTTGTCCTGCTTAACTTCTCTGCCATACAGTTTTGCTCAGACTCAGAAAAATCAGTATTTTTTTAAACATTTGACAGCACTTTAATTTGGTTTGTCTCTTGAATTAATAAAATCCGTAAGAGCAAACAAAGGTTTTCAAGTCAAAGAATGAAGGTCTTAGAACCTCCAAAGTGTTTTTTCTTGGTGGATACCTGGAGGTAAAGGTTTCCTCTTACTAAGAATTTTTTGCACCTTTCCCTTATCACAGAGTTTGCTAATAGGATAGATTACTATCTTTTAAGTTCCAGCCTTCTACAAAAAATGAATAGCATTGCTATTTTATCAGTCATGTAATGATATCTTCAGTTTTAGCTGAATTAGCTCGATACTAACACTCTGTAGTATGACAATTAAGCTGTCTACTTGTTAAACATGGCGAGGATAGTCAACAACTGGGGCAATGGGGCATAAATTAATAAATTACAAGCATGAGAATTGTGGGGTGATATTTTTATACCTTACAAATGGAAAGAGTTAAAATTTCTAGTCAAAAATGAAGCTTGTAGCATAGGAAGGAATAAGTAGATTCAAGGCCAGGACAGAATGTCAAACACAGAATATGTTGCCTGCAGCCTTGAAATAAGGCCTACATGACAAATTTAATCATTTTGTTATCATCTGGAATGTATTTAGTTGCGCTTTAATGTCTATAGAGCCCAAGAGTCCATTGGAAGTTTAATGGGATTGCATTGTCAAAGACATAGGAATTATATATATTTTTTAACATGACTGGCTCTACAGTGATTCCTGGGAAAATAATACAATCATGAATTTGTATTTTATCTCTTTAAGTACAATGGTCTCTAATAATGTTTATAAGGTTTTTAATTTTCTGCGACAATTCAGTCAGTTGAGATAGCCCTGATTTTTTGATTCAGTACTTTTTCTGGTCTCAGCAACAGGAATATTTCCATTGTTTGGTTGAGCTTCCCTTAGTTTCCTTTCAGTATTTCAAAGTTGTGGCTAACTTTATATTTGACATATATTTCCAACTTTTATTTGGTCATATCTGAAATGTTTTGTAATATTGTTAAAAATAGTGAGACGTATTCATTCCTTTTGCTACGTTTTGATGAGAAGTTGCATGACTGTATCCTAAAGTTATTAAAAATGATGATGAATACACAAAGAGCACTTTACAAGTTGTTAAATCTGATGCAGCCATCAGAGAATTTGGAAAATATCCCTTTCCAATGATAAATACAATGGAAACACAAAACACATTGGCCAGGTCCCTTTGTCTGCTATGACAAATCATGTGGCACTTGCACAATATTTCATGCCACTGCAAATACTATTATTTTAATCATTCTGCACATGCACCCCATCGCCACTTCAAAAGTGCATTACCTACTTGAAAGATCAGTTGTAAATGAATAAAGCATTTTTGTAGGTCACTGTAATGAGCCTTGCTGTTAAAGGTAGACAGCTAAAAAAGTCTTAACAGACATATCAGCTGACTGAATTGGAGACTTGGTTGCTCATGCAAGATACATGTTTTTTACTGAAGAAGCCGGATATCCCTTTAGTATGGCACACTGCTGCTCAGCATAAATAGTTTTACCCAAAAGGTTTGCCGCTTGTTACAGTTTGACAAGGCCCCACACAGAATGAAGAAATGAAATGCAATTTAGAAATATCATTTTAGTTTGGAGAATGCAGTTTTAATATTATTCCAGCAATCACTCTTGTCTCGCTAAAACTGAGTATTTATACCAGTATAAACTTTTAGCTATGGTAATTAATTGTGAAGGCATGCATACTGTTTTAAATAAAAATCCTAAGTTCTGTTTTTGTATGGGTAATTTAATGGACAAATTGGAACTGACTTCATGCTCTTTAAATTCAATTAGGGTATAATTGTAACTGCCTGATCAATTAGACTTGCCCTACGATAACAAAATATGTCATTTAAGTCAGTAAATTTGAACTGCATTTACTAATATCAGGCATATGTATAAGAATATTATATACCCATGTTGTTTAGTTAGATGTCAGATATTGCCCAGTACATATGTTTCAGTTCCATCTAGTTACGCTTCTGATTGCTTTGTGCATGACTGCTTCACTGAATCCAAGCAAGGATGAAAACTAGCAGAGAGTGAAATCATTTACACAGTTAGCACTTCAGATAAGTCTTCAGGGGTAACCCCTCTACTGTCAGTCACCTGAGAATTTCAGTTCTAACCCAAATTAGGAAACTGTGGCCAAAACAATGAGAGATCACAAAACACACACATATACACACACATACACACACATATATCTATATCTATATATATATATCTATATATAACTATATATCTATATCTCTATCTAATATATATATATATATATATATATATATATATATATATATATATATATATATATATATATATATATATATATATATATACACATGTGTGTGTGTGTGATTATTTGATTATTGAAATTTACAAAATTGCATATTTTACAATCTATCACAGAATTTTAAGCTATGGCATGGAATTCCTAGCTGTATTTTCATTTCAAAATAGGTGCCATTTCCAGGAAAATGTATATTGCTGGGTTGGTAGACAGCACTCGTAAGAAATATCCAACTTCTAGACATCGTGAAATTTTTATATTTTTTCATTAAATCTTATTGATATAAATATCTTATCTTTACTGCAATTCATACAGTGAGATATAAACTCCAAATAGTGAAATTCAAGTTACTGAAATACCACTACTAGTAAAATGTAATTACTGTAGTTAGCAGATTGCCAAGTTACAGAGTGGTATTTAATAAATACTCATCTAGCAGTACAGAAAAGAATGTAAACTGTCCTAAGCAAGAAAATTACAGTTTTTTTGTATCTTAGTAAAGGAAATATTCAAAAGGTGTACTGGTAAAGTACAGGGTAACTAGTAAATTTAATATGAATTCTTTAGATAGATAAGCATAGTTTATTTTTAAATTATTGCCCTGTATGAGAAGACATTTGAAATCATTAATGAAATTCATATCTGTCATTTAATTGCTTTATATCTACCAGGCTCAAAATGAAATTATTTCTACAAAATGTTAAAACAGAAAGTGGAAGATGGCGGCATTAAGAAAGCAAATCAAACTATGCTTTTTAAGCAGTTGAATAGCCTGGGGTATTTATGAACAAATGTAAACACACAATAAAACACTAACACCCATGCATAAACAAGCAAAGACAAACATACTTTGTTTAGCAGTTGGCATACAGAATTAAGGCAATGTAAAAGAAGACATATGAAATCACTAATGACATTCATATCTGTCATTTAATTGCTTTACATCTACCAGGCTCAAAATGAAATCATTTCTACAAAATTTTAAAACAGAAAGTGGAAAATGGGGGCGTTTAGAAAGCAAATCAAACCTTGTTGTTTAAGCAGTTGAACAGCCTAGGGTATTTATGAACAAATGCAAACACACAATAAAGCACTAACACCCATGTACAAACAAACACAGACACACATACTTTGTCTAGCAGTTGGCACAGAGAATTAAGGCAATATCAATGAGCAGTTTTCTGTGATGCAGTGGTGTAGGGTTTGGTTCCCTCACCCCCCATTGTCTAACCGCGTGACACTGAGCATGTTACTTAAGCAAACAGTGATCCCAGGCTGAGTCTGAAAAAGGTTCATGGAGATCAGTGTTCAACTCTGGTCAACAAATACAAATAAAATAAAAGTAAACAAATGCAACATGCACATTCACATACAAACACAGAAAAAGTGCTGAATGTTATTTAGCACTGGTAAAAACATATGGCACTATGACATGAAAGAATGAGAACAAGGTCATTATAGTTAGTGTAGAAAACATAATTACAAGAGATAATAGCCACATACCTTGCTCAACTCAGAGCCTGTGTGTGCTTTACTTGTCCATGTTGATTCTGCATGATGCTGCAAAGAAAACTAAATTATTGCACTGCACTCTGCACTGCAATATCATCTGAATGAATGCATACACTACTTATGTGTGTGTTATATGTGACATCAGGCAGATTACACTGTGTACACGAATTACATTATAAACTTAGCAATAAACGTATACAAGTGGTTGGAAATGCCCAAAAGTTACTAATAACCTGTAGAAAGGCACTGGAAAGCAGTTGGTCCACTCAACAGAAGTTTAATCCAAAATGCACACGAACACAGTGGTTTAAAAGCACAAAGCACATCAAGCACATAAATGTTGTAAAAACAGTTCTCCTTACGTTTTCGTCTGACAAACTTCATCAGATAGGCATGTACTGTCCCAAAGGCCATGTTAAATACATTTTCAAATAGAAATTAACCAATAAAAAACACTGATCAATGAAACAATTAATAATGAAGGTTCAATTTAAATGAATTAAAATACAGAATGTGTGAGATGATTGAAATAAAACCTGTAACATGAAATCAGTCTTAAAACTTTTGTAAAAACAAAGAATATATGAGCATTGGTACGATATAAAAAAGAAAAACAATAACAATGCCCTGTTCAAACACTCACAAGTATGTGCAAATGCTGAGTTTAAATTCTTTGTGATAGAAGTTGTACCCACTGACCCCAGGGGAGGATCCTGGGAGACCGGCTTGAATACAGGGAGTTATACTGGCAATTGGTGTTGGATGCCAGTAACCATCCAGGGTTAAATGGCATGGTATCTTTAAAGCCAGTTCTGAAACCCAGGTCTACTACATTATAAACCACAACAGTATAACGACAATTATTACATTAAATTAATTATAGAACATTTATATAAATATTTATATATTTTATATAGTCAGTTTATTTATTTATTTATTTATTTATGTAATCATTCTTGCTTTTTCCACTAGATGGTGCTATTTCATGCTACCTTATTTTACCATTTTTTTATATAGCTTTATGTTTTTTATAAAAAACTTTTTATAAAATATTTATTGTTTTATAACATGAGTGTTTTATGTGGACGATTCACACAATACACCCTACTTGATGCATGTCCCTTTGGGACAGTACATGCCTATCTGATGAAGTTTGTAAGACGAAAACGTAAGGGGAACTGTTTTTACAATGTTTATGTGCTTGATGTGCTTTGTGCTTTTAAACCACTGTGTTCATGTGCATTTTGGATTAAACTTCTGTTGAGTGGACCAGCTGGTTTCCAGTGCCTTTCTACAGGTTATTAGTAACTTTTGGGCATTTTCAACCACTTTTATATGTTTATTGGTATTTTTATCATGGTTATGGAATCACCTGCTGGTTATACCGTATCTAATGGAGAAAACGGACCTAGAGGAAGTGAACTGGGTGAGCTGCGAAAGCTCATTGGCCAATTAACTCAATTGGTGGGGCTTTTGATGCCCCTTAGCCAATCTATGGCCTTGCTTGCTACAGGAGCTTCTCTGCCAGGCAACCAGGAAGGTTTGAGACATTCAGCTTTGAATGAAGGAACAGATGGTTGTAATAAGTTTACCAGGCATGAAAATTCGGTTCCACAGCCTAGCCAACATCAGCGACAGAGTTTAGAAGGATTTCCTTGTCTTTCTCTTGCTACTGTTTGCATGGGTGCAACAAGAACCACGGATGCATGGCAACACAACCCAGGGGTTAAAGAAGAAGTACGCCTGGGTAATGCCAACCATATAGGTACTAAAAGACTTTTTAAAGACATTATGGACTTAAAAAATGATTTTACTGAAAAAGCACAAGTTAATACAAGTAATGACTCTTATGCTACTATGCTTTTTAACTTGGACAATTTGTTATATAAATACAAGTCTTGGGAGATGGATAATGCCTATTTAAAGCATTGTCTACATTTAAATATTGTTCCCAAGGGCTTAAGAGTATGTAAGTACACTAATAATGTGAAAGATAGGTCACAGTTTCATCAGGATTTGTTGAAGGCTTTGGATAGATGTGGTGCTGATATAATGAAAGCTATCATTAGAAACAATGAGGCTAAGATGGAAAGTATTTTTAATCAGATTGAAACTACTAATAACAAAATATTGAATGACTTACTTTTCAGAATAGATACTGAAAAGGAGAAATATTTTAATATGTTGACTAACATTGAATTAAAGTGTAAAAAGATACAGGAGAAGAAAATTGAGAGGGACACAAATGATTATAGCCCTCACACTCATTACCCTAAGCCCAAAGTATGCAGGGCAAATAGCAATTTTAATAACTATTCTAATGGGGGGGTGATGAATGATGGGCATGTACTGAAACCAGTAATGAAAATAATCAAGAAGGTTTAAACATACAGGACCCTTTAGATGTTCCACCCCTGAGGAGGTCGGAAAGACTAAAGAGAAAGAACCCTGTGAATTACAGGTATGGGAATCAGATGCAGAAGGGGTGGGCACCACCAGACAGGGTGTATTGGAGGTAGACACTCAGGATGAAATATTACAATATGGTTGTATTTTTACATACAATGGTTTTAACATTTTTAATTACACCAACACCATTATTAGCAAAGGACATTTAAACTTGTTTTTAAAATGTTTTACTTTTATACCCAGGATCAAAGCCAACATTGTGAATCTGTTAGTTGATTTTAAATTATTTATTAGACAGAAAAATTTGGAATTATTTTTCAATGGACAGGAGAGACGAAACACACACAACCCTTTAACTAAGAGAAGTACTTTTAACCCATATTTACATCCCCAGCTCAAAAACTTTGAATTATTGGTGGAAAAGGAGTTAAGGGAACAGCTTATGTACAATAGAGTGACCCCTAACTTAACAATGGAGGAGAGAAAAATTTTGCAAGCATTTAAGGAAAATAAAAATCTTAGCATTTTGAAACCGTACAAAGGTGGGGGGGGTTGTTTTAATGGATCACATTGTTTATGGAGGTAAAATGCTGGACATACTCAGTGATGAAGAAACTTATGCTAGAGTGTCTTTGACTGAAGTCAACATTGCGTACAAGAGAATACAAATGTGCTTAAATGATTTACTGCTCGAGGGGCTCATAGACATGGAGACATATCATTTTTTAAAGGTTGATAAACCCAGAGTTCCCTCTATTTTTGGCATACCCAAGGTGCACAAAAACACCTTGAACCCACCACTTAGGCCTATTGTCTTGGCTGATGGATCAGTGATGGCACCTTTAGCTAAATATATAGATCTAAAACTTAAAACAATGGTTTTAAACAATGCCAACATTTTAAAAGACTTCTGGGACTTTTTAAAACGTACAGACAATACCAACGTAAGCAGTATGCAGAGTTTTATCACATTGGATGTTGTAGACTTATTTACATGTATTCCACATGATGTAGGTCTCTTATGGTTTGAAGAATTTTTAGCTGAGAGTCACACTATTCCCTTCAATGTATTTCATACTTGCATAATTTTGATGGATTTGGTCCTGAAGAATAACTTTATATTCTTTCAGGGTGAGTATTTTAAACAATTGAAGGGAGTAGCAATGGGGGCACACTGTGCCCCCATTTATGCAAACATTATTCTTTTATATTGGGAGAATAAATGCATTTTTACTTCAGACTTTAAAAGTCACTGGAACCTTTATGGACGCTTTCTTGATGATATATGTTTTGGAACAACTCAGAAAACAAATTTCTGGAATTTCTGGAATGCATTACCAACACTACTCTTGTTTTATATTTTACATATCAAATAAGTAATACTGAGTTGGTTTACTTGGATGTCAATATACAGAGATTTGGCAATGGTTTTAAATATAAGATACATAGGAAACAGAAGTTTTCTAATTCCTATTTACATTACGCTAGCGCCCAGCCCCACATCAGAATAGAGGGGTAATAAAAGGTCATTTGGTGAGGGCTAGTAGAATGACCTCTGATGATCATGATTTTCAGAACAAGTGTAAATACATTATGGAAATGTTTAAGGCTAGAGGTTATCCTGGTGATTTGTTATCTGAAGTTTACACAGAAGTCATAGAGGCCAGGGCTCACAGATCTGCTCCCATCTTGGGTAAAACTCTGCCTTCTTTAGATATGGCAACAGTTAATGGTGATGGTGATGATGACTGGGATAAATTTCCATCTGCCCTAGTCATTACTTATAGTGGTGAAACTAATTTAGTGAAAAGGGTAATAAATAATGAATGGAACATGTTTGCCAGGTTATCAGATTTAAACTGCATATTTGAGAAACCACTTAAATATGTATATAAAAAAGGCTGTAACATCAAAAATATACTAGAAGGAGGTTCACACAACCGAAACTATGCACTTGTTTGAGTAGCAAGAAAGGAACACACAAGTGTGGAAACTGCCCTCAATGTTGTAAGATCTGGAACGGAGAGGTCCTGTTTTTAAAATGTAGAAACAAAGATATTGTGACTAAAGGGTTTGCAAATTGCAGTACTACAGACATTGTTTATATTGTCCTGTGCAGGTTATGTGATTCTTTTTATGTGGGTAAGACAGAGAGAAAGTTAAAACAAAGAATATATGAGCATGGGTACGACATAAGAAGGAAAAATGATAACAATGCCCTGTTCAAACACTCATAAGTATGTGCAAATGCTGAGTTTAAATTCTTTGTGATAGAAGTTGTACCCAGTGACCCCAGGGGAGGACCCTGGGAGACCCAGCTTGAATACAGGGAGTTATAATGGCAATTGGTGTTGGATGCCAGTAACCATCCAGGGTTAAATGACATGGTAAACCAAATACAGCTCCCAGGAAACATGACATGGTATCTTTAAAGCCAGTTCTGAAACTCAGGTCTGCTAAATTATAAACCACAACAGTATAACAACAATTATTTCATTAAATTAATTATAGAACAACAGCTATATAAATATTTATATATTTTATATAGTCGGTTTATTTATTTATTTATGTAATCATTCTTGCTTTTTCAACTAGATGGTGCTATTTCATGCTACCTTATTTTACCATTTTTTTAAATGGTTTTATGTTTTTTATAAATTTTTTTTTATAAAATATTTATTGTTTTATCACATGAGTATTTTATGTGGATGATTCACATAATACACCCTACTTGATGCATTTTACATTGCAAAAGTTTTAAGACTGATTTCATGTTGCAGGTTTTACTATTTTCATCTCATACATTCTGTATTTTAATTCATTTAAATTGAACTTTCATTGTTAATTGTTTAATTAATCAGTGCTTCCTATTGGTTAATTTCCATTTGAAAATGTATTTAACATGGCCTTTGGGACAGTACATACTTATCTGATGAAATTTGTAAGACGAAAACATAAGGGGAAATGTTTTTACAACGTTTATGTGCTTGATGTGCTTTGTGCTTTTAAACCACTGTGTCTGTGTGCATTTTGGATTAAACTTCTGTTGAGTGGACCAGCTGATTTCCGGTGCCTTTCTACAGGTACATAATAAACTTGTATATTCCTTGACCTGGGGACGTTATTAATCTTGACATTTTTTTTCATATTTATGTATTTCTTTAATATTTATATTAATTTACATTTTTGATCTATGCCATTACATCTCACATGAGTTATAAACAGAATTAGTAAACAATTCTATAATCTCAAAATACCCAGAATCACTCTAAGGCTTTACTACCTATCCCTAACTCTCTCTCTGTCTCACACACACATACGTATACACACACACACACACACACACACACACACACACACACACACACACACACACACACACACGCACGCACGCACACACACACACACACACACCAACCTTGTCTTTCCGTAAATCTCCACAGTTTCACTCCTTTTCATATTATACATTCTGCTAAGCCTGTCTCATGACCATCCAAATCTGACTGCCTTCACTAACTTTCTAAACATTTCCATGTTCCCTTCTGAATGCCAACTACATCCATCTGCTTAGTTTGCTTCCAAGGCTTAGTTAGTTCCATTTTACCCTAAAAAACAAAATACTGATGTCCAGTAATGCATCAGGGTTATACAGCCCCTGGTTATCTGCCTTTCCACATATGGATATTTCCCTTGCTGCCCTCTATGTAATCTATCACCGAGTTCCATTCCCTCACTGTCTTGAATCTAAATCTATTAACCTTACCACATCCACAACGTATACAAATATGGGTCTATGTCAGAATATCGAAGACCCATATTATCAAATTACAAGACGTCAAGACTGGAATAGGGAAACCCCAGTTAACTGAAGCCTTACATTATCAAAACCCAGAACATCGAACTATCCAACTTACCAGAAGTCTGGTCTTCACTTAAAGGAGCACTTCTGCATTTAAAATCAGGCTACATTAAATCTGCTCAGTAGTTCTGCAGGGGGGGTGTGGCAACCCTCCCTGCCCCCCATTTGGGGGCTGCACTCCCCACGCCCCCCCCATAAATTATATATACCAGCTTTGAGATCACACTACAGTGAGAAAAAGATACATTTCTCAGTCCTCACTGTACCGTGCTCTCCATTTAAAACTGCTGAGACAGATTTAGTGTATTCTGATTTTAAACCCAGGAATGTTCCTTTTAAGTGAAGACCAGACTTCTGGTAATTTGGATAGTTCGATGTTCCGAGTTTCAATAATGTACTATTTCGATTAACTGGGGTTTCACTATTCCGATCAAGATGTTTTGTAATTCGATAATATGGGTCTTCAACGTTCTGAAGTACACCCATAAATATACATATTATTAAAGTTTCCCTGCTGTTTATCAAGTCCTGTCATAATGACAAGGGAATTGACAAACTAGTTTCATTGATTCCCATGATTTGTTGAAAAGTGGCTGTTTAAACAAGTGATATTGTGGAACAACGTGAATGAGGAAGTTTCTCTTTACCTCTAAGCCTATGCAATCTTGGCATTAGTATATTTAGAGATGTATGGTTATGGGGGGGCAGGGGAGCTTGTTCCCTCCAAAAACACTGTTGTTTATTTTCTTGTTATAGGTGATATTCTGCAATGCTGTGTTTTTGATAGATGTAGTTTCAATGAATGCAGTTTCCCTGTTTGGCCATGTATGCTATTTCCAGCGCCCTCATATCCAAATCTTTAACAGATGTGTGCTTCCATTCAGGCTTCCCTTTTAAGCATGACTTGGGTTTTGCTCCATCTTTATTTTGTCTTCATCTACCTGTGGTAATATGCCTTTTGGTTTCCTTTACGCATGCCATACATCCTGAAAAAGTCTTCTTTTAACTATTTCCCATCCTCAGTATCCCATATCATCCTGCAAATTATTCTATTCTGTCCCATTTTCCATCCTTCCTAGGTCCTGTAGTGTCCTTTGCAAGGTTGTTTTTTTCTTATTAATCAATTCCTCGCATGGTATAGTCCTGTCTTCTAGCCCCGTCTGCATTTATGTGCATCCTTAACGCAATCCGTCATTTAACTGTCTCCTTCATATGTTTGAATTTTAGCCAGCCTTCCCACTTGAGGAAAGTTATTATGTAACATTTCACATACCTTAACTCTTCATTCACCCTTCTTTGATAATAAAAGGACAATGTACATACTTCAAATACCTTCTATTCTCCAACTTACCCCCTTGTAGGGCTTTTCCGTTCTGGACACTCCTTTAATTTTCATACAAAGTCTCCACTTCGTCTGTCTTCTTCCAGTAGTAGCCACCTGACTTGCACTTTTGATTAATGGTCTCTCTTTACACCTGGTTCAGGTACCAGCTCTTCCTTTCATAGGGATGGAGCTAATATCCTGCTATATCATATAATATCCCTGCTCAGGCAATAAATAGCCCTGCTTACGCATTGCTAAAGTTTAAAATTGTTTCTGTTTTCACCTTGTTCTGCAGCATTGTTTTATCGTATGTATAAATGTATTACATAACATGGATCTGAATGGAAATATCGGACTGTGTTTTTTTTTTCCTTTGAGTTTTATAACATGTAATATAGATGCTTTTCATGTTAAGCTGTAGCACGCTTTATATCATTTATGTCCTCAATAAACAACTGGTGGAAAGAGCAGCTTTTTCCATCTCTCTCGTTTTTTCCTCTCCCATCCAGCTGACTTGCCCCCTGCCTGCTTATGCTTAAACATGTATTACTGTGAATTAATAGTCACAGCATCATACTCAGATTCCGGCTATGCCCACCCTCTACCTCTTCTACTCCAATACAAGCTGCCAATCCTAATCCGTGACCTATTACCCCTCCAAATAAATTGATCACCTATTGCTTGCATTTTCACAGCAAATTAATCTGTACAATCTACCAATGAATGCCTTATCTGATGTAAAAATACAGGCAAAATTATCATCCTCATGACATTTCATTATCGCCCATCAGGGTGAGACTCTAACACATTCATCTGCCCAATAACGTTTCAGTCTTCTTCACTAACTTCTTCTGCTTAACAAATAATATATTCTGAGTCTCCAGTAACATCTTTAACCCCATTCTTTACTATTTAGAGTCCTTCTTTCTTATTAAGGTTGTCTTTCACTATAGACGACAAGTCAACTGATTTCTTTGCATGATATTTAAGCTCAGACTCTTAAGTTAAATTGCTCAAAGATTTCCAGTATTTTTGACAACATCACTGTAACATTCCTAAGCAGCATTGTGCAGTCATCCACAAAGAGACAAACAGCTGTGAGTGTTGCAGTCAAAGATATCCAGTACTTACATTGTAAATTCTTTTCAATGCTAAGCTCAATTTCGTGAACATTTCCTTCAACATTTTTGCCTATGAATTTTTATTCTGATTTTCATGCCTTACTATATTAAACTGATGGCTGTATTCAACGTTGCGTGAAAATTTTGGTTGATTGCCAATCATATTGTACTGGAACACATTTCAAACAAATTAGTACAGAGTCACTCACAAAAGAGGGTCAGCAAATAATTCAGGCATAAGTTCAAATGTTACAAAGCCAAGTATGAACTGAACATTGCCACCTCTTCCAAAGACCGTTATAAGATTTCCTTTAACTATGTTAAGAATCTCAGAAGAAATACACAGTATCAAACAGAACTAATCTTAAATAGCAGAATCTAATCTGACCTAGAAGGCATTGCTAATCTATTAGCAGATAAATGCAGTTCCATTTTCTCCCTGCCTTGTTCTCCCTGCTTTCTCTCTCTTTTATTTCAAAGCCCTTGCCACCCTTCATAATTATTTCCAAATAAGTCTTAAATATTCTCTCCTTTCCAAAAAACACTAGCTCTACATATCTTGGCAATATACACAACTGTATTTTAGTCACTTTAAACATATCCTGAGCAATTCTTTCCTCATGCTATTCACTCTCAGCTTCTCTACTGGATACACACTCCAGGCCTGAAGAACAGCCATGCCGGGGGGGGGGGGCTCTACCACGTACCCCATGAACTATAGGCCAATGAGTCTCAACAGCATTATCTGTAATGTCAAAGAGCATATTATAATAGAATTTGTAAATATTATCTTTTGGCCTTAGTTAATGTAGCTTTTTATAGGGTAGGTCCTGTATACTGAACCTGCTGGATTTCTTTGAAAGGATGATTGAAGCAATGGATGACAGAAATTAGTGCACACTATCTAACTGAATCAGGCTAAGCTCACTGATAGTTTTCTGCACTCTGATATTATTGAAATACTCACCAGTTTAAATATAAGCCCCTTTGTAACCCATTGGATGGTCACCTGCCATACACACAAAACACCAATAAGCAGAGTTGGCCTGGGCCTCCGCTGAAAATGGGCTCACACCCAGACAGACTATCCCGGTTAACAAATGTAAAATAAATAAATAAGTAAATAACTAAATAAGCTTCTCACTAGTTGTGTCACACAGAGTTCCATATTGGGTCCCTGTTTCGTCTGTGTATACTACTCAGATGTCCAGTTTACTTCAAGGGTCTATGATTGACAAAGCCTCCTGATAACTGTAAACTTGTCGATGAAATTAGTTCTTCTTCTAGTATTTATATCATGCAAGAGGGCTTAAACCACACCAGTCCCTGGTGTTATGACCAAGGATGTAAGCTCAATGCAAAAGGATAGTATGGTACAATTTGGAGAACAAGATCACTACTGTACAGACCACATAAATAATATCCCCCTCATTATTATGAAACTTGGCACATTCATATACAATGAGCTTTCATCTGATCACTGTATATAAACTATTATTAGGAAATTATTTTATCTTAGACCCATAATTAATAAAGACACATCTTCCAGATCCAAGGAGGTTGTTATTCCCTCTACTACAATAGACTCTAATCAGGTCTTTAAAAGAATATAATGCACACTTTGGCATGTTCTTATCCAAAGACATATCCCAGTCTGCTTAAATACAATAATTTCAGATCAAGAAAATCTTAGGTAGGAGGGCATTTATTTACAGACAGTGACTAAAAGCCCTAGCACTTTATTCCATCACTTATACCATGACCGTGTCTTAGCTACAGGGCTATGAATGAAACATCTAGTTAACCTCTGCACTTTTCAAAAACTGGAAGTACATACCTCTCAACCTCTTATCACAGAAAATCTGAACAAAGCCAAAACTACTGGGGGACAATACCCCCAAAATAGGGACACATTTTAAATATTGCTCTCATAAGCTTAGTTGCTAGATTAAAAAGTCTTGTGTTGCTACACATTTTCTGAAAGATATGAAGTGTGAAACTCAAATGCCTGTCATCACTGATTTGACACAAAAATCCAGAAAACCAAAAATTTTATGAGGAACATACTAAAAATATGAGGCACAAATCTGGACATTCTGTGAAAATCCTGACAGTTGAGCTATGAGGTATGTGGAAGTATCATCAGTACCTGCTCTAAGGACCTAAACGTATATTGCAATATTAACAAAACCTATTAGTGGTATGGAGAACTCTCCCAAATGGTTACCTACCTATGGGATAACCTTCTAATCCACATCAAAGCAACCCCCAGCTGTCTTTAATATGAACCACATTGAGTGGATGGGAGTTTGTATATTCACCACTGGGCTGTGCTCCTATGCCGCATATATAAAACAGCACAAAGTAAAATAGGTAAAATCAAATTCAAAATTAGTAACAGAACAGACTAGGCCTTTCTTCCCAAATATCTCAAACCCCTATTGGAACACATATATCAGTCTACCACTCATTTCCACACATTATTCTAATTAATTATATTGGAATTTTCATATTATCCTCTGAACCTCTTGGATAATGTATGTTTAAATTATGTACATTCTATGTGCATACCACATATACTCTTTTTTGATAAATTTATATTGTACACAAATAATTCACATTCTTTAACTTTTCGCACTTTTGAATATGTATGGTATATATGTATGTAATATAAGCATGTCTTGTTATGTATGTAGGCTAATGTTACTATGGTCAGCCATGGGGGCATCTTTCAGCCCATAAGGCCCTATATATGCATTCATATTGTAGAATATATGCTGAAGAATATTCATGCACATAATATATGATTGAAATCTATGACACATATAATGGATATGATGATTGCTGCTTGGTTTGGTGGCCGAATGATGTGATGGAAGGTGTTTGTTGCTAGGCTCAATGATGTTGTCTGGTGCAGAAGTTTTTGTGTGTCAATGCTGATTTTGTACTAGTTTTAAATGATCATTGTATATAGGAACTTGTCACTGTATATTTCTACTACGGTACATCGTAAATATTCCTCAAACACCATACCCATCAGGGTGTATCCTATCTACATTCAATATCGTTTACTACCATCACGCATTCCACCTCTATCCCATCATTTCCATCCCAAAGTCAGTTCAGTTCCAACGGAATACCAAATGGCTGTAGGATCTCAATATGAGGAGTAATTTATTTGCGAAGGGGATATGACAGATGTGATATTCTGTCTGAGTAGAGCCATCCTAATAATCATAATTGACAGAGATGATTTATTACAACAACAATCAAAAAACAAAATCACAAGCATAACAGATGTCAGAACAAATCATCACACGTATACGTAAATGTTCATATGATTAGATAGATTAATAACATTACATGGAATATTTTTATACAATGAAAAAAGCTATGAATATGAAAAACCCCCGACTCGAATTTTCATATAAACGAAACGATATTAAACCTCTTATTTATTTTTTACAAACTCAAACATATGGCAAGTGGGGGACATACTGGATAAACACTCTTACAACATGGAATGAAATGGTATGGTTCATTTCCCTGTTGGGATCTATGGATCCTGCCAACACATGCATAAATCTAAGGAGTTTACCATTCGGTACACCAGTAGAATTTTTCAAAGTTTTTTTTAGGCATTGTAGCTATTAGTGGTGGGTGCACCTGGCGCCAGGTCACTGTGGGTTTTTATGTGGACAAACAATCAAGGGCTTTGAGACAAGGATGAATGAACACCGTGAGGATATCAAGAACCATAAAGAGATCTAGTCTCAACAATACACCTTTAACTAAAACTACCCTCAGGCTAGGTTTACCTTTATGGTGATCGTGATTCTGGAGATAGAACCAATAAAATAAACTGGTATGGTTCATTGATCAAAAGGAAAAGGAGAAATGCTAGGATTGGGGGTCTCATCTCATCCGGAGTTGGTTTGACCATGAGGAGAGACATTCACAGTTGGTAAGCAGGTATGGTATTGATATTGGATAGCATCGCTATCATATTCACAAGTCCACATATCGGATCATATTTTTTATACTTAGCATTATTGGCTTGGTACTGCTTATACTATTTATAAGCCCATTTGAATTATAAAGCATGTATCATACATATCATACAATAGTATATATAATAGTATGATATAATGATATATTGATCCCATTTCTTTGTATTATATAATGCCTTTGATTTCCTTTTGTTTTTATTTGGATGTTATTGTTTGACCCTCATTACCTTACCCCAAGTTTTTGATATGTAACATTCTTGGGTCTTAAAGTAATGATTTGAAAAGCCTATATCATTTGCTATTGCTATTGATATGGGTATATGACATGGACAGGATGGACAGACAATAGTATGTTAACAAGTGGCCAGGTATCATGACCAAAATCTTTTGGGATTTCAGGATTGTTTCATTATTTTCTTTAATACTATTATCTTAAAATATAGTATAGTATTATTATATGCAATAAGCACAATTGGAAGCTAATGATACATGTTTACGATATATCTTCTAGATAAGATTATATTGCTGTGGAGGTTACAACATTATACATTATTATATTATTTTTTTTAGTTAGTTTTTTTATTTTTTTTTTTTTTTTTTTTATTTTTGGTCACACTTCACACACATATTGTATCTCTTTATTTTTTTTTTTTATTTTTTAACGTATATTTTTTTTCATATCATGCAATTAGAGCATTATATAGATTATTATATTTTGGTGCTCTTGATGTATATTAATAGCAAGGGTTTATGTATAATACTCTTTACTAATATGAACATGAAATGAATTATTATGGGACCCCTAAAACTATAATAATTCATAACTTTGTTTTAATGTGTTTCTCTTTCCTCCTTTCACTCTACTCTACAACAAGGAATTTATCTATATCTATAGTACCCTTGTATATGTATATGTAACAAAATTTTTAAAATTTTTATTTATATTATTATTCAGAGCCAATGATTGTGATTGGGCTCTGGACAAGTATTTAAAAGATGATTAAAATGTAACTTGACTATATTGTGTTACAGAAGAGAAGCTGTTTGAATAAACTAGTCTGTTATGGACACAATTTTTGAATAAATTCATTGAACTCTGTGCTGCCTTGCTGGTCTATTTGGTCAATTTCTGTGCTCCTATGCCCTCATAGATATGGAGAGAAAGTAGTGGGTTTAGCAGTGACTAGGCCTGCCCATCTAATTTCATTTTTGCCTTTCTTAATAAACTCTGTGGATGACATCAGTTATTCATGGGGATACTACAGGAGCCACATATGGCTCAGCAGAATTAGATGGATGGACAGAGACTCTTAATGGTCTGCTGGACCAATTGCCTAATACAAGCCTATCAACCCTCAATCCTAAGAACCTACAGAATGACAAAAAAAAAATTACTACATTAATGTGAATCAAACAATTTAAAACTAGTGAGGGAGAATGAATCCTTTTCTTCCAAATGGAAGGAACATAGGACTCTTGTATGGCCCTATTAAGAAGTATGCTGATGGGGTATCCAATGGAATCAGCAGCCTTTTGTAGGAATTCTGGGGGCAGGCTGTCAGGGGCATTTGTACAAAGTTTTAATTGCAGAAGCATTTTCTTTACTATGTCTGTGGGAATAGAAGCTGGAGAGAAGTTGGGAGAATGGGCAGGAGTGGTATTAGTGGCAGGTGGGTCAGGTTGGTCAGGTAGAGTTGAAGGGAATATGGTAGTGAGATTAGCTATAACATCAATAAAATAAGTGTTGAAAAGTGTGATGATTTCTACAGGGTTTTTGTCTGGGACTGGACAAGGGTTCGTTTCTGATCCTGGGTGTAGAAGTCTGTTGAATGAGCCCCAGAAATGGTTAGGGTTAAGCTTGTGTTGATGTTGTAAGGTATGATAGTATTATTTTTTATCCCTAATGATTTAGTGCTTTACTTGTTTGCGGAGGTTTCTGTAGGTGATGAGGTCAGAGTTTTTTTTGTGCTTTTGCCAAAGTTTCCAGGATTTGTCCCTGGTGACCATGTTCAGTTTGGTAGCTCTAATGAGCCATGGGCCATGCAAGGATTTTATGTGTTTTAGCTGGAGGGTTGCTAGGCTATTCAGAAAATTAAGGAATGAGGAATTGAAATGTTGTACTGCGTTGTCTAGAGGGAGTGTTTTTAGGGGTTCCCAATTTACACTTTGTAGGGCATTGTTAAAGGTTGTAGGAGAGAACTGTGATAAGTCTCTAGTATATTTGTATTGATGTTTGTGGATTTCAGTTGTAGTTTTGCATATTATAAATGCTGGCAAGTGGTCACTGATGCTATTTGAGAGGGTTCCTGCAGTGGCAATTTCTTCTTCTTATTCCATCTTATTTTGATCACTATAAAATTTCCCCCTTCTTTCCAGACCAGCCAGAAATGCCATAGGCAAGGGAATTCTATTAGCCTAGCAGCAACAACATCCAAGAAAAACATCTTTGCCATCCAAACTATAAGCATAGCTATCTGCTATTTCATTACCCTCTCCCCTTAATAAAGCCAGTTGGCTACCGTCCAACAACCTGCCAGCTTGCTTCTTGGTATCTGTTACTGAAAAGTAGCACTTATGATGAAGTGCCATATCCAGTCATAAGACCTTCCCCCCAATTACGTGTGTCAAAATGGGCTCCCCCCCCCCCTCACAACAGTGCTGTCTTGCTTACAATAAGTGTCTTTTTTATTTCAGCACTTGTTTTTATTTGACAGTACAAATGCTGGTGTCTGGTGTTGCATATTGTTTTTTTTCCATCATGGCAACATGTAAAGCAAAATGCCACAGTTCCAGTATATCAGAAGAGAGTTTCTAATCATACAACAGCAATATATTGCTAACAGACTTATCATCTTCTGTGTTTTTAATCCAGTCATTTTTGTAAAGCAGAATGTCACAGATCCAGGTTAAAAGTACTATAATGCCAAATGTTGCTTTCTGGAAATAAAAGTTTATGTTACTTCTTTGTTAATGTAACCTGCCAGCCTGTTTCTTGGTATCTGTAACAAAAAAGTATCACTCATTATGACATGCCACAAATCCAGTCATAAGACCCTTTCAATTAGATGTGTAATAATGGATTTGCCCCCTCACAGCAGTGCTGTCTTGCTTGCAATGGGTGTCTTTTTTTATTTCACCACTTGTGTTTATTTGACAGTACAAATGCTGTTGTCTGGTGTTGCATATTGATTTTTTCATCATGGCCTCATTTAAAGCAAAAAGCCACGGTTCCAGTACATCAGAAAAAGAGTTTCTAACCATACAATAGCAATATATTGCTAACAGTCTACCTTTTTTCTTTTTTTTAATCCAGTCATTTTTAAATCAGAATGTCACAGATCCAGAGGAAAAGTACTATAATGCCAGTTGTTAGTTTCCAGAAATAAAAGGTTGTTACTTCTTTGTTGCTGTAAAGTATAATACAAAATATCACAGCTATGAGGACCCCCTATCCCCTCAGACACATCTGAAAACAGGATTTGTAAATAGTGCAATAGCTTTATATTGCTAATAATGCATGCCACATATTTTAAATTCAAATTACAGTAGTAAATGCTGTTTTTTGCAGACATTTTAAAATACTCTATTTTTTATGTGAGAGCTCCATTCGAATAGCACTATTTTTGTGTGTGTGTGTGTGTGTGTGTGTGTGTGTGTGTGTGTGTGTGTGTGTGTGTGTGTATGTCTGTAAGTGCATGCATATGTGTGTGTGTGTGTGTGTGTGTGTGTGTGTGTGTGTGTGTGTGTGTGTGTGTGTGTGTGTGTGCATGTGTATGTGTCTATTGTGTTATAATGTATAATGCAAGATGATACTGCTCCATTTGGGTCTACCTTTCTGTATCACAGCTCGAACCAGAGAATTGCAGCTTAGATATTTCAGAATAATAATTATTTCCAGAGAAGAGATGTATTTGCCAGGTCTGATAAAATGCAAATCAGAACATTACAGCATAAGACTTTCAAAGATTGTAGCACATAAAGTGAAATTTCAGAGCAGCTCTACTATCTCAGAATAGCACTTATTGCCACAAGCAGCATCATATTGCTATATATATTATGGCTGTCTCTTTTCATTCATTTTAAAATGCAATGCAGACTGTCAAAGCTCAACAAGGCAAATCTTACTACAATGCCAATTTTGCCAATGTGCCCCCATATTTTTTAAATCAAAAGTACAATGTTAAATAATGGTTTCCAGAGGCACTTTAAAATGGCATAGCTTACTTTATATATCATAGCTGCACTCTAATATCACTACTTAGGTTCATAGGTTCATAGGCAGGTACTAGGCTATCGGTCCAAGGGCCTAAGTAAGCCTAGCCAACAAGGTTCCTTGGCTTACACCACCCACAAAAGTTAATTTCCTGTGCCCCTGTCGAGCAGAGGCACAGAAGTGATTCCCGGGGTGTATTTCCTATTTCCCATCCACTCATCAAGATTTTCTTGAAGAGTGCTAATAAGGAACTTTGCTTGACATAGATGAGTAGCTTGTTCCAGAGTATAAGAAGTCTCCGGGACAGGAATCTATCCCTCCAGCATGTTCTGTTTATTGTGGTGACAAGGTTTAGGTCCCTAGAGCATGTAGCTTGGAGGGATTGGGATTTCTTTAGGTGCATCATGTCCAACAGCTCTGGGTTTAACATAGCTTTATATGTTAGGCAGAGATCTCCTCGGAGTAGGCGATGTGCTACAGAGTAAAGTTGGAGTTTTTTGAGACGGTCAGTGTAGGGCATCTGTTTGAGGCCAGTAATCCTCTTTGTGAGGTACTTCTGTGGCCTTTCCAGCTGCTGCAGATGTCTTGTGAGGTACATTCCAAAAGGGGTGTTGTACTCTATAATGGGTTTAATGAGTGCCGAGTAGAGGGGTGCAATGACCTCTTTTTTCCTGGATGAGAACCCTTTTGTGATGAGGTGTGCCACATAGAAGGATTTCCTGACTACTGTGGCGATGTGATTATCAAAGGAGAGACTACTGTCCACTTGGGTCCCATGGTTTCTTATCACAAATTTGGCGTTAAGTAGACTGCCTTTTATGTGGTAGTTCATGGGTACAGAGTTTTTACCAAAGGGGATGACAATGCACTTTTTGGCATTGAGCTTGAGGCCATGCCTCTGACACCAGGCATCTGTCTCAGTGAAGCCCTTCTGTAGGATGCCCACATCATTTGGTGACTCAACTATGACTCCTAGTTTGCAGTCATCTGTGAACTTCATTAGCCAGAGGCCTTCTGTGTTAGCCTGTACTTCAGAGAAGTAGATACCAAACAGTAGAGGTCCCAGGACTGAACCCTGTGGTACTCCACTTGTCACTGGTTTGAAGTCAGATTTGGAGTCTACAACTTTTACAGTGTGGGTACTGTCAGTGAGCCAGTTGGCAGCCCATTTTGTGAAGTAGGGATTTATACCTAGTTTAGTGAGTTTAGCTATAATTCCAGAATGGCGGATGGTATCGAAAGCCTTGGCGAGGTCAAGATAGGCTGCGTGAACCAACTTACCCTTATCTACGGCTTTGGTGACTGCCTCAAAGAAGTCGATCAGGTTCAGAAGGCATGCTCTACCTTTCACAAACCCGAACTGGGTGGGGTCCAGAGTTTGGAGATTACCAATGTCTTTGTTTATGAGTTTCATGATGATACATTCCATAGCCTTGCAGACCAGGCTCGTCAGGCTAATAGGGCAATAGTTCCCAAGATCAGTGTTGGCTCCCCCTTTGTGGAGTGGGTAACTGTTGCTGTGCACCATTCAGTGGGCACAAAGCCTGACATGAGACTATGATTGAACATGGTGCTTAGGTGGGGAGCCAGTTCATTCTGAAGTTTGTGTAAAATGCAGCCTGGGATGTTGTCAGGTCCCATGGATGCTGTGTTTTTGGTTTTAGAGAGTGCAGCTTTTACCTGCATAGATGTGATTACAGGGACTCTGCATTCTTCCTGTATAGATATGGGACTTTTATGGGGGTGAGAGGGGGGTAAAGTTAGCACTGAACCTATCTGCCAGGATGTTGGCAATATCAGTTGATTTTGTAATTTTCGTGCCATTGTGCTGTAACTCAGAGCAGATCTGGGTGTTGCCATTGAGATTCTTGACATAGCTATAAAATGCTTTGTATTTGCACTTAGAATCAGTGGTGATTTTGTTTTCGTAGCTAGCTTTGGAGGATCTTATAAGAGATCTCAACTTCTTTCTGAGGCTGACCAGGCAGCACCTCCACTCATGGGATTTTACTCTCTTTTGCAACAGTTTCTTCCTTTTGTTGTAAAGTTTGTTTATGGCAGGGGACCACCAGACTGGCTTCCTTTTTTTGGAGGATAGCATCTTGGGTCTGTTTGGGGTAGCACGATCTATGCACTCGTGTAAGTGGTTATAGAGTGCATTTGTGTAGGATTCAACAGTCATAACTGTATTGTCTATCTGCATGGGTGTCATGAAGTTCGCCACTTCTGTCTTAAGAAGCATGAAGTTGGCTTTGGAGAAATTTTTTACCATGGTTTCCTTAATGGTGGGTGGGGGCAGGATGCGGATATCTAGGGTGATTAGCTTATGGTCGGATGTGACCAATGAGGAGTTGATTGGAGGTGGCAAACACCAGTCACTTGTGTTGGTAATGACTAGGTCTAGGATATTGTTGCCCTGGTGGGGGTGTGGATAAGTTGATCCAGGGCACTGGAATTTATGAATTACGGAAAGCGTTGCAAGAAGGAGTTGGTACATGAATAGTTTTCCCAGTTAATGATGGGGTAGTTGAAATCGCCCATTATTAGGGTGTTTGGTTGAATCCTAATAGTTTCCAGTATATCAAAAAAGAGGAGTGGGAATCCTGGGGCATGGTGGGGGATCTGTAGCAAGCTACAGTTAGGATTGCAGTTTGGTCTGGAGTTAGTTGCACTTGGATAACCTCGGATGCATTATGCTGAGCAACTAGCCTGGAGGTGTGGATATCCTTAATGAATATGGACACACCTCTGCCTTTGGAGTTCTGGTCCAGGTTAGATGGCTGAAAAGTGTGGTATGAGTTATAGCCTAGTAATGCAGGGGTGCTCTCTAGAGCCTTGAACCAGGTCTCAGTCACTGCACAGATATCGATGTTCTCCATTTTAAGGAGTGCCTCGAGTGAGTGCATTTTGAGATTTAGACTTCTAGCATTGAGTAGCATTACCCTCACTTTTTGCTTGCCTGTTCCAGTGGTGAATTTGTCATTTGAACCTTGCCAAAAAGGCATTATAGGGGCGGCAAGAGCCTTAGCCAGTATCTGGAATCCCAGAGGCGACAGGTGCAGGCCATCTCTAGCAAAGCATCATGGTCTGTCGACCATGTCGGCCCAGGCAGACAAATACTGGATCCCCTTTGAATGACACCAGAAGCTTAGCCAATTGTTGAAGTCAATCATTTTGTCTTTGTACTGCGGTATCATTCTGGACAATGGCAGGATGCTACTCAGGGCTAGGATCATACCTGCCTGAGCTACAAGATTAGAGAGCTCTTCCGTGTCTCTTTTCATGTAGTCCAGGGAGGTACATCTCAGGTCATTCACACCAACATGGACAATGACATAGTCATATTTGTACTTGTTGTGGAGTGCCCTGAGTGCGTGGGTTATGTGGCAGATTCTGGCACCTGACAGGCAGCTGACACTAACCTTCTCCTTGTTTAGCCTGGTAAGTGGGACATCAGTGTGCCTGACTATAGAGTCACCTATGACTAGTGTGTTGGGTACGTTGGTTTGCCTTATGGGCTGTGGTTTATTGGCACACTGAGTCTGTGGGCTATGTGTCATTTGGGTTGTGTTGGGGGTGGAGGTTGATTGTGTTTCTGCTTTGGAGGTCTCTGCTGCTTGAGTAGATTATTATTGAGAGTCTCTGCGAATGTTTTTGTGCTTCTATGTGTGGATTTTGGTGGTGTGGGTTCAGTGGGACTACGTGATGAGTGTGGTATGGTGTATGTGTTTACCTTCTCCTCTTGACTGTCAAGTTCAGTCTTGGCTGGGACAGAGGTTTACCTCCAGTTTTCTAGATAAGTGCATCTCTCACAGGTTGTGGTGTTGGGTGGTAGGAGGAGAGGGTTGTCTATGTACATGAGGCAATTGCTACATTGCCTCAAGATGCCCAGATTCATCAGATAAGAGATAACACTGGGAGCTCACCCTTGGACATGACTGAATAAAAAAACTACTTTCCTCTAAGCAAGTGAGGAAAGTAAGTACAAAAACTGTTTTCCTCTAGGTAAAGAGGAAGGTTGAGTGCTGTAGTAATTTGTAGCTTATTTAGTGTTAACAGCAAGTTCTGAACAAGTGCTGAGCAAGAATAAGCAAATTCAAGTGCTAAAACTAAGAATCTGTACCTGGATCCTGTGGTAGATAGGCTACCTAGTGTTTGCCACTCCCACTGATAAGCTAGAATGCTTCCCTCCAACACAGAAAGGCTTGGGGGCTCAGAAGCTTACATTCTTGGATACAGCAAATCTGTATCTGGACTAGACCAGTTACAGGAAAGGCGGGAAACAAGCTCAAACACGGGCTTTTAAACAAGAAGTTTGAAAGAGATGGAAAAACTGCCCAAATGGCTAATAAACTACAATTTTTGGGCCAGAAACTACTCTTGTGGTAGGCAGGCTACATAGTGCTTACCACTCCCACTGATAAGCTAGAAGGCTTCCCTCAAACACAGTAAGGCTTGGGGGGCTCAGAAGCTTACAAGCAGTCCTAGATACAGCAAATCTGTATCTGCACTAGACTAGTTACAGGAAAAGTGAGAAATGAGCGCAAACATGGGCTTTTAAACTAGAAGTTTGAAAGAGATGGAAAAACTGCCCAAACGGCCAATAAACTACAATTTCTGGGCCAGAAACCACTCTTGTGGCAGATATGCAACCTAGTGCTTACCACTCCCCCTGATAAGACAGAAGGCTTGCCTCCAACACAGAAAGGCTTTGGGGGCTCAGAAGCTTACAAACAGTCTTAGTTACAGCAAATCTGTATCTGGACTAAACTAGTTACAGGAAAGGCAGGAAACAAGCTTAGAAAAAAAAAATTTTTTTTTGGAAAGTGGAAAGAGAGAAAGGAGAAACAGAAGATAATTCAAAATTAAGGACCTAAGTGGCTTGTCTTTCACAAACGTTCTCTCTGTATTAGGTAGAATGGGCTAGTGACACTAGACCGGAATAGAGCTAGGATAAAGCTGAACAGATGGAACTGGTAGGAGTATCTGAAGTCAAAATATGATCTCACTGTACTCGGTTGAGTGAGCAAATGAGATAGACCCAGGAAGAGTGTACAAACACAAATTTACAGGAGGGGCAATTCCAAAACCACCAAGATTAAAACCAGAACAAGAACAAGGAGGGCAGGCGAGAAACTAACTGCAGAGACAGAGAGAGACCACAGTATTTTATGAAATAATTAAATAGAAAAATAAATAACTACAGAGAAACACAGACCAATGAAACAATTAAATACACAGAAAAATAAAATACAATGCAGTACTATCTTTAACACTGCCAGTTTGTACTTAACTCAGCTAGTAATGCAGTTAATTGTAGGTATGTAGCAGAAGCCAAACAACTCAGAAATTGAGCAGTAATAAATTCCATGATATGTGACTAACACTTATAAATACACAGAAGCCCTTTAGACTGAGTTTAACACTGAATATCAATGAAGTGAAACACAATAACCCACACCAACTGCAGAGACAGAGATAGACCACAGTATTCTATGAAACAATTAAATAGAAAAATAAATAACTACAGAGACACAGACCAACGAAACAATTAAATACAGAGAAAAATAAAATAAAATGCAGTGCAATCTTTAACACTGCAAGTTTGTACTTAACTCAGCTAGTAATGCAGTTGATTGTAGGCATGTAGCAGAAGCCAAACAACTCAGAAATTGAGCAGTAATAAATTCCAAGATATGTGACTAACACTTATAAATACACAGACTGCAGTGGTGGTGCTGCGGTAGCGTTGTCGCCTCACAGTAAGACGCTGTCCGGTTCGATTCTAAGCTAGAGCGTCTTCTGTGTGGAGACATGCGTGAATGGACGTACCTTCATTGAAGGTTGTGCGTCAGGCCTGGTAAGCCGGTACGTAAAAATCAACTGCCAAACATTAGTGGACCGGAGTTCCACTGTGGCGACCCCTAACCGGGAAAAGCCGAGAGACACAAACAAACAAACTTATAAATACACAGAAGCCCTCTAGGCTAAGAGTTTAACACTGAATATCAATGAAGTGAAACACAATAGCCTGTGCTAACAGTATGCCTGACCTTCATTCACTGAGAACAGTTATGCTACAGGAATGTGACAGCTATGGAGTAAGCCTAAAGCTTTTGCAGTTAGCACTGGTAAAAAATTCAAACTACTTTATAAAGAATAAATTTATCTCCTTTTTTGTTACAGGCAAGAGATGGAATGATTTAAATGGACTGCAGAAATAATGCCTACTTGTTAAACAAAAAAGAAAGAAAAAAAGAAGAGTTAATACCCACAAATATAATATACACAAAGTACACAATGTCCTACCAGTAGACATAGCGGACTCCAGTAGTGCTCTCTGCAAGTTAACCCTAATTCAGCTGCTTTCCACCTCAGTGTACTGGCCAAACACATTATTAAGTCCATGAGGAACACATACCTCTTTTTGAGACTACTATATCTAAACTCTGAATTACTCTATCAAACAATTTTCAATCCAAGAATGTGGCTCACACACACCACCACTTCACTCATTAATAATTTGACACTAAGGGTGTGTGAGGTTACAGCAACACCTGTGTTAGTAGAATAAAGTTGTGCGTGACCTTCCTAATATATTAAGGAGGCAATTCTGACTTGCACACACAGATTTCTAATTGAATGAAAGCATTTGTTATATTATTACTATAACGGTTATCACATCAACATTTTAATGTGATGATGTGTAATTATTTAAATCGTCCCTTTGCGATTACCTTTCAGTTGCAATGACCGAACAATAAATTGTTTCACACAGAAGTATGACTTTTTTTTCAAAATGAATCAGGGAATCCAGTGCTGTACTTTGACTCATGTTTACAAACTTTAGCTTTATAACTTGTCACACAATTCTTCCCTGTGGAAACTATCAAGTATCTATTAAAACTTTGCATTTTGAGCAGCTATGTCAACGGTTAATTGAACTATAGCTAGCATTCTAGTTAAAATTTCAGTAGTTAATAGCAGCCATCAAGTAGTACCAAGGAGAACACACTATTTACAAATCATTTACTGTATTTATGCAGCTTAGCACTGAATAGTGTAGCACTTTCATGATGACATATTCCAGTCCATGCAGACCATATTTCATGCACAGTTCGTTCTTCTTTCCATAAACCTACAATATATAATGGGTAATGATACAGTTGTCAAATAAACGTTTCCTTGGCTCTGTCACACTACATCAGTAAAACAAAAAAAGAATTGAAGAAATGTTGCATGGAAAAAAAGCAATGGGGTTATTCAAACTATTGCAGTTTTAATATAGCTATGTATGCATTTGTTGAGAGAGAGAGAGAGAGAGAGAGAGATGTGCTAATTGTAGCATAGTCAATTACAGACGTTTGCGAGGATTAAAAAAGGCTTGTCAGAAAGTAGACAGCTAGCCTAGCTAGGTAGGAATAGATAGATAGATAGATAGATAGATAGATAGATAGATAGATAGATAGATAGATAGATAGGTAGATAGGTAGATAGATAGATAGATAGATAGATAGATAGATAGATAGATAGATAGATAGATAGATAGATAGATAGGTAGATAGATGTTTGATTATACAGTTTTCTTGCTGCTTAATGGAAGTCAGTCTTAGAAATGTTCTGTCTGTTGAAGGAAATCTAACCAAAAAATATGGTCTGTTTTGCTTGTCATGTAAAAGGAAATTTGTAAAACTACACAGGAAATCTGATCTGATCTGTATGACAAATTTCTATTTAACATCGACATACAGTTAAGTTTGAAAACTGAAATGATTTTCCTACACTGTCAAATACAGCAGTTACAATAGACAAATGACTACTTGACTTTTTTTTTCTGTTTGAGTCTGCAGTGTAATTAACTCAGACCTCAACAGAGGCAAAGATGTGAACTTGAGAGGGTAAGCAGTTTTGGATGGAGCCAGGGAAATCCTATCTTTGGCTCATAAGAATGTTTCCTGGTCCCAGTGGAGCCAAAAGTAATCACTGAGTCTCATCCCCAGTTTTGTGGTTATGACACTGTAGACTCCATAGCACCATATAAAACCAGACTGGCAGTCTCTCCCACAGACATAGATGTAAGGGGCAATTCCCATGCTTTTTAAAAAGCCTAAAATAGTCTGCATTGATTTCAGTTTATGAACTAGAGCCCTCTACAGAATTTCAGTCCAAAAATTAAACCTCAAAAACATAAAGTTCAAGACAAGCTGGTATGTTTTATTTATTACTATGCATAATTGTACAGTATAATTGCATATATCCATGTACGCATGCATCTATTTATTTAATCAATGATTTGAATGGCATCAACTTTGGAAAGCATTACCGCTTTAAATGCTTTTCTCATTATGACTAAGTTTAGAAGTGAAAGACAACCAATAATTATGAAAGTGAATAAAGTTAGGGAATGCAAAGTTCCTCCTTAGTAAGTTAGTGAATGCAGAGCATTGACTTTGCAAGTTGAAACAATGTATGCTACAGCCACCTTGGTCAAAGAAATGGGTTTTCTATGAAATTATCAGTCAGTGCAGATGCTCACTTACTCTACTGATATTTAGTTTTGCAATGTACTACTAAATCTAAAAATATACTATTTTTACGGAACTAATATGACAGCAAAAGTACTTATACTTATAGAGTAACACTACTAAAATTATTTTTTGAGACAATCTTTTGTATACTCAGGAGTGAACTATCTTCTGTTGTTTCATTCCAACTGTGACTATAAGTCAGCTTAACTGCTACATGCTACAGTAAGAAATAATCAAAGTGAGTATTGTTGTTTTCACTTGTGACATACATAACATTTTTATACAATATCAATAGCAATGCACCAGCATGATAAGCGATACTTAATATTTATTGTGCTTAAGGTTCTTTCATTGGTAGTTACTATGTTTCAGATCCAGAAAACCATCAAGTAGTCTGTCCCAAATTACAAACTGCCAAAAGCACAGTTTAGTTGAGTGACTAGCTCAAGGTCACATATTAAATAAATGAAGGCTGAAAGAATCCAACAATGTATCACTAGAAGAAACCCATTAACACCCTTAATCCTCTGTGTTAATTAACTGTCAGACATCTTATGGTTTTGCTTTAACAAACATGATCAGCCATTTAAGCTTAAGGACATAATCTTTCCACCTGTATCTACAGAACTGCTTTTAGGACTTATTTTTTATGTGATCAGCCACAAAGGGGGATGTCTAAAGCATGTTGACAAATACAAGCAAAAAATATGTAATTCTTAATTGCCTTAACTTAGGATTCTGACATATACACTATTAACTTGCATGTGAGTGTTCATAAAAATGTGAATGAGAAGTTATGTACCTACCATAACATTCCATGTTAGTTGTCTTCTCTCGCCTTCTTTGTTGCTGGATGGGTTCGGAGCCGATCCTCGGCTCTGACTCGGTCACTTACTAAAGCTCGAGAGCTTATTTTACCGGCCCGAGGCAACCCTGTATCCCATGATGCTAGGCGATAACTCCCCAGATCTCGTTTGGAAGCTGAAAAACCTAGCATAGGCCAATAAAACAAAATCCTCCAACTGGAAGGAGGAGGAAGAGGGATAAAACCCCCCAAAGATCGTAATCTATACTATATATATCCTAGGACACCTAGATGGTGAACAAGGGAATATAAGAACCCTTCAAGGAAGGGAAGATCTTCTCGGTCTGTCCAGGCTAGGGGGATGATGGGTGGGATGCAAGAAAGAAGGCGAGAGAAGACAACTAACATGGAATGTTATGGTAGGTACATAACTTCTCAATGTTAAGTTGTCAATCTCGCCTTCATTCTTGCTGGATGGGACCGCGTCCTTAGCACCTTCATCCTGGGTGGCTCATTGGAACAGACTCTTAAGAATGGTGGAACCAAATGTCGCTCTTTCCCTGGAGGCCATGTCCAATTTGTAATGTGAAACAAAGGTATGAGGAGAGGCCCATGTGGCTCCCGCACAGATAGTGTCTATTGGTAGTCTAGCTTGAAATGCTGTAGATGTAGCTAGTGCTCTAGTTGAATGAGCTTTTGGCTTAGAAGTTAATTCCCTGCCTCTGAGTTGATAAATAGATGTAATCACAGAAGACAGCCACCTAGATAGGGTTACCTTAAAAACAGGAAGGCCTTTCTTATTTTCTGCGTACGATAAAAACAGTTGATCAGACTTCCTTATTTGTTTGGTTCTATCCAAATAGTATCGGAGCTGGCGGTGAACATCTAGATAATGTAGCTTTTGCTCTGCTCTATTAGTATAGTTTGGGAAAAAAACTGGGAGATCAATTGATTGATTTAAATTTGTCTGTGAAGCCACCTTGGGTAAGAAGGATGGATTAGTCCTTAGAGAAACTCTGTCTTTATGGAAGATTAAGTAGGGGGGACGAATGCAGAGGGCGTGAAGCTCAGATACTCTCCTAGCAGAAGTAATGGCGACTAGGAAGAGTGTCTTCCAGGAAAGAAATTTCAATGAACAGGAGACTGCAGGTTCAAAGGGGGGAAGAATCAAGGATGTTAAGACTAAATTAAGATCCCACTGAGGTGCAGGGTCTTTGATTGGAGGCTTAAGTAAATATACACCTTTAAGGAAAGCTTTGCAAAGCTTATTGGACATGATGTTGTGGTCCGATAAGCCTGTATGAAAATTCGATATGGCTGCAAACTGAACCTTTACTGTAGAAGCAGAAGACCCTGAATGAAAGATTTCGGCTAGGAAGTCTAAGACCGAATGAATTGGGGCAGTAAAGGGATCTATATTCCTTGCCTTTGCCCAGAAGGAGAAACGTTTCCATTTACTAGTGTAAATCCTTCTGGTGGAAGATTTAAGGGAAGCTACTATGATATCCCGGACGGGATTAGAAATCATAGGAAGCCTGGCTAAGGACTGAAGTGGAGCAACCAAGCAGTGAGGTTGAGAGAATGTAGGGATTGGTGCAGCTGCCCCGACTGATGGGTCAACAGATCTGGAGCTGGGTCCAGATGCCAAGGCTGTACCGAAAGATAACGGTGTAGGAACGGAAACCATATCTGTCAAGGCCAATAAGGGGCAATGCGAATCAACTTGGCTCTCAAGGCGGTTGCTTTCTGAATTACTTGTGGTATCAGAGGAAAGGGTGGAAAGGCATAGAGAAGTCCCCAAGGCCAATCTTGGACTAGAGCGTCTCTGAGCGGATGGCCTGGAAGGGGGAAGAGGGTGAAGAAGTCAGGGCATTTGCTGTTTTGGGGTGTAGCAAAAAGATTGCAGCAAGGAAGGCCCCACTTCTGAAAAATCTCTTCCACCACAGATTGTTTGAGAGACAATTCGTGTGGTATGAGTATAGCTCTGCTCAACCTGTCCGCTATGATGTTGGATTTCCCGGGGATATGCGTTGCTATCAGAAACCGCTGAGAGGAGATTGCCCATTGCCAAAGTCTGAGTGCCTCTCGAAACAGGGGAAAGGACTTGGTTCTGCCTTGCTTGTTGATATACCACACTACAGACATATTGTCCGTTTGGATTGCAATAGTTCCTAGGGGAAGAGAGTCGTGGAGGGCTTGCAACGTTAAAAGCACTGCTCTCACCTCTAGGACATTTATGTGCAGGTAGCTTTCGAAAGGTTTCCAAGTGCCATGGACCATCCTGCCCTGAAAATGCACCCAAACCCGATCAGGGAGGCGTCCGATGTCACCATGGTGACCGGAGGAGGAGGAACAAAGGATCTGCCTTGATGGACTTGAGGGGACAATATCCACTAGGACAGATGACTTTTGCAAGTTGGAGTTATGATCTTGTGGTGCATGGGGAGTTGCTGAAATGACCATTGGGCGAAAAGCATCCACTGTAGAAGATGCATGTAAAAACGTGTAAGGGGAAGAAGTGTTATGGCAGCCGCCATAAGACCCAATACTTTCAGCACATACCTGGCCTGAATTTTGTTGCTCTGAAGAAGAACATGGACATGGTTTTGAATATCTAAGACCCTTTGATCTGTTAACTTTGCTGAAAGTTGTACAGTGTTCAAGTTGGTGCCTATAAAGGTAATAGACTGACAAGGCGACAAGGCAGACTTTTCGAAATTTATAGAGATTTCTAGCCCTCTGCAAATGTGAATGGTGTAAGCTCTGGCTTGGAGAAGTTGATGCCTGGTGGTGGCAGTGAGTAGCCAGTCGTCTAGATATGGAAACACCTGGAATCCTTGCCATCTCAGGTGAGCCGTAACCGCTGCCATACATTTGGTGAACACTCTGGGGGCTGTAGTGAGACCAAAGGGCAGGGCTCTGAACTGGTAGTAACTGGCCCCCAGCCGAAAGCGGAGAAACCTTCTGGAGCAGCTGTGAATTTTGATGTGATAGTACGCATCCGGAAGGTCCACGGAGCACATCCAATTGTCCTTGCCCAGAAAGGGTAGAATGGACTGTAGCGTGACCATCCGGAATCTTGTTCTCTTTACAAACTTGTTTAGTTTGCTGAGATCTAATGTTGGTCTCCAGTCCCCTGTCTTTTTCGGTACCAAAAAGAACCTTGAGTAGATTCCGGATCCTTGTTGGTCTGCTGGGACTGGCTGGATGGCTCTTTTTGCTAGCAGTTTTGATATCTCTGATACTGCTAGTTCCCTTAGACCGGGTGGAATGTCTGGAAGGGTTCCCTTTTGCTGAATTGGGGTTTGGATAAAGGGAATTTTGTAACCCTCAGATATGATCGACTGTACCCATTTGTCTTGAGTAAGGGAAAGCCAGGCTATTGGGTACAGTGACAATCTTCCCCTGACTGCCTCCGAAGGTGGACAATCAGGCAACATCTCAGGGATGTTGGAAGGGTTTGTCAGAGAGAGGCTACCTGCTACCCTGGTTCTGTGGACCCCCTCTGCCCCTAGGGCGGCGTCTGTTGTTGTTACCCCCACTGCCTCTGGGGGTAAACTGACCACTTGCATCAGGCGTGACTCCTTGAGATTTGCGGAACCACATTTTCCCACCCTTCTGACCCTTAGGGTATGGTCTTGAAGGGGTGGAGAAACGGACTCCAACGGCAGAAAGAGTCTTGCCATCTTGTTCGCATCTGGTCAAGGTGTCTTTCACTTGAGGTCCGAACAAAGCCGAACCATCAAAATGGGAATTTGTGAAGGACGCCTTGAAAGGGTCCACGAAATTACACAGCCGCATCCAGGCGTGATGCTTTAAGGCCACTCCTGTGCCCGCGGCCCTACTGGCTCCATCGGCTGCATATGAAATTAGACGCATGGAGCAGTTAACAATTGAGTTCAGGGTTCCAAGCTGTGAGTTTATTTTATCCTGGGACCCAGCAGTTGATGGATCCTGTAAGACTTCTCCCAACTCTTTGTGAATATCTCTCTGAAGGCGGGTGAAGTGACACAAGTAATTCAGCGACCACATGGCAAAGGTCGCTGAAAAAAACATCTGCTTACCATACCTATCCATGGTCCTAGAATCCTTATTAGGAGGATGGATAGGTACTGAAGGATCAGCTAGTTCCTTCTTGGTGGCTGCAGCCACCACCATGGCATCTGCCGGTATACCTTTTGTTAGGAATTGTTTGTCAACTGGTGCTGTGATGAATTTAGATGGCCTCTGAGGGGTGGGTTCCACTGAATCCAGGGCCGACCACACCATCCGAGCCACTACTTCCATAAAGGGGTCGAAAGGCGGAGACACCCAGGAGGTGGAGGGTCGAGAACCAAACGCCTCCAGGTACACCGACTCGTCCTCGGAAGGATTAAGGGAAGACCAGTTCCCCCTCTGCTTTAGGATTTCTAGGATATCTGAGAAAGAGACATCCTCAGAGGGGGACTTTGGGGATCCCTCCGACTCATCCAAGTCGGTGTCAAATGTAATGGACTCAGGAGAGTCCACATGCTTCCTCTTACATGTCCTCTTACACGGAGGCTCCGCTGACGGGTCAGGAGAAGCCTCAGAAGAGGAAGAAATTCCCAGTTGGGAAACCTGAGGCGTTGGATCTCTGGGTCCAGGAGCAAGATAGTGGGAAGAGACATCAGCAGGCACTGTAGTGGGAGGAGCTGATGGAGCTGACCGTTGACTATGCCGTGGGGCTAGTATGCTCCTCATCACCTCGAAGGCTCCCCTATCAGAAAGGCCAGAGGGCCCCCACTCCGAAGAGATAGGAACCCCAGGCCGCACCGACAGGGAAGGCTCCGAGGCTGATGTTGGGGTCGAGCTTACCAGCGCCGACGCTCTGAGAGGGAGAATGGGGTCAGACAATGGTCCGATGCCACTCGCCCCCTCGGAGCCAACGTGAGAGATCAGGCACCCGCATCTGTCCAATGAAGGCATTAAGGAGGAGATCGGAGTGGAAGACGAAGGAGCCAAAAGGGGAGGTATCGGCTCCGATGCCACAACAGTCACGGCTCCGAGAAGCTCCGGCTCCGAACTCTGAGGGAGAGTCGAAGGAGGAAAAATAGGTGGAGTCGTAATAGCTACCGTCTGATGAGATGGGCTACAGATCATCTGGGCCAATGCCTGAGACTTTAACAGCCTACTTACCACTCTCTCATGGTCGTGATCTGAAAGTCTGGATGACCAAGAAGATCGGCTCCGATGGCTCCGCTCCGAGAGCAGGGGAGATCTCGGAGCCGAATGGATGGACTCCAATGAAGGGGATCTTGACCTCTTCTTAGATATGGATGGAGCCAAAGGAGCCGAGGACACGTAGGCTCCAGCCGGAGCCGACAGTGAATGCATGGACTCAGAGGTATCGGCACCGAGTGGTGCCGAGACCAGAACCTGTGACTCAGTGGGATCGGCTCCAGCTGGAGCCGATCTAGGCACAGACACGGAGCCAGCAGCCGAAGGCTTAGTACTCGGAGATGATGGTTTTGCTGGTTTCAAAGGCCTCCCCGACGCAGACTTAGTCGGGGAGCCCTCGGGCTTTAACAAGCCCCTCAGTATACGTTTGTTCCTGCCCTCCTGCAGGACTCTTGGACTGAATGCATGACATACAGAACTAGAGTCCTGCAGGTGCAGGGGTCCCAGGCAGTTAACACAAGAAGTGTGACCGTCTGTCAGAGACATTTTCTGACAGCACCAGTCACACTTCTTAAAGCCTGAGACCTTGGTTTCCTTTGGTTCCTTTGACATAACAGTGTCGAGGGATCACAAAAGGAAGAGGTATAAACAGGAATAGAATTAAAGGTAGTCACTAACTACTGAAAAACAACTGGGTGAAAAATTAACTGAAAAGGGTGACTGAACACTATATATTTAAAGACTTACCAGGAGCCGGTAAAAATACGCACCTCGCAAGTGAAAGCGGCAAATGAGATCTGGGGAGTTATTGCCTAGCATCATGGGATATAGGGTTGCCTCAAGCTGGTAAAATAAGCTCACGAGCTTTAGTAAGTGGCCGAGTCAGAGCCGAGGATCGGCTCCGAACCCATCCAGCAAGAATGAAGGCGAGATTGACAACTTAACATTGGATTAGTACAGACAGGTTGTAAGTGAAAGTTCTGCATCTATAGGGCATGAAAGAAGCTAAAGCAATGCCTGAATCTGTGGAACCCCCCCCCCCACACACACACACACACGCACACAAAAAGAATTGTATTGTCTTAAGTACTTCCTTCCTTCTCAATGAATACATTCATTTTTGTATCCCTTAATTCTCATGTTACTCAGTACTTTTTCTGTTGGAGCTGTTTTTAATAGCTTTGTAAAGAAATATATATATTTTTCGGGTCTATATTAGATCACTGAATGCTTAAAAAAGTGAATGGTGATTAATCGACTCTATGTAAGCGAAAGCTTACAATTTCGAACTGTCAGAACAGCAAATTTTTTTCCTAGGGAAAAAAAATCACTGTTTCAACAAAAAAAAAAAAAAAAAAAACCTTTAAGCATTACATTAAGTGGGGGGCTTCACCCCCCACACCTGCCTACTTAAATATACCTACTCCAAGACCGCACTACAGTGCTGAAATGGCAAAGTAACGAAGTCGCCAAGCGAATTCTTTCCCAAGGAAAGAATTTGCTTAAAAGCCACTTGGATACTTGCCTTTTCAGGCTTTTGAGTTAGACCAAGAGCATTTGAAAGAATGCGTCTTCGGTCTTCTAATAGGGAACCTTTTTTTTTGGTTGACAGCTCTTCCATCCATCCATCTATCCATCCATCCATCCATCCATCCAACCCTCTTTTTCCCATTTTTAATTTTAACAGTAACAATCATCTAGGGCCATATTTTACACTGCAGGGTGGTTAGCTGTGCCACAGTAGTTCTTCCACACCACATACTTGCATGCACACTCACACCTATGACCAATTTATAGTGTCCAATCCACCTACTACATATCTTTGGAATGTGGGAGGAAACTGAAGCACCCACTGGAAATCCACAAGAACGCAACTAGGACATGCAGAATCTGCACAGAAAGCACCTCACCACAGGAGAAAATGTAAAGTATATTACAGGTTACTGTCTTCTTTACACTCATGATATGGGTACAATTGTCCAGAAAAGAAAATAAAATCAAACTGTGCATAATGGTAATTACACAAATTAGATACAAGCTTGATGGAACTGCCAATGCACAAAGAAGACAGGGAATGAAAATCAAACCAGAAGTAGATAAAAATCAGGCAGCAACTGAATGTGCCAAAAAAAATAGTTGCAAGTATAGAAAACTCCTGGAACAACCTCATGCTGATCAGGATTGAATGCAGGATGGTTAAGGAGACGCAAATTCAAACCAAAATATGAAAGGTTAATATTGGTGGCACAAGATAGTGGGTACATACACGTTGGTTTACAAAGTCCATTGAACATGTGGGAGAAACAGACAAATGCATGTTTTGTAAAACAGAATTGGAAACCGTTTCACACATTGTTGTTGGTTTTGACATACTAATGACAGAAGGACTGTATACTGAAGACATAATAATGTGGCAAGACTGTTGCACTGGGGATTGTGAAAACATTATAATATTGAAGTAGATGAAAAACACTGGAAACATTAGCCGCAAAGCATCATAGAAAATAATGAAGTCTACATCACATGGGATCACCCATTACCAATAGTTCAAAAGATAGATGTGAGAAAAATAGATATAGTGGTCCATGAAAAGAAGACAAAAGTAGCATCGATCATTGAAATCGCTACACCCATTGACTACAGTGTCTTGCGTACAGAGGGACACAAAGTCATAAAATATCAGGATCTGCAGGCAGAAACAAAATCAATGTGGAAGAACGATGCCCAGACAGTTCCAGTAGTAGTAGCAGGAGCAATGGGTTTTATAGAAAAGAATCTACAATCATATTTAGATATGTTACCAATACAAGTACGCACAAATTGCAGAAAGAGTCATTACTGGGCAGATTGTGGGTGCTGGGAAGAGCACTTCTGACTAACATCAAAGACTGAAACAACACTAATTTCTTGAACTTTAATCTTATTTTGACTTAGGAGTGGGATCCAGTCCCATCATGGTATTAGAAACGCAAAAGACCTGGAGAAATGAAAAAAGATAGGAATTATACAGTGAGCAATAAACAGCAATAACAGCAGTAAATATAAACAGAAAGTCTAGTAGTGACTTTACAATGTAAAATAACTTTTTATTTACAACATATACAGACTAATAGTGGAGGATTACATGTATTGAATCTGTTGTATGCATTTACCCACTGTCTCAGAAGCAAATACAGATAGATTGATTAGAAATGAAGTTAAGATCCTTATTGAAGGATGCTAAGGAGTTGGAGTTTTTTTTTTCTCTCAGTGGGTTGTGGGTTACACATTGCTGGTCTTACTGTGCAGAAGGCTTTTTCTTGGGAGAAAAGTTACGGCAAATGTGGATAATATATTTAAATATGAAGATATTGCATTATTAGAAAAGGTCTGTATAGTGAGAGATACAGTCTGCAGTAATAATGTATGGCTGTGAGAGTTAAAATATAAGTAAAGCTGTACATCAGAAAATTGATGCTTTGAAGCTGTTGTGGTTGACAAAACTTTTCAGATTCCCTTGAACTGCAAGAAGATCATATCAGTCAATACTTAAAAATCCACACTGTTTACTGGAAGGTCTAATAATACAACTTAGATTGAAATATTTTGTCCACATATTGTGAAAGACTGAAGACAAGAGCAGGCAAAAGGAGAAAGAAGCAGCAAATGGTAAGATGGACAGACAGTATTACTTAAGTAATGAATATGAATTTACTAGCACTTAATGATCTACTGTGATGAAGTCCTTAAGGTTAAGAAGAGTTGGGCTAGACTAAATAATAATGACAATCTTTTATTGTTAAAACACACACGGGATTCATACTTATGCATTATTGCTATACATAATGAGAAAAATGGCAAACTTTAATTTATGAGGCATACATCCTCCTAAATCACCATGTTAAACACCTGTCACATGACATGAGAACTGTATGGTATGACCCCAGTTATTCTCATTAGGGGTAATATATAATTATTAACCATGAGCTGGACAAGGCAAATCTACAACCAGATGGGATAGGTTATTTCAAGCACAAAATGGGAAATAGTCTAGGCTTAAAATGACCCTCAAGGGTAGCTGGCCTAGTACTTGCCTATGAACCTACGAGCCTTGTGATACTATACTCATTAACAAAAGGTAACATCAAACTGTCCTTTAGTTAAAAGACTAAAAGCTGTTTTGATTTAATTCAAACATTGCTAAGTCTGGTTAATACTATTTTGTACTTACATTTAATTTGAACATTGCTATGTCAATTTAATAAGATTTTGTACTTACATACTTTATCTTTTTGACTATTACTAAAATTATATCATAGCTAAAAATAGGGCCCATGTGGCTGAGTTCACTTACCTGCAAAATAAGTTAGTAGATAAATAAACAAATAAATAAAATATAATATGTAAACAAATAATATATACTACAGAAATTTACTACACCCTTAGCATTCATGTCGTGAAAGATTACAAATGTCATCTATCATTTTGCTTAATTGGTAGTGGCATCTCTATAAACTAACATCAAATAATGGATGCTACTTAATTTGTCTAAATGCTTTATTTGAATATTGGTCAGTGACTATGACACTGGTTTATTTTGTATTATTTTAGGAATGCATATTATGGAGACATTGTATGCACTATACAAGACCCTTTAGCAGCATGTACCAATGTGTTTGCTGTCCTAAAATTTGCCCAACTTACAACAGCCAATAGCTTAATCAACCTGACAAGTATCCAGCACTCCAAAACCTACCCAAAGAATGATGTACAGCAACAGTGGTTCCACTCCACAAAGGAGGTGCTTCTACGGACCCTGGAAATTACCGCCCCATAAGCTTGACGAGCCTGGTCTGCAAAGCTATGGAGAGGATCATTATGGAACTCATAAACAAAGACATTGGTGACCTACAGACACTTGATCCTACCCAATTCAGCTTTGTAAAGGGCAGATCCTGCCTTTTGAACCTAGTCGACTTTTTTTAAACAGTCACTAAGGCCATTGATGAGGGAAAGGCAGTTCACACAGCCTACCTTGACCTTGCAAAAGCCTTCGACACAATACCCCATTCGGGCATCATAGATAAGCTCACCAGCTTAAATGTAAACCCATATGTCATAAGATGGGTTGCAAACTGGCTAAAGGACAGAACCCACAAGGTCAGAATTGCTGGAGCCATGTCAGACTCTAAGCCAGTCACAAGTGGTGTCCCACAGGGCTCGGTTCTGGGACCCCTCTTGTTCGGCATTTATTTCTCAGAAGTACAAGCAAACATAGGAGGATTGTGGCTGACAAAGTTCGCAGATGACTGCAAGCTGGGCGCCATAATCGATACTCCAGCGGACACTAGCATCCTTCAGAAAGGCCTCACAGAAATGGATAACTGGTGCCAGAGCCATGGCTTTAAACTGAATGCCAAAAAGTGTATAGTTATACCCTTTGGGAAAAACAAAGTACCCACAAATTACCACATAGGTGGTAATCCATTAATTACGGAAGAAGTAATCAGGGACCTAGGGACCCAAGTTGACAGTGACCTCTCATTTGACACCCACATTGCCAAGGTGGTTAGAAAGACCTTCTATATTGCCCACCTTATCATGAAAGGATTCACATCTAGATCAAGAGAGGTCATTGTGCCCCTATACTCTTCCCTTATTAGACCCATGATTGAGTACAATGCCCCATTTGGTATGTACCTTACCCGGCACCTGCAGCAGTTAGAAAGACCCCAGAAGTACCTCACCAAGAGGATCAAGGGTCTCAAACATATGTCATATGCTGCCAGATTGAAGAAACTCCAGCTCTATTCAGTCGCATACCACCTATTCAGAGGTGATCTATGCCTGACGTACAAGGCCATGTCCAATCCAGAATTAATGGACATGCTCCACATAAAAAACTCCAAATCTATCAGAGCCACGAGAGCAAGAGACTTGAACCTCAACACAGAAATAAATAGGACATGCTGGAGGGACAGATTCATAACCCAGAGGGTCCCTACACTCTGGAACAGAATCCCAGTCCATGTTAGGCAGAGCCCCTCACTGACTCTCTTCAAGAGAAATCTTGACGAGTGGATGGGAGATCGTAGGTTTACCCCGGGGGTCATCTCTGTGTCACGTCTAGACAGAGGCACAGTAAACTAAACCCTAAATGGGCACAGTATTATCATTCTAGGGGGTGGTGGAAGCCACACACACTCTGGCTAGGCTTATAAATGCCCTAGGGCAGATAGCCTAGTATGAACCTATGAACCTATGAACCTCAATCCAATAAAAAACACTTGAGCTCCTCTGATAGAGTTCTACTACAAGTCACAAAAGCTAACAACAATATGTTGACTCTGTACTCAGATAAGATCTCCAAAATTTGGAATTCAACCCGCACCACTTAATAACCATCCCCAATATATCACAATTCAAAATGCTTCTTAAGACACATGTAGTTAAGTCCTGCCTTTACTCCTGACTACCTTCTGGCTGATCCTCACCCCTGCTATATTTCATATCTCTCCTCTGCCACCTATACTTATAATTTCCATCTGAGGCTTTACCCATCTACCTCTCAGTAAACCTCCTACATTTCTCACCTACTCCCATCATAATTATCCTCCTGGTTCTATAAACTGCACTCTATTCCTACCTAAACTCATTACAATATAAGCATATCTTTTTTGCAAGCTCCATATAAATGTCTTGATATTAATCGAGTGTTTTTAACTTTGACATTAATCAAGTGGTTTTAAGTATTTCTATGTATAAGACTATGTCACTTGTATTGATGACAACATTATTTAGTTTCTACTATGCTTATGTTATATTTTTGTAATATCTGTATGTAAAGGATCTCTTCTCCCTGGGTTTCCGCTGAGAATGGACTTCTGTCCAGTTGGACTATCCTGATAAACAAAAGTTAAATAAATAAATAAATAAATATTTGCATATGATCTTACCCACAAAACAAGCCATTAAAATGCAAGCAACCAGATAGACAAATAAACAATTAAACAAACATACAAATAAGTAAATAAATAAATACATTTTTGAGCTGCTGGTTTGCTACAGTGAAATTTTTGCATGAAGCATGTCTATGTATGATGCTGGCCTCTGCAGACAAGGGTAGAGGGTGTCTATTTAGGCAAGAAAGAATGTAGAGGTTGCTCAGATGAGAGGAGGCATGCTAACTGTCATATCCTGCCTGTAATGTTAAAAGCCCAACATTGTCTTAGTAATAATACCTAAAGAAGGCATCGGATACACCAGATATACTAAAACAAGATGGAAATTCATCTGTCATCGTCAATAAATCAATTACACCATGTTATGCAGAGCAAAATAGTGATTCAGCATAAATTAAAAATGCCGTCTAAAGCTTTCAGCTGTACAGTGAAGTTGAAACAGTTTGAATTCTTTGCATGCAACTCTTGTACAAATAAAACTGCACTACTGCTAGAAACATGCCAAACTGTGGAAGGGAGAAGGAAGATAACTTGAGTTTCAGATTTTTTCTATTGCTGCAAAGCAAATGACAGTGTGGGGTGCGGAGCCTCATTCTGTATTTAGACCATTGCTGGGGAGATGAAGATGATGAGATGGTAGGTGAAAAGTCATTCTATATTCAGAATATTACCAAAGAGATGACAGCAGATATGTAGGTAGACATAGCTTCCACATTAGACAGCAAGGGCAAAGAAAGTAAACGAAAAGGACACCATTCTTTTTTCAGGCTTCTGCTAGGTACATGACTATGGGATAATGTTTCACCTCTGATTTAGACAAGACATTGGGAGAGGTGAAAGGGGTGTTAATTCTAAAGGAAGCATGATTGCATAATGACAGCCTCAGGGATATGGGTAAAGTGGTAGAGTGTGTTTTATAGAGATTCTAACTGAGGAATAACTGCTTTGGAAGGATTAGTAAAGAAATGCAATCTTAGCTATTAGCAGGACCTTTAGTGATCCACATCTCTATTCGTGAAGCTGGTATGAAATGCTGATGAAGTTGTTGCTTTAGTGCTGCTAAATCTGGTCTTAAATAAGCAAAGTGCACTTCAAAACACATAGATATAGTTGGTGACTTCATGAAACAACAGGTCCCCTCTGCTTCTTGAGTGCCACTGTGCCAGTGACCTGTGCTTGATGAGTGGCTTAGATGCCAGAAGATCATCTAGAATGCACTATTTTAATAGATAATTCATAGGTTCATAGGAGGTTACTAGGCTAATGGCCCTATGGCCTTTACAAGCTTAGCCATGTAAAAAACATGTATCGTAATTGACCATAGTTAGATGGTCATTGTTAGCAGAGCGATTCTATGAATAGCACTGACTACCCCTGTCCAAGAGGACATAGGTTCCACCCCCCGGGGTCAATTAGTTGCCCATCCAATTGTCAAGCTTGTGCTTAAATAGGGTAATTCAAGAGCTCTGCTACACATGAAGTGGGAGCTTATCCCAGAGGAGCACAATCTCTTGGAGATATATCTGTCTCAACCACATGTTCTCTTAATGTCACAGACTAGGTTGAGATCCCTGGAGTATGTAACTCTTGTCCCATTTGATTTGTGGATGTGCAGCATTTACATTAGGGCAGCATCAGAGACTGCTCTGTAGCCCAGGCACAGTTCATTTCTCAGCAGCCTGTATGCTGCAGATTACAATGGCAGGGCTTTCAGTCTTTCCAAGTAGGTCATATTTTGGAGGCCCTGGATTCTCCTAGTTAAAAACCACTGTGGTCTCCCCAGTTTCTGCAGGTGTCTGGTGAGGTACATGCAGAAAGGAGCATTGCACTCTACTAGTGGTCTGATAAGGGCTGAGTACAATGAGTTATGACCGCCTTGGCCTTAATGCAATGCCCTTATTTATGAGATGTGCAGTATAGAAGGCTTTCCTAATTACTGTCGACACATGGTCATCAAAGTTTATATTGCTAACAACATGTGTTCCCAAGTCTCTCCAAACTGGGTTTACGCTTAGATGGATGCTATGTATATTGCAAATGAACACACAAAAACTATAATCTACGCCTGGAAGCCAAAGAGTTTGAGTAGGAAAAATGTAAAAGAACACAAAAAGTTTTAATCCAAAAATGATAAAAGAGCAGTTTAAAACAGCAAAACTTTCAAGTACAACTCTTTTTCAATGTATAATAAAATCAATTATATGCTCTCTTTTATATACATAAAACCAGCCTATCAAAATTCAATCTAAAAACAGATGATGTAATTAATACAGAACTTCTAATTGTAGAGCAGCAGTCACATATAATCCAATAAGTAAATAAATAAATGCATAGATACAATTATAAAGCATAGCTTGAAAATAAATATTGTACATGTATTTATATCATATATTCATTATAAAAATTCATGTTTAATTTTTAATACAGGTTTTATACTATTCACATTATTTAAACCAGGCAACATATCAGCTCTAAAGTGATTAGTCCACTTATAATCAGCCATTTCAGTTTAGTAGTTAAGTTACCACTTCAAATATCTGGATAAACTTTTTTGTAAAAGTCTAAACTTAAATTTACGGTTTCTGCCCTTAGACATAATGTACTTAAATAGCGCATTGGTTTCAACCCCTCTACGTATATCCGAGAATTGTGAACTGACCCTTTCTTTCAACTTCTCATTAGTGTTTCCTACATGAAAACTTTCACAGGCAATACATTTCTCAAGGTAAAAGACATTATTAGTGTAGCATGCAGCATAAACAGTAAAATTAAAATCCTGCTTCATAATAGGATGAATAAAAGTAGGAGCCGTACTCATTTCATTACAAAACACACAATTATAACATGGGACAGTACCTTTTTTCTTAGCTAATGAATTGTGTGGACTACCTGGCTGTAGGTGTTTGTGGCATAAATATTGTTTAAGATTTTTCTCCCTTTTAAATATAAATCTCGGTATATCACTAGCAATATTTTTAATATCTGCATTATTTATTATTATTATTTTACATTTGTTAACCGGGATAGTCTGTCTGGGTGTGAGCCCATTTTCAGTGGAGGCCCGGGGAGAAAAGCTCCATAAAGCAATACTTATTTATATATGTAATAATAAAAAGGAATAAATGCATAAATATACATTAGCATAATTAAGTGTAACATCAAATGAATTGATAAAAATATTATACATTGATACAAGAGAAGCCTCAAAATGTTAGAAAAAACAGTTATTTCATAGAGGGTAAATTGAGAGAAGTTGAGGTTATGAGTCAGGTCGGTTGAGAAAATGAAAAGAAAGAGAACTCCGGTCCGCTAATGATTGGCAGCAGATTTTTACATGCCGAGTTGCCGGCCTTGACACACAACCTTCAACGAAGGTACGCCCATTCACGCATGTCTCCACACAGAAGACGCTCTAGCTGAGAATTGAACAGGGCCACGTCTTAATGCGAGGTGACAACGCTACCACAGCACCACTGATGGGTAAAAATGAGTTGATTATAGATTAGGTAATGGGGAAGTTCTAACCAGTTTAATTGTTATAGGGAAGAGCAGTGGTGTGACCTGTAAGGGGAGTCAGTGGCGAATTTGGCTATTTTATTATAACAGGATTCAAGTGTGGAAAGTTCAGTTTTGCTAAGTGTAGTAAAGATGAGAGTGCCATAGAACAGAGTAGATAGAAGATGAGACCTAGAAATGTTTAATCTGGATTGATTTGTAAGAAATGGTTTAATGCGGTAGAGAGATCCAAGTTTGATATGGATTTTTTGATAGATTGAGATAGATGAATTTCGAATTTCAGTTTGTTATCCATGATAACACCTACTAACTTAGTTTGTGAGGTGGTGGTTATGATTGTATTATTAGAGGCAAGTATTTGGAAATAGGTTGCTGGTATAGATAATTTAATGGGGTGAAAAAGCATCAACTTGGTCTTGTTTGGGTTCAATATAAGGTTAGCTTTGGAAAGCCAAGATTCTACTTGAAGAAAGGATTGTTGTGTAATTTCTTGTAGCAGTGAGAGGGAGGATGCATTGCATATTAGAGTCGAGTCATCTGCATATTAAATAACTGAAGCTAACAGAGTGGAGTTGTACAACTGGTTAGTGAAAATATTGAATAACAGGGGTATTAACAGGGAGTAGAGATGATAGCTTTTGTTTCCACCTAACAGCTTGTTGCCGATTGGATAGCTAACTGTGGAACCAAAGTAGGGTAGAGGGACTAATGTTTAAGGTGGCTAGCTCTGATAGTAGTTTCTATTGTGAAACTTTGTCAAAGGCCTTAGAGAGGTCTAAAAAGATTGCAGAGACAAACTTGTTATGGTTTCTGTGGTAATTTATAGTGGCGGTAAAGCTGAGGAGGGCAGTTGTGGTGCTATGGTGGGGGTGAAAGCCATGTTGATTGTGAGAAAGGAGTTTGTTAGATAAAAGGTGATATAGGAGTTGGGTATGAATGCAGCTTTCAAGTATTTTTAAGCGGGGAGAAAGGATGGCAATAGGCCTATAGTTTGTGAGTTTAGTGGCGTTTTCTCCTTTATGCAGGGGAGTGATGTAGGAGATTTTCCAGAGAACTGGAACATAGTTTTCAGTGATAGAGTGAATAATAAGGATGGATATGGGGTATGCAATGATCTCTGCAGCAAGTCTGAGAAATTCTGATGGTAGATTATCTGCAGCAATGCTGGTAGGTTTGAGTTTTTTTAAGAGATTTGCATATAAAGTGAGTTGGACTAGGTTGTAAAGAAAAGGAATTTGTGAGATTATTAATAGTAGGAACCTTAATGCTGTATTGCCCAATTCTTTTGTCTAACCTGTTTAATCATATTAGTATGCCTATTATATTTTGTGACATAATGAACATGCCCATCATATGTTTTGTGACATAGCCAACATGCCCAACAGAAAAATTGCTATCTGAAATATTACCACAAACATTATTCTTAGCATAAAGAAAAGGATAAGGCCTTCATCGTCACTCAGCACAGATTGTCTAGTTCTTTCGATTAATTCTGTGTAATAGCCCCTAGTATGAAATTCTCTTGCCAATGTCTAACTCTTGATAGCTAAATCAAGATAGGTTATATATACTGCTTTTCCCTCATCCAGGGCTTTGGTGAGATTCTCAAAGAAGTTCACCAGGTTTAATAAGCAAGATCTACTCTTGATAAAACTAAACTGGGTTGGGTCAAGAGTTTGAAAGATGCCTATGTTCTGGTTGATAAGGTCCATGATGTTTCTTTCCATGTCCATGCAGATAAGGCTGGTCAGGCTAATGGGTCTATAGTTCCCAGGGTCAGTTGATGGACCCCCTTTGTGCAAGGGAATTACTGTTGTTGTTCTCCGTTATGCCGGCACAAAACCAGTGCTCAGGCTGTGGTTAAAGAGAGTGCTAAGTAGTTTCACTAGATCTTATTTTAGGTTATTTAGTAAGCAGCCTGGGATGTTATCTGATCCCATAGAGGCAGTATTTTTGACCTTGGGGAGTGCTTGCATGACCTATTCTTTGGAGATACTCAGAAGAGGAATGGTGTCAGGAATGCTATGGGGTATGGCTGGTGGAGACGGGGTGAAATTATTGCCAAATCTGTCAGAGCAGGTTGGCAATTTATTCAGGTTCAGTGTGAGTGGTGCCATTCACTGTAAGTCCGGCACACAACTGGGCATTCCCTTTTAGCTTTCTGCTGTTGCTAATGAATGCTTTATGACTGGCTTTAGTAAGGGATACTAATTTAGTCTTGTAACTAGCTTTAGAGAATTTTATAAGGTTTCTGATTTGCTTGTTTAAGTTGTGAAGGATAATCCTCCTTTGCTGACTAAGTTCCCTCTTGTTCTTAGATAACAGTTTCTTTCTTTTGTTTTCATAACTTATTTGCACTTGCAGTCCACCAGGGTGGCTTGTTTTTTGAGAGGACATGGTTTTAGTCTTGTCAAGTACAGCCAGGTCAATACATTTCTTTAAGTTGTTATATAGGGCATTTGTGTACTCCCTTGCATAGGAGTCATTGTTGGCTATGTTAGTAGGGGCTTTGAAACCTTTTATACCATCGCTTAGAAGGCTATTGTTTGCTTTGGAAATATTTTTCAGTTTTTTGCTCTTGTGGGGGTGTTAGGTCTGCCTTTACTTTAAACAAGACAGATTTATGGCCTGACATAACCAGGGAGGGTAACACACTGGGGTTAGTGCAGTGACCCCCCCATATTGGTGAGTACTAGGTCTAGGACATTTAAGCCCCTTGTGGGGGTACAGACTAACTGTTCTAGGGCACTTTAATTAACAAAGTCCAGGAACCTCTGTGGTAATTCATGGGTGTTTGTTTTTCCCAAATGGGATGACTATGCATTTTTTGGCATTTAGCTTGAGGCCATGACTTTGACACCAGGTGTCCATCTCAGTAAGGCCCTTTTGGAGGATGTCAGTGTCAGCCGGAGAGTTAATCATGGCTCCCAGTTTGCAGTCATCGGCAAACTTGGTTAGCCATAGTCCTCCTGAGTTTGCCTGTACTTCTGAGAAGTATATGCCGAACAGTAAGGGTCCCAGGACCAAGCCTTGCAGGACACCACTTGTGACTGGTTTAGAGTCGGACATGTAGCCCGCTATTCTTACCGTGTGTGTTCTGGCTGTAAGCCAGTTAGCAAACCATCTCATGACATAGAGGTTTATGTTCAGGCTGGTGAGTTTTTCTGTAATACCCGAGTGGGGAATGGTGTTGAAAGCCTTGGCGAGGTCAAGGTAGGCTGTGTGAACCACCTTTCCCTCATCTATGGCCTTGGTGACTGTCTCAAAGAAGTCAACCAGGTTTAGTAGGGATGATCTGCCCTTAACAAAGCCAAATTGGGTCGGGTCAAGTGTTTGGGAGGTTCCCAATGTCTTTGTTAATGAGTTCCATGATGGTGTGCTCCATAGCCTTGCAGACTAGGCTAGTCAGGCTTATGGGGCGATAGTTACCAGGGTCAGTTTTGGCCCCTCCTTTCTGGAGAGGAATAACCATTGCTGTGCGCCATTCTGTGGACACGTAGCCTGTGGAGAGGCTGAGGTTGAACAGCGTGTTTAGGTGGGGGGTTAGTTTGTTCTGTAGTTCGTGCAAGATGCAGCCTGGGACACCATCTGGTCCCACTGATGCTGTGTTTTTGGCTTTTGAAAGGGCTGTTTTCACCTGTGCGTCTGTGATTTTTGGTACACTACACTTTTCCGGTATTGTTGTGAGCCCATTTGGAGGTGAGAGGGGGGTGAAGTTTGCCCTGAATCTATCTGCCAAGATGTTGGCAATATCAATAGGTTCCGTATATTTTGTGCTATTTTGCAGTAGTTCAGTGCATATCTGTGAGCTGCCACTTAGATTCTTAACATAGCTAAGGAAGGCTTTGCGGTTATCTTTTGAATCCTTGGCTATTTTTATTTCGAAGTTAGCCTTGAATAATTTCATGAGGGACCTTAATTTTTTACTGATACTGATCAGGGATGTCTTTCCTTCTTGGGATTTGCTTTTTTTCTGAACTAGTTTCCTCCTTCTATTGTATAGCCTGTTTATTGCAGGGGTCCACCAAACTGATTTCCTTCTCTTAGAAGAGTGAGTCTTGGTTTTGCTAGGGATGGCATGATACATGCATCCTTGTAGGTGCTCATAGAGTGTATTTGTAAAGGTTTCTGCATCTTGGGCAGCGTTATTCTTTAGAGTGGGGGGCTGTGAAACTTACCACCTCTATCTTAAGTAAGGTGAAGTTTGCTTTAGAAAAGTTTTTTACTGTGGTTTCCTTGGTTGGGGGTGGTGGTGGGGTGTGAACATCCAGAGTGATTAGTTTATGGTCCGATCTAAACAGTGACGGGTTGACCTCCGATGTGGAACACTTGTCACCCATGTTGGTGATGACCAGGTCCAATATGTTTTCACCTCTGGTAGGGGAGTTTACCAGCTGATCCAGGGCGTTTGAGTTGATGAATTCCAGGAAGCGCTGGGCCTGGGAATTTGTACTTGAGTAGTTTTCCTAGTGAATGGTAGGGTAATTGAAATCGCCCAATATCAGGGTGTTCGGTAGGACCTTCATGTTTTCCAGTGTCTCCAGAAAGGTGGAGTGGTGGTCCTGGGTCATGGAGGGTGATCTGTAGCAGGCCACAATTTGCATTGCAGATTTGCCTGATGTTAGTTGCACATGGATGATCTCAGAGGTATCATGCTGCTCCACTAACCTGGAGGTGTAGGTATCCTTGATGAATATGGATACACCCCCTCCTTTTGTGTTTTGGTCTGTGTTCTGTGGCCGAAACATGTGGTACGAGTTGTAGCCCATTAGTGCTGGAGTGCTCTCTGGAGCCTTGAACCAGGTTTCAGTTACTGCACAGATGTCGACGCTCTCCATACTGAAGAGTGCTTCAAGCGCTTGCATTTTGAGATTTAAACTCCTGGCATTGAGTAGCATAACCCTCAGTTTTTTGTTAATTGGGCTGTTTATGGAGGTGGGTTTGACATTTGAGCCTTGCCTAGAAAAGGCACTATGGGGGCAGCAAGAGTCTTGGCCAGTATTCGAAAGCCTAGGGGTGACAGGTGCAAGCCATCTCTTGTGAAGCAACGTGGCTTGTCGAGCATGTCATCTCAGGCTGACAGACACTGGATCCCCTTTGAATGGCACCAGAAGCTTAGCCAATTGCTGAAATTGATCATTTTTTCTTTATACTGAGGTATCATTCTTGGTGAGGGCAGGATGTTCCTCAGGGTCAGGGTCATACCAGCCTGGGCTGCATGATCAGAGAGCTCTTCCATGTCTCTTTTCATGTAGTCCAGGGAGGTATGTCTCAGGTCATTCACACCAACATGAACAATGAGAGTCATATTTGCACTTGTTCTGGAGTGACCTGAGTGCTTGTGTTATGTGGCAGATTCTGGCTCCTGACAGCCAGCTAACAGTAACCTTCTGCTTGTCCAGCCTAGTAAGTGGGACGTCAGTGTGCCTGACTATAGAGTCACCTATTACTAGTGTGTTAGGTATGCTATTTTGCCTTAAGGGCTGTGATTGTGCGGCACACTGATTTTGTGTTTTTTGTGTTGTCTGGTTTGTGACGGGAAGTGCAGGTTGTTTGGGTGTCTGCTTTGGAGGTCTCTGATGCTTTTGCAGGTTTTTATTTAGAGCCTCCGAGTATGATTTTGTGTATTTATGTGTATTTTTTGCCAGTGCTGTTTTAGTAGGTCTGTGTGCGGCTGGAGGTGTGGTGCAAGTGTTAACCTTCTCCTCTTGACTGTCTGTTCCAGTCTTGGGTGGAGACAGCTTAGCTTCCAGTTTGGCTGTATAATTGCATCTCTCACATATGTTAGTGTTTTGTCGTAGGAGGAGGGGGTTGTCTGTGTACATGAGGCAGTTGTAACATTGCCTCAGGATACCCAGATTCACCAGCTGGACTGGAGAGTGCACCTGAAGTTGCCCTTTGGTCATGCCTGAATAGTAGGGTGAGCTGCTTAGTCGCTTGGTTGGTGAGGGGTGAATAAAGAGCCTTGCCCTGCTGGGCAATCAGTGTCAGGGTATATTAGTGCTTGCTATTAGGTCTGAGCAAGTGCTGGGCTGTAAGATGCTTTTTGAGTGCTTAGGTTGAGAGTTAGACTAGTTTCTAGGGAAAAACTGAAAAGGAGACTTAGTGGAGCCGGGAATAATTTAACCGTAGCTAACCGGCACTGCCCTGTGCGCAAAACCGTGCAAATGCGGTTTTTATAGTAGGGAAATGAAAGAGAGAGAAATTAGCCCAAAATGGCCAACAAACTACTAACTTCTGGGCTGGAATCACTCTTCCAGGGACAGATAGGTTGCTCAAAGCTCCCCTCTCTCATAGGTGAACAGAGAAACTTCCTTCTATCCAAGTAAGGTATGGGCAACTCAGAAACTAGTATCACAGCCCTGAATTCAGCACTAGCCTGAAAACTGGACTATACTAGCTTAGAAAGGTGGGAAACAAGGAATTTTTTTTGTTTTTTTGAAAAGATAAGGCAAACACAGTAAAACAGCTTTAAACGACTACAAACGTTCAGAAAAGGCTATCACACTTTAGTGTGTAGCCTACAACAGTTAAACAAATTATTTAAACAAAAAACAACTTTTTAAGAGTGCAGGCAGTCAAATAAGTACAATATGTGAAAAAACAAGCTTTTAAATCACAATAAATGCTGGAAAATCTGCGTTTAGGTGGAAAACAGTTAAGTACAGCAAGAAAGTACAGAAAACTGATACTTAATCACTCCAAACTGGCTATGTTACTCCAAAGTGGCTATGTTACTCTTCAAAACACTTGTTCCATAAACATAGATGCAACTTTTGTTAAGTGCAATGAGCAATATGTAATAACAGCTATATATCTGAAATTAGCTGATTGAATCAGGCAATGTTGTAGTATGACAGAGTACAGATAATCAATACTGTAAATATGCAATATTCTAGGTATTCTGTTTGTAAAAAATGTAGCTTAAGAATACATTATAATAGATTACAGTAGATAGTACTGGTATAGTCAATCAAAAAAAAATAACCCCAAAATATATTTCTTTAATTAATTTATTTAATTTAATTTCCACGAAGGCAAAGTTTTTATGGTGAATAAAGTACAGGATTTTCCTAAAAGTTGCAAATGAATCACCAAGTTCCATTTAATCAACCCCTGTGTTAAGACTTTTATGAATGTTAATTGCTGTTGCAGGAATTTTAACAGCATACCTGTTCTACAGAATAACTTGATTTTGATTGCCGTCCTACAGTTACTTATTCATTGTAAAACTGGGCTGTGGGAACATTCTTCCTGCATGAGGGGTGCTAAGACTATTGTACTACAAGGGTATCACTTTTCTGGACTTGCATTCTATTTTTGTTTTCAAATGTATATTAGCAGGCAGTATACATAGCTGTGAAGAAGAATAAGTCTGAGTGATTTGCACTTTTGGAAATATTAATTTGATTGACAGTTCACACATTTAGATATTAGATTGTAGAAACTACTACATAGTTAAATGTGAATACAATAAAAATATGGAACTAATTATTTGATTATTTGGTTGGTGTCTTATTTTTTTATTTTTATTTATGGAAACAAACTGTGCACAAATGCCTCTATTTTTAGGCATGGCACTGCAGCATTGGCTTTGTAAATGACTTATTTAGGGTCACATAATATGTAAACTGAAAACTTTAACCCAGAACTATAGGATGAAGCTTGTCAGCAGGCCAATAGCCATAATTCTCTGTGCTAAACTGCCAGATGGGATTAGAACTTCAGTACTGAATTTTACTTACCATGAGGGTTAAAGTTACTTTTAGGGTTAAGTTTAATTTTTATTCATTCATTCCTTCCTTCCTCCCCCCTCTCTCTGGCCCTCTAGTAGGGTAGAAGGGAGTTACAGGGGTTTGCTGGAAACTTAAATATACACACAACAGTATCATCCAAATAGCCAGCGTGAGGCCATTCAATCCAACCACCATTTAATTAGAAGAAACTCTGTACCATCTCTGGCCTTGTGCTTTAAGTTTACTAGAAACTTAAATATACACACAGCAGTGCCATCCAAATAGGCAGTCTGAGTCCATTCAATCCAACTACCATTTAATTAGAACAAACTGTATACCACCTCCAGCCTTGTGCTCAAAGTCCACTGGAAACTTAAATATACACACAGCAGTCTCATCCAAATAGGCAGAGTAAGGCCATTCAATGCAACCACCATTTAATTCGAACAAACTCCATACCACCTCTGGCCTTGTCCTTTAAGTTTATTAGAAACTTAAATATACACAGAACAATCTCATCCAAGTAGCCAGCTTGAGTTCATTCAATCCAGCCGCTGTTTAATTAGGACAAACTATGTAGCACCTCTGGACTTGTGCCCTAAATAAGCGTTAGAGGCATCCAGTCTTCTGCATATATTTTAGCCTGCATAGTGACTAGTCTGAAGAAAAGTGCTTCATTGTCCTAGTTAGTAAGCAATAGCCTTATAGTCTGTAAACCCTCCTCCACAACATCTTACTGCTCAGCTTTTACTCTCTCCTTCCTAACAGACACTGACATGTGTCTCCTACTACTCAAGCTATTTCTTTATCTTATATTTTTCTTCACTTCTTCTAGACTTGTTACTCCCATTATTTGTATCCTCCTGTCTTTCTTTAGTGGAACTGCAGGCCTTCAAGGAAGTAACCCTTGGTCTCCTCCTTCCTTTCTTATTTCTCCTTGCCTGAGATAGTTACTAAACCAGTTTCAGCTTGGAGCCAGTATTTGTACACAGTCAACATTGATTCAGTACACTCAACTGTTAGTGTGTTTTTATTTTTCTGTAGAAATGTCCCTGCAAGTAAATAGATATGTATGTAACAGTGAAGTCTGCACTTTGAACACCAGTCTGTGGGCTGTATTTGTATGTACATTATAAATATTACAGTGTAAGAAACTTCTCTGTGTGGAAGATTTTCAGTCCATATATTTCTAGCTAATCACTGTATATTAATCAGATCAGACAATAGTAGTAGAAGTAGCGAACTTAAACTCGTCTTAACTCAAAACAAAACAAAACAAAAAATAATAATAGAAAATATATAATTGTACAGCATTACTAAGTATTCAAAAGTAATCCAAGCAAGGCAGTCAGTCTGTTTCCAGTCGAAAATCCTTTATTAAGTACACAGACAAGCGATCCAAGTAAAACAAAAATAGAGTAATAATTTCCTCACAAGCTTTCTAAACATATATATATATATATATATATATATATATATATATATATATATATATATATACTTTTTATCAGGCTTGGGAGTGGTTTATTGTGCTGTAAAACAAAGTGTTATTGGTACACGTGTTAAATTCACATCCCTTCCCCCATCAGTGTGACATTCGAGCTGGTCCTGCCCTACTTAGTAGCTGTCATAATAATATATAACCCTTATGTACTTTAAATAAAATTTATAATGATGTGGTACCTCTTATTTATCCAGATTATTAAGTAGATTATTAAGTCTGTGATTTTATCCAAGACAACATACTACATGGCTGGAAATATATCAACCTCAGTTCATTTGGCAATCAAAAAATATATATAAATATATACATATACATTTTGCATGTAAAAATCAATTTCTATTTTCATAACCTATTGTTAACAAAGATCGTTTTTGACCTTCTAGACTTCTTCAGGTCTTTGTACAAGAACCCTAAAAACAATCTATAAAAATATATATAATTGTATAATTAGTTAGTATTGTTATTACACATCATTTTGAATAAAGTGGAAAAAAAAACAGAAAAAAATAAAAATAAGAAAAAATGTATGTATGATGATGGAAACAAAATATACACTTAAATTTCAACTGATTTAAAATGGTATTTAATACCAATTTGTAGAATAAAATAAAATAAAATACAATTATTCATGTAAACAATGTGGCAATTTTCTAAGTTCCAGTGCACTTTTAATTGAACAGTAGTAGTTTAGTCCAGGCTTCCTAAAAGAGTTCAACTTTAATTGCAACACGAGTTCATGTTTCTCCAGAATATTTGGGATGTTGCCTTCAAGATCACCCATGTCTATGCGATCCAGGATCTGGAACTTAAAACCTGTGTGTCTTTTATGAAGAGAAAGGTGTTTGGCTAGTGCATTATTTTTACATCCAGAGCAGATTTCTGACAGATGACATGAAATCCTACGTTTGAGTTTATTTACAGTCTTGCACACATAGAATGCATCACATTCTTTGCACTGTGCCCTGTAAATTACTTTTGTAGTGCTACAGCACACCCTGCACTGGTTTTAATGATCTTCTTTAAATAAGGGCAATAAAAACTATCACCTTACTGTATAAATATACAAAATGTACAATTCGTTTCACATCTTTTAGTGCTTTTCTCATATGGTCTAGGTTTAAATTCAACAAAACTTCTAATGTTCCTGGCCATCCTATAAAAATGATGGGGCTTCACCTAAGATGTTAATCAGAAAAGGGTTTCCTGTGACAATGTCCCAGTTTTCTTCAATAATATTTTTGATACTGTGATAATCCAAAGTGTATGTCAAGATGCAGCTATTTTTGCATTTGTTATTCTCTGTGGAATTACTTAACATTTTTCTACTGGGGAGGCTGAGTGAAGGTGCTTCAGTCATTTTCAGTTCTATAATGGGTTCCAGGATGTTTTTTAACATCTGACTTTTATAGCCTCTCACTGGAAAATCATTCTCTAAGTTGTTCAGGTTTCTCAAAAATGGTTCCATCTCTGTGGTAATTCTAGCTAATCTATAGCCTTGGGACTTGACTACATTATACTTTGTTTTTGTAGGATGTAGACTTTTACTGTGGAGTAATAAGTTAACCCTTGTTGGTTTTCTGAATATATCAGTGGTGTTTCTGTTATTGTTGGTGTCCTTGGAAATCTGCATATCTAAGAAAGTGGTTGAAGTACAGCTATGGGAAGAGGTAAACTTCAGGAAGGGGATTGTTTGATTGAGGTAAGTGATAAAATCTCCAAGCTGCAAGGTGTCACCTTCCCACACAATAAAGATGTCATCAATAAAACATAAATAGCATGTGATATGCTGCATGTAGTCTGTGTTTAACACAAAGTCCTCCTCCCATTTGCCCAGGGCTATGTTAGCTATGCTGGGAGCCATGGCAGCCCCCATTGCTATATCAGTTTTTTGTTTGTAGTGTTTGCCATTGAAAGTAAATAAATTCAAGTCCAGTACAAAATTAATGAGCTTGCTTAACTTTTGAAGTTGTGCCTGTGTACCCTGATTATGTTTCTTAAAAGACTCCATAGCTGCTGTTATACAGTAATTGTGAGGGAGCACTGTGTACAAGGATTACACATCAATAATTAATAAAATACTGTCAGCTTCCACTGTAATTTTTTTATTTTCTTCAAAAAATCAATTGCATCTCTTATGTATGACTTATTCTTTTCTGCTAGAGGTTTCAGCAAGTAATCAAGGTAAATGGCTGTGGCTTCAGTAAGGGAACCTCCACTTGCTACCACCGGTCTATAAGGTAGATCTTCTCTGTTCTTGTGTGGCTTTGGTATTCCAAAAAAGTAAGGTAAATGTGGGCATGGGCTCCATAAATAATTATAAAGATTTTCAATGATAAATTTTTCTTCCCATAATGTGGTGAGGTTAGTGTTCCATAAATCATATGCTCTTTTTATGTCATCCATGGTAAATAACTCATAAAATTTGTTATCCTCCAGCATGTTCTGTATCTTTTGGTTGTAGCTAGTGGTATCAGTCAAAAGTATACATCCTCCCTTGTCTGCCTTCATTACATGTTGAATTTAAACCTAGACCATATGAGAAAATCACTAAAAGATGTGAAACTAATTGTACATTTTGTATATTGATACAGCAAGGTGATAGTTTTTATTGCTCTTATTTAAAAAAAATAATTAAAACCAGTGCAGGGGGTGACTGTAACACTACAAAAGTAATTTACAGGGCACAGTGCAATGAATGTGATGCATTCTATGTGGGCAAGACTGTAAATAAACTAAAGCATAGGATTTCATGTCATCTGTCAGAAATCCGCTCTGGATGTAAAAATAATGCACTAGCGAAACACCTTTCTCTTCATAAAAGACACACAGGTTTTAAGTTCCAGATCCTGGATCGCATAGGCATGGGTGATCTTGAAGGAGACATCCCAAATATTCTGGAGAAACATGAACCTATGTGGCAGTTAAAGCTGAACTCTTTTAGGAAGCCTGGACTAAACTACTGTTCAATTAAAAGTGCACTGGAACTTAGAAAATTGCCACATTGTTTACATGAATAATTGTATTTTATTTTATTTTATTCTACAAATTGGTTTTAAATACCATTTTAAATCAGTTGAAATTTAAGTGTATATTTTGTTTCCATCATCATACATAAATTTTTTCTTATTTTTATTTTTTTCTGGTTCTTTTTTCCACTTTATTCAAAATGATGTGTAATATCAATACTAACTAATTATACAATTATATATATTGTTATAGATTGTTTTTAGGGTTCTTGTACACAGACCTGAAGAAGTCTAGAAGGTCAAAAATTATCTTTGTTAACAATAGGTTATGAAAATAGAAATTGATTTTTACATGCAAAATGTATATGTATATATTTATATATATTTTTTGATTGCCAAATGGACTAAGGATGATATATTTCCAGCCATGTAGTATATTTTCTTGGATAAAATCACAGACTTAATAATCTACTTAATAATCTGGATGAATAAGAGGTACCACATCATTATAAATTTTATTTAAAGTACATAAGGGTTATATATTATTATGACAGCTACTAAGTAGGGCAGGACCAGCTCGAATGTCACACTGATGGGGAAAGGGATGTGAATTTAACATGTGTACCAAAAACACTTTGTTTTACAGCACAATAACCCATTCCCATGCCTGATAAAAAGTATATTTAGAAAGCTTGTGAGGAAATTATTACTCTATTTTTGTTTTACTTGGATCGCTTGTCTGTGTACTTAATAAAGGATTTTCGACTGGAAACAGACTGTCTGCCTTGCTTGGATTACTTTTTTATACTTAGTAATGCTGTACAATTATATATTTTCTATTTTTATTTTTTGTTTTGTTTTGTTTTGAGTTAAGACGAGTTTAAGTTCGCTACTTCTACTACTATTGTCTGATCTGATTAATATACAGTGATTAGCTAGAAATATATGGACTGAAAATCTTCCACACAGAGAAGTTTCTTACACTGTCTTGTTTTTGGACCCACTACATTTTAGTGGGTTGTTTTGAGACTTCGGGGATATCACAGAGATTACTTATTTTTTAAATTATAAATATTATGGCAGCCTAAAACAAAGAACTTTGTCCACTATAATAGTTCCATTTTCTTAGACCACAGCAGTCCCATTGGTACTTCCTCCTTTAACTGTGTTCACTCCATTATTTTTAGCAGTCTACTGTCTTCCTTCCTTAAGTTTATTTCACTTCTTGTGTAACCACTTTTGAGTTTTCGGCCAGAATGTTTCCAGAGCTGAACTACTGCATTCTGGTTACTTTTTCTAATTGTTTTGCTGGTCTGTGGGGGCTGAGGTAGGCTTCTGGACTTTGCATTTCAAAGTCCATAGAAACCTCCTTACATTATACAGTTGTGCAAACAACTGAGTACAAGTCTTTTACTGTTATCACCATTAGTCAGATCAAGGTGATATTGGACTAACTGTCCTATTAAAACTGTGTCCTGCAGCAAAAAAAAAAACAAGACATTCATCTATTAGGACAGAAGCCCTCTAAACTGCATTGCTCCTTTTAATTATCTCTCAGCAGATTTGTGGCTGTTGACATTAAGACACTGATTGTTTTCTCTGTTTCTTGACAAGTTTTCAACATGCTTTGTTTGCCCTTGCTAATGCTTGGGATCACTCCCCTCCCCTACTACACCCCCAAATCTCACCCAGCCCCTTACTTTACATTTAAAATTCTACCATACCACCCACATATTCCTCTAACCAATAGCATCAGTTCCCTCTAGTAGGAAGTACAATTACTCCCTATAGTAACACCCACTCTAGTTTATCACCCAAGATTCTCTCACATATTGTCTTAATCGTTGCCTCCTATAACTATCAAATTACATTTCTACAACCAACACACTACCCTCCTAACATTTTTTTATCCTAATTTACAACAAAGATAAAACCCAAGTTAAATAAGATGCCTCTAAGTCAGATTATTTTACTATTTCTCCTCCTTCTACTAGCCTTTATCACTAATTAACAAATCCACCTCCTTCAAATACTTAGGACTTCAACTGATTCTCACAAAGAATATCAACATATACCCAGCCTGCCTTTCTGCATAACACACCATCTCTACAAACAATATCTGATTTATTTTTCTATAAATATCTTAAAACTAAGCATCCAAATTTACAATCAAATATCAAACCAGGACCAAAATATAACTGGCCACACTCTTCCCTCTGTAAAATATCAATTCAAAAACTTAGTGGAGCTATTCATCCCAACCCTGGTTCCCTCTGCTCATCAAACATCACTTCCAACCCCAAAATAAACCAGTCACCTAAAAATATTATCAAAAAACAGAATCCAAACTCACCTCACTAAATATGAACCTAAAATGTATGTGCAATAAAATCCATGATGTGTATGCTTATCATGCCACCTACATGGTGATGTAACTACAGCTACCGAAACCTGGTTAAAAAAAAATAAAGGCTAATGAGATCACCTCCCCGGGATACAATATACTCAGGCATGTCGGACAAAACAAGCGCGTAGGTGGTGTAGCAATCATCTATAAAAATTCTCTAACCGATACTTTACTTCCACAGGAAATACTCAAATTTAGCAATGCTGAACTACTAAAAACACTCCTAAAAATCAACAATAGGAAAATTATATGTTTAACAGCAATTTAGTTACCACCAGAGAATAATGCTAATACTGCTGAAAGCATCCTGTATTGGATATCCTGACAAATGAACCACACAACTATAATACTTGCAGACTTAAATATGGACTGGCAACTAATAAATTCCACTATCCCCAGTGAATCCACAAGCTTGTACAACTTCAGGCAATAATAACCACATCTAACAGAATCAATAAACTTCAGGGAGACACTCAATATTACTTGGATTCTTACAAACAAAGCAGACAAACTGACAAAAGTAGGCTGCCTCTCAGATAGCACATGTGATCAAGTACCAACATATGCTATTAAAACTCACCATAACCTAGATAAAAATATTATCTATAATCAAATACAAAATACATCTAATGTTGGTAAAGATATTTTCAATGAAACACTAAAAAAATATAACTGGAATGTAATGTGAACAATGTAGAACACTTTAGTAATGTATTCTTACAGACCTTAAATAATCTAGCACCAGTATGTAAAAAAGAATAAAGTCTAACCCTGCACCATGGCTGACAAAGGAAACAAAGAATATGATCAAAAGGGATAAAGCCTGGAAATGGTATAAAAACAGAACTCAACATGCCCTCCAGCAATTTAGACATCTTAGAAACCTTGCAAAACTCCATGTCAAACAGGATAAGCAAACATACTATACCAACCTACAAAACAAACATTTAAACAACACAAAACATTTTGGTCATCACTAAATAAACTACTTCACCATGGCAAGACCACTAGTCCCACTCCAAAAACAGACAAAATGACAAACTGACTCCCCACACATCTTAATTCCTACTACATACAATCAATAGAATACTATTTACTGCACTATTTATTGTCTGCTGCCTACTTTAATACTGTATTTATATACTGTGTACTAAACTACACTGTTGTACTGCAATTATCTGCCTTAATATGCCTGTTAAATCATATTTTACTGCTGTTTTCACTGTTTACAAAGCTCTTTTTGCTATGTTAATGTTTGTTAAGTATTTGCTGGTACTTTTCATTTTGCAAAGCAATCTGTTCTGCTTGTTCTGGGTTTTCTGCCAAGCAGTGCTAAAATAACTGATTTGCTAGCTGTTTAGAACACTTTAGAGTCTCCTTGCTGATTTTCTGTTGTTTTAAAAGTTCTTTTCATGTCTTACTGCAATATTTCTGCTGTGTTAAATATTCTCTAGTGCTTCCCACTGAAACTAGGGTAGCTAGTAGCTATAGTATAGTCCATATACATGTTTGCTGCATCTGGGCCTGTTTGTAGTGGCTGTTTCTTCTGAGCACATTTTCCAGGCCATCTTTGATGGGAAGGAGCCATTTTACACTCTAGGGAGAGGATTGTGCTGATTGGAACCTGGCTGGTGAAGGGTGGTTGGTCTAGGGCTTGGAGTAAGCATCACCATTGGTCCTTTTGAAATTTTTTTTTTTTCATGTTTTTAGCTTCTGGTATTTAAGCCCTGTGTTTGAGCAGGTTTCTGCTTGTTTCTACTGAGCTGAACTGAGGTTGGCTACAACCAGCCACAACTCTGAGTTGAGATACCAGACAACTAGAGGCTTCTGAGCTTCCCAAAAACTATAAGTTGCCTGTTTTTATTTTTTTATTTGCTTATTTATACTATTTACTGCACTTTGTATTGCCTACTGTCTACTTTAATACTGTATTTATGCTTGTGTACTAAACTACACTTTTGTACTGCAATTGTCTGCCTTACTGTGCCTGTTAAATTGTATTTTATTGCTGTTTTCACTATTTATAAAGCTATTTTTTGTTATTTTCACTGTTTTAAGTAATTGCTGGTACATTTTGCTGTTACAAAGCAATCTGTTCTGCCTGTTCTCGTTTTCTTGCCAAGCAGTGTATTAAAATAACTGATGTGTTAGCTGTCTGAAGCATTCTTTAGAGTCTCCTTACTGATTTTCTGATGTTTTAAATGTTTTTTTTAGTGTCTCACTCCTATTTGTTCTGCTGTGTTAAACATATTGTAGTGTTTCCCACCAAAACTAGGGTAGCTAGTAGCTGTAGCATAGCCCAGATACAGGTTTGCTGCATCTGAGTCTGTTTGTAGTGGCTGTTTGTTCTAAGCATGTTTTCCAGGCCATCTTGGATTGGAGGGAGCCCTACTGAGAGGAGTGTGCTGATTGGAACCTGTCTTGTGAAAAGTGGTTTGTCTAGGACTTTACAGTAAGCATCCACATTGTTCTTTTTGAACCTTTTTAAATTTTTTCAAGTTTTTAGCTTCTGCTATTTAAGCCCTGAGTTTGAGCAGGTTTCTAGTTGTTTAAGCATTGTGCACTGCCGTGCAACTGTGAACCATAGCCACAGAAATAAATTTAACAATTTTTCCCTTAGTTACATAAGGATAGTCTTCATCCTTAGTACTTTCCTGGTCAAAGATGCTGTTATCTATTAAACCACCAGCAACCCCCCCCCCGGCTGAAATATCTATCTATGGAGCTCCTCCTTGACCAATACTGAAAAGTCCTGCTCTGTGATAGTAGTCTTCAAACTAGTATTATGGATATTTTGACTAGCCTTCTTTCTCCTGCCAACCTTGTTGACTTGGGCATCTTGAGGCAGTGTAGTGATTGCCTCATATACACCAACAACCTTCTACTAGTACAGTGTGTGAGACATGCATTTGCACCAAGTATCTTCATTCTATGCTCTCTTGGACTCAAAATGGTAACGCTGAAGAGGGTGTCAACCGATGCACCACTACTCATGCCCATAGTACCACTACTGATACACACAGCATGCATCAAACACAAAAATCAACATATGTGGAGGCTCTCTCAAAAAACTTATTGAAACACCAGAGACCTCCAAAACACACGACTGCTTCTACTATACACAGTTCCCACAGCTCCCACGACACATACTAACACCGGTATCTCACCTACCGAGCCTGTAAGGTGTAACACTCAAAAACTAAATTTTCTTATCATTGGAAACTCATTAGTGAGACACACAGATATCCCACTCACCAAGTTGGACTAAGAGAAAGTCAGAGGCAGCTGCTTGCCAGTGCCAGGGTTCATCAGATTACGCATGCACTCAGGTTTCTCAGCAACAAGTACCATTATGACTCTTTCATAGTTCATGTTGTAGTGAATGACTTGAGACTTACCTGACTGGACTATATGAAGAGAGACATGATTAATCTCTCTGAGTATGTGTCCCAGGCAAGTATGTCCCTAGACTTGAGCAGTATACTACCCTTACCTAGAATGATGCCACAGTATAAACAAAAAATGATTGATTTCATTAATTGACTTTGATTTTGGTTTCATTCAAAGGGGATCCAGTTCCTGTCAGCCTGAGAAGCCATGGTTGACAAACCTCGTTGCTTTGCCAGAACCGGTTTGCACCTGGCACCTCTAGGCTTTCAGCTGCTGGCAAAGACTCTCACCCCCCAATAATGCCTATTTTAGGCAAGATCTTGAAAACAAACTTACTAATGTGAAATTTGCCAGTCATAACAAAATAAGAGTCATGCTGCTAAACGCTAGGAGCTTAAACCAAAAACTGCACACCCTGGAAGCACTTCTGTCACTGGAAGATGTAGCTGTCTGTGTGGTCACAGAAACCTGGTTCAAGGCCACAGAGAGTACCCCAGCCTTCCAAGGCTACAATACTTTCCACACCTTCAGACCACAAAATGAACATGTGAGAACTGAAGGAGGCAGTGTTTCTATCTATATTAGAGATAAATTCACCTCCTGTCTAGTTAGACTGGACAACTCCATGGAGTTACACCAAGTTCAGGTTACGGTGGGTAAGACCCTCATTCAAGTCATAGCCAGTTATAGATCCCCCTCCATGGGTCATGATGCGCATGAAGCCTACTTGACCAAACTGGAGTCAATCCAAATATTAGCGAACACTCTGTTTATGGGGGATTTCAATTATCCCACCATCAAGTGGGAAACCTAAACCAACCCTAACTCGCTAGTGCAAAAGTTCCTTCATTTTGTTAATGCCAATGCCTGGAAGAAAATTGATTATACCCCGACAAGAGTAACACAGATACTAGATCTGGTCTTCACTAACATGATAAACAGATACACTGATGCAACAGACGGATCCTTATTAGTTAAATCTGACCACAATTCAGTCATCTTTCAGCTGGCACTAACAGCAGAACTTATAAAAGGGCAAAATCACACTAAAAAACTTCACCAAAACAAACTATACCATCCTAGGTGAGGTATGAATGCATTCCAAACCACACCCCCAGCTGGAAGTAGTAACTACACTGAAGCTTACCCTAAAGCCCTGTACAATCACTTGCATAAATGTAGAGACTCAGCTGTACCAGAAAGAATCAGAGCCAGAGCCCCAAGTAAAAACAAGCCACCACAGCTCTTAAGGCGAAATAACATACCTAGCACACTAGTAATAAGTGACTCTATAGTCAGGCACACTGACGTCCCACGCACTAGGCTCAACAAACAGAAGGTTACTGTTAGCTGTCCGTCGGGAGCCAGAATCTGCCACATAACATAAGTACTCAGGTCACTCCAGAACAAGTACAAATATGACTCTGTCATTGTTCATGTTGGTGTGAATGACCTGAGATGTAGCTCCCTGGACTACATGAAAAGAGACATGGAAGAGCTCTCTAATCATGTAGCCCAGGCTGATATGACCCTGACCCTGAGTAGCAACCTGTCCTCACCAAGAATGATACCTCAGTATAAAGAAAAAAATGATCAATTCCAACAACTGGTTAAGCTTCTGGTGTCATTCAAAGGGGATCCAGTGTCTGTCAGCCTGGGATGACATGCTCAACAAGCTGCATTGCTTCACAAATGACGGCTTGCACTTGTCACCCCTAGGCTTTCGAATACTGGCCAAGGCTCTTGCTGCCCACATAGTGCCTTTTTTTGGCAAGGCTCAAAAGTCAAACCCACCTTCGTAGAAAGCACAATTCACAAAAAACTGAGGGTTATGTTACTCAACGCCAGGAGTTTAAATCTCAAAATGCACATGCTTGAAGCACTCCTCAGTATGGAGAACGTTGACATCTGTGCAGTAATTGAAACCTGGCTCAAGGCTCCAGAGAGCACCCCAGCACTACTGGGCTACAACTCGTACCACATGTTTCGGCCACAGAACATGGACCGAAACACAAAAGGAGGGGGTGTATTGTATCCATATTCATCAAGGATACCTACACCTCCAGGTTAGTGGAGCAGCATGATACCTCTGAGATCATTCATGTGCAACTAACATCGGGCAAATCTGCAATGCAAATTGTGGCCTGCTACAGATCACCCTCCATGACCCAGGACCACCACTCCACCTTTCTGGAGACACTGGAAAACATGAAGGTCCTACCGAACATCCTGATATTGGGCGAATTCAATTACCCTACCATTAACTAGGAAAACTACTCAAGTACAAACTCCCAGGCCCAGTACTTCCTGGATATCATCAACTCAAACGCCCTGGATCATCTGGTAAACTCCCCTACCAGAGGTGAAAACATATTGGACCTGGTCATCACAAACATAGGCAACAGGTGTCAACCCATCACTGGTTAGATCAGACCATAAACTAATCACTCTGGATGTCCACACCCCACCACCACCCCCAACTAAGGAAACCACAGTAAAAACGTTTCTAAAGCAAACTTAACCTTACTTAAGACAGAGGCGGTAAGTTTCACAGCCCCCACGCTAAAGGATAATGCTGCCCAAGATGCAGAAACCTTTACAAATACATTCTATGAGCACCTACAAGGATGCATGGATCATGCCATCCCTAGCAAAACCAAGACTCACTCCTCTAAGAGAAGGAAACCAGTCTGATGGACCCCTGCCATAAACAGATTATACAATAGAAGGAGGAAACTAGTTCAGAAAAAAAGCAAATCCCAAGAAGGAAAGACATACCTGATCAGTATCAGTAAGAAACTAAGGTCCCTCATAAAATCATCCAAGGATAACTTTGAAAGAAAAATAGCCAAGGATTCAAAAGATAACCACAAAGCCTTCTTTAGCTATGTTAAGAATCTAAGTGGCAACTCACAGATATGCACTGAATTAGTGCAAATAGGGCAAAATATACTGAACCTACTGATATTGCCAACATCCTGACAGATAGATTCAGTGCAAACTTCACCCCCCCTCACCCCAAAAGGGCCCACAACTATACCGGAAAAGTGTAGTGTCCCAGAAATCACTGATGCACAGGTGAAAATAGCCCTTTCAAAACCCAAAAACACAGCATCAGTGGGGCTAGATGGTGTCCCAGGCTGCATCTTGCACCAACTACAGAACAAACTAACTCCCTACCTAAACACGCTGTTCAACATCAGCCTCTCCACAGGCTACATGCCCATAGAATGGAGCACAGCAACGGTTATTCCACTCCACAAAGGAGGGGCCACAACTGACCCTGGTAACTATCACCCTATAAGCCTGACTAGCCTGGTCTGCAAGGCTATGGAGTGCATCATCATGGAACTCATTAACAAAGACATTGGCAACCTCTAAAAACTTGACCTGACCCAGTTCGGCTTTGTTAAGGGCAGATCATGCCTACTAAACCTGATTGACTTCTTCGAGACAGTCACCAAAGCCATAGATGAGGAAAAGGTTGTTCACACAGCATACCTTGACCTCGCCAAGGCTTTCTACACCATTCCCCACTCAGGTATTACAGAAAAACTCACCAGCCTGAACATAAACCCCTACATCACGAGATGGGTTGCCAACTGGCTTACAGACAGAACTCACACGGTAAGAATAGCGGGCTCCAGATCCGACTCTAAACCAGTCTCAAGTGGTGTCCCGCAAGGCTCGGTCCTGGGACCCCTACTGTTCGGCATATACTTCTCAGAAGTATAGGCAAACACAGGAGGACTATGGCTAACCATCTTCGCCGATGACTGCAAACAGGGAGCCATAATTGACTCTTCGGCTGACACGGACATCCTCCAAAAGGGCCTTACTGAGACGGACACCTGGTGTCAAAGTCATGGCCTCAAGCTAAATGCCAAAAAATGCATAGTCATCTCGTTTGGGAAAAACAAAACACCCACGAATTAATACAGAAGAGGTAATAAGAGATCTAGAGACCCAGGTAAATAGTAATCTCTCCTTTGGCAATCATATTGCCAAAGTAGTTAGGAAATCCTTCTATGTGACCCATCTAATTACTAAAGGGTTTGCATCTAGAAATAAAGAGGTTATAGTGCCCCTCTACTCGTCACTCATCAGACCCATCATAGAGTATAATGCCCCATATGGGATGTACCTCACAAGACACTTCCAACAGCTGGAGAGACCACAAAAGTACCTCGCCAAGAGGATTACTGGCCTCAAACATATGTCCTATGCAGCCCGACTGGAAAAACTCCAGCTGTACTCAGTGGCATGTCGCTTACTCAGAGGTGATCTCTGCCTGACTTACAAAGCCATGTCCAACTCAGAATTTATGGACATGGTCCATCTAAAGAAATCCAAGTCACTACGAGCCACGCGCTCTAGTGAGTTAAACCTCACCACAACAATAAATAGAACATGCTGGAGGGATAGATTCCTGTCACAGAGACTCTCTATGCTTTGGAACAAAATTCCAAACTACATTAGGCAGAGCCCCTCACTAACACTCTTCAAGATAAACCTTGACGAGTGGATGGGTAACAGAAAATACACCCCTGGGATCACTTCATTGGCTCTGCTTGACAGAGGATCAGTTAATTAATCAATGGGGCAGCAAAAGCCGACACACTCTGGCTAGGCTTATAAATACGCTCGGGCAGATAGCCTAGTACCTACCTATGAACCATGGTGGACATCCTGCATCAATAAACTTTACAATAAATGCAAAATGGTTGCTGTCCAAGAAAACAAAGACAAGGCCCCAACAATGGAAAAGCACCCTCCTCAGCCTCAACAGGCAAATAAGACAACTTGTCAAATCCTGTAAGGGCTTCTTTGAGAAAAACTTAGCAAGCACAGCCAAGGATAACCATAAGACCTTTTACAGCTAAGTACATAGCCTAAAAGTTAGGTCCCGAGCATGTGCAGAACTAGTGACCAATGGTATAGCACATGCACTGACCTCACAGAGATAAAAAAACCTGCTAGTGGATAGGTTTGGCAAAAATTTCACTCCCATATCCCCTCCAAACTTGTCACAAACCTTCCCCCAAACTCCCTCACCACCCTACATATCTGAAGAGCAGGTCATCAAAGCCTTGTCCAAGGCAAAAAACACAGCCTGTATGGGACCAGACAGCATCCCAGGCTGTCTTCTAAACAAGCTAAAACATGAACTAGCATCACCATTAAGTACCTTTTTCTATCATAACCTAACCACAGCTTTTGGTCCTGCAGAACTGAGAGCAGCAACAGTTATTCCCCTCCACAAAGGTGGCCTAGCAACAGACCTGGGGAATTACAGACCCATAAGCTTGACCAGCCTCATCTGTAATGAATGTGTCATTATGGACCTCATAAATAAAGACATAAGTGACCTACAAACTCTGGATCCATCCCAATTCAGATTCATCAAGGGCAGATCCTGCCTGTTAAATCTGGTGGATTTCTTTAAAAATGTGGCCAGAGCCATTGACAAGGGCAAATCTGTGCACACATCATACCTCAACTTGGCAAAGGCTTTCAACACAATCCCACACTCAGGCATTAGTGATAAACTTAGCAAACTGAATATAAACCCCTTTGCTGTAAAATGGGTTTGCCAACTGGCTCACAAACTAAACCTAGCAAACTGAATGTAAACCCCTTTGCTGTAAAATGGGTTTGCCAACTGGCTCACAAACTAGACACACACTATCAATGTGGGTGACTCCACATCAACCAGCAGATCTTTCATCAGTGGGTGCTGCTGGGGTCAGTACTGCACCCCCTACTCTTTGGTATACCCTTTGGTATATACTTCTCAAAAGGGTTGTGGGTGACAAAGTTTTTGGACAAATGCAAACTGGGTGCAATTATTGAATCCCTAAATGATGTCAGTATAATCCAAGTGGGTCTTACGCAGACCAACGACTAGTGTCTTAGTCACGGTCTGAAACTGAATGCAAACAACTGCATCATCATCCCCTTCAGCACAAAAGATGGCCCTTCACACTGTCAAATCAACAACAATACCCTAAGTACCCATGAAGTAGTAAGGGATCTTGGATCACAAGTTGACTGTGACTTTAACTTCAATCGCCATGTGTCTACTGTAGTAAGGAAGGCTTTCTATTTAGCACTCTTGATTAGTAAAGGCACCACTTTGAGAGCAAAAGACCCCTCTATACTCAGCACTAAACCGGCCTATAATTGAGTATAACTCCACATTTGCCATGTACCATACAAAGCACCTGCAGCAACCGGAGAGACCTCAGAGGGTTCTAACAAAGAAGACAAGGGGACTCCAGCACATCGCCTTACACAAACTGACTAAAGTCCCTGTCACTATACTCTATATCGTATAGACTTCTTAGGGGAGACATGCTTGGCTTACAGAGCAATCTCAGACCCAAACCTAATGAACTTGCTGCATATCTGTAAATCAAATGGGACTAGAGCTACCTGCTCCAGGGAACTAAATATGGCCTGCAACTTAAATAGAGCGTGTTGGAGGGACAGCCTTCTCTCCCAGTGACTGCCATGTCTTTGGAATAGGCTACCAGTTCATGTGAAACAGAGCACCTCTATGACACTGTTTAAGAGGAACTTGGATGAGTGAATGGGACACCATTACCTGAAATGGCACCCACAACCCTCCTGGACACTGGCAGTTATTACTAAATACAATCTTGGGTATTGACAAACATTTTTATGGAATTACATTGGGATGAAATGGCTAGGCATGGAATGAGCTCCAGGTCGATAGCCTAGTAATCTTCTATGATCCTATAGGTTCATAGGTTCATAGGTTTATACTAGGCTATCTGCCCTAAGGCATTTATAAGCCTAGCCCAAATTTTTGTGGCTTAAGCCACCCCTTATATGAAAAAATACTGTGCCCATTAGTTTGTTGTGCCTCTGTCCAGCAGTGACACAGAGATGATTCCCGGGGTAAACCTACGATCTCCCATCCACAGGTCTAGATTTCTCTTGAACAGAGTCAGCGAGGTGCTCTGCCTCACATGGACGGGATTTTATTCCACAGCGGGAGTCTCTGAGTGATAAATCTATCCCTCCAGCACGTACTATTTATATCCGTGCTAAGGTTTAAGTCGCTTGCTCTAGTGGTTTTGGTGGATTTGGATTTTTGAGGTGGAGCATGTCCATTAATTCGGGTTGGACATGGCCTTGTATGTCAGGCACATGTCACTTCTGAGCAGACGATATGCGACTGAATAGAGCTGGAGTTTCTTCAATCTGGCAGCATATGACAGATTTTGGAGTCCCTTTATCCTTGGTGAGGAACTTTTGGGGTCTCTCCAATTGCTGCAGATGTCGGGTGAGATACATCCCGAATGGGGCATTGTACTCGATCATTGGTCTGATAAGTGAAGAGTACAGGGGAACAATAACCTCACTAGATCTGGATGTGAATCCCTTCATGATCAGGTGGGCAATGTAGAAGGTCTTTCCAACCACTTTAGCAATGTGAGTGTCAAAAGAAAGGCCACTGTCAACCTGGGTCCCCAGGTCCCTGATAACCTCTTCTGTGCTTAGTGGATTGCCACCTATATGGTAGCTTGGGGTTACCTTGTTTTTCCCGAAGGGTATGACTATACATTTTTTGGCGTTTAACTTCAGGCCATGGCTCTGGCACCAGCTATCTGTTTCCGTGAGTCCCTTCTGAAGGATATCCATGTCTGATGCACTTTCCACTATGGCCAGTTTGCAGTCGTCTGCAAACTTTGTCAGCCAAAGTCCTCCTATGTTGGCCTGTACTTCTGAGAAGTAGATGCCAAACAATCTGTGGGACACCACTTGTGACCGGCTTGGAGTCTGACACAGCGCCAGCAACTCTAACCCTGTGGGTTCTGTCCTTAAGCCAGTTTGCAATCCATCTTGTGACATATGGGTTTACATTTAAGCTGGTAAGTTTTTCTACAATACCCGAGTGGGGTATTGTGTCAAAAGCCTTTGCAAGGTCAAGGTAGGCTGTATGGACTGCCTTTCCCTCATCAATGGCCTTGGTGAATGTTTCGGAGAAGTCGACCAAGTTCAAAAGGCATGATCTTCCCTTGACAAAGCCAAACTGGGTCGGGTCCAATGTCTGCAAGTCCCCTATATCTTTGTTTATGAGCTCCATTATGATCCTCTCCATAGCTTTGCAGACTAGACTTGTTAAGCTTATGGGGCGGTAATTACCAGGGTCCGTGAGCCGCCTTTGTGGAGTGGGCACAGTTGCCGTCGCCACTCCTTGGGCACGTATCCTGTGGTAAGGCTGAGATTAAACAGCTGCCTTATGTGCGGGTTTAATTCCTCATTTAGCTCGTGTAGCACACAGCCGGGGACACCATCCGGTCCCATTGATGCTGTGTTTTTAGCTTTAGAGAGAGCAGCTTTCACCTGCGCATTTGAGATGTCCGTGAGGCTACACTCGGCTGGGATAGTTATCTCTCCTTTAGGGGGGGAGGGTGAAGTTTGCACTGAACCTGTCTGCCAGTATGTTGGCAATGTCTGTGGGTTCAGTGATTTTTGTATCATTTTGGACTAATTCTGAGCATATCTGGGAGTTTCCACCCAGGTTCCTAACATAGCTGAAAAAGGCCTTATGATTGTCCTTTGAATCCATGGCAATTTTTCTCTCAAAATTGGCCTTAGTTGATTTTATGAGTGCTCGTATTTTTTACTAATAATGATCAGGTGACTTCCTTTTATGGATTTTGTTCTATCATGTAATAGCTTTCTCCTCTTATTGTAAAGTTTGTTAATGGCTGGGGTCCACCAGACTGGACGTTTGCCCTTTGTGGAAAGAGTCTTGGTTTTATTTGGGATTGCCTGATCCATGCAGTCCTGGAGGTGTTCATAGAAGGCATTTGTAAGGGCTTCGGTTGTGGTTTCCACTGGTTGAGGGGCCTTGAAGGATACCACACCAGTCTTGAGTAGTGTGAAGTTTGCTTTAGAGAAGTTCTTCACTGTGGTCTTTTTTGTTTGGGGTGGGGCGGGATGTTGATTTCCAGTGAGATTAGTTTATGATCAGATCGCACCAATGAGGGATATACTTCGGTGTGGAGCATTTTGTCCCCATGTTTGTGACAATGAGATCTAGTATATTTTCTCCTCTGGAACAGTGACTAGCTGTTCCATGGCATTTGAATTTATGAACTCCAGGAACGGCTAGAAAGTTAGGGCTTGAGTAATGTTCCCAGTCTATATTTAGTTGAAGTCACCCAATATGATGGTGTTTGGAGATACATTTATACCCTCCAGTGTCTTCAGGAAGGCTGTGTGGGGTTCCTGAGTTTGAGAGGGTGGCCTGTAGCATGCTACAATTTGTAGAGCAGTTTTGCCTATGGTTAGTTGCACCTGGATGGTTTCCGTTGCCACCAACCTGGAGGTGTGGGTATCCTTTATGAATATGGATACACCCCTCCTTTTGTGGTGTGGTCCGGGTTTTGGGGCCAGAACGCATGATATGAGGTAAAACCTAATAGTGCCGGGTGCTCTCAGGAGCCTTGAACCAGGTTTCAGTTACAGCACAGACATCGATGTTCTCCATACTGAGAAGGGCCTCGCATTTTGAGATTTAGACTTCTGGCATTGAGCAGCATTACCCTCAGTTTCTTCCCATTTTGTTTTCTAGGGGTTTAGAATTTGAGCCTTGCCTAAAAAGGCACTATGGGGTGGCAAGAGCCTTAGCCAATATCCGGAATCCCAGGGGTGACAGGTGCAAGCCGTCATCCCAGGCAGACAGACACTGGATCCCCTTTGAATGACACCAGACATTAAGCCAATTGTTAAAGCTGATCATCTTGTCTCTATATTGTGGCATCATTCTTGGTGAAGGAAGGATACTGCTCAGGGTTAGGGTCATACCTGCCTGGGCTACATAATCAGAGAGCTCCTCTATGTCTCTTTTCATGTAGTCCAGCTCAGGTCGTTCACACCAGCATGGACAATGACTGTGTCATATTTGTACTTGCCGTGGAGTGACCCGAGTGCTTGTGTTATGTGCCCGATAGGCAGCTTACTGTGACCCTCTCCTTGTTCAGCCTGGTGAGTGGGACGTCAGTGTGTCTGACTATGGAGTCACCTATGACAAGTATGTTTGGTGTTGTATAATATTATCTCTCTTAGACACTAACACATCTGCCTCCCTCACTCTACCCCTGTCTAATCAAAACCACCCAGAGATTTTCAGTTTAGGTCCAGTACCTACTTCACTCATAAGGCAAAAAATACTGCATCCATGGGACCCAATAACATCCCAGGATGCATCCTACATGAACTCATGCAGGAACTTACAGCACCATTAGGCATGCTATTCAACCAAAGCCTGAGTACCAACTTCATCCCAGCTGAGTGGAGGACAGCCACTTGTCATTCCTTTGCACAAAGGTGGAGCATCCACCGATCCAGGAAATTATAGATCCATCAGCCTAACTAGCCTGATCTGCAAGGCCATGGAATGGATTATAATGGACCTCATTAACAAGGACATTCACAACCTCTAAACACTTGATCCCACACATTTTGGTTTCATCAAGGGGAGGCCATGCCTGTTAAATTTGATTGACTTCTCTGAGACAGTTACCAAAGCCATGAACGAGGGGAAGACAGTGCACACTGCCTAACTTGACCTGGCCAAAGCCTTCAATGCTATTCCCCACTCAGGTATAATAGATAAACTCTCTCAACTAGGCATCAATCCATATGTTACCAGATGGGTAGCAAACTGGGTCACTGATAGAACCCACATAGTCAAAATAGGGGAAGCCACCTTAAGCAGTAGACCCGTAATGAGCGGTGTACCCCAGGGATTGGTCTTGGGGCCTCTGCTGTTTGGGATATACTTTTCTGAGGTGCAGGCCAAAATTAGTGGGCTATGGCTAGCCAAGTTTGCAGATGATTGCAACATGGGCGCTGTCGTCAATTTCTATAGTGATGTGGACATTCTCCAAGAGGGTCTTACACAAACAAATGACTGGTGCCAGAAACATGGCCTCAAACTGAATGCCAAAAATGCATCATCATCATCATCCCCTTTGGGGAGAGTGACTTCCACACAAATGATCACATTAATAACAACATCCTAAGCATGCAATCAGTCATGAGGGACTTGGGCACCCAGTTTGATAGCAAACTGAATTTTGACCACCATATTGCCTCCCTTGTACTGAAAGCTTTCTACATGGCCCATCTCATTAGTAAGGGTATCTCATCCTGGGACAAGGAGGTCATAGCATCCATATATTCTTCCCTTATAAGACCCACTATTGAGTAAAATGCCCCTTTTGGCATGTACCTCACAAAGCAAATGCAGCAGATGGAGAGACCACAAAGGTTCCTCACCAGGAGAATCCAGGGCCTCAAACATCTACTCTACACATATAGGCTAAAATTCCTGTCCCTCTGTCATACAGACTTCTTAGAGGTGACCTTTGTCTCACATACAAAGCAATCTCAGACCCTGCCTTAATGGGACTGCTACATATCTGCAAGTCTAGCTCCACTCGAGTAACCTGCACATGCAACCTTAACCTAGTCTGTGACATCAATAAGACTTATTGGGAGGACAGATTTGTGTCCCAGAGACTCCCTCTTCTGTGGAATAGACTCCCTCTCCACATCAAGCAGAGTACCTCATCAACCCTTTTTAAGTGCAACCTGGATAACTGGATGGGGAACAGAAAATACACCCCTGGGATTCCACCATTGTCCCTGCTGGACAGGGGCATCAGGTGCGTACTTGCTGGAACATGGTCTAAATTTTTGGCTAGGCTTGTAAGGGCCTCAGGGCCTATAGCCTAGTAACTTCCTATGATTCCATGATCCTATGAGTGGTTCCTTCTCAACCTCACCAAAGAATGGAGCTATGGGTAACAGCACAGACATTACATGATACCCTAAAGGTGGAAGAGTTGCTTAAACCTACTGCTTTCTTCATCTTCTGTGGTGTGCAGTATCACCCTTTTTGGACAGCGCAGTGGTGCAGTGGTAGCATTGTCACCTCACAGCAAGAGGTTCTCCGGTTTGATTCTCAGCTGGAGTGCCTTCTATGTGGAGTCTGCATGTCCTCCCTGAGTTTGTGTGGGTTTCCTCCAGGTGCCCCGGTTTCTTCCCATGTTACAATGACATGCATCTGTAGTGTTTCTCCTCAGGCCTCCACTGAAAATTGGCTATGTTCCAAGTCAGATTTTCCCAGTTAACAAATGTTAAATAAATAAATAAATAAACCATGAAAAACTTCTCCAAAGCTAACTCTGGGCTCCTAAAAACGGAGGTGGCTAACTTCACGGCTCCCATGCAAATGGAGAATAGTTGCGTGACTGCAGAATCGTACACCAGTGCACTGTATGAACATGCACACAAATGCATGGATCTCACCATACCCAATAGAACCAACACACTCTCTTCCAAAAAAAGGAAGCCAATCTGGTGGTCCCCTGCCATAAACAAATGCTACATCAAAAGGAGGAAACTGATCTGGAATAAGATGAAGTCCCAAGAATGGAAAAACTCCCTTATCAGCCTAAACAAAAAGTTGAGATCCCTTGTCAAATCCTCTAAAGCTAGCTATGAAAACGGAATTGCAGTAGATAGAAAAGACAACCACAAGGCCTTCTATAGTTATGTAAAGAATTTCCATGGCAATACCCAGATTTGCTCTGAGCTACTGCACAATGGTACCTCCTATACCAAGCCAACAGATATTGTCAGTATACTGGCCGACAGATTCAGAGCCAACTTCACCACCCCCCTCCAAAAGGACCAATGACAAAACAAGTAGATTGCCAGGCATCTAGTATTACTGCTGTGCAGGTTAAAACAGCACTGTCCAATGCCAAGAATACAGCTTCTATGGGACCTGACAGTATCCCTGGTTGTGTAGTGAACTGGCACCTCACCTGTGTGCCCTGTTCAATCACAGCCTCAACTCAGGTTTTGTCCCTACCAAATGGTGCACTGCTATACAGTCATCCCTCTCCACAAAGGAGCGACTACAGACCCTGGGAACTATCGCTCCATTAGCCTGATGAGTCTGATATGCAAAGCTATGGAACACATCATCATGGAACTAATAAACAAGGATATATGGAATCTCCAAACTCTGGATCCTACAAAGTTTGGTTTTGCGAAGGGTAGATCATGCCTGCTCAACTTGGTTGACTTCTTTGACTCAGTCACCAGAGCTGTGGATGAAGGCAAGGTGGTTCATACAGCCTACCTTGATCTGGCCAAGGCTTTTGATACCATTCCCCCACTCAGGAATCATAGAAAAACTCACTGAGCTTGGCATCAACTCCTATAGCACTAGGTGGGTTGCAAAGTGGCTCACAGATAGAACCCACAGTGTGAAAGAAGCTAACCCCAAGTCAGACTGCCGACTAGTCACAAGTGGAGTCCCACAGAGTTTGGTCCTGGGTCCTCTCCTGTTTGGTATCTATTTCTCTGAAGTCCAGGCCAACACGAAGGGACTCTGGCTGACAAAGTTCACAGACGATTTCGAGTTGGGAGCTATTATTAACTCCCCAAGTGATGTTGACACCCTGCAGAATGGCTTCACTGAGACCAACGACTGGTATCAGAACCATGGCCTTAAGCTCAGTTCCAACAAATGTGTCATCATCCCCTTTGAGAAAAACCCAGTTCACATGAATTACCACATTGATAGTAGTCTACAGAACACAGAAGGCATTATAAGAGATCTGGGAACACAGGTTGCCAGCAACCTCTCTTTTGATCACCACATTGCCACTGTGGTCAGAAAGTCCTTCTATGTGGCACATCTCATTACTAAGGGTTTTGCATCCAGGAAGAAAGAGGTCATTGTCTCCCTCTACTCTTCCCTCATTAGGCCAGACATTGAGTACAATGCCCCATTTGGCATGTACCTCACTAGACACATACAACAACTGGAGAGGCCACAAAAGTACCTCACAAAGAGGATCCTAGGCCTTAATCACTTGTCCTATATGGACAGACTCAAAAAAAACTCCAACTATTCTCTGTATCATATCGTCTACTTAGAGGCGATCTCTGCTTGACTTACAAAGCTGCTCTGACCCAGCTCTGTTAGAAATGCTACCTCTAAAGGAATCCCAATCCCTCCGCATCACATGGTCCAGAGACCTTAACCTCATTACCACAATTAACAGAACATGCTGGGGGGACAGGTTCATAACCCAGAGACTGCCCATGCTATGGAACAGACTTCTATATATGTCAAGCAGAGCACCTCGCTGACCCTCTTCAAGAGAAATCTTGATGAGTGGATGGGAAATGGAAAATTCACCCCGGGGATAACTCCAGTGGCCCTACTTGACAGAGGCAATGGGAACTAAGGTCGGGTGGCACTATGCCAGGGTAATCCTATGGCTAGGCTTGTAAAGGCCCCAGGGCCATTAACCTAGTACACACCTATGAACCTATCTATATAAATAAAAATGTAAATGTTTGTTTGTTCAAAATCTTAAATCTCCGAAAGTTCTTCACCGATTGCTTTGAAATTTTCACACAATGTTTCATTCGAATACGCACGTGTTTTTATATACCTACTATTATATAGATGTCACACGTTGCATTCGAATACACGCGTGTCTTTATATACCTACTATGGATTCTATATATTTGTATACAAATATGCAATTTTATATGTTTTTGTTATAACTTTCTTACTTCTTTTTCAGTGCAATCGATCTGCTTTAGTTCATCCAAATAATGCCTCGCAGAAGATCAAACTTAGATCGTCGTACTTGCAGAGCGGAAGCAGTGCGACAAGTAATTGCAAATCAAACTGAGGAAGAATGGGCATCAGCGAACGAGCAAAACAGACAAAGAATGGCTCAAATACGTGCCGAGGAAGCAGCAGAGTGACGTGCAGCCAGACTTGAGGATGCACGGTTGCGAGCACGGCAATCGCATTCTGCAGCTTCAGATCTGCTTCGTTCTCCTCGATCGACACCAGCGGACGAAATAAATGCTTGCCTGAAATACTCTACTTTGTGGTGACATGTAAAGACATTAAAATTAACTACAAATATGCGTGTCCAGCTGCAAAATGATTGATCAGATGAGATATTCTCACATCAATTGCTGGAAATTGGAAACGGAAAGGTGCCGGTTGATCTGACCTCAGGACAAATTTCATTGCCTCATAACTTCTGCAATTTAGTGACATCAAAAGAAGAATTGGTTGAAAAAGTATTTCCCAATATTCAAACCAATTATAAGAATCACGACTGGCTGACTGAACGAACTATTCTTGCGGCCAAGAACAAAGACGTCTACGAACTTAACAATATTATTCAGTCTAACATTCAAAGCGAGGCAGTCACATACAAGTCCGTCGACACTGTTGTGGAAGCAGATGAAGCGGTTAATTATCCAACAGAATTTTTGAATTCACTCGATCTGCCGGGGATGCCACCGCATGTACTGCAATTGAAAATTAGCGTGCCAATTATCATGTTGTGAAATATCAACCAGCCATAGCTTTGCAACGGCACGCGGCTTGCAGTAAAAAAATTAATGAGTAACGTCATAGAAGCAACAATCTTGACAGGACCATACAAAGGTGAAGATGTCCTCATTCCTCGCATTCCTATGATTCCAACGGATATGCCATTTCAATTTAAGAGATTGCAATTCCCAATTCGATTGGCGTTTGCAATCACCATCAACAAAGCTCAGGGCCAATCTTTAGAATTGTCCGGTTTAGATCTACACACAGATTGCTTCTCACATGAACAATTATATGTTGCATATTCTAGAGTTGGCAAACCAGACAATCTCTATATCTGCTCAGACAATGGAACAACAAAAAATATTGTATACCCACAAGCATTGTGAAATTAAACATATTAGAAACGTGCGCTTTCTCTTTTTGTTCTTTTACATTTAACCAGACTGAGCCACAGTGACGTGCGGCCGGGTACAGCTAGTAATAAATAAAATAAAAAACTTGCCAAACATGAACAAAGAATTGCTGCTGTCAATGTAGGCTCACTGATGACACAGCTTGGAAGTGGATGACATGAGGGTAAAGAGGAGGCTGGATATCCTATGTATCCAGGAGACAAGATGAAAGGCAGTGCAGAATAGCCACTTGGATTGTGATTCTGAGTCTACTAATCAGGAGGGGGATAGGCTAGAAATGATGTGGGCATTGTGGTGAATGGAAGACAGTAAGGAATATCATCAGAATTAGTGACAGATTCATGATGTCATCAGAATTAGTGACAGATTCATGACTGTCAGACTCCAACCTAATGTTAGGGCAGTAATCATAATTTCAGCCTATGCCTCACAGCAAGGTTGCGATAGTGAGGAAAATAGTACATTCAGACAACAGTTGCAGAACCTATTAGATAAAGTAAGACAGCAGGAACTGCTATTAATAATAGGTGACTTGAATGCACATATCGGAACAGACAGAGCAGGATATGAGGACTTCCTGGGTGGAGTAACAGGAATAAAGAAAGAGAGGCCATTCTAGAGTTCTGCTGGCAAATGGCTTGATAGTGGCCAATACACAGTTCAAAAAGAGAGACAGTCACAGCATCATATGCAAGAGTGGCCAACATTTAACTCAGGTAGACTTACTCTTAGAAAGGAAAGGGCACTGGTGTACAATCAGTGACTGCAAAGTCATCCCCAGTGAAACAGTTAGCCCACCGCATAAACCACTGGTTGCTACAATCAGCTGAAGCAGTGGTCAGAGAAGACTCTACGGTCAACAGAGACCAGGCTGAAGACCTTGAAGTTGACTGGAGAGAAAGTACAACAGTTCAAGAAATTACTCCGGACACTAGCACCTCAAGAAGAGATGAAATAAGTGGAGTTGAAGAAGAATGGCAACGCTTCAAAACAGCATGTGTGTGGACTACAGAACAGATATGTGGCCATGCCACGTATGAAATAAAGTATACTCTATAAGGAAAGCTAGTACTGGAATGCAGAAGTCCAGGAAGTCATCAAAAGAATTGCAAGACTAGGACTTCACATTGTGATTGCTTAGAATATTGCACTTCATCAGTTGTAGTATGATATTTTCTGATGTTCATATTGCACATATATGGGGTGGTGAATCACTCCTATTGCATATTCAGGAAGTAATAGCATAAGAAATCAGGTTAACTAAACTTCTTATTGAGGCAATTTGCTAGAGTGATTACTATAGATGATACTTCACAGCATGTGGCATATTGATGTGATTATTCACTGTCATGCCTGGTATTCAAGTTCAGTAGCTTTATGGATAGAGGGAAGAAGCTCCTGTTCAGTCTAGATGTTTTGCAGTGTAAGCTGTGATATCGCCTGCCCGAAGAAAGGCAGAAGTACATACCATGGGCAGGGTGCGTGGGATCATTGATTATCTTCCTAGCCCTTCACACACACCGAGTCTCATGCAGATCATCCATGGATGGGAGCTAGGAACCAATGCCTTTTTCCACTGTCCTCAGTACCTTCAGGAGAGCCTTGTCATCAGATGCTTTACAGTTACCATACCAAACTATGATGTTATTTGAGAGAATGCTCTCGATGATCCCCCTGTAGAAGGCTTTGAGGATGGATTGAGACAGGTTTGACTTCCCAGGTTTCCATAGGAAGTGCAGACATTGTTTTGCCTTCTTCACTGTGTGGCTAATATGAGGCGACCATGATAGGTCATCTGAGATGTGCACCCTCAGGAACGTGTTTTTTTTTTTTTACTCTTCCCACTGCCACCCCCTTAATTTCCAGAGGTTGATGTATCTCCTGAGTCTTCCTGAAGTCCACTACTAATTCTTCGGTCATGCTTTCATTTAAGGCCAAATGTTGCTGTCACACCATCCTTTCGGATGCTCCACTTCATCTCTGTAGGCTGTTTCCTCACTATTTTTGACAAGACCTATGACAGTGGTATCATCCACGAACTTGATTATTTTGTTGGATTCATGCTTGGCCATACAGTCGTGTGTCAACAAGGTGAACAGTAGAGGACTCAGGATGTAGCCCTGAGAGACACCCATGCTCAGTGTAATAGTGATTAAACTGTTATTTCCCACACATACTTTTTGGGGTCTGTTGATGAGAAAGTCCAGTAGCCAGTTACATAGGGGGGTGTTGATGCTCAGCTGGATCAGCTTTGATATCAGATTCTGGGGATGACAGTGTCAAAGGTGGAACTAAAATCAATGAACAGTACTCTGACACAGCAATTCTTGTTCTCTAGCTGTGCCAAGGATTCATGAAGTGCTATAGCTATTACATCAGCTGTGCAGCGGTTAGATCTATATGCAAACTGTAATGTATCCAGTGTTGCAGGTAGGTTTAAAGAGATATGATTCGTGATTAATTTTTCAAAACACTTCATTACTGTTGATGTAAGACCAACTGGCCGATTGGGTAAGGGAATGATTGTCGTATTTGTGAAGTAACTGGGTACAATGACTAGTTGCAGGTATGTGTTGAATATTTCTGTTAGTACATTGGACAGTTGGGTAGCACAGTCTCTTAGAACCCCTTCCCATAATATTATCAGGACCAGTTGCATTTCTTGTGTGTACTCACCTCAGGGTCTTCAGAACATCAAATGTTCTTAGACATAGCACCTCCTCACCCTGTTTGACAGAGAGCTTATTTGGCACAGTGTTGTTGTCCATATCAAATCTGCTGAAGTAGGTGTTTAGTTTATTCAGAAATTCTGTGTTTTCATCACATGGGGAGGATGCAGGCCTGTAGTAAGTTATGGCTTGTATGCCTTGCCAGAGACAACTGAAGTCTCTTTGATCAGAGAAGTGTCCCTGAATTTTACGTCCATAGGTACTCTTAGCCTCCTTTATACCTCTACTTAGATTTGCTGTGGCCTCTCTTAGGGCATCCTTGTTTCTTGATTTAAATGCATTATTTCATGCCTTTAGCAGCTTGCAAACTTCACCAGATAGCCAGGGCTCCTGATTACCACATGTGGTGATACATTTGATGACTGTTACATCATCAACACATTTTGAAATATAAGCCATTACATATTCCATATGCTCCCCAGGTCAATATGGTGGTTCTTTACAGCTGCCTCTCTAAACATCAGCCTGTTCATACATTTGAAGCAGTTCTGTAGTGCCAAGGCTGCTCCCTGAGGCCATAACCTTACTTGTTTGGTTGTAAGTTTGCCCCTTTTCAGCAGTGGTGTGCATGCAGAAAGCAGCATGATGGCCAGATGGTCTGAGCTGCCCAGATGTGGATAAAGTGATTGAAATCACCTGCAGTTATGTGGGCAAACTCAGGGTTCTTATTCTTGAGGTTATTTATTGAGATACAGACTGTTCAATGCCACATTAGTATAAGCACTGGGGGGTGTAAATAGCTGTTATGCTCACTCCATTCAGTTCCCTGGGCAAGTAGAAGGGTCTAGATTTTAGTGACAGATACTCAATATAAGAAGAAGTAAGAACAGCACTAAGGAAAATGAAATGAAGATGGGAGATGAGACCTCGGATTCAGATCAGGATGCTGCACAACTAACTTGATGCTTGCAGTGTGACAGACAGTTGAGAAGAATCTAGAGATGAGGAAAGAGTCCAAATGGGCTTTCCCAGAATTGGAGAAAGCATATGACAAGGTCCCAAGAAATCTGATTTGGGCATGCCTTTGATGGTTCGAAGTCCAAGAAAACATTGGTAAAGTTAGTGCAAGCTATGTACAAGGACCCGATGACCCAAGTATGAACAGTGTTCATTCTCACAAAGCGGTTCCTAGTGCAAGTGGGTGTGCACCAGGGTTCAGGTCTGAGCCCTGTGCTGTTCATACTGGTGATGAACTACATTAGCAAACAGGTTGGAGGGGACAAACCGACAAATTTGCTTAATGCAGACTATGTGGCGTTACAGGCAGACTCTGAGCAAGAACTTCAGCAAAGGATAGGGGAATGGAATGCAAAACTGAAGGCACATGGGATGAAGCAAAGTACAGATAAGACTGTTGTAATGGCAGCAAATGGTGGAGTTCAGAAGAAGCTGAGAACTGAGATAGAAGGGAAAATAGTGGAACAGGTTAACAGCTTTAAGTATCTAGGAGGAGTGTGTGAGGAGAAGGAAAGTTTGAATGAGGAAGTCAAAGCGAGAATCAAAGGGGTTGCAGCCAACTGGTACAGATTATCAGGTGTGGTATATTACAGAAGAATGCCAAAAAAGTTGAAAAGTAAGGTGTATAAAACAGTGGTGTAACCAGTACTACTATATCTTGCGGAAACCTGGGCAGTAAAAGCAGAGCAGTTGAGGAAGCTGGAGGTGATGAAGATGAAGTGCCTAAGATTGGTGGTAAGGTTCACACTGTGGGACAGATGAAGAAATGAGGGCATAACGGTTAGGGTGTTTACCTTACAGACACACTGTGCAGGGTTTGATTCTCACATAATTGACTTGGCTTAAAATGGCCCACAAGGGCAGTTAGCCTAGTACTAATCTATGAATCTATGAACCTATAAGAGCAGAAACCAAAGCAGATTCAACTGCAGAAAAGGTAAAAGAAAACAGATTACTGTGGTTTGGGCACATGTACAGAAGAAAAACAGAAGAAAATCTGGTGAAGAAGATTTGGGTCAGACAGGAAGAAGGCAAGAGAAAACAATGGCATCCAGGAAAGAGGTGCATGGATTGTGTTAAAGAAAATCTGTGACAGTCAGGCATTAGTGTTGAAGAAAGCAGTAGAGTGGCATTGAACAGAGAGAGATGGCAACAGTTAACACTACAGCCCGACCTCATGTATCAAATGGGAAAAGGGGGATTGATGATTTTTATGACGATGATGATGATGTGGATATATCAGTTCCTCTTCACCATTGGTGCGCCTTCAGCAACATGATCTGGAAATCGGCTGTGTAGTGCCATGCTTGTGGTTTTATTGTTTACTCTGCATTTGACTATGAGATACTAGGATCCAGTATGCAACCAGTGTAGGACTCCCCCTGTATCTTTCTGGCTCTGTTTCTCTTTCGCTCTCTCTCTCTCTCTCCTCTTTTTTTGGTGAAGCCCCACCTGTAAATATCTAGCCTTGTCCTAGTCAATTTATAGACACTCACTTGTTCCTCTCATGTTCCCATCAGGTCAAAAGCTTTGCAGTATGTTTGTTCCCATCTAGGCAAAAGTCAACATCCAGCAGTGGTTACATCATCTCTGGCTGATCAGAGATTTTACAGCAAGTCCTAACCTTTTCATATTCCCAGTTAGTGTTAAATGGGGGGCATGCCATAATGCAGGGATATCATTCACTTTCACAAGTGATATAAGCCCATAAAATGACTTATACCCATAATGACATGCACCTCATAGGTTTCTCTGTTCTCTGTCAAGGAGAAGCATGTAAGCACATCACTTGTCCATCACTCCAGTCAGCTATCAGTTGAATTCCACTTAGCTGGTTCATATTCAGGGTTCTAGTCCTCTATACCATGGACCTGAATTTCTTTGATAATCAGTGGAACATATATTGCCATAAATTGGATGGCGCAGTGGCGCAGCGGTAGCATTGTCACCTCACAGTAAGAGGCTGTCTGGTTCGATTCCCGGCTGGGATGCCTTCTGTACTGAGTCTGCATGTCCTCCCTGTGATCGTGTAGGTTTCCTGCGGGTGCTCCAGTGTCCTCCCACATTACAAAGACATGCATCTGAAGTGTTTCTCCCCGAGCCTCCGCTGAAACTTGGGCTTCATTTCAAGTCGGACTTTCCCGGTTAACAAATGTTAAATAAAATAAATAAATAAATAAATTCAAGCACCTTAAGATTCCCATGTAAGGGTCAACAATAGATGATAGGAGGTGTTCATTACTTATAAGAATATATCTAGAATATAGCTTTCATAGTAGAGGAGCATATTCAGTACTGTGCCAAACATCCATGGAACGTGTCATGAGAGCAAGGTATTCAACGTGCATGATAAAAAACAGTGGAGAAGAACATAGAGTGTGGGTACTAACGTTTACTTGTCTAAGGGATGCCTCCCATGTAAATTGTGTGCAGTGATACTGCTTACATCACAAAATCTTCTGAGAACTATGACTAGGGAAATGGGAGGAAGCTGTTACACAGAATGGCTTAATACCAAGGAAACGTTTTCAGAACAGAGAGCAGCAGCTGAAAGAGTCAATGGTTTTATATAATTTCTGTATTTGTTCTTTGAATATACTTTTGAATTACAGGTTCACTAACAGCTTCTCATGACCAGATCATCAATAGCAAAATAAATGTTATACATGAAAAGAGTTTAATGGAGGTAAACACCCAAGAAGAAGATACAGTGCCAATGTGGTCTGTCAGACTGGGAATGCCACATGGTTCATTTTGCTAGAAGCTTCTGTGACTCCCTCAGCCATAGTAACTCTTAGTGTTTTCCTTTCCAAATATGAGTGAGTTTGCAATTTGCTTTTTGAGTCTCAGGGAACATAGCCTTTGGTATCGTTAAAAAAATGAACAACACTATGCACAACCACAGTATATACAAAATATGGGATTATAAATCAAACTAAGAAAGACAAGTCCCTTGATATTTGGCACTCAGAAATGTCTCAGTATGGTTAAAAACAGCTGGACTATCACAGCACAAGAACAAAGTTGTACTGAAACAACTATGGTTTGCAAGTGGTAACCATTTGATATGTCAGGAGTCATATGGATAGTCAATAGCCAGAAGAACGGACTTACATTTACTAAGTCTGAGATGCCATTTCTCGGAATATTCCCTTTTATCTGAGGTATGGTGATCTTGGAGTTCGTATATATATATATATATATATATATATATATATATATATATATATATATATATATATATATATATATATATATATATATATATATATATAGCTATATCTATCTATATATATATATATATATCTATATATATATATATATATATATATATATATATATATATATATATATATATATATATATATATATATACATACATATATAAGTTTGAGGGATGTGTTGGTGTGTGGGGTTGCAGTGGGTTTTGCACCCCTGCAAAACAAAGTGTAAAGGAGAAGACTGAATTTCAAAATCTGCTTTTTCTCCTGTTTTTGATCTTTTTTCAGCTTTTTTCACTTGGCATTTCAAGTGACGACACTTCAATAGGGAGCCCCTACAAGCTCATGGGAAGTTTGATAGCTCCAGCACCATTGTTTGTTAGTCACATACGCAGCACTCTATATTTATTCATTCATTCATTCATTCATTCATTCATTCATTCATTCATTCATTCCTAGCTAATTACAGTTCAGGGTCACAGGGAGCGAGATCCTATCCTGGTACTCAGTGTGTGCAAGGCCAAGAAACAAAACATTGACAGTATTTTCCATCTGCTACATAACCGCTGACTAGAGAGGTAAATGAAAGTCTCCAAAAATGTGCCTTATTTCCACTTTCTGAGTATGTTCTCTGTTTCATATCTACATCTTCTACCAACAAGATGCTGAGACTGCTGAGTGTACAAAACCAAAACTGCATGGTTGGTGCACTAAGAAAGTAACAACTCTGCCTCAGTCTTACCACTGCAAGCTGGCATCGATTACTTCTCACAGCTCTAGTCATTACAGTTGCTGTCATTTACAGAATGTTTAATATGCATGGATATTAATACAAAGGTCTATAATAAATAGATCAAGTACAAGGGCAATAAGGTCACATTTTTATGCTAATGATTTACAACTAATTTCACATTACAGATTATCATGTGCATCCAAACAGTTTTCCATTATCACAAGATCATAGGAGTTTACTAGGCTATCGACCCAGTGGTCATTTCAAGCCTAGCTGTTTAATCCCAATGTAATACCATAGATATGCTAGTCAATACCCAGGATTGCATTTAGTAATGACTGCCCATGTCCAGGATGGCTGTGGGTGCTGTCCCAGGTAAGAATTTATGACGCCCCATCCACTCATCCAGGTTCCTTTTGAACAGTTTCATGGAACTTCTGTGCTTCACATGAATTAGTAGCCTATTCCAAAGATGCAGCAGTTGCTGAGAGACAAATCTGCCCCTCCAGCATATCCTATTTAAGTCACAGGCCATAATTACATCTCTGGAATGGGCAGGTCTAGTCCCGTTTGATTTACAAATGTGCAGCAAGTTCATTACGTTTGTATATGAGATTTCTCTGTAAGCCAGGCATAAGTCTCCCCTAAGAAGTCTGTACAATACAGAGTATAATAACAGTGACTTTAGGTGGTCTGTGTAAGGCATGTGCTGGAGTCCCTTGATCTTCTTTGTTAGAACCCTCTTTGGTCTCTCCAATTGCTGCAAGTGGTTTGTACAGTATATGCCGAAGGGGGCGTTATACTCAATTATGGGCCTGATTAGTGCCGATTATAGAGGCGTTATAACCTGCTTTGCTCTTGAGGTGATGCCTTTTCTAATCAAGTGTGTAACATAGAAATCCTTCCTTACTACAGTAGACACGTGGTGATTAAAGTGTAGGTCACAGTCAACTTTTGATCCCAGAGCCCTTACAACTTCATGGGTACTTAGCATATTGTTCTTCACTGGATAGTGTGAAGGGACATTGTTTTTGCTGAAGAGAATGATGATGTATTTCTCTGCATTCAGTCTGAGACTGTGACTAAGACACCAGTCATTGGTCTGCATAAGACCCTCCTGACGTATGCAGACATCATTTAGGGATTCAATAATTGCACAGCAGTCATCTGCAGACTTGGTCAGCCACAACCCCTTAGTTTTGGTCTGAACGTCTGTGAAATATATAACAAACAGTAGGGGTCCCAGCACTGACCCTTGGGGCACCCCACTGTTGGCAGGTTGCTGGTTGATGTAGAGTCACCCACTTTGATAGTGTGTGTCTGGTTTGTGAGCTAATTGGCAACCCATCTTGCAACAATAGATGATAGGAGGTGTTCATTACTTATAAGAATATATCTAGAATATAGCTTTCATAGTAGAGGAGCATATTCAGTACTGTGCCAAACATCCATGGAACGTGTCATGAGAGCAAGGTATTCAACGGCATGATAAAAACAGTGGAGAAGAACATAGAGTGTGGGTACTAACGTTTACTTGTCTAAGGGATGCCTCCCATGTAAATTGTGTGCAGTGATACTGCTTACATCACAAAATCTTCTGAGAACTATGACTAGGAAATGGGAGGAAGCTGTTACACAGAATGGCTTAATACCAAGGAAACGTTTTCAGAACAGAGAGCAGCAGCTGAAAGAGTCAATGGTTTTATATAATTTCTGTATTTGTTCTTTGAATATACTTTTGAATTACAGGTTCACTAACAGCTTCTCATGACCAGATCATCAATAGCAGAATAAATGTTATACATGAAAAGAGTTTAATGGAGGTAAACACCCAAGAAGAAGATACAGTGCCAATGTGGTCTGTCAGACTGGAAATGCCACATGGTTCATTTTGCTAGAAGCTTCTGTGACTCCCTCAGCCATAGTAACTCTTAGTGTTTTCCTTTCCAAATATGAGTGAGTTTGCAATTTGCTTTTTGAGTCTCAGGGAACATAGCCTTTGGTATCTTTAAAAAAATGAACAACACTATGCACAACCACAGTATATACAAAATATGGGATTATAAATCAAACTAAGAAAGACAAGTCCCTTGATATTTGGCACTCAGAAATGTCTCTGTATGGTTAAAAACAGCTGGACTATCACAGCACAAGAACAAAGTTGTACTGAAACAACTATGGTTTGCAAGTGGTAACCATTTGATATGTCAGGAGTCATATGGATAGTCAATAGCCAAAAGAACGGACTTACATTTACTAAGTCTGAGATGCCATTTCTCGGAATATTCCCTTTTATCTGAGGTATGGTGATCTTGAGTTGATATATTTATATATTATATATATAGATATATCTATATATATATATATATACATATATATATATATATATATATATATATAGATATATCTATCTATATATATATATATATATATGTATATATATATATATATATATATATATATATATATATATATATATATATATATATATATATATATATACATACATATATAAGTTTGAGGGATGTGTTGGTGTGTGGGGTTGCAGTGGGTTTTGCACCCCTGCAAAACAAAGTGTAAAGGAGAAGACTGAATTTCAAAATCTGCTTTTTCTCCTGTTTTTGATCTTTTTTCAGCTTTTTTCACTTGGCATTTCAAGTGACGACACTTCAATAGGGAGCCCCTACAAGCTCATGGGAAGTTTGATAGCTCCAGCACCATTGTTTGTTAGTCACATACGCAGCACTCTATATTTATTCATTCATTCATTCATTCATTCATTCATTCATTCATTCATTCATTCCTAGCTAATTACAGTTCAGGGTCACAGGGAGCGAGATCCTATCCTGGTACTCAGTGTGTGCAAGGCCAAGAAACAAAACATTGACAGTATTTCCCATCTGCTACATAACCGCTGACTAGAGAGGTAAATGAAAGTCTCCAAAAATGTGCCTTATTTCCACTTTCTGAGTATGTTCTCTGTTTCATATCTACATCTTCTACCAACAAGATGCTGAGACTGCTGAGTGTACAAAACCAAAACTGCATGGTTGGTGCACTAAGAAAGTAACAACTCTGCCTCAGTCTTACCACTGCAAGCTGGCATCGATTACTTCTCACAGCTCTAGTCATTACAGTTGCTGTCATTTACAGAATGTTTAATATGCATGGATATTAATACAAAGGTCTATAATAAATAGATCAAGTACAAGGGCAATAAGGTCACATTTTTATGCTAATGATTTACAACTAATTTCACATTACAGATTATCATGTGCATCCAAACAGTTTTCCATTATCACAAGATCATAGGAGTTTACTAGGCTATCGACCCAGTGGTCATTTCAAGCCTAGCTGTTTAATCCCAATGTAATACCATAGATATGCTAGTCAATACCCAGGATTGCATTTAGTAATGACTGCCCATGTCCAGGATGGCTGTGGGTGCTGTCCCAGGTAAGAATTTATGACGCCCCATCCACTCATCCAGGTTCCTTTTGAACAGTTTCATGGAACTTCTGTGCTTCACATGAATTAGTAGCCTATTCCAAAGATGCAGCAGTTGCTGAGAGACAAATCTGCCCCTCCAGCATATCCTATTTAAGTCACAGGCCATAATTACATCTCTGGAATGGGCAGGTCTAGTCCCGTTTGATTTACAAATGTGCAGAAAGTTCATTACGTTTGTATATGAGATTGCTCTGTAAGCCAGGCATAAGTCTCCCCTAAGAAGTCTGTACAATACAGAGTATAATAACAGTGACTTTATGTGGTCTGTGTAAGGCATGTGCTGGAGTCCCTTGATCTTCTTTGTTAGAACCCTCTTTGGTCTCTCCAATTGCTGCAAGTGGTTTGTACAGTATATGCCGAAGGCGTTATACTCAATTATGGGCCTGATTAGTGCCGATTATAGAGGCGTTATAACCTGCTTTGCTCTTGAGGTGATGCCTTTTCTAATCAAGTGTGTAACATAGAAATCCTTCCTTACTACAGTAGACACGCAGGATTAAAGTGTAGGTCACAGTCAACTTTTGATCCCAGAGCCCTTACAACTTCATGGGTACTTAGCATATTGTTCTTCATTGGATAGTGTGAAGGGACATTGTTTTTGCTGAAGAGAATGATGATGTATTTCTCTGCATTCAGTCTGAGACTGTGACTAAGACACCAGTCATTGGTCTGCATAAGACCCTCCTGACGTATGTAGACATCATTTAGGGATTCAATAATTGCACAGCAGTCATCTGCAGACTTGGTCAGCCACAACCCCTTAGTTTTGGTCTGAACGTCTGTGAAATATATAACAAACAGTAGGGGTCCCAGCACTGACCCTTGGGGCACCCCACTGTTGGCAGGTTGCTGGTTGATGTAGAGTCACCCACTTTGATAGTGTGTGTCTGGTTTGTGAGCTAATTGGCAACCCATCTTGCAACAAAGGGGTTTACATTCAGTGTGCAAAGCTTATCGATAATGCCTGAGTGTGGAATTGTGTTGAAAGCCTTTGCCAAGTTGAAGTATGCTGTGTGCACAGATCTGCTCTCATCAATGGCCCTGGTCACATTTTGAAAGAAATCCACCAGATTAAACAGGTAGGATATGCCCTTGACAAAACCAAATTGGGTTGGATCCAGGGTTTGGAGGTCGCCTATGTCTTTATTTATGAGGTCCATAATGATACATTCCATGGCCTTACAGATGAGGCTGGTCAGACGTATGGGTTTAAAATTCCCTGGGTCTGCTGCTAGGCTACCTTTGTGGAGGGGGAAATAACGGTTGCTATTCTCCATTCTGCAGGAAGAAAGCCTGTGGTTAGGCTGTGATTGAAAAGGGTATTTAATGGTGATGCTAGTTCATGTTTTAGCCTGTTTAGAAGACAGCCTGGGATGTTGTCTGGTCCGATACGGGCTGTGTTTCTTGCCTTGGACAAGGCTTTGATTACCTGCTCGTCAGATGTGTAGGGTGAGGGGCATTTGGGGCAAACCTTGTGATAAGTTTAGAGGAGGATAAGGGAGTGAAAGGTTCACCAAATCTATGTGCTAGCAGGTTTGTTATCTCTGTGCAGTCAGTATGTATGATACAATTAATCACTAGTTCAGCACATGCTTGGGTCCTACCTTTTAGGCTATGTACATAGCTGTAAAAGGCCTTATGGTTATCTTTGGCTGTTCTTCCTAAGTTTTTCTGAAAGATGTCCTTAGAGGATTTGGCATATTATCTTATTTTTCTATTGAGGCTGAGGAGGGTGCCTTTCCATATTTGGAGCCTCGCCTTTGTTTTCTTGGACAGCAACTTTTTGCATTTGTTGTACAGCTTATTGATGCTGGATGTCCACCATGGTGCCTTGTTTTTACTTAGGACTCCAGTTTTGATTCTTTCTAGTACAGCTGAGTCTATACACTTATGCAAGAGACTGTACAGGGCTTTAGTGTAAGCTTCGGTGTAGATACCACTTCCAGCTGGGGGTGGGGCTTGGAATGCATTTATACCTACTCCTAGGATAGTATAGTTCGCCTTGGGGAAGTTTTTTTAGTCTGACTTCACAGTTTGTGAGTTTTGGTGTTAGTGGCAGCTTGAGGGTGACTGACTTGTGGTCAGATTTAACTAATAAGAGTCCGACAGCTGCGGCAGTGCACCTGTTTGTCATGTTAGTGAGGACCAGATCTAGTATGTTTGTTCCTCTTGTCAGGGTATGAACAATTTATTCCAAGGCATTTGAGTTAACAAAGTCAAGGAACTTTTGCGCTATTGAGTTAAGGCCACAGTAGGTTTCCCAGTTGGTAGTGGGATAATTGAAATCCCCCATGATCAGAGTGTTTGGAAATATTTGGATTGACTCCAGGTTGGTCAAGTAGTCTTCATATGCATCATGACCCATGGAGGGGAATCTATAACTAGCTATGACTTGAATGGGGGTCTTACCTCCAGTAACCTGAACTTGGAGTAACTCCATGGAGTTGTCCCGTATAACTAGACAGGACATGAATTTATCTCTAATATAGATAGAAACACCACCTCTTTTGGTTCTCACATGTTTGTTTTGTGGTCTGAAAGTGTGGAAGGCATTGTAGCCTTGCAAGGCTAGGGTACTCTCTGAACCCTTGAACTAGGTTTCTGTGACTGCACAGACATCTACATCTTCCAGTAATAGAAGTGCTTCCAGGGTGTGCAGTTTTTGGTTTAAGCTCCTAGCGTTTAGCAGCTTGACCCTTATTTTGTTATAACTGGCAAATTTCACATTTGTAAGTTTGTTTTTGAGACCTTGCCTAAAAAAGGCTCTGTGGGGGAGGCAAGAGTCTTTGCCAGTAGTCAAAAGCCTAGTGGTGCCAGGTGCAAACTGTCTCTGGCAAAGCAGTGAGGTTTGTCGACCATGACTTCCTAGGCTGACAGAAACTGGATCCCCTTTGAATGACACCAAAGATTAAGCCAATTATTGAAATCAGTCATTTTTTGTTTATATTGTAGCATCATTCTAGGTGAGAGTAATATGCTGCTCATGGCTAAGGACATACGTGTCTGGGACACATACTCAGAGTGCTCACTCATATCCCTGTTCATATAGTCCAGTGAGGTACAACTCAGGTCGTTTACTCAAACATGAACTATGACAGAGTCATAATGGTACTTGTTGCTAAGAGACCTGAGTGCATGCCTGATCTGATGAATCCTGGCACCAGACAGGCAGCTAACCATGACTTTCTCCTTGTCCAAGCTGGTGAGTGGGACATCTGTGTGTCTCACTATGGAGTCTCCAATGACAAGAAAACTTGCTATTTGTGTGTTGCGCCTTATGGGTTTGGTAGGTGAGACACTGGTGTTACTATGTGTCATAGGTTCTTGTGTTTTGGAAGTCTCTGGTGTTTCACTAAGTTTTTTGAGAGAAGCTCTACATATGCTCATTTTTGTGTTTGATGTGTACTATGTGTATAAATAGTGGTGAATGGGTTGACAACATCTTCAGTGTTACTGTTTCGAGTGTGAGAGAGCAGGGATTCAAGATTCTACATCTCTTGCACTCTGTACTAAAGTGAGTTATTAGGAGAGGGTTGTCAGTGTACATGAGGCAATTGCTACACTGCCTCAGTAGACCCAAGTCAACAAGGCTGGCAGGAGAAACAAGGGTAGTCCAACTGTCCATAATGCTCAGTTGAAGAACTGTTATCACAAAGGCGGGGGGCTTTTCAGGACTGAGAAAGGAGGTGCCCAGTGGATGAATATTTCTGCTGCTTTTTTTTTTTTTTTTTTTTGCTGGTGGTTTAATAGGTCACAGCTCACTAGCAGTATTTCTTAGACCAGAAAAGTGCTAAAGATGAGGCTATGGCACACAATTGGACAGTGCAAGCTTCTGCACAATGCACAAATAAGCAGAAACCTGCTGAAAAGGAGTACTTAAAAAACAGATGCTAAAACATGCTCCAGGGACCTAAACCTTGTCATCACAATGAATAAAACGTATGGGAGGGATAGGTTCCTGACCCAGAGACTCCTCATACTCTGGAATAGACTGCCCATACATGTCAAGCAGAGCACCTCTTGGCCCTCTTCAAAAGGAACCTTGACGACTGGATGGGAGATAGGAAATTTACCCCGGGGATCACGTCAGTCACACTACTAGACAGGGGTCCAGTGAAGTAAATATTGTGGGAAGAAATAGCCAGGGAATTGTTATGGCTAAGGTTGTACAGGCCCTAGGGCTGATAGCCTAGTACCAACCTATGAACCTATGAACCTGTGGAAAAAACTTTAAAAAGGTTCAAAAGGACCAACGAGGGTGCTTACACCAACTCCTAGGCCAACCATCCTTCACCAGACAGGTTACAGTCAGCACACTTCTCTCACTAGAGTGCAGAATGTCCCTTTTCAATCAAAGATGGACTGGAAAATGTACTCAGAGCAAACAGCCACTAGAAACAGACCAAGATGCAGCAAATCATATCTAGACTATGCTACAGCTACTAGCTACACTACTTTAGGCATGAAAATGCTAGAGAATGTTTAACACAGCAGAAAAATAGCAGTGAGACAATACAAAAACATTTTAAACAGCTGAAAAACAGGAAGAAGACTAAAAAAATGTTTAAAGGGCAAATCAGTTATTTTAACGCTGCTTGGTGGTAAAAAAAGAACAAGCAGAACAGATTCCTTTGAAACAGTGAAAAGTACCAGCAAATGGTTAACCAACAGTGAAAATACCAAAAAGAGCTTTGCAAACAGTGAAAACAGCAATAAAATATGATTTAACAGGTACAGTAAAGCTGACAATTACAGTACAATAGTGCAGTTTAGTACACACTATTTAAATACAGTATTAAAGTAGGCAGCAAACAATAAAAAAAAAAAACAGTCAAATTATGTTTTTTTTGGGAAGCTCATAAGTCTCTACTCATCTGATATATTAACTGTGAGTTGTGGCTGGTAGCCCACCTCAGTTCAGCTTGGTACAAACAAGCAGAAACCTGCTCAAATGCAGGACTTAAATACCAGAAGCTAAAAAATTGAAAAAACTTTAAAAGGGTTCAAAAGAACCAATGAGAATGCTTACTCCAAGCCCTAGACCAAACAACCAGACAGGTTCCAATCAGCACACTTCTTTCACTAGAGTGCAAAAGGGCCCTTTCCAATCAAAGATGGCCTGGAAAAGTACTCAGAGCAAACAGCCACTAGAAACAGACCCAGATGTGGCAAACCTGTATCTGGATTGTTCTACAGCTAGTAATTACCTTAGTTTCCATGGGAAACACTAGAGAATGTTTAACACAGCAGAAATATATCAGGGAGACACTAAAACATGTTTTAAGCAGCAGAAAAACAGCAAGGAAACTCTAAAAAATGCTTTAAATAGCAAACAAATAAGTTATTTTAACATTGCATTTACCAAGCTATTATGAAAAACATTTCTTCAGAATACCTTACATGTGGCGTATAACTTGATCCTGTGTCTTTCCAAGGTATTCTTCCTCACTTCTACCAGAAGTTGCCATGTCAACAAATCAAGCAGACTCTCCCTTCTCCAGACTGGGGAACTGATGTCAGATAATCACTTCCGTTCTTTTTGGATAACTTTGCCAGCAACACGTTTCCTAGTTGATCCATGATTGTTTGGGTCACAGCAAGGGCTTCATCCTACAGTGCAGCAGAAATGGGACAAGGTGGTTCTGGATAAATAGACTGGGAAGGTGGTCTTGAATATCATCTTTGCAGGTATAAAGGATATGGGTATGGAGCTGGATGAGTGTGTCATTCTATTGATGTGGGGGTGGTATATTGGCTGTACTGCTGCATTTACTAAACTACTTTGCTAAGGCCATCTGTCATCAGCAGCCATTTCATGAATGTCATAGCTCTGTTGCCACATTTACATAAGGGCATTTATGTTGCCTCTGGAGAAATGGCAGAAGAGATATAAAGGACATGAGTCATGAAGTGTTAATTTTATCTTTTATTCACCCATAAACTTTGAGATCAGTACTCTTAGGTTCATAGGTGAATACTAGGCTAACTGCCCTGAAGGGACATTTTAAGCCTAGTTAATAACCAGAGGTCAGAATCAAATGCTGTACCTTGTGCCTATGAGGCAATGGCCTTAACCATTATGCCAAACACACCCAAAGTGGGTACTTTTGCAAAAAATAGGGGATTTATGGATCCTTCTCAAAGCATTCTCGTACAGTATCCAAGGGTTGTGCCTTATCCATTGTAATGTAATTAGTATTAATTTAGAAGGATTGTGGAAAATTGATACAGTGGTTGTCAGCACTACCTCAGAGGCCTTTGTCACCTGAACTGGCTTCTCAATTGCATGCCTTCTGTATAGAATCAGCATGTCTTTCTTGTGTGTACATGGACTCTTACCAGGTGATCATTTTCCTTTGCTAACAATCCTTTTAGTTGTAGATACTAGTGCAGTGTGCCTGTGTGTGCATATGTGTGTGTGTTTGAGTCTCTGTCTAGTGTGTGTGTGTGTGTGTGTGTGTGTGTGTGTGTGTTTCTTGGAAGTTTTCTCTGTCTTATGCTCACTGCATGTCAAGAAAGGCTTTGCCTCCCCTACAAACTTGAATAGAATGAAGCTGTTACCACAGAAAGAATAATTAAATGAATCATATAGAAGAAGCAGTTTTCTAGACTTCCTTAGACATCCTCTTGAGTTCAGTGTAACTGTCTACATAACATTAATTTCTAATGTCATACAGAAATGTGAGAAATGGCATGAGAAAATGTTTGTTGTCTATTGTCAGCCATGAGCACTGAATGTCTCAATACTCCTCTCAGTGTCCTGAGAGAAACCAGATGACCTTTGTAAAACTAAAAACACAGACATATCTTAATCTTACCAACAACAACTGGCAAAACCAGTGGGGTAATAGTCATCCATTCATATTACCTGCTGATGGATCATTTGTTTGCTGTAAATGTCTCGCATGCAAAACTGCTGTTCCAAAATAATATTATACTCACATTGATGAGTTCAGTACAACACATTTTCACAGAACTTGGTTTTGCATACACATTGTTAAAAATTTACAAAGCAGTAACTGACATGTCAGAGTAAGATGCACATTAGCAGTGTCAATGTCCTAGGTTTTTTTATTTTATTTGGTGCAGTTTAGTGCAATTAAGCCATTCCAGTCTACACATACATATCATTTCCAGGTTTAGCTTGACTAAAATGCTAAACAAAACACTTAATTTTCCATGTATTTTTATGGCCCAGGAATTAACTTTTGTACATAGGGGCATATTTTTTCTCCTTACTGTGTTTACATTAATGTATGCAGGTGTGTATGCAAGCATATGTGTAAATAAAAAAAAAGAAAATTCAGGTAAGGGGCTTTTAGAAGGAAGAATACTGAGTGACATAGAGGCCAAAAGAAGCAAAGTCAGGTTATTAGACATGACAGCAGGGCACAGATTAAAGAGAGGCTTTGCAGAAGCCAAAACAGTCTTTTGCATGTCTGACTCCATGGTGATACTGCACAGGACAGCTGCAAGCAATAAGATATCATTGCTGAAACATCAGATGGAACAATGCATCAGGGTGACTACTCCTTTAAAATGAGAATGGGAAAGAGGCAACAGTATTCTGAAAGAGCAGCAGTGGGTGCTAGGACGTGGTAGAAACAGTGGTTACCACAGGCAACACCAATGGGGATAAATTAAATGAGGAAGTTAAAGAAGAGAAAGGGGAAACTAGCTACATAGGATGCATTACCAGAAATTATATGACATGAGTAGCTATGAGGAAAGGAAGAAGGGGATGGAGGTAAGTAATGGTATGCAGAGAAGAACAATACCAAGAAATATAATAAAAAATGAGAGATAGACGATAATAGTTAGAAGGAGAGTTAGATGAAGAGCATAGAGAATAATGTGTTTTGGCATGATCATTAGATGGTTTGGGGGTTCTCAGTAATGCCAGAAATCTTAGCATGAAAAGCAGTAGAAATGTGTGTGCAAAAGATGAAAATTCCTAGGACAGAAGGGTGCAGGAAAATAGACAAGATGGAAGTATAGGTAGCTTACAGCAAGGCGGACATAGCCAAAATAACTGAAGGGGGATATGATAATTCGAATTTATAGGACCATAACTCTGATGATAATTTGGTACGGCTGCTTTGTTCCCTATGTTAAGCCTGACTCAGGAAGCAAAAACTCTAATGGACTAACAATAACTTGTTTAAAGGAAAGCAGCAATTGTCAATATGCAGCAACAGTTTATTTACTCAAGCACTGAATCACACCAGCTCTAAAAATTCATAGTTGCTTTTAAGATTCTTCCCAAAAATACTCATGGACTCTAATTCATACAACAACCAGTCTTTACTCCATGTATTAGATGAGCACTTTCACCTTGTAGTTATTTCCTTAACATATCTGAGGAACTCAGTCTACAGGGAGAAAGCACTCACCTGATACATGAAATAAAGACTATTTGCTGAGCAAATTACAATCCATTAATATTTTGGGTTAAACTTCTAAAATAAACTATCAATTTTAACAACTTGTATGATCCAGTACTTAAGTATGCTATGGACCCAAGAACTGCGTTTGTTCCTCTTGAAGTGTTGGCTAGAAACAGGGTCTCTTTCTTAGCTAATGTTTACAGGTGCATAAGATACCTTTAATTTTCTTCAATTCCAGACAGTTAGCATGGCTGGATTACTTTCAACAGCTTCAGCAAGCTTAAATAAAAAGCCATCATGGCAGCATACAGCTGTTTAATGTACTCTGCATTCCTCATGTTAAGTGCAGTGGGTACATGCAAACATCCATACTTCTGAAGAGTTAAGGCACTCAGACAAAACATTACCAATGAAGCAGATAACTGTTTAATATACATTACCCTGTCTTTAAGTAAGTATACGTACAGTAATTTCCAATAAGCACCGACTTGTCTTTAGGTAAGCAATATTACTGCTTTTGGTTATTTCAGGTACATACTCTTATCTTTGTCTGTCTGGTGCAGGAACAAAAGTGGTTATCCCATCCAGAAAGCAGAAAAATTGCTTTTATGAGAGGTAAACCTCATATAAAAAGACTATTAGTATATTTATCTACTCCAAGCATCCCCTATACACTTGAGGAATTGGGTAGTTGCATAACAGTGTTCAATTTATGTTAAATTTTTTTTCTGGTGGCTATGACTATGGGCTGCACACAGCCAAGTTAATTCATTGGTAACCTTTCTGTCTTACTGAATGTCTTGGATGGCTAATGCAAAACCCATCCATTGATTTTTTTTTTTTTTTATGGGAAGCAGTGGATGGGAATCTCCACTCAGTGCTGGTCCCATTGTGGGGCTACCCTTCTGTCCTAGGAATTTTCATCCTTTGCACACACATATCTACTGCTTTTCATGCTAAGATATACTATAAGGAATACATAACTTTCCCAAACAACTTTTGTTTCCCTTAACAAGCTTAATAGGGTCTGTATCTCATCAATGCTTAGAGGTACTGGACTATGTACAATGTTGTCTTTGTTTGAATAAGCACTAAGTTAAGTGCAGTACTGTTTAGATTAATTTAAATGTCCAGTCCTAATCTTTTATTACCCTATGCAATTATATGTAATTTTTAAAATAAATATGTGTGTTGCTTTTAATGAAATAGCTCAGGGATGAGCTGTCCCTAGCAAAGAATGTATACTGACTTAGTTACATGACAAGCTAGCTCACTCGACATAATGATTTTGTGGTAAGTTTAAGGACATGACTGCATGCTGTTTAATTATGAGTTGTATAGAATTTTGGCCCTATCATTTTGCTACTACAGCCTGTCTGTGCATTTTCATGAGTTTTGTTCATAATTTTTGTAAGGTGCATGAACTACTCATTGACTGCTGTTGGTGAAAAGTTGTTTTACACTGCTACTTTATTTAGTTACTGTTGCTTATCTTATGCTAACCTGGTTCCCTCTTTTAATACAGAACTAGGAGCACATTAACTGTTCCTACATACCAGACACCATTGCTACATAGTCATCAGAGTTCCTTAAGAATTAATAATCTCATCTTGTGCATTGCTTTAGGTTTACACTGCTTCAGATAGCATTGCAAGAGATTTGCTAGCATCCCCTAGGAAATATATGTTTCATCTTGAGCATTCTGTCTTGCTTCAGTCTTGTATTCTGACTCCAGCAGTAATGATGACTAGTGCCTGTAGAAAATCAAAGCTTTATTGCTTAGTTGCATTAAGATGTATCCCATCTTTGGAAACTAATTTTCATCAGATTATTTTATATACTTTAGCATAGGTAGTGGATGCTTGCAACCGCTCTCAATTCCAAACAGATAAGACATTTGGCTTGATTTCTCCAGCTGTATCAAACAGTAATAAAATGTCTTTGATGCAGTACCACAACTGTTTAATATGTTGTGCCATGGCATTCAATAAAAATAAGTCCACAATGGTCTAATACATTCTAACTTGTATTTAAATAAGCACATCTTCTATTTTTGGTCATTCAGGGTAAATACCTGGTCTCAGCCTAAACACACAAGGAACTTATGTAGCTGAATAATAGTGCACAATTTATGTTACAGTCTTTCTGCTAGCCTTGGTTAGGGGCTACACAAACAGCTATGAGAGCTCACTTGTGGCCTTGTCTTTTTATCAAAGCTCTTGTGGCCTATTGTGAAACATCCATAAATTGTTTTTGGTGGGAAGCAGGGGATCATAAATACTAATCCACATGTGTGTATCTGTTCTATCCTATGCTTTCCTCATTCTAGCTCAGTCTCACATCCTCTCTTTTATTACTCACATAGGCCACCCCTACCATATCCTAATAGGAATCTTTTTCTTCAAACATTTTCCCACCACCCTCACTCCTCCCTCTCTCAACTCCAATTTCTTATAAAGCTGCACCATAGCAACCCCAACCAAATACCAGACAACAGTAAACACTGAACTTTAGTATGTCCTTCATCTCCATCACCATCCCTCAAAATCAGCAGTAAACTCTTCGCCAATGAACATGAGCTGTCACTGACAGACTAATATACCACTGCTGACCCACTAATGCAACCTCTTCCCCATTTTCGAATATTGTTTTATGCACATGTATTCTCTGTGCAAGGTGATTTCCCTATCATTTTTATTGCTTCTGTTTTATATTCCATATGATTGCTTCTATTTCTTTAGATTATCACTCAATACAATCGGTTTCTATTCAATAGTTAAACAGCAGTCATACATTTCTGTGGTTGTTCTCGCCTTGATTCTGCTATCTTCATCTAATATTTTTACATTTCTACTATAGAATTATTACTGACATTATTTCATACCAACATTATTTTTTCAAATTCCTTTTCAGTCTGTTCAATTCAAGCAAATATAATTGTTATGACTTCTCTTATTTATTTAATTTAATTTATAAACACCTATCTTTCAGTTTGACATTGCATGAATCATTCAGTTCCTGCCTTCCCTTAAGCCTCACTCCTCCTCCTGAACATTATTCTGCATGTATGATTCCATTTACTTCTAGGTAAGTTACTCCTTCCCTTTTCCAAAGACCCTTTTTTACAGTTCTTTTAGCAGCAGCACCCAGCTGATTCAAAAAGACAAAGGCAACCTGTATCACTAGTACCCAGCAATATGTGAGTCTTCACCTCATCCTAATAATTTTTCAGCTGATGATTTTGAGGAAAAAAAAACAGGAACTTCACAGCCAAGAAAACAGTATAATCCAAATTCCAAAGATATTCCAATTTGGAAACATACACATTTGTAATGTAAACAATACATAGCCACAGTCTGTAATGTGGACTGCCAAATGCAACCAAAAAATAATTACCATGACTGAATTCTGACTAAAAGATGATTCTTGGCATTCTCTGTATTATTGTCAGTTATACACTGCACATTCAGGGGCAAGGGGAGTTCTTACTGTGATAAAAAACAAACAAGTAAACAACAACAACAAAATGACTTTGTCCCTCCTAACAAAGAGCTAAAGGATATATATAGCATCACTATTAATTGTCAACATGCTTCAGAACATACTAAAATGATCACAGTAATTGTCATAAATTAATCATTTTTCATGATTTCAACATGGACTGGAAAGGACCAAGCAAACATGTACGAACTGGATTTCTTTCCCTACAGCATCTTACACAAATGGTTACAAATGGTACAAGATTTAACCCAGTCTCAAGCAGATCTTCCATGTATGACTTAATCACTGCAAATATATATCAGAACAGTCAAAAACGCTTAAAAAAGCTTGCAAATACTGCTCATTGTATCAGTGACGAATGTAGAAATTTTGCCATTTGGTGTTAGGGTTGCCACCCCTCCGTTTTTTTTCCGGACTATCCAGAAATCAAACTGATTCTCCGGTACTCTGGAAAATACTGTACAAACTCCGGTATTCTGTTTCAAAAAGGAAACAGACTATCAGAGTTTGTAAATCGGCTGACTTACTATGCTTTTTTTACAGAAAGGATGCAGCAGGAATGGAAAAAGAGGGCGTTCCTCAACAAATGATGTCATCGTGACATCACAAAATGGGCAGAATGTGGGCGGGGAAGGGTGCAGGATGGGTGTGGTTACTGATGACATGAGGAGCATGGCTTTACTCTGGTTTTAGCCACAATGAACGTTGGCAACCCTATTTGGTGTTATCACTGCCACCAGACACTCCACAACCAGCTACTCTAAGGCCCTTAACAAAGGGGTGTCCAATTGTAGTGTGCAATATTAATACTAATACAAATGGTAGTAGCTGACCAAGACAGCTAGGCCTTCAGGAGTGGCTCATACAGTATCACCAAATAAATATAAACACTGTCAAAGATTAAATGCTTTCTAAAAGGATCAGCCACAATAAAAGTTTTAAATATATTTAACAATAAAAAATAAAAGAACACAAAAATACTGAATATATATTTACAATAAACCACAGAGTTCAAATCACAGGAAATATTGAAAATAACTTTGATGGACAGACTCAGACAAATAAAAAAAAACACTATCTAAACTAAGCTTCACTGTATTTTCCTGACTGAATCTAAGAGAATTACTACTCCCTACTTACTTAAAGCAAGGCAGGTTATGTGGTGAATGGTAGTTCTTGTTTTTGGGCCCAAGATAGAATACTCAATGCTCAGAGATTACTCCCTATAATATCTAAAAAATATCACTTCCAGGGCTGGCAGAATGACCTCATCTGGTCACCTGACTCTATGTTTCTAGACTATCCTTTTTTGAAGTTAAGAAAGGAATTTAGCATAGACATGTAAAAATTGCATATCTACAGCTTTTTTAATGTTTATGGCAGGCCTGAGTCCAAGAAACAATCATAGCACTTCCCCTCTTTTTATTGAAGCTAATAAACAATGGCTTCTTCCAGACCTACCATCTCCGGTCTTATTCATCACTTGGGAATGCTATTTTAATGGTTTATATTTCCCTTATGTTTGATAAAGTAAGCTAGCTGGTTAACCTCTGCTCTTCCTGGGTCCTTTGCTAACATATATACATACAGTCTCACATGTATATTCCTTCTCTATCCAGCAGGACCGACTGTTGATACATTTTTCAAGACTAGCAACTTTACAAATAATGTTTTGATATCTAAATGCCATACAGTTCTAATACATTTATAACATAAGCAACTGTACAAGTCAGTTTGGTGTTTAAATGTCATAGAGTTCCAATACATTTGTAACACAAGCATCTTGTACACATCAGTTTGATATTCAAAGGATATCATTCTTTACAAAACTCCAGCTACCTATGCTGGCACTAACCCATATCATCACAAGCACAATTGCAGAATAAAATGGACAGAATGTATGTGGAGCTTGTTAAGCTAAGTCTCACTTTAACTGAATATGCAAACTATGACAAGCATACTGAAACAGTGCATGAGGTCCCAATAAGACACTCAGTGAAATACTGGCTGTACAGAAAGAAAAAATAAAGGGTGTGGTATAAGAGACTGACAGAGGTGGAAGTAGTGCAGGAGTAAATAAAAAAAAACTGATGGACCTTAAATACTAATCCAAAAGGGAGACTATCAGATTGTCCAACATATCGGAAAGTATATCAGGGTAGGACTACCTATAGTTTATCAGGCTTCAGTTGAGTGTCTGGCTGGAGATTTCTAAAATATTTATTTTCATAGAGTATGGACATTCCTCAGGCCAAGTTTAGTTACATTTTGAAAATTTGATTGGATGGACAATATAGTAACAAAGTTTTGGAGGAAGCGGAGTCTCCTGAAGGTACAGAATACATAATATTTGCCATTACTGACTACTCAGTGGTTACTCATCAGAAAAAGAAAATATGTATTCCCCCATTTAAGCAATGTGGGAAAGCAAATTTACATTTCATGATGTAATAAGCAGCAGTACATAAAATGTTCTTCTCCTGAGGTACTAAAACCTTTTTGGATCTTCATCAAGCAGCTCTGGAGATGGATGGCTACACCCAAAAAACTGAAATGGGGATGATGCAGATCTGGAGGTGCCATGAAGGTGCTAATAGTGCATCTCTTGCCAGGACACTTGAGAAAAGATATCCATTGATCACTGCTGGTATTTAAGAAGAAGAAGATAAAGATGGAAGATAAGCAGAAATAAATATTTCTAGCTTCAGAGATAATGAGGGAGGCCCTGGCAAGGATTCATGAATACAGGCTGTAGTCTCTAACTTTACAACCTTTATGGTACCAAGCACTCTAGTTGAATGTTGCATTGACTCAGAACATCAGCAATTGTCTGAGTTAGTGACATCCCCATTAAGGAGTGCAGCTGGGAGACATATTGTCTGCACTGACCTACAGCATCCAGTTGACTTTCAGACCCCTATCTGCCAGCATAATGGTGATTTGACATTGACAGATAAGACATCAGACACTATGAATGATGGTATTTATCTCCTTCAAAGTAAACACAAATATCTTCTTGATTATTGCCGGCCAGTAGTGGAGATAGGATATCAAGGTTGGAGAAAAAAAACTTAGGACTGTGATCTGCATCTCAAATACTGGATATAAGAGAATAGTTATTGTTCCTCGCAGAAGGTAAAGTAAGTAAGCCAAAAGATAAATGTTATCGGGTGTGAGGAATTTCACTTCAGAACTAGTTAACAATGGTCACAATTCTGACTAAGTGAGAGCTGAGTTTAATAAAGGCAACATATAGCGTGAAGTAATCTGGTTTAGTCTACATTACCACTGCTAAACTAACTGGTACCTCAACCTTCCTACCTACCAAAACCGGTGTTCCCCACGGGTTCATACTCAGACCAATGCACTTTAATGTATTTATCAATGATTTTCACACTGCCGTTCTTAACACTAAAATAGTGCAATATGCAGATGACTCCACTTTAGTCTGCTCTGCTTCTAGTCTCTCTGACCTCCAGGCAAAAACTCAATTGTCCTTTACAACTACTGAGCACTGGATGCTTCAAAACCATCTCTCACTTAATGCCAATAAATCCAAAATCCTTATTTTCTCTCCCTCAAAAACCCTCACACTTGACAAGCAATCCTTCAATATCATCAGCCATGCCAACTCCACTATAGAAGTTGCCCCTTTGCTAAACTTCTTGGGGGTCACTATTGATGAACACCTGAAATTCAATACACATGTCCAACTTAATATCAAAAATACCCATCAGACGCTAGGTATGTTATACAGAAACACTCACTTTCTTTCTCCATCTACAAGGCAAACTCTAGCCTCTACCTACTTACTACCATCACTATTGTACGGTGTTCCACTTGTAACTAATCTTTCTACTACCATCTCCTCAAAACTAGAAATCTGCTACAACATAATTACTAAATTCGCTACTAAATCTAAACACTCCTCCCATCATTGCACCTCTCTCCACGTGCTAAAGTGGCTAGAGCTTCCTAACCACCTTGTCTACCTTCAACTTACTACAGCCCACAAAATAATCTTTAAACCTACTGCATGCCCTGCTTTTACTAATATCTTACCATTCTACACTCCACAAAGACCCCTTAGATCTGCCCAACAAAATCTACTTTCTGTATATAAACCAAAACGTCCCCCTGGCCATTTTCTCCTATCCTATTCATTAGCCAAAAAATGGAACTCCCTCCCACCCCTGATAAGAATCACTACAAGCTTTGAACTCTTCAAATCCCTGCTCCACTTCCAGCTCTCCCAAAATTGGAAATGTAATTGCATTCTTCCTACCTAACTCCTCCTAATGTTGCCTATACATGTACTTCCTCATGTACATGCTGTTTTTTCTACAACTGCCTTGCTCTGAATCTAACGAATGGTTACCATGTAAATATTGTACATAACTTTCTATCCCTACTCTCTGTTAATTGTGTTCCCCCTTTCTTTCTTTCTTTGTGCACCTTTTCAATTTGCTACAACTCTATATATAATTTTGCATTTGTTTTCTAAAACATTTATAATTGTATGTATAATTGCATAAATGTAAAACTCTATGATTGTTTTAATTGTATGTAATATGGAGCTTTTCTCCCTGGGCCTTCACTGGAAACAGGCCCTCTGGGACCAGTGGACCTCCCCGGTTATCAAACTGGAAATAAATAATAATAAATAAATAGGAGATGGGCTAGTTTATCTTAGCTGACACTAAGACAATTAACAGCAATATCAGGAATAATTATTAGTACAGGGGCTAGAAGTTCATATAACTTCTGAATGGAGGGTCCCAGGTGACAAAAGGCTAGTGATAATCATTAAGCTGTTAAAGTGCCACTGCTTGATTGCTCTCAACAACCTTTGATGGAAGGTAATACTTTAACATTGTACTTATTGTACTGTATACAGATATTTTTCTTTGCTTTTGTTTTTGCTACAATGTGCATATTTAGTGTTTAGTTTGACCGTGATTTAATTTTGCATATACAAACTGCATGCCTATACACTTTATATATGGCAGCTGTCATAAAATGAGATCAAACAAGATTAGTTAAGTTAGATGACTTTTATGGGATAGATAACAATTGATGGCTTGGAATATCTTGTCTTGCAATGTTAATAATCTCACAGATCACCATAAGTTGGAAAAGGACATAACATACATAAACATTTTTCACCTGCAAATGATATTTCTGGAAGAGACCCACTTGTCATCCTCGGAAAAAGATGAATTAATAATGAAGGAATTTAGGAAGGAATACAAAACCAAGTTTCCAGAGCTCATAAGAAAGGAATTATCATTGTAATTGAAAAAAATGCCCACATAGTATTTGAGGAATATGTTGCTGATCCACAAGGTAGGTTTGTTTTGGTAGGGGGTATTTGCAAGGAAATACAGTTAATAGGCCGCGGTGGTGCAGCAGTTAACGTTGTCACCTCACAGCAAGAGGTTCTCCCATTCGATTCTCGGCTGTAGCGCCTTCTGTGTGGAGTTTGCATGTCTTCCCTGTGGTCAAGTGATGTTTAAAAACATGCAGGTAGGTGTGTGAGTGAGTGGGTGTGCCTTCTTTGAAGGCTGGGCATTGGGCTGGCAACTCGGCACCGTAAAAATCTACTGCCAGTCATTAGTGGACCGGAGTTCCATTGTGGCGACCCCTAACCAGGAAAAGCCAAAAGACATTGTTATTTGATATATATCTATATCTATATATATATATATATATATATATATATATATATATATATATATATATATATGTATATGTATACATATATATATATATATATATATATATATATATATATATATATATATATATATATATATATATATATATATCATCATCTTCTTCGGCTGTTCCCATTAGGGTCGCCACAGCGGATCATCTGTTTCCATTTCTTCCTGTCCTCTGCATCATGCTCTTTCACATCAACTGCCTGCATATCCTCTCTCACCACATCCATAAACCTCATCTTAGGCCTTCCTCTTTCCTCTTACCTGGCAGCTCCATCCTTAGCATCCTTTTCCCAATATACCCAGCATCCCTCCTCAGCACATGTCCAAACCAACGCAATCTTGCCTCTTGCTTTGTCTCCAAACTGTCCAACCTGAGCTGACCCTCTAATATACTGATTCCTAATCCTGTCCATCCTAGTCACACCCAGTGCAAATCTTAACATCTTTAACTCTGCCACATCCAGCTCTGACTCCTGCCTTTTCAACAATGCTACCGTCTCCAACCCATATAACATAGCTGGTCTCACTACCCTCTTGGAGACCTTCCTTTTCACTCTTATTGGTACCCATCTATCACAAATCACTCCTGTCACTCTTCTCCACCCATTCCACCCTGCCTGTACTCTGTTCTTCACCTCTCTTCCACGCTCACCTTTACTCTGAACTGTTGATCCCAAGTACTTAAACTCATCCACTTTTACCAACTTTACTCCCTGCATCCTCACCATTCCTCTACCCTCCCTCTCATTTACACACATATATTCTGTTTTAGCCCTGCTGACCTTCATTCCTCTCCTCTCTAAAGCATATCTCCACCTCTTCAGGGTCTCCTCAACCTGGTCCCTACTCTCACTACATATCACAATGTCATCTGCAAACATCATAGTCCATATCCTCCCCAACAATTAACAAAGCTTTGTTAAACAATTCATGGAGGAAATACTCTCCTTTCATTAAGGCATCTTACTTATAGCTGGAGACTAAAACTTGGTCACATTCAGAGGTGCTGTCAGAAATGGACCCAGAATGCAGTAAATCTTCCTGCTGGAGAGAATTTTAAAAGGTTTTAGCAAGGTGTCTGGTGTAAAAGATAAGAGTTGTGTAAAAAGAGGGTCTTCGGGAATTTACTTATTATTCTTCTAAGGACAAAAGTTGTTCCAGGATGGACAGAGCTTACATCTCTTAAGAGCATATGCACTTGGTAATGGGTATGTCAGTCCACCCAATCATACTATCAGACCATACCTCTGTTCAAGTCTGTCAGGGCACTATAAATCTAGACATTGCAATCTGTCAATATACACACCGAAAAGTGAACACCAAATGTATTATGTTTGACAGACAGTTTGGAGGAACTGGAAATTAAGGAAGAGGAAATACATTTGAAACAGTATTTTTTTAAGCTGACCTTTAAGAAGGTATTGGCCAAAAGGGATGGGGGACTGTGGAATGGGGACACTAAAGTGTGTACATATAGACTAGACAGGATAAGAGCTCACCAAAGAAAGGGTATAATAGAAATCAGCACGGGCAATATGAATTAGAAGAAATGAGACTGAGGTCAGATGTCTTTTTGAATAAAATACTAGACAATAAGAAGTCAGCTCATAAAAGCTTATACTCTGAAACCTCTCCCAGGTCACAGTAAATATAGAATCAATGATTCAGAAAACAAAAGGTAAAAAGGAGAATAGTAAACAAATACTGTATATCAGGAAGAGTAACTAAAGGTATGAGATTATTTTGGGGAGTTGTATTCACAGCAGTATTTAGGGGATGATTGGCTAACAAATATAAATATCGCTTGACAGATTAGAGATGCTTAAACTAGTCATGAAGGAGGTAAGAAGTTTGGAAATAGTAAAAACTATGCAAAAACTTAAAGCTGGGAAATTGCCAGGTGTAGATGGCATACCAATAGAACTCAGGAGAGAGAACGGGGATAGGTTACTTAAGGCATGGGAAACTCTCTTTAATAAAGTTTGCTAGTGGGATAAAACCGCTAATTATGGAAATATGCTGTAATTTCATTGTTGTTTAAAGAAGGAAAGGACCCCAGCAATACTTACTCTTATCATTCAATTTCTATATTAAATTATGATTATAAGATTTTTATTTTGATCTTTGCAAACAAAACAAGAAGGCTGAGAGACAAGAGAGTCCCATTAATGCTAATCGGTCTTGATGCTAAAAAGGCATTTGATATGGTCCATTGGGAGCATTTACGGGAGGTGTTTATTAGTATGGACTTCCTAGAGAATTTCATATATTTGAACAAAGAGATATATATTAAGGTAGATTTAAAGTGGGGGAATGTTCACACAGGAAACTAAGCTACACAGCGGTGCAAGACAAGGATGCTGATAGTCACCACTTCCTATTTACATTATATTTAGAATCACTGGTCATGAACATTATAACAAGTAATATTTTGTGGGCCAACTGTTTTGGCCCTTTTGAGGAGAAAATAACACTGTTCGCGAATGATGTTATAATTTGTGACTAACTCAGATGAAGGGATACTTCAACTATTTAGACTCCTGAAACAGTTTTCCAGTGTGCTACATTATTAAATAAATGAGGAGAAAAGTAAGGCTCTGACAATAAATGATATTCCTACATGTCTTTGTTTAAAGTTATCCTTATCTATGGGGACACTACAATTTAAAAATAATCGGGGGTGTGCTTCACTACGAACTTATAGAGAGCACTAATTCAAACTTGGAATGAACCAAGAAAAAGATGTTAAGGTTGATATCATGATAGTCCACCATCTATCTGGAGTAGGATAATAAAGTCCAAGCCATAAATTGTTGGGTAGTGCCTGTGATATTATATTCATGGCAAGATTTGCTATTTGACCCCGGAACATGATTTTGGAACAAGCTACAAAGAGGGTTTCATGCAACAAAATGTTTTTCCCAGTAGATCAGGGAGAAGTGGCCTTTCCAAATGTGTGGAGTTACCATAAAGTTACCCAGTTAAGGGTAGTCTACCTTATGCAGAGCAGCAAGCATAAGTCTAAACTGAAAATCGTGGCATTGTTGAGGGGGTGGGAGGATGACAATTATGTTACATGGCTAAATACTTGGTACCAGGCCATAAAATATGATCAGAACAGATTCTTCTTAAACAGATTATACAGCCTAAAATGGGCAGGGATTGTATAATTTATGTTATGTTGCTTAGGTTATATGCTATATTGCAATATATGTGAAGTATAATGTTTATTAATGTTAATACAGTTTGATTACTTTTGTATAAATGTAAATTTGACTATGTCACAAGTGATAATTCAATAAAGGTATTCCAAAAACAGATTATACAGCCTAATAGAGGGTATCATGAAAGAGACAGAATATACCTCCTGAAAAATGAAACTATAGTCAATAGATTTTTTTAAACCATCAAGGAGGAGTATGGGAAATATGGTTGCTCAGTGGTATGGAATGCAGAGAGAGATGGTATTCTGTGAACAGTTGAAAAGGCAGGCTCTACTACTGAGATGTGATGAGATGAGAGTGAAGTGGGAATTTCCTTTTAAACAGATGTTGCAATATATGGGAGTATATTTAAACCTTAATAGACGTAGTTAAGGCGATTAGACAGAAAGGAGTCCAAATGCTGTAGTTGGTAAACTGCAGATGAGGCTAAAACTCAAGAGGGGACAAACGCAAGGCTAATTAGTGTGATTTATAGAGATTTGTAGAATAACGATAAGAATCAGAAACACAAATTAAATTAAAAAAAATAATAATATGCAAGTGGAAAACAATGTTGGGGTAAGGTTACTGATGCACAGTGGCTGGACATTTGTGGGGCTGCAAAGAAAGTTACAAAATCCAGGAAATTTAGAATCTTTAGATGGAAGTGTTTGCACAAAACATTTATTATATTAAAGAGGTTGCATAAACTATTTCTGGGAGTGGATAGTATGCATTGGATATGTAATAATGAACATGCAGGGAACTGGGATCATATATTCTGGTTATGCCCTGCATTAGAGCAGTTTAGAGTAGATTTCCAAATAATAGGTGAACATTGTTGTAATAACTATGCCAGCTATCAAAAAGTAAAGTTTTATTTTTCAAACTCACTTTTTATAAATGACCTGCCCTATGCCCTTCCTGATATTAGATATGATATGATACCATATACGATACTTGCAGAAACCTATGCCTTTGAAATCATTGGTAGGATTAGAGCTGTTGGCTTCTAATACCTGTTGCAAAGAAATGGAAGTCAAATAATTCACCAAAGATATAGGAAGTGATAGCAATCGTAAGTGAAGTATGGTAAATAGAAGCAGGAAAGGAGTCACTCAAACTTATTAAGTGTCAGACTCACAAATGGGCTCTCTGTACTCCCCTTTTTGAGGACTTGGAGAGCCGTGTAGACTAAGATAGAAGGTCACCATAAACTATAAATGGTAGAAAACAGGCTTTTTAGCTCTTTTACAGTACTAGAGAGTCATTAAAGATGTGATTCACAAACTGAAATTGGACTAGGATACAGGTTGATGTTTTTTCACATAATGGTTTGGCTGATCACCTTTGTAAAATCTGTTTATGGTGTTGGAATAAAAATACGTTTTTACTGAAAAAAATAACCATGGCATGCCTACAGCTAGTGGGGTTTGGCTTTAATGGTCTGAATGCACATAACGACACCATGGCATGCCTACAGCTAGTGGGGTTTGGCTTTAATGGTCTGAATGCACATAACGACATAAAAAAGTAAAAAAAGTTATGGGCATTCACAATCCATGTAGCTGAAACACTGGGATGTTTCAGTAGGTCTCCACTCCAAGAGGTTTAATGCATTACACAGTGAAGACTCTAGCTGGTTTGTCTTGTGTGACATTTTTACCTTTTGGTTTAGAAGAAATAAAATGTTTAGGGTAATGAGTTACAACACACATAACCACTGACACTCATAATAAAGGTGTTCTTGCTTGGCCCACTATTATTCTCCCTTTTTATAAAATGATCTCCATATGCACGTCGTATTATTATCGGCATTATTTATATAAAGGACATTGTCTTTACCTGAGCCCAGAAGTCAACTCATTCATTGACTACAGAACTACAAAAGAACTTCTCCTTTTGGACTGGTTCAGTAACAATAAACTAAGAGTTAACTCTCTGAAGTCGTCAGTAATGCTGCTTGGAATTCCAAAAGATTTAGCATCCATACCGACTTCTGAATAAAAAAAAAGACCCTGCAGGATTATCTCTGTCAGACATGTTACAACAAACAACTAGTCTAGATCAAATATTTTCTTTCAAACATTTTCTTATGTTTCATAACATTAACAAAATACATGCATTACAATGACTAAAATATATAATTAACAAATTATTTTTCTACTACTGAGTCCTCTTCCATTCTACTCTCGGTACCAGCTGCCAGACCATTAAAGGTTTACAAGCACAAGGATTATGTGTGCTGATTAATTCACTGTTACTTGATTTAAAACTAAAGTACTTAATGTTGTGCTAATTTGCTCAATTTCTCTTGGACCATTTTGAAGACAGTATTTTGCTTTAGGATAGTATAATAGCAGGCAAGATGTAAAAACCCAAAGTCTAAAAAATTGCAAAGTAACTAGTAGAACATGGAACCAAATTAGCACCTTGCAAAGTCCTCAGTAAGCCATATCATTACTCCCTGAAACTCCTTTTCTGCCTTCAGATACCAACCTTGTACACTGCAGCTCCAGAGGTCAGATATGCACAATAGTAAAATCAGACCAGCTCCCTAGGTTACCAGTTAGTCTTCCATTCAAGAAAAAACAAAAGTCAAATAGCACCAAAGGGAGAAGTCTAACAATTGTCATCAGGGTAAATCTCAAAATGTACTTAAAGTAATATGCCCTAATATTACTGTATACAAACAATGCCTTTTGAAAGTTGGCATCCAAATCAGTAAGACGAACCTCTATTTGATATCTTGCTTTTGCTTTAGTTGTTAAATAAATGATGTTAATGCAATAAAAATAAACAGCTACTATAATTTGCTGTAAATGCCACTAGTACCAATATCTTAAACCATTTAATATGTATATCCCAAAGAAAGTGCAAGGGCTCCACAAAAACCAGTAAACACAAAAGAAAAACAAAGCCTAAAGAAGTACAATAAAGCTCCCAGTCGGCAGAAACTGTTCAGTTATTTAATTCTCAGCGTAGTCACAGAGCGTGGAAATGAAAATACTTAAAAAATCACTTTTATTAAATCCACCAAAACACATTAATGTTCAAACCATACGTTTTCGTTTCTTAACTTCATCAGATGTGGGCTGGAACTAAAACCAGAAATTTAAACCATTGGTAATTATCATAAACCAATCAGAATGTTTTAATTTAAGTAGTAAATTTAACTTTTTTTTAAAAGAAAACATGATGCTCTTAAAGTGCATGTTCAAAAAATGTAATGACTGAATGATATTGTATCAGAAACCTCAAACAGTATTTGAAATTATTTGATTTCATAAGACAAAATACATATATAAATTTAAATATGTAAAAAAATGCATAGGTAAAAGGTATACCAATACCACCATCGACTGTTCATTCAGAAAAAAACATATTAAAACATGGTTTGTTTGAAAAAACGTTGTCAATGAAACCTATTCTAGAATGTTACTTAAAAAATACATATTTGTAAAACATGCTAAAAACGTCACTCAGTAAAAAATGTCAAATTGGAAACTGGATAAATCCATAAACATTTTTTTAAAAAAACATCTAAAAATGCATATAAACCACATGAGTATAAAAAATATATTCAAACAAAGATAAGATATTTATAACTTTATCTAACTTGGCATAAACTATAGCAGCAATAGGAAAGTTCACGATTGATCGAAGTATACATTTTATCTATTTTATTGTGTATAAATGTCAAAATATTTCAACATATATGTTTGTATATGAAATTCATATTATTTGATTCTAACCCCAGCTTGGAAAATGTGTTCCACCTTTTATCATACTTCCTTAGTGGGACCCAGAGGCTTATAACTTAGCTGATCTGAGTTTAAGAAGTGGGCCAACGGAAATACATTCATTTAACCCTGGTTTTTTGTTTGCCTGCAAGGTCACTTGCCACCAGAGTTCCCTGTATTCAATTCTTTCCTCCCATAAACCCCCTCTTACATCCATCTTTACCCTTTCTAATACAAAAAACAAGAAATGGGAATCATTACATTCTTGTTTATGTTTAAAAAGAGCATTTGTTTGCTTTTTATTCTGTATATCATATACATGTTCGTATATTCTTCTTCTCAACTTTCATTCTGTCTTTCCTATATAGAATGCCTGGCAGACTTCATGTTTTGCCAAATATATCAAACCTGAACTCTCACAGTTATTGTATTCCTTCCCTTCCAAAACTGTTTCCCTACTTTCCAAAAAAATGGATTCTTTATTAATAATGAAGGGACATTGAGTACAGTGCCCACATTTAAAGGTTCCCTTCCTTTTTATTCTATTTGATACATCAATTGCCTTGTTTGTTTCTAATAAGTTTTTAATACTTAAGGACACATCTGATGAAGTTAAGAAACAAAAACGTATGGTTTGAGCGTTAATGTGTTTTGGTGGATTTAATAAAAGTGATTTTTTAAGTATTTTCATTCCACGCTCTGTGACTACGCTGAGAATTAAGTAACTGAACAGTTTCTGCCGACTGGGAGCTTTATTGTACGTCTCTAGGCTTTGTTTTTCTTTTGCATTTAATATGTATCTTTAAGTGAAAATATAAGGTTGTTCAGAGGTTGAAAATGTGACTGGGCAAATCCATGCATATGATCTGCATGCGTCTATATTATCTTGTCGAAAGATGACAATATCGAACGGCATAAACATCGACAATGCCGTACATTGAAACTGTCCTTGTGGGGGGCTGTGCCCCCCCCCGCTAATTATATATACCAACTTCGAGATCGCACTACAGTGAGGAAAGAGCAAATTTTCTCATCCCCACTGTACCATGATCCCACAACAACACTTTCGATGTACGGCATTTACGACATTATTGCTGTTCAATATTTTCAACATGCGATAAGGTGAAGTAGACCCGATCTTCATAACATCAAAGAGGTAAAAAATGAGTAAAGTGAGGATCATCATAGTAAAGCACAACCTAGGATGCCATAAGGTGAGTTACTGCAACACAAACAACTTGTTTGTTTGTTTCTCTCATTCTCCAGCCATTAGAATAATAATTTTACATACAGCACAACTTTCTGTACTCTTATCCTCTCAGGCATCTATCTTAATTTGTAATTGTTTACCTTTCCCTAAAGAATCTCCCATCATACTTTCTAATGCAAACAAACCCTTACTTAGTAGTTTCTGCTTTCTTTAATTCATTTCTTTCTCCCTTTGTTGCCATTGAGTAGTTTATTCCACTGATGTCCTCACTTGACTTTATCTCCTACATTCCTGTTTTGCAGACATGTGTAGCCTTCATTGGCTTGCCCCTTCCTTAATCTCAGTGTGCTCAGTCAGTCCTCTACTTCTGACTGGCCTTTGAAATGCATCCCTGAGACAACCAGGAAACACACCTATGATTTCTTAATGCTGAACAACCATCCTGACTCAAACCAAATCAACCAGTGCTTTTACTTATATTCTAATCTGCTAAAATTGTAGTCAAATAAACTTTGCAAAGCACATCATGTGTGTTTGTTCCTTTTTACTGAAATAAATCTTGCTGATTTTCACTTCTTTCCATTTTGTCTAAAACTGATATAGCATGTCTGTTAAAATGTCTTTAGCTCAACTATTTTATGGAAGAATGCATGTGTAGATAAACAGATATATAGACAGATAGATAGATATAGATATAGATAGATAGATAGATAGATAGATAGATAGATAGATAGATAGATAGATAGATAGATAGATAGATAGATAGATAGATAGATAGATAGATAGATAGATAGATAGATAGATAGATCGATAGATAGACAGGGAAATATACATAGACAAAAAGACACTCTACTAGTATCACAGATGGACACTGAATTGGATAACTGGATATGAGAGATTGTAGAGGAACGGCACTGCTAGACCAAAAAAAGATGGTTGGTTAATTGCATGGTAGTCTTCCATGTCTGAGAGTTAAGTTTTCAAAATATTAAAGACCTTAGGATAAATATTTCAGAAGTGATGGTAAAATACAGGATCGCTGTATTTTTCTTAATGCTGTAGTACATCACTTCTGGTTTGGCCAAACTAAAGGAAGGTTTAAGTGGAGTTCAGAAATAATTTATTGTATTGAAGTAAGAAAGTGGTGTGGTTTATGTACTGTTATGATCACAAGGAGAAAGTATGTAGAGGCAAGACAGGGGGAGGACTGCTTAGAGAACAAACTGAACTGGATAGCTGAAGATGAGGAAAACTGATTCCATTGTCACATTGTCAGGTTCATCAGCCTGAGTGAAGGAGTCTAAGGGCAAGAAATGAGGGACTTCACTGGCCTTCAAAACCTGGACATGGATACCATACCCTTAGTAATAAGCTTAGTGATGAGAAAGCATTTATTTTGAATATTAGATACATGGTGACTGAAGGACAGTTCATTGTCTACATAGCCTCCCAGATCCCTAATTACTGGATTAGTTTTCAGGGGTGTGTTATCAATGTGGTAGTTACAAGGGACTTGTTGCTTGCTGAAGGATATTATTATACATTTCCTGACATTCAGTTTTAGTCCATTATTTTGACACCTGCTGTTGGTTTGGGAAAGGTCCTGTTGTGGGACCTTGGTTGTTTATGATAGCACCAAATTTGCTGTAATCTCAAAACCTAATCAGCCATAAATCTTTAGTAAGAGCTTTGACCTCCAAGATGTAAATAGAAAAGTAGCGCAAGGACTGAACCTTTGGGTACATCACTAGCAACAGGTCTTTTGGAGGAGGTAGAGCAGCGTACCCTAATTTTCTGTGTTATATATGTGAGTCAATTTAGTATATAATGAATTATGTAGGGATTTATATTCAGCTAGAATAGTATATCTGTGATATCTGGCACCACTAACACCACCCACACCTGTACAGTACATTCCTATATATGTGGAGGATCTCACCAAAAACATACCTAAACAAAAGAGACCTTCAAAGGCAAAAGCACACACACATCACAACTGACCGCACCAAGCACCACACATAGTACAAATGCCCGTGTCTCACAACCTCTAAGGCCCAGCCACAAACCCAACATATTAGTCATAGGAGACTCTATCGTGAGACACACAGATTTTCCCCTCACCAGGCTAGACAAGGGTAAGCTGCTTGTCAGGTGCTAGAATCCACCATATCACTCACACACTCAAGTCTCTCAACAACAGGTACTGTTATGACTCTGTCATAGTCCATGTTGGTGTGAATGACTTGAGATGTACCTGTCTGGACTATATGAAGAGAGAAATGATTGAGCTCACTGAATACATGTCCCAGGCAGATATGTCCCTAGCCTTAAGCATCCTAACATCACCCAAAATGATGCCTCAGTACAAACAGAAAATGATTGACTTTAACAATTGCCTTAGTTTAGTTTCTGGTGTCTTTCCAAGAGGATCCAGTACCTGACAGCCTGGGAGGACATGATTGACAGACCACAATGCTTTGCCACAGATGGCCTTCATCTGTCTCCCCTAGGCCTCAGGCTTCTTGCAAAGGCTCTTACCTCCCCCATAGTGCTTTTTTTAGGCAAAGTCATGAGGACAAAATTACCAATGTGGAAAATTCTTCCAAACAAAATTTAAAGGTCATCCTGCTAAATGCTAGGAGTCCTAACATGAAACTGCACTCATTGCAAGCATTCCTTGCCCTGGAAGATGCTGACATTTGTGCAGTCACTGAAATCTGGTTCAAAGCTGTGGAGAGCACCCCAGCCTTACCGGGTTACTTGTCCTACCATCCTTTCACACCCCAAACAGAGGGCTGCAAAGCCAAAGGAGGTGGATTTTCAATATTTATCAAAGACATACATACCTCAAGGCTGGTCAAACAGTATGATGCACAGGCAACATGCCAGATGCAGTTAACTATTGACAAAACACCTATTCAAATCATAGATAGCTACAGGCCCCCAGCCATGACTCAGGAGGCCCACTCAACCTGTCTGGACTTACTTGAATCCATCAAGATTCAACCCTCTACCCTGATCCTGGGCAACTTTAACTACCCAACATAGAGTGGAAGACCTATTCTAGCTCAAACACAAATGCCCAGAGATTCCTCAACTTTGTCATTGCCAATGCATTAGATCAGATGGTTGACACCCCCACAAGAGGTGAAAATATCTTGGACCTGGTACTAACCAACATGAGGAGCCATTGTAGCACCCCTACAGTGTCATCCTCCTCGGGAAGATATGACCATAAAGCAATCTCTTTCAAAGTCACCATCTCCCCTGACCCCCACATTGCCAGAGTCGAACAAAAAAAAACTTTCCCAAAGCTGACTGCAACTTTCTGAGAGCAGGTATAAGCAGCTTCACAGCCACCATCCCTTCAGCTGAATCAAGTACTAATTTCCAAGCCTATAAGAAAAAACTATATGAGCACCTATATAGCTGCATGGACTCAGCAATACCTGACGGGACCAAATCATCTTCCTCAAGGAAGAGTAATCCTGTCTGGTGGACAGCAGCAATAAACAGACTCTATAATAAAAGGAAAAAATTGCTGTCCAGGGCCAAGAAAGAGCAGGTGCCAAGTTTGAAGCAATCTCTCCTTTGTCTGAACAAGCAAATAAGGCACTGGTGAAATCCTCTAAGGCTAACTTCGAGTCTAAATTGGCCACATTCACTAAGGACAATCACAAGGCCTTTTTCACATACTTCTGCAATCTCAAAGGTAACTCCCAAATCTGCTCTGAATTGGTGGTCAGGAATACCACATACACAAAGGCATAGATATAGCCAAACTGCTGGCAAACAAGTTCAGTGAAAACTTCACCCCCCCCCGTCCTCCACATCAGTAAACCATAACATCCCCAGCACCTGCCCCCTCCCCTTATCACCAGGGAGCAGGTTATTAATGCCCTCTCAAAGGCAAAAAATACAGCCTCCATGGGACCCAACAACATCCCTAGCTGTGTCCTACATAAACTCAGGCAAGAGCTCTCAGCACCACTAGGCACCCTATTCAACCAAAGCCTGTGCACCAGCTTCATCCCAGCAGAATGGAAGACAGCCACTGTGATACCTCTGCACAAAGGTGGAGCGTCCACCAACCCAGGGAATTATAGACCAATCAGCATAACTAGCCTGATCTGCAAGGCCATGGAATGCATTATCATGGACCTTATAAACAAGGACATTGGCAACCTCCAAATTCTTGATCCCACACAGTTTGGTTTTGTCAAAGGAAGATCATGCCTGTTAAACTTGGTCGCCCTCTTTGAAACAGTCAGCAAAGCCATGGATGAGGGCAAGACAATGCACACTGCCTACCTTGACATAGCGAAAGCCTTCGACACTATTCCCCACTCGGGCATAATAGATAAACTCTTCCAGCTAGGCAGCAACCCATATGTTACCAAATGGATAGCTGACTGGCTCACTGATAGAACCCACTCAGTCAAAATAGGGGAAGCCACCTCTAGTAGTAGACCCATAACAAGTGGTGTACTCCAGGGGTCGGTCTTGGGGCCTCTACTGTTTGGGAGGTACTTTTCTGAGGTGCAAGCCAAAACCAGTGGTCTGTGGCTGACCAAGTTTGCAGATGACTGCAAGCTGGGCACTGTCATAAATTCCCCTAATGATGTGAACATCCTCCAAGTAGGCCTTAACCAAACTAATGACTAGTGCCAGAAGCATGGCCTCAAACTGAATGCCAAGAAATGCATCATTATCCTCTTTGGGGAAAATGGTGTCCCCACTAATTATCACATTAATAACACTGTACTAAACATGCACTTCACCATTATGTTGCTTCCATTGTACTCAGGGCTTTCTACATGGCCCACCTCAGAAGTAAGAGTATTTCATCCAGGAACAAGGAGGTCATAACATCCCTGTACTCCTCCCTTATCAGACTCATTATTGAGTACAATGCCCCTTCAGAATGTATCTTGCCAAGCACATGCAACAGTTGGAGTTCCCACAGAGGTTAATGACCAGGAAAACCCAGGGCCTCAAACATCTGTCCTATACAGAAAGGCTAAAAGCCCTGTCCCTCTACTCAGTTTGATAGTGTCATTAATATAAAATCCAGAAAGGAAAAGATATTCACTAGAGATAAATTGGATTACTCCAAAGGTTTGGTTTATCCCAAACACGTTGCTATGACTACCTCCCTTAACCATGATTTATCCACCAATTAGAGCTCTGTTTCTGATCACGTTTCCAGGAATGATTCAGTCCCTTTAGACAGGGACCTCCCCCAATGTTCAGAGAGGCTGAAGAACCATTGGAAACATCAAAGAGCACCACAGAAAAAGGACGTAAGGAATCATGGCTTTTATGTTCAACAAGGGAGGATAAACTACACTCGGAAGAGGAATTGATGGGTATAATGAGATTTGTGGATGACAGTTTGCCCTCTGATCCTGATTTGGACATCATTAAAAATGAAAAAGGTGACTTTTACATATTTGATTACATGGACTCTTTGTTTGGTGTAGAAATGGCAGACCTTTTTACTAAGGGTTTTAGTTTTGTCCCTTCAAACGAGCTAGAATTGATGAATTAATAATTGATCTTAAATTTTTTTTGAGAAAGCTTAATTTTCAGATATTGTTTAAAGACAATAATTATGTGCACAGTACTAGTTTGCCTATTAGGAGTAGTCATTATAACCCACTCCTTGCTACTCCCCTTATTTTGTTTGACAAAATGTGTGAATTTGGTTTCAGAAATTTACTGAAAGAGGGTTCCAGTTATAACTACTCTAACCATACTATGGCTGAAAATGACCTTTTGAGGAAGCTATGCTGCAACAAAACTTTAAGGGTGATGAAGCCTGATAAAGGTGGGGGTTGGTGGTGGTCATTATGAACAATGAAAACTACTTGAATAAAATGTTTGGATTTTTATATGATGGTAATTTTTATGAGGAGACATTGTTTAATTATATACATATCTCTTATGCTAAAATTAATTGGTTGCTTAAGGACATTCTGTACCAGGGTGAAATTACTTATGACGAATGGTGTTTTTTGAATGTGAAATGCCCCAAGGTACCATCCATTTTTGGACTACCTATGATCCATAAAGATATTAAGGATCCACCTATGAGACCCATTGTCAATGCCTCTAGTTCTAAAACCCATCCCCTTGCAAAGTTTATAGATTTAAAACTAAAAAAATGTTCTGGATGACCATTCTCACATCTCTTGGGATTCTTGGGACTTCCTGGGGAAGATTAGGAAAACAACACCTAGTAATGATTCTCTTTTTTGTGCTATTGATGTAATTAACCTGTTTAATGTGATACCACATGATACAGGGTTGGACTGGTTCCATGAATTTTTGGCTGAAACAATAACTTGGTTAATACCTTAGCTACATTAATGGAACGAGTCCTGAAGAACAATTTTGTATACAGAGGTGACACTATTTTCTACACAGGAATGGACTAGCTATGGGGGCAGCACAAGCCCCCATTTTTGCCAGCATAGTCCTACTACAGTGGGAAAAGAAATTGTTTTTAACTACTCTAATCCACTTCCCTAGGAATTGTATATACATTACCTTGATGATGCATTTATTGTTTGGAACAGATCATTAGATGACTTGGATATATTTATTGATTATTTGAGCCATACTACATCCTTCCTTAAGTTTATCTCTAAAGTTAATAGTTTTGACATAATGTATTTGGATGTACATATTTGTAAGGATGCCAACAATAGGAGGCTTATTAGTAATATATATAGAAAACCTACTTATTATAACAGCCTCCTACACTTTGACAGCTGCTACCAAGGACATCAAAAAAGAGCGATAGTAAAATGACTATTTATAGATCTTTCTAGGATGGTAACTAAGGATGATACTTCTGACCTGGAGTCAAAAGGTTTAATGGATACATTTTTATCATGTGGTTACCTGCTGAGTTTAGTGCAAAATGTTTTAGCTGAGGTTTTGCAGAAAAGGCAAAATGGCTATTACACCCCTATACTTAAAACCACTGAAGGTGGTGGGGAATTCTTGATGTTGAATAACAGAACAAGTGATTGCAATTCCCCCCATTTCCTTTATCACAACCTTCACTAATAATAGTACACAGACTGTGGATATTTTAAGAAAGAATTGGAATGTGTTTTCCTGTTTTGAGGGACTAACAGACATCTTTGGGAATGTCCCCAAGGTCATCTATAAAAAAGGGAGGTCATTTAAACAGATTTTAAAAGGTGGTAATTACCTAGATGGGAACCTGAATAAGAAGTAAAATGGCACCTTTAAATGTGGTGTTTATACTAAGTATCTTACAGTGAAAAAGATTGCTAAAGTGAGTGGTGCATGGGCTAAAAAACAATTTTGTCTGAAATTGTACCACGGGGGGGTTGCTTATTTGGCCCATTACACACAATGTAAGTGTTACTATGTGGGAAAAATTCAAAGAATAAATCTATGAGCATATGCTTGATATTAGGAAACAGAATATGAATAATGCTTTAGCGAAACATATTTCTGTTTTTTCCTAGTCATTCCTTTGAATTTATGGGCTTGAATATAGTAGCTAAAGATGCAAGGGGTGGTCCTTGGGATGACTTCATAGAACTTAAAGAACTTAGATGGCAGATCAGGCTTAATGTCTGTTTTCACCCTGGTCTTAATGAAAGTTTATCTATTATGAGTGTATTAAAATTACATTCTTTAACAGTCTAACTTAAAAACTCTTTTATAAAATGAGTTTATGTATTGATTTAATGATTTTATTTTTTTATTTATTTTGTTGTTTTTTAGGTGTTTATTACAGTTTGTGTATTTTTATTTTTTAACTTGTATTTGACATTCCACATTATTTTGGACTTATTCTTTTTTGTGGTTGGCTGTTTTTTGTCATGTGATGTATAACAGGAAGGTTATTTAAACTGAACTGTTTTGTAAGTTGGTGTTCTGAAGAAGTCTTTTTTTACAACCTGATGAAAGCTCTTAACTGTTCTTTACTTTTTAAAGTATTCTTACTACGCTGCATTTTGGCTCCTTGTTCCAGCTTTGCATTTGGATTTTGGTGTTCTCGCTCTTAGTTTGGATATACATTAGGACATTTCATTTGGTGAACGTGTTTAAAATTTTAAAGAATACAGTGAAAGACAGCAATTTGAAAAATGTGTGGAAGAAACATGGGGTGATTCTACTTTTGTTGCATATGGCTTTGGAAATGTAAATGGGTGCTTGGAGACAGTCAAAAGGTGGTGGCATATGGATGCCTAGGAATGCTATGTTCATTAAACTTAGTTACTTTGCTGTTCGGCTTGCCAATTTTATATTGCAGTTGATGACATTCTACTCTTGACTTTTCACTAATATTTTGGTTTAATGGTGAACTTTTTATTTTGTTGTTGCAAAACATACAAGCTGCCTCATAGCAGTCTACTGAATGTGAGTGGCAATTTTTTATACTCCTGTAAATGCAGCAGCAATTTTGGCTTAAACCTATCAGTTGTCTCCCAGAATCTGCTCAGTGTGGGCAGCCTGCTGACAGTTTAGAACTAAAACAGTGATTTGAACTTCTCAGTATAACCTCATGGTCTGGATGTAATTTTCTGTTTTTATTGCCATTAAATCTCTTATCTGAGTGGTAGACAACAGGCTGTACTATGGCAGAACAAACTATCTTCCCTTCCACCTATCACCCTTGGGGTCCCTCAGGGCTCTATATTAGGACCCCTATTATTTTTTATCTTTTTTAATTACCTGTGCACAGTCATCCCAACAGCCACCTACATTCATAGGTTCATAGGTTTAGGTTTATACTAGGCTATCTGCCCTTAGGCTATCTGCCCTAAGGCATTTATAAGCCTAGCCCAAATTTTTGTGGCTTACGCCACCCCTTATATGAAAAAATACTGTGCCCATTAGTTTGTTGTGCCTCTGTCCAGCAGTGACACAGAAATGATTCCCGGGATAAACCTACGATCTCCCATCCACAGGTCAAGATTTCTCTTGAACAGAGCCACCGAGGTGCTCTGTCTCACATGGACCGGGATTTTATTCCACAGCATAGGGAGTCTCTGAGTGATAAATCTATCCCTCCAGCATGTCCTATTTATATCCGTGCTAAGGTTTAAGTCACTTGCTCTAGTGGTTTTGGTGGATTTGGATTTTTTTGAGGTGGAACATGTCCATTAATTCCGGGTTGGACATGGCCTTGTATGTCAGGCACATGTCACCTCTGAGCAGACAGTATGCAACTGAATAGAGCTGGAGTTTCTTCAATCTGTCAGCATATGACAGATTTTGGAGTCCCTTTATCCTTTTGGTGAGGAACTTTTGGGGTCTCTCCAATTGCTGCAGATGTCGGGTGAGATACATCCCGAATGGGGCATTGTACTCGATCATTGGTCTGATAAGTGAAGAGTACAGGGGAACAATGACCTCACTAGATCTGGATGTGAATGCCTTCATGATCAGGTGGGCAATGTAGAAGGTCTTTCTAACCACTTTAGCAGCGTGAGTGTCAAAAGAAAGGCCACTGTCAACCTGGGTCCCCAGGTCCCTGATAACCTCTTCTGTGCTTAGTGGATTGCCACCTATATGGTAGCTTGGGGTTACCTTGTTTTTCCCGAAGGGTATGACTATACATTTTTTGGCGTTTAACTTCAGGCCATGGCTCTGGCACCAGCTATCTGTTTCCGTGAGTCCCTTCTGAAGGATATCCGTGTCCGATGCACTTTCCACTATGGCGCCCAGTTTGCAGTCGTCTGCAAACTTTGTCAGCCAAAGTCCTCCCATGTTGGCCTGTACTTCTGAGAAGTAGATGCCGAACAATAGGGGGCCAAGGACTGAGCCCTGTGGGACACCACTTGTGACCGGAGTCCGACATAGTGCCAGCAACTCTAACCCTGTGGGTTCTGTCCTTAAGCCAGTTTGTAACCCATCTTGTGACATATGGGTTTACATTTAAGCTGGTAAGTTTTTCTACAATACCCGAGTGGGGTATTGTGTCAAGGCCTTTGCAAGGTCAAGGTAGGCTGTATGGACTGCCTTTCCTCATCAATGGCCTTGGTGACTGTTTCAAGAAGTCGACCAAGTTCAAAAGGCATGATCTGCCCTTGACGAAGCAAAACTGGGTCGGGTCCAATGTCTGCAAGTCCCCTATATCTTTGTTTATGAGCTCCATTATGATCCTCTCCATAGCTTTGCAGACTAGACTTGTTAAGCTTATGGGGCGGTAATTACCAGGGTCCGTAGAGGCACTGCCTTTGTGGAGTGGGACCACAGTTGCCGTACGCCACTCCTTGGGCACATATCCTGTGGTAAGGCTGAGATTAAACAGCTGCCTTATGTGCGGGTTTAATTCTTCATTTAGCTCGTGTAGCACACAGCTGGGGACACCATCCGGTCCCATTGATGCTGTGTTTTTAGCTTTAGAGAGAGCAGCTTTCACCTGCGCATTTGAGATGTCTGGGAGGCTACACTCCGCTTGGGATAGTTATCTCTCCTTTAGGGGGGGAGAGGGGGGTGAAGTTTGCACTGAACCTGTCTGCCAGTATGTTGGCAATGTCTGTGGGTTCAGTGATTTTTGTATCATTTTGGACTAATTCTGAGCATATCTGGGAGTTTCCACCCAGGTTCCTAACATAGTTGAAAAAGGCCTTATGATTGTCCTTTGAATCCATGGCAATTTTTCCCTCAAAATTGGCCTTAGTTGATTTTATGAGTGCTCGTATTTTTTACTAATAATGATCAGGGGTGACTTCCCTTTTATGGATTTTGTTCTATCATGTAATAGCTTTCTCCTCTTATTGTAAAGTTTGTTAATGGCTGGGGTCCACCAGACTGGACGTTTGCCCTTTGTGGAAAGAGTCTTGGTTTTATTTGGGATTGCCTGATCCATGCTGTCCTGGAGGTGTTCATAGAAGGCATTTGTAAGGGCTTCTGCAGCTTGGGTTGTGGTTTCCACTGGCTCAGGGGCCTTGAAGGATACCACACCAGTCTTGAGTAGTGTGAAGTTTGCTTTAGAGAAGTTCTTCACTGTGGTCTTTTTTGTTTGGGGTGGGGGCGGGATGTGGATTTCCAGTGAGATTAGTTTATGAGCAGATCTCACCAATGAGGGATATACTTCCAGGGTGGAGCATTTTGTCCCCATGTTTGTGATAATGAGATCTAGTATATTTTCTCCTCTCGTGGGAACAGTGACTAGCTGTTCCATGGCATTTGAATTTATGAACTCCAGGAACCGTTGGGCTAGAAAGTTAGGGCTTGAGTAATGTTCCCAGTCTATATTCAGGTAGTTGAAGTCACCCAATAACCCAGAGATGGGACAAACAAGGATATGTTGCAACATTTACACATTTTTCCCTATCCATCTCAGACAGGGATGTTAAACTAGAGGTGAATTTGTAGTTATCCATCCATTCCTCTAAACTATTTTTGAATAGTGTAAGAGAAGTACTTTGCTTTATGTGGAGTGGAAGACTGCTTCATATGAGTGGTATTCTCTGTGATACAAACCCATACCTCCAACATATTCTTTCTATTTTGCAGATTTTGAGATCCCCTGAATAGGTGTTTATGATACCATTGTTCTTTGTATATTTGTAATAGGTCTGACAGAAGAGTTTCTGTTAAAGTTCTATATCTGTTTAAGAGGCTGTTCTCAGTAGGATGTACGATACGGAGATGAGGGTCAATTCTTTGTGATGATATGCATAGTTTTTATGATATAGGGCCTTGCATAGCCAAGTAAGGTAGACTGTGGGGAGGTGAGTAAAGAGCTCCTGGTGAGAGGAGGAAAAATGCCAACACGATTAGCCCTGTAATGCAGCTAGGAGGAGTCCTCCCTGGAGGAAGCCTTGTAAAAAGTTCTACAGAGTGGAACCACAGTACAGCCTTGAAAAAGGCTCCTAAGGGGTGCCAACTGTAGTGGCCTCAGGGAGGGCTGTAGATAATCAAACCGTAATAGCCTTGAGAAAGGCTGTGGATAATCCAACCATAGTAGTCTTGAGAAAGGCTTTGCGACCTTTTGTATAGCCTTCAATAAGGCTCCCAGCTGGTGTGCTCTCTGCTGGGGAGTCCGGTAGCCTTCAAAAAGGCTGTGGTGAGCCGTAACAATGGCCTAGTAGAGCCTTTAAAAAGGCTGTTGTGATGGGTCTGAGTACCAGCCCACCTCCCTGGTTGTCAAACATAATAAATAAAATAAATACGTGCCACAGTGCCACAAGGAGTGACCACAACAGTAAGTTATCAGCCTCAGTGAGTTAGTCCTAAGCAGTGGGACTGCATCTCATGATATGGTCTGACCTAAATGGACATTTATACAACTAGCCGTATCACTTAATGCACTCCAAAGTGGAAGCTGACTGTACCAAACCCATATATTAGGCAGTTGTTAACTTGCAAAGGGTTATGCATAAAGGTGACACGATTAACATGTGAAGCTTAGTGGGAACAACTTCTGATTGCAAAAAGAATATTAGCAGGTAAGAAAATAGCCTACATGTCATCTGTAACAATCCCAAAAGTAAAATAAAGCAATATAAAGGTAAACAAAAATGATTTTTTAGCTGTTCAAATATGTGTTCTAACATGACTGTAATTATTTGATGTTATTGTACATAACTGTTGTCTTTGCTAGTTGGGGCAAGGCATGGCTGGAAAGGGTCTTAGGACCAGCTCACTTATATGTGTTACAAAGTATAATAGCTAGACAGATAGATAGATAGATAGATAGATAGATAGATAGATAGATAGATAGATAGATAGATAGATAGATTTAGATCACATCTAATCATTTCATAGTGAGACAAAATGCTCAAGTCATGCACTTATCTCTGCCTGTGTCATTCAGGGACAGTTTTTATTTGTACCATTGTTAGCATGATGTTTAAAAAAAGATATTAAAACAATTTTCTGGGTAGAGATGCCAGGCCTGTAATCAATTTAACAATGACTCATTCAGCACCCAGATGATGGGGAGAAGGCTGTGTTGTTTTCAATATCTGGCACTTTCTACTGCACCACACCCAGCTTGTTAGGGGATGAATGGTACATCTAGTCCTGCTATATATTGATTTAGGCTAAATGTGCATAGAGCTTCCTTCATTATGGAATAGTAAAGACATTTGTGGAAACAGCAGTGTGAAAAAGAATTCATAAATGATTTAGTTGTGCTGAGGGGGAGGATGGCATTCCACAATTCACAGACCACTGGGCAGTAGCCAGAAGAACCCAACTATATATTTTTCATGTGAAGACAGAGAAGTATAGTAAAGTGAAACTATCTTTCTTTCTTTTACCTACACATAATTATCTGCACTGTAGAGTGAAAATAAAGAGAAGCAGACGTCAGATACAATGGATGTGGTAAAATCACCTCATCTTAACAACAAATATAACGTTTTTTGTCAGGTATAACATTACTACTAGATGTATGTTGTTGTACATAAATGCTGATACGTTACTTCTATTTCTACTCATTCTGGGATGGATGACATTAAATGTTTCCAAATAAATTCATTTATTCTGTTTCCTCTGAAGGTATTGCTTAATAATCTGTTTTCCATTAGTTCGGTTCTCACTTGTTTTCTTCACAAAAGAATACTAAGAACTTTTCTTCATTGTCTTTCATCCCATATTTTCTTTGTCCAAATTGATCATTGGGACATGCAGTGGGTGATTTTTGTCAAAGAAATATAAGGAACGGAAGGTTAATAAAAATCTAAGACACTGCTTTTAAAATATTTAGAATGTAATTATACCTAGGGAGAATCTCACTACAGCTTCAAATTCAGCTAATGACAAGTTGCATTAGCATCACATATTCAAATCACTAGGTCTACCCTAATCTGATGAATTCAGCTTCCTGATAAACCTTAGAGGATGGAGTACTAATTTAACAGAAACTAGCCTCTTAACTGCTTGGAACAGCATTAGATTCTTTATTTCATCCCATTTTTATGATGCTAAAAAAAGCAAGCATTGATGCCAGTTTCCAATGAATAAGAACCAAAAATGCTGCCCTGTATGTCGTTTTGTTGGGGGAGGTCACATGGTGAGCATACAATCGCTTTTTGACCTTCATACATCTCCTTACACCTCTATAATATATGATACATGCATTTTTAACTTCAAAATATTTAATCTGTCACACTGCATATTTTCTTAATGAATAACTAAAACACTAACAACAGCATCTGAGGGAACAAAAAAAAAATTGTTCTTAATTCTCAAGTGTGGGCAGTCTGGATAATAGCTTCAAACCAGCAACAGTGCAGCAAGACATTTTCCAATAAAAATGCATGCGTGTGTAGCCTCTCCCATTCATCAGAGTACAAATGATCAGAAGCAACAGCCAGTAATATCAAGAAACTGTGCCAGAGGACAGACTGAAAAAAAAGTCTTGTAAAAGCATTTGCAAAACATTCATCAAACAGCTGTCAAATAAAAGCTGCTTGTGTAAGCAAAGTTCTGAATGAACCACTTTGCTGTATTTATAGTACATCAAATGTCTAATGTGCTTCTTGTATTGTACCTAAACGGCTGTTTTTATTTAAGTACTAGTGCTAAAATAAACAAACTGTCACTTAACACGTTCTCAGATCAGGTACAGAAAACAGGAAATAGCTGGACACAAAAACACTGCACTTTTTAATAGCTGCTCTGAAGAAACTGTTCTGCTTCTATAATCAAACACTTTTGTTTGCTTCTTTTTGAATTTATTACATCTGTGTTTGAAACAACTTTTTCTTTTCTTATGGGCCTGGCTGTGCTCCCAGAGTGATTGCCTTAATATACCTACCCTGTAAAGTTCAATTGCCCTATTCTGTAAATCACATACATTATATTATTTGCAGATAACAGATTATGAGGCAAGGACCTGTGATTATAATATAAATCAGAACGTTGGTAATATTTTCCTAATATGAAGGAAAAGTTATAATCTCCAATACAAACATCATAAGCAAGAAGAAAAGCCTAACTGGAATAAGTGACACGTTGAGTACTCCATTATTTATGAGGTATATTGGTTTCACATGAGGCGAGTATACATGCAGAGAACATTGGGGTGAATAATTGGTTATGACTAATCAATTTTATTTTGTTGATTGTCAGTCAAATTCCAGCAGAAAGATGGATGAAAGAATTTCCACTCTTTCATAAAAAAAAAAAATACTGGGAACCAACATAGTTCTTAAGATGTTCATAATAGCTACAAGTGTGAGATTTACCATTAGTTAGATTTTATTCACTAAACTTATATTCTATCATCTAATTAGTACCAAAATCAGCAAGCTATACACTCGTTTTAATAATCTCTTGTTCAGAGTACGCACTAGTTCTGTTTTCATCCAGTTGCAATATTTTATGCATATAGCCTGCTAATTTGACCTTTAAACAAATTTCTTGATTTATTTAGGAAACTCTACACCAAGACCAGGCAAACATACAGCACTGGTTCAACAAACAGAGGGTTACCTGACATTAAAAAAAAAGGTTGTATCATTTTGTACTCCAAAATGCTTAAAATGCATCCAGATCTTTGTGTGCTCCATCCTTTTAAGAGAGTACCTTTGCTCTGTGAATCAGTTTAGATGTATTGGAATATGGCTGGATCCCCACCTCTCTTACACAATGCACAAAGACAAACACTGGGATTCATTAACAATTATATCGGCTTCAGGCAAAGCCTATATGATCACAGCACATTAGCACAATGAACAACAGCGTTCATTGAATACGCATGCTGCTCACTGCACTTACACATTTCCAGGCACCATTTTGTAGCCAGCAGCAGTGTTGGCAGCCATGAAATGGTGAGGGGAACAATGAGCACACAATGTAAACAAAACTAATGACCTGCAGGCAAACCTATTGTTTGGGCATGCATGGACAGCTTATATGAAGTAAGGGAAAATTAATTACAAGAAGTAAGATGCAAGGGTTGTTAAATGTAGAGGAAATACACAGAAAACAATGTTAATAGTGCATACATAAGTATGAATGGAAGGTAAATGGAGAAAATGTACTCAGTTAATGCAGACAAATGTGATTATGTCACAAAGACAGAAAGGTGTCTATACTGATGTAATAATTAATTCTGTTCCCAATTCTTTACCACTGTACCAAACTAAAAACAAACATGCTAACAATGGATGTGAGAGGGACACAATGCAACTTTGTAAGAAATAGAATTAAATGTGGTATTAATGTTAATAACATGCTGAGTTGAGATAATAGTGAACAGAGGTGGTAGATACATTATATGTAATATAAGACATCAAGCAACATGCAATACATCTTTAGTGGCCTACCTTGCTACATGTGTAAGATGTACAGGTTTTTATGTAGGAACTGCTCAAGATGATTGAAAGATTGAATAGTAGAGCACATGTCAGATATAAGAAGGAATGTGTTAACAAATGCTTTAGCTAGACGTAAATGAATATGGTAGCACACATACCTTTAAATTTAAAGTATTAGAAGTCATTAAAAGGAACATATGAGGAGGGGACATAAATAATAGACTTGATATTGCTGAATATGGGTGGATTACTAGACTAGATGCTGACAAGTTTCCTGGTTTGAACAACATGGTAACTATAAAGCCATATCTTGTGGAAAAGCAAATGCAGTATAAATGATATAGCAATGTGTTCTCTCTTTTTTTAAAAAAAAAATGTTTGTATATTCCATTTATTTTAGTCAGTGTATGTTTTATTTGATTAATAACTGTTGATTTAATGTATTTTATTGGTTGGCTGTGTCATGTGCTACTATGCAGTGAAGGATATAAAATGTATTGTATTTCAAATTAATTGTGATGATAACTGAGGAAGAGTGTTTTCCGAAAGCTTTTATCTTGTATAATAAAGCATTTCTACTATTGTGGACTTATTATATTTTATGGAAGGTATAAACAGCTTCCCAGCTCCCGCCCCCTCCATAGGAATTGGCACATATAGCCAAACCTACACCAAAGTACTATACGAGTACTTATATAGCTGCATGGAAACAGGAATACCTGACAGGACAAAATCCTCCTCCTCAAGGAAGAGCAACCCTGTCTGGTGGACATCTGTGATAAATAAACTCTATAATAAAAGGAAAAACTGCTGTCCAGGGCCAAGAAAGAGCAATGTCTCCTTAGCCTGAACAAACAAATAAGAGCAGTAATAAAATCCTTTAAAGCAAACTTTGAATCCAAACTGGCCACATCTAGTAAAGACAATCACAAGGCTTTCTTTGCATATGTCTGCAAACTCAAGGGAAGCACCCAGATCTGCTGAGAACTAGTGGTCAAGGACACCAAATACACAAATGCCATAGATATAGCCAACCTGCTGACAGACAGGTTCAGTGAAAACATCACCCCTGTGTCTCCCCATCAGTAAATTAGGACATCCCCAGCAGCTGCCCCTCCCCTTTATCTCTAGGGACCAAGTCATCACTGCCCTGTCAAAAAAAAAAAAAAATGCAGCTTCCATGGAACCAGATAACATCCCAGGCTGCATCCTACATGAACTCAGACAGGAACAGACACCATTAGGCACCCTATTCAACCAAAGCCTGAGTACTGGCTTCATCCCAGCCTAGTGGAGGACAGCCACTATCATCCCTTTGCACAAAGGTGGAGTGTCCACCAATCCAGGAAATTATAGACCCATCAACCTAACTAGCCTGATCTGCAAGGTCATGGAGCGGATTATTATGGACCTTATTAACAAGGACATTGACAACCTCCAAACACTTGATCCCACACAGTTTGGTTTCATAAAGGGGAGGTCATGTCTGCTATATCTGGTCGACTTCTTTGAGACCGTCACCAAAGCCATGGATGAGGGGAAGATGGTGTACACCGCCTACCTTGACCTGGCTAAAGCCTTCGATACTATTCCCCACTCGGGAATAATAGATAAACTCTCTCAGTTAGGCATCAATCTGTATGTTACCAGATGGGTAGCAAACTGGCTCACTGATAGAACCCACCTAGTCAAAATAGGGGAAGCCACCTCAAGCAGTCGAATCATAATGAGTGGTGTACCCCAGGGATTGGTCTTAGGATCCTTGTTGTTTGGGATATACTTTTCTGAGGTGCACATCAAAACCAGTGGGCTATGACTGACAAAGTTTGCAGATGACTGTAAGCTGGCCGCTATCATCATTTCTCCTAGTGATGTGGACATCCTCCAAGAGGGTCTCACCCAAACATATAACTGGTGCCAGAAACATGGCCTCAAACTGAATGCCCAAAAATGCATCATCATCCCTTTGGGTGAGTGATGTCCCCTCAAATTATCACATTAATAACAAGGTCTTAAGCATGAAATCAGTCATGAAGGACTTAGGCACCCAGGTCAATAGCAAACTGACTTTTGACTACCATATTGCTTCTGTTATATGGAAAGTTTTCTACATGGCTTACCTCATTAGTAAAGGTATCTCATTCAGGGACAAGGTGGTCATAACATCCCTGTATTCTTCCCTTATAAGACCGATTATTGAATACAATGCCCCTTTTGGCATGTACTTCACAAAGCACATGCAGGAGCTGGAGAGACCACAGAGGTTCCTCACCAGGAGAAACCAGGACCTCAAACATCTACCCTACACAAATAAGCTAAAGGCCCTGTCCCTCTATTCAGTCTCCTACAGACTCCTTAGAGGTGACCTCTGTCTGGCATACAAAGCAATCTCAGACACTGCCTTGATGGGACTGCTGGATACCCGCAAGTCAAGTCCATTCAAGTAACCCACATGAGTGATCTCAACCTGGTCTGTGACATCAATAGGACTTGTTGGTGGTACAGATTTCTGTCCCAGAGACTCCCCTTCTGTGGAATAGACTCTCACTCCACGTCAAGCAGAGTACCTCATTAACACTTTTTAAGTGCAAGCTGGATAACTGGATGGGGAACAGAAAATACACCCCTGGGATTCCACCTATGTCCCTGTTGGACAGGGGCATAGGGTGCTGACTTGTTAGAACATGGGCTAAATTCTCGGCTAGGCTTGTAAAGGCCTCAGGGCCAATAGCCTAGTAACTTCCTATGATCATATATCTATATATATATATATATATATATATATATATATATATATATATATATATATATTGTTGTTGTCTTTCGGCTTTTTCCAGTTAAGGGTCGCCACAGCGGAACTCCGGTCTGCTAATGATTGGCAGTAGATTTTCATGGTGCCGAGTTGCCAGCTTGACGCCCAATCTTCAGCGAAGGCACGCCCACTCACGCATGCCTTTCAGAATGCCACTCGACCCGCGGGGAGGACATGTAGACTCCACACAGAAGGCACTCCCCGCACACTAGCTGAGAATCGAACGGGAGAACCTCTTGCTGTGAGGCAACAATGCTACCACTGCACCACCATGGATTGGTATATATATATATATATATATATATATATATATATATATATATATATATATATATATATATATATATACATATATATATATATTGTTGTTGTCTTTCGGCTTTTCCCGGTTAAGGGTCGCCACAGCGGAACTCCGGTCTGCTAATGATTGGCAGTAGATTTTCACAGTGCCAAGTTGCCAGCTTGACGCCCAACCTTCAGCGAAGGCACGCCCACTCACGCATGCCTTTCAGAATGCCACTCGACCCGCGGGGAGGACAGGTAGACTCCACACAGAAGGCACTCCCCGCACACTAGCTGAGAATCGAACGGGAGAACCTCTTGCTGTGAGACAACAATGCTACCACTGCACCACCATGGATTGATATATATATATATATATATATATATATATATATATATATATATATATATATATATATATATATATTGTTGTTGTCTTTCGGCTTTTCCTGGTTAAGGGTCGCCACAGCGGAACTCCGGTCTGCTAATGATTGGCAGTAGATTTTCACGGTGCCGAGTTGCCAGCTTGACGCCCAACCTTCAGCGAAGGCACGCCCACTCATGCATGCCTTTCAGAACGCCACTCGACCCACGGGGAGGACAGGTAGACTCCACACAGAAGGCACTCCCCGCACACTAGCTGAGAATCGAACGGGAGAACCTCTTGCTGTGAGGCAACAATGCTACCACTGCACCACCATGGATCGATATATATATATATATATATATATATATATATATATATATATATATATATATATATATATATATATATATATATATATATATTACCTAACACGTGCATTTTCTTCACTGAGTACTATCCAGACTGCTGAGGGCAGTGCAACAGCGCCAGGCTTGTCTGCACTGCAAAATTATTCACTTTTTTCCTTAGGAAGTGAATGATGTTTGTTCACTGCCAAGCAGACTGCAGATGGAAAAGGCATTAGAAAAAGAAAAACATTTAAAAAATACCTTGTATTACAAATTGACAGATTTAATGGATATATGTAGCAATGCACAGTTATTATAGCATTAAGTAAATATGTCAGCAAACAACTTTCAAATCAGTAACCAAAAATAATAAAAAAAATTGACTTGTATGAAAGAAGCTAGTTTATTATAAATAATATATTAAGTTACCTTCTTTCACAAAGACCAGAATTGTTTATTATTTTTGTTATAGCATTAGTGTGACATCAGCATCCTTTTCACAAATACTTACAACATCCCAAGTAGCATTAGGTTACACATCATCAGTATTTCATGTACTGGGAATTTTTCTGAAAGGGGATACACAGAGAGAGTGGTGGTGGACTTGGTTGGACATTAGGCTGAGGACTCACCTCTATAGCTGTGCCAGTGGAGAGTCTTATTTGAGATGTGGAGAGAGAGAAAAAGAGATGGAAAACTCGACCCTAGACTGAGTGTGTTCCCTGTGTGCTCTTGAGGGTAATTGTGCTTGATGCTGAAAGTTGCATCTGGAAATTCTGGTTATATTTATTTTTATTCCAAGTGAACGTCCCTCTCCAGTGTCAGTGGTGAGGATTCAGGATCCTTCATTACTAACCCAGAGTGGGGACATCACACACACAACTACTCATGACATCCAAGTTTACAACATATTGTATAACTGTCATGAGGAATACTTGTGAGATATGGATATGTTCTCCAGCATATGTGGCACATATGCCCACATAATTCATGTTACTGCTTTTGTTTAGGCACACTCTACAAAATGTCATATGTCACAACATTCATAGCACATAATAATGAGGAGAGTTAAGTTTACAATGACACATTTGTAACTTCAGCAAACAGGGACTACAGGTAAGATTTTTATCATTTATCACAGACTTTATCCTGTTCATTTCATATACAACATTGAGTATCAATATTTTTTCTGAATTCAGTCATAAAAAATCTGTAAACTGTATTTGAACCCTTTTTCTCTAAGCTCATTTCATTTACAACTTGTGCCACAGACATAGCTAGCTGACAATTACAATTTCATCACTCAGTACTGTCCAGAGTGCTGACCACTACAAAGTGGAACCATTTTCAGTTGTGCTACTGGTGGCATTCCAATTATAATTTTTCAGATTTTTTACTTAGGAAGTGAGCAGTTGCTTACTGCTAGGAAATGCTGCCAGTCAAGAGTATGCAAGACCAAATGGAGAGCAAAGAATGCAGGAAAAAAAAAAAAAATATATATATATATATATATATATATATATATATATATATCAATTAAATGTTATGAAGCATTTATTTAAAATGTATATTTCTGATGTTTCCTCCAGTCTGTTGTCATTGAACATGAACAAATGCCATTTAAACATCAAGTTCACACAAACAGCACACTCTACAGATTTGAAAACAAATCAGTGAATTAATAACACACAGTTGAGATTACTGTCAGTATTTGCCACATACATAGACATATGAGAGGAAGAGGAATAAGTAGATTACATATAAGGAAGATGAGAGATTAAATCAATTCACATTAAACAACAGACACAAGCTGGGAAAGCTGTCCTTTGTAATTTGCCAGTAATATGTGGATAAATGTGATCTTAGCAATAGCTAACAACCACAACTGTTTTCCTCTCTTTATTTTGAGAGCAGTATCCCTTTATCTATGATTTTCTAACAACAGTGCTATCTCCTTTGCATTGCTACTGCCATGTCTTTCAGTGAGTAACGTACATCCTTGGAATGCAGAATTGTTATTCAGAGGCACAAAGTGTGGTCATAAACAGTTCATAAAAAAGGAATAATGTTCTCTTAACTTAGTCAATGCAATCTCAGAATTTAGTGTTACGTTTCTTTTCCCTGTCACACCCTTGATTAATGTAAAACAAAGTGGACAGCCTGGGAAACACTGGTCCTGCAATCAGAGAAATCATGCATACTTGCAAGCCCTTAGTAAGTAACACTTCACAGTGCTCATCCTAACAGAGGTATGGATTATGCATATGATTGTGTAGGTTCATACACCATGTTTACATTCCCTTCAATTAGTGTAGATTTTGGAATTCATGAATGTAAATTAGTTCACACCTGATTTCCATATTCACAGTGCTCAGAGGGTTTAGTCTGCACTATATTGAGTAAGCAAGGAAACTGTATTGTGGATATGTGAGATATTTGAATTCAGAGAGCTCCATGCTGCTATTTGCTTGCAAAACTTGTTTCTAGTTTCACAACTGACTTGATGCAAAGGTGTGTTATTTTTGTATAAAATGCTATATTTCAACCTTACTGGAGTGCATTTCACAATACACCCATTGATTTACTGTCTGCATTATTGTCACTTGCTGGTGGCATAGGCATATATATCAGTTATTTTTTTCAATACAAATGTTTGTAAAGAATGTAATTTTCTATGCCCACCTGATCACTTATTACAGAAATATATTTATTCAGTTAGTACCAAGGTCAGGGTTATAGATCCATATGTGTTTAGTAGGCTAAAAACCTAGCCATACATTCCAAATCTCTGACAATTTCTAATACCCTTGATAAGTGTAAGCATAGGCCTGGGAGATGAACCATATACAGGTTACCTGTGTCCATTAGAGACATAGGTGCCAAACCAGGGATGAATTTCTGGTTTTTCCATCTAGTTGTCCAAGTTGCACTTGAATTCTGTTAGGGAGGAACTCTGCTTCACATGGATGGGGAGCCTGTTCTATAGCCGTGGTAGTCTCTGGGATACATCATTATCTCTCCAGCAGGTCCTATTTATATCACAGGCAAGGTTTGCATCTTTAGAACGGGTAATTCTGGTGTTGTTTGTTTTGTGGATATGTAGGAGATCCAGAGTGGAGTCTGATAATGCCCTATATGCCAAGCATAGATCTCCCCTCAAAAGCCTGTAGGAGACAGAATACAGGTATAGAGCCTTGAGGCGGTCTGCATAGGATATTTTACTTATGTCCTGTATTCTTTTAGTGAGGAACCTCTGTGGATGTTCCACTTGTTGGATATGTCTGGTTAGATACATACCAAAGGGGGCATTATACTCAATGATAGGTCTGATGAATGCCGAATACAGTGGAACAAAGACTTCCTTGGACTTAGATGCCATACCTTTGTTTATAAGTTGTGCAACATAGAATGATTTCCTCCCCACTGTAAACACATGATGGTCAAAGACTAGATTACTATTTATGTGTTTCCCTAAGTCCCTGATTATTGGATCACCTCTAAGGGGTGTTTGTCAGTATGATACATACCAGGGATGGATGACTTCTCAAAAGATACTACTATGCATTTCTTGGCATTTAGTTTTAGTCCATGGCTCTGACACCAGTTGTTTGTCTGTGTTAGCCCTTCCTGGAGAACATTTGTGTTAGTGTGAGATTCAATGACAGGTCCTAATTTGCAATCATCTGCAAATTTAGTCAGCTAAAGACCACTAACATTGACCTTGACTTCTCAGAAGTAAATACCATGAAGGAGTAGTCCAAGGGCTGATCCCTGGGGGAACTCCATTTCTGACTGGCCTCATTGTAGAGCTGGATTCCCCACTTCTAACTTCCTGTGAGCCAGTTGGCTATCCACCGGGTGACATATGGGTTTTACCTAACCTCTTGAATTTGTCAACAATGTCTGAGTGGGGTATTGTGTCTAATGCCTTGGCCAGGTCAAAGTAGGCAGTGTAAATGATTTTGCCTTCATCCATTGCTTTGGTGACCTTATCAAAGAAGTCACCAGGTTGAGTAGGCATGATCTGCCCTTGACGAAACCAAACTTGGTTGGGTCCAGTGTCTGGAGGTTTACTATATCTCTGTTGATCATCTCCATGATAATTCTTTCCATGGCTTTACATAAAAGACTACCAAAACTTATGGGTCTGTAGTTTCCAGGGACTGTAGATGGTCCACCTTTGTGCAGAGGGATGACATTTGCCTTTCTCCATTCATAAGGCACAAAGCCCGTTTGGAGGCTACAGTTAAATAGTAATTCTAGAAGTCCTGGTAGGTCATGTTTCATGCTGTGTAAAAGGCATTATGAGATACTGTCTGGGTCCATTGGTGCAGTGTTTTTGATGTTAGAGCATTAAGGACCTGTTCCCTAGTGATAGTAGGGGATGCTATATTTGATGATATTTCCTGAGAGAAGGTTGAGGGGGAGATAGGGGTAAAGTTGGAGCTGAATTTACCAGCCAGGACGTTTGTTATATCTTCTGGATCAGTATAGGTGGCTCCATTCACAATGAGCTCTGTACGCAATTGTGTATTGTCTTTGAGGTTGCAGACATAGGTAAAGAATGCTTTGTGGTTGTCCTTGGCCTGGGAGGACAAACTTACCTCAAATGTGGCTTTGGTAGACTCTATTTGTCCTCTGAGTTGTTTATTTAGTTTGATGAGAGTTCTTTTATCCTGCTGGGTGCTGGGCCTCTTAATTTTTGCCATGATTTTCTTCCTCCTGTTATACAGCCTATTGATTTTATGATTCCACCAGGGTGGCTTGTTTTTTGAGTTAATTCTGTATTTCTTCCTGGTGGGTACAGCTGCCTCTATGCAGCTATTAACTTGCTTATACAGGGTTTCTCTGAACAGTTCTGCATAGGCAGCAGTGTTCTCAGGGTTTATGGGGGCTTGAAAGTTTGCCAGGTTTTCACTTAATATCAGGAGGTTAGCCTTAGAATAGTTCCTGAATATTCCAGGTTTAGCTGGGAGTCCAGGTTTTTTTTACTTCAAAGGAGACCATTTTGTGGGCTGACCTTAACAGGGAAGGCATTACAACAGGGGAAATGCAGCACTCTCCCATATTAGTGAGGACCAGATCCAGCATGGTTGCACCCCGGTTGGTGTACTGACTATCTGGTCCAGGGAGTTTGTGTACAAAATCCAGGAAACTCTGTGAATGTACATTTGGTGTCATATAGAATTTACAGTTAATAGTGGAGTAATTAAAGTCACTCATGAATATGGTATTGGGTTGGATGGTTAACGTTTCTTATAAGTTTAAATACATGGTATGGGTTTCCTGGGTCATAAAGGGGGACCTATAGCTTGCAAGAAAGTGGTACTGGATTTTGCCCATGGTAATTTGAACATGGAGCAGCTCAACTGCATTGTCCTGTTTGACCAGCCTTGAAATATATTTATTTTTGATGTAAATAGAGACACCTCCACCTTTAGTCCCTACCTGTGAAGTAGCTGGTCTAAATGTGTGGAAGGCATTATAACCTTGCACTGTTGGTGTGCTCTCTGTGGCTTTAAACCATGTCTCAGTGACTGCACAGATGTCAGCATTCTCTAGGGTAAGGAGAGCTTCTAGGGAGTGGAGTTTTTTGTATAGACTCCTAGCACTGAGCAGCAATACCTTTAGATTTTGTAGCCAACAAATGTGTTAAGCCTGTGATATATAACTGACCACCCTCCACACAAGCGGACATACAGAAAAAATTTTAGCCATTTATAATTTAAAAGTGTACATTGCTTTTGTTAATGTTGCAATGTACTACACAGTTACACACCCATTGTCCACTGTAGATACTTTGTACATTTGCTTTTCATTTCACTTTCTGGAGGGGGGGTCTGTATTTACTTGTGTGTACTAATTTGAAGCTATCATTTTTTAATTATTTTCTACATGATGGACACATGCATGCATAATTGTTTTGTTAATGTTTTGTGTCTCATTCAGGGTTATGGTGCCCAAGAAATCAGCACTCTGTAAAGTGCCATACAGTGATGCAGAGAATAAAATTATCATCTAGACATTACATTGACATGACTCCTTCCTTTTAGAAAGATGCAGTGGTGATAAGTACTTCTGTGACTGTATCTGTGGGCAGATGGTCACCTATGTAAATGGTGTTGGAGGCCATGGCCATAGATATCAGAAAATCTGACATAATACCAGTAACATAATAAAGTGCGTGATATGTTGGTCTTGTGAAATTGGCTGGGAATATATGGCACTGTTGGAGGGAGGGCAACCTGCTAACAACCTACCAGTGACTGAAACTGAAGAGTCCCTGTCCACTGTCAGAGATCCCCAACCCCTCAGCAGAAAATTCAGTGTTAGACTTGCCCTCATGTATCTCCATCACCACCATCCCGCTGTGCCAGTGATGATGACTGCACCCTAACCTTTGCACATGTTTCATTTACTTATGGTTGCATATATGTGTGTGTGTGTGTGAAAGTGAAATGCTTGAAGTATATTATTGGGCTAAGTAAACAGTGTATATTGCAGACATCAGCCATACACTGTTACTGTGTTACCGACATTACTGTACCAATGAGAGATGTGTCATCTTAGGGACATATAACTACTTGCATATGGGACTACGCAGTTATTGTACTCTTTTTTTTTTTTTTTTTTTTTTTTTTTTTTTTTTTTTTTTCAAATAGGTTCCACACTTACCTTGAGCTTCAAGTGAGGGTGAAAGATGTTTTTTTATTTCCTGTACTGTTTCCCTATTTACCTGGTATTGCTGTACAGTTTCTGTGCCATGCAGTTCATAAAGAATTTAACGAGTTATAAACGCCCTTCTTCTTTTTGGTAGAGATCCAGCAGCAGTAGCACCTTCATTTAAAGCCTATTCCATTTATAGGTTAATGATGTGAACAAACAAACCATAACATTTTTTCTAAGTATAATAATGGCTGTAATCCAAAGAGTTTGGGATTTCGGGGCAAATGGCTACACTAAGTGTACACAATTGCTTTATAAGTTACTGAATAGTCCCACCACATTCAGTTGGTTAATTAGTGTGTACTTCAGCTACTCATGCTTTCATTAGTATATTCTGTCATTTACCCTTGTTTTGAGGCTGTACACTTAGTGAATACCAAATACCACACTATGGTGTAAGTGGCATGCTATATTTATAATAGCTTAGTGTAGCCATTCATGAATCCAGTCCAAAGTACTCATTGAGCTAAATTTACTGCTTATTAGCTGCCAGAAGATCTCACACTTACTGATTACTAAGGGTAAAAGCTCACTGATAAATGGTGAGGGTGCCCCTACGAAAATGTATATTAGCTGCTTATGCCTATTGCAGATGTAACTAGCAACTGTCAAATACTTGAAGTGGCACTGGAAGAGAGTAGTATACTTATGGAGTATGCTCCATTTCGAGAATATAAATGTGTTGCCTTAGAAAGCAAATATGCCTCATGTTGTACAAGGTAAACATTAACATCTTGCACCACAATTTGTAAAATATGTTACCTGAAACAGTCTCCGAAACTAATAATGTCAGAGCAATGTATCACTACTCCATCTGAGCTGTTAGCACCTTTCTTAAGGACAAAACTATGTGTGTGCAATCTTTAAACTTCTGCTACTGTGCCCTTCACACTAGTTCTACTACATTACTCACTAGAAAGTTACACCAAGCCCTTCTATCTATTGGGTCATCCCAAATAAACTTTCATTCACTTTTAGAAGTGCACTCATATATACCCACTTTAAACATGACCTAAAATATTACTACCTTGCATAATCAGCCTTCAACTGTTATACTGTTACATCATAAAATTACTTGTGGTAGAACACCTCAGTCTCTGCAACAAAAATATGCTACTTTACTGTCTTCTGATGGTATGTTTGCTTGCTTTGAAATATTAATCACTGCTCTTGTTATGTTGCTATAGTTGTTAACCCATAGCTGTGGAAACTACACCCAACGTTTAAAAAACTTGTTTCTTAGATGTATTTGATTATGAGTTTATTTTACGTATTCATATATTGTATTTTGCCTTTGTTTACTGGGATAGTCTGGCTGAATTTAGCAAAAAACACTTTTCAATGGGGACCTGGGGGAAAAGTTCCATATACTGTACAATCATTAAAACAATCATTAAAGATTAAACAAAAATTGCAGAATTATATTAGTATAAGATTTTGCATAAAAGATATTAAGCAAAAACAAGTCATTCATTATATACAGTACAAGAAATTTATATCTAACATATGAATCACATTTAGGTTCATAGGTAGGTTCATAGGTAGGTACTAGGCTATCAGCCCAAGGGCCTAAATAAGCCTAGCCAACAAGGTTCCCTGGCTTATGCCACCCAAGAAAGTTATTTTCCTGTGCCCCTGTTGAGCAGAGCCACAGAAGTGATCCGTGGGCTGTATTTCCTATTTCCCATCCACCCATCAAGATTTTTCTTGAAGATTGCTAATGAGGAACTCTGCTTGACATAGATGGGTAGCTTTTTCCAGAGTATGGGAAGTCTCTGGGACAGGAATCTATCCCTCCAGCATGTCCTGCTTATTGTGGTAACAAGGTTTAGGTCCCTCCCTTAGGTAGTTCGGAGGGACTGGGAATTCTTTAGATGTAGCATGTCCACCAGCTCAGGGTTTGACATAGCTTTATATGTTAGGCATAGATTACCTCAGAATAGGCAATATGCTACGGAGTAAAGCTGGAGTTTTTTGAGACGGTCAGTGTACGGCATCTGTTTGATGCCAGTAATCCTCTTTGTGAGGTACTTCTGTGGCCTTTCCAGCTGCTGCAGATGTCTTGTGAGGTACATTCCAAAAGGGGCATTGTACTCTATAATGGGTCTAATGAGTGTCGAGTAGAGGGGAACAATGACCTCTTTTTTCCTGGATGAGAACCCTTTTGTGATGAGGTGTGTCACGTAAAAGGATTTCCTGACTACTGTGGCGATGTGATGATCAAAGGAGAGACTACTGTCCACCTGGGTCCCAAGATCTCTTAAAACACATTCTGTGTTAAGTAGACTGCTGCCTATGTGGTAGTTCATGGGTACAGAGTTTTTACCAAAGGGGATGACAATGCACTTTTTGGCATTGAGCTTGAGGCCATGGCTCTGACACCAGGCATCTGTCTCATGAGACCCTTCTGTAGGATGTCCACATCATTTGGGAACTCAACTATGGCCCTAGTTTGCAGTCATCTGTGAACTTCATTAGCCAAAGGCCTACTGTGTTAGCCTGTACTTCAGAGAAGTAGATACCAAACAGGAGAGGTCCCGGGACTGAACCCTGTGGTATTCCACTTGTCACTGGTTTGAAGTCAGATTTGGAGTCTGCAACTTTTACAGTGTGGGTTCTGTCAGTGAGCCAGTTGGCAACCCATCTTGTGATGTAGGGATTTATACCTAGTTTAGTGAATTTAGCTATAATTTCAGAATGGGGGGATGGTATCGAAAGCCTTCGTGAGGTCAAGATAGGCTGTATGAACCACCCTCGTCTACGGCTTTGTTGATTGCTTCAAAGAAGTTGATCAGGTTCAGGAGGCATGATCTGCCTTTTAGAAATCCGAACTGGGTGGGGTCCAGAGTTTGGAGGTTACTGATGTCTTTGTTTATGAGTTCCATGATGATACGTTCCATGGCATTACAGACCAGGTTCTTCAGGCTAATAGAGCAATAGTTCCAGGGATCAGTGGTGGTTCCCCCTTTGTGGACTGGGATAACTGTTGCTGTGCGCCATTCAGTGGGCACAAAGCCTGACGTGAGACTATGATTGAACTTGGTGCTTAGAAGGGGAGCCAGTTTGTTCTGAAGTTTGTGTAAAACGCAGCCTGGGATGTTGTCCAGTCCCATGGATGCTGTGTTTTTGGCTTTAGAGAGTGCAGCCTTTACCTGTGTAGTTGTGATTACAGGGACAATGAATTCTTCCTGCATAGATATGGGCCCTTTAGGGGGTGAGAGGGGGGTAAAGTTAGCACTGAACCTATCTGCCAAGTTGATGGCAATATCAGTTGGTTCTGTAATTTTCATGCCGTTGTGCTGTAACTCAGAGCAGATCTGGGTGTTGCCATTGAGATTCTTGACATAGCTATAGAATGCTTTGTGGTTGTCCCTAGAATCAGTGGCAATTTTGTTTTCGTAGCTAGCTTTGGAGGATCTTATAAGGGATCTCAGCTTCTTACTGAGGCTGACCAGATAACTCCTCCACTCATGGGATTTTACTCTCTTTTGCAACAGTTTCTTCCTTCTGTTGTAGAGTTTGTTTATGGCAGGGAACCACCTGATTGGCTTCCTTTTTTTGGAGGATAGTGTCTTGGTTCTGTGTGGGATAGCACGAGCCATGCACTCGTGTAAGTGCTTATAGAGTGCATTTGAGTAGGATTCAGCAGTCGTAACTGTATTGTCCATCTGCATGAGTGTCATGAAGTTCGCCACTTCTGTCATAAGAAGCATGAAGTTGGAGGTAAACGGGTGGGGTTGTCTTTGGAGAACTTTTTTACTATGGTTTCCTTAATGGGGGGTGGGGGCGGGATGTGGATATCTAGGGTGATTAGCTTATGGCCGGATCTTACCAACAAGGAGTTGACTTCAGGTGTGGAACACCGGTCACTCATGTTGGTAATGACTAGGTCTAGGATATTGTTGCCCCTGGTGGGAGTGTAGATAAGTTGATCCAGGGCATTGGAATTTATGAATTCTAGAAAGCGTTGAGGGAAGGAGTTGGTACATGAGTAGTTTTCCCAGTTAATGGTGGGGTAATTGTTGAACCCTAATATCTTACAGCATATCAAGAAAAGAGGAGTGGGAATCCTGGGGCATGATGGGGGATCTGTAGCAAGCTACAATTTGGATTGCAGTTTTGCCCAGAGTTAGTTGCACTTGGATAACCTCGGATGCATTATGCTGAGCAACTAGCCTGGAGGTGTGGATATCCTTAATGAATATGAGCACACCTCCGCCTTTGGTGTTCTGGTCCACATTAGCTGGCTGAAAGGTGTGGTATGAGTTATAGCCTGGAAATGCAGGGGTGCTCTCTGTAGCCTTGAACCAGGTCACTGTACAAATATCAATGTTCTCCATTTTAAGGAGTGCCTCAAGGGAATGCATTTTGAGATTTAGACTTCTAGCATTGAGTAGCATTACCCTCAGTTTTTGCTGGGCCTGTTTCTGTTGCGGTGATGAATTTGTTATTTGAGCCTTGCCTAAAAAAGGCACTATAGGGGTGGCAAGAGCCTTAGCCAATATCCGGAATCCCAGGGGTGACAGGTGCAGGCCACACTCTCTCTGTATTCACTACTCTTCTAGATCATTTAGATCAATTCAGATTCAAAATACCACCAATAAACAGCCCCTCATCACACCTCCCTTAGGGTGCATAAAGCCATCACTACCTTCTTCAACATTATAGTTAACACAGCATAACAACTACTTATTAGTGGTGACATACACCCAAACTCCGGCCCCACAACTAACTCACTCTCACCTAACACACCCTCCCCTCAACTTCATAATAAAATAAAGTCATCTCAGCAAAAATCCAATCTATTATTAATAAACTTAAATATCAGAATTATTATCAGTAAGGTTCAAGACTTTCATGCCACACTTTCTCTGTATTCACCTGACATAGTTTTACTAATTTGGTTAAAATCACGCACTGCAGACAATGAGGTCACCCCCCCCCCCTCCGGTTATAACATCCTCAGACAAGACAGAATAGGGAAAAAAGAAGGAGGGTAGCTTAACACTGCAATCCCTAAACCGAAAAATCCCAATGATCAATAACTCTGAGAATGTATTCTCAAAACTAAAAAGTAATAATAACAAACATCTAGTCATAGTAGGGGCATATATGCCACCTGGAAAAAACTCACTACTTTAGACAGTATACTTCAATGGACAACAAAACCTTTTCGCCAAGAAACAATAATAATGGGCCACTTCAGCTTAGATTGGTTTACCTGTAATGCACAGAACCCTACCAGTCACATAAACCTCTATGGATTTACACAGCTTATCCAAAACATCACTAGAATAGATAAAAAAACAAATAGACTATCTATCCTCAACTGGGCTCTTACTAAAACAATACATACTATCAACACTCAGGCTGTCTCTCTGATAGTCTAAGCAACCACTCTCCAACCTTCCTACTGAGACAAAAGAGCAACATTCTCAAAACTACAGTTTACCACCAAATCCAGAACAAAAATAATCTCAATTCCCAGACCCTAGTGACCACACTCAGCCAATGTAACTGGTCTATTCTAAAAGAACTACCAGTCAACACAGCTATTGAATATTTCAGCAGCACATTTCTAAATGTCCCTAATAACTTAACATCTCCTAGGGCAGTCAGAACTAAAACAAACATCACCCTCTGGCTAACCAAAGAAACTAGAAATGTTTTCAAACTTAGAGATAAACTCTGAGGAGAACATTGGAACACCACTAAATCCCTATCATACCAGCAACTCCAAAACAAAGCCAAAATGCAAATCAGGCTAGATAAAAAATGACTATACCAACATACCAATAACACATCAAAAAAACCCCCACAAAAATTCTGGGCAGCTATCAAAACCATCCTTTACTGTAGACAGGCACCTGCTGCACTCCCCACAATCACCCCAAACTCAGGTACAACTACTGAACAATTTAACAAATATTTCACCAAAACTATCCTAACACTATCCAAAAATAACTTTTCCCCACCACAGACTTTACCATCAATAGAAAATAGGAACAATACATTCTCCTTCTATCCCAACTCAAAAAACACCGTAAAAAAACTGATTAAAAAATTGAAAGCAACAACCATTGCAGCTCACAGCCTCCCAGCAGAATACCTCATAATGTCAGTTGATGCAATAGCCTACTCTGTATCTATTCTAATCAATAGATCTACCACAAAACATCAAGTCCCACACCACTGGAAAGTTTCTTGTATAATCCCCCTCAATAAAGGTGGCACTTCAACAAAACTATCTAATTACAGACCTATTGCTATATTATTTCCCAGATCAAAAATCTTAGAAAGAGGGCATATATTCTCAACTAATGCACCACCTGTTACACAATAATCTACTATCTAGCTGCCAACATGGTTTCAGACCTAATCATAGTACAATTACTACCCTCTTGAGCATCATTAGTATAATCAACCTATATAGAAGTGAAGGTAAAAAAGTCTCACCAGTCTTCTTTGACATGTCCAAAGCTTTTGATACAGTCTGTCATAATAAACTTCTAACAGTCATTTCCAGCTTAAATCTTAGTTCATCTGCCCTCTCTTGGTTCCAAAGCTACCTAACTGACAGTCAGTCACCAGGCAGTAATGTGGTCACAAGACATCTCTTCACTACCTCAAGGCTCCATTCTTGATCCCCTTCTTTTTCAAATTTTCACAGTCTCAACAGATCTACATCTCTAGCTACTTGAGTTCAATATGCAGACAACTCCACACTAATATATGCAGCTGACACCCTTCAAGAACTACAGGAAAAAAACACAAAAATCTTTCACAGCAATGGAGGCATGGCTTTCCAATATGCAGCTTATACCCAGCCCTAATAAAACCAAGCTAATAATCTTCCAACCTACTAGAGCCACTGACCCTCCACCCAATTTCTCCATAATTGCTAGAAATAACACAATAATTGAACCTGTTACACAGACCAAACTCAAAACATGAGATTCGACCAACACATATCACAAGCTATTACGAAAGTTCACAAAAAATTGAATACTCTATACAAAAACAAACAATTCCTAACCAACAATACCAAACTCCCTTCCACTAGAACTACAAACCTTAACCAATATCACCCACTTTAAAAAATGCTCAAAGACCAACTGACAAACAAATGGCTTTGTCCATGTAATCCTCTAGGATAAAACAAACTTTTCCCAAATTAATTCTACTATTCACAACTATAATGTTACCCTCCTATTACTTTAACACACTCTAAGACTCTATTAACCATTTCTTAAATCATGGTCTTCCTGTTTTCCTCCACCCTAACTACTATCCTACTACCCTTACTTTCCCATCACTATTCTTAATGTTGTCTTTCTAATATAGCAGCTCCTACAGGCAAGACATTTTTCTAGTCTGTGTAAGTTCTTCACCCACAATCCTTAATTTTGCACTACTTTAAAACAGTTAAAGAACTGTATCTTGAACCTTCTAATTGACAAAATGCTACATTTCTTCAGCGCATTTCTATTTAATTTTAACTTTATATTCTGCTCCTATCCCACTGTATGTTAATCCTTCTACCTGACAAACTACCACTGTGTCTATTCATAGTTCACTTAAACTAATTATATTCCTATTTTGTAAATATGCTTGTAAATACTGCATATTTTTTTCTTTTTCTGTTAACTATTGCTACTAGATTTTTATTGTATATTGTTCAACTTGTAATAATGTATTCTCATGTAAATGTATTATCTATTTTATATGTGAAGTTTTTCTCCCCAGGCCTCCACTGAAAATGGGCTCACACCCAGTCGGACTTTACTGGTAAACAAATGTAAAATAAATAAAATATAAAATAAATAAATAAATAAATATAAGAAGGACATATTTATACAAACAGATTGTGAACAGCAATGATTTTACTTTATGGAAATACACTAGTCTCAGTATAGGTCCTTTGTATAGTAAAATCAGGTTTTACGAAAAATTACTTCAAAGAGGCGAGGAGAGGAAAAATTACTTCAGGAAGATAATAATGGCCACCATCACTGTCTTCAGTGTTTGAAGGAACAACACCAGTAGCTCCATTGCCTTCATAGGGCAGATAAGTACCACACTGATGAATAATTATGTTGTGCAGAATGGAGTACACTGTAAACATTCAGCATGCAGTAACAGGGTCATACTGAAGGGTACCCCCAGACTCATCTAGGCAATGGAAACAGGCTTTCAGAAGGCTAAATGCACAATGATAATACAGTTTCTGAGACAGGCCTGTGTTGAAGCATTCCTTAACAGCTTGTCTAGGATTACAGGCTGGTGTTATCAGCTATGGTTAGAGTGGGTAGCATGCAACACCTGCAAAAGAAAAAGGGGAGGAGGCATTACAAAAGACAGAAGATTTAATATAAGCAAAACATTTACCAAGTTATGCCTACAGAATTTAATATGACTAAAAAAGCTTGAACTTACAAGGTGATCATGGGGTGTCCTACCATTCAGGAAGAAACAGTATAGTGATCTTCTGTGCCAGATGTGCAAATCATAGGCAGCGACATGATGCTTGGATAAGACTTTGGTGATGCACCCATATACATAATGCACTTCCTGGCATTTGATGGAATTATAACCCTCCTGTTCTGGTACCATTCCCCATAGTCCAGATGGGGCCCAATGGCAATATGGGTGCAATCCATCTCCCAAATCACCTCTGGAAAATGTGCCATCCTGTAGTAGGCAGTTATGGTTCTGGCTCATTCCTAAGGTGATTCTGGAAGATAGATCCACAGATCCACATGAACTAAATATATGTTGAGGAACTGCTGAATTATTCTTAAGGCAGAAGCCTGAAAATTTCTGTTGAGTCCTCCATTTGTCCCTGGATGGTCCCTGTAGCAAATATAGTGAGGGCTATGCACAATCTGTTGTCCATACAGGTACTTAGGTAAGTACCAGGTTATAGGTAAGCACTAGGCTAGCGTCCTGGTGATTCATTTTTTAAGCCTAGTCAATTTGCTTTTCAAAACCCTGTACCTTGTGTCCCCAGTCCTCAGGTATAGGAAGACCACTAATCCTTCTCAGTCTTTGTCTATGGGCCATGAAAACTCATTAAAGCCCCTTACAATATCCCTGCCAACTCTAAATCTATCAAGTATTTCTTGTTGAGGAAAGGTATAATGAGTCAGTCTTTGTCTATACTTGTGCCATATCTGCCTACAAGCACCGCTGGGTGCCTTGGTATTGGTACAGCCAAGACCAGCAGTTCACAAAGAGGAACAGCAAGGTAGCATGAAGGATCTTCACCAGATGCAAAGTTAATAAAAATGTCATGACTTTTCCTTTTATAAGATATTTGCACGACACAGAAATGCCTAAAACGTGACTATGAATCACATACAAGAGGAAAAAGACCTCATTCACATAAGTTTGCCACAGAAATGTAAGGCATTCCTCATCTACGTGTCATGGTTGTCCCATTTGCATGTTTTTGTTAGGCTGACTAAACTAACAGCACCTAAACAAAGCTTGCCTCATGCCAAAGCTGTGCTAAGCTACAGAATTCGCAAATTCTTGCTGTGGATAAGAGCATTGAGTATGAATACCACTGCAGATATCCAGTATCACCATAAAAATAAATATTTTAACTCCAATAAGTATTTAAATGAAAACAAATGTCAAATATTTTCCAGTCCCATGCAAGAAGAATGTGTAGATATTTAGTTTGTAAATGAGTTAAAGAAAACAATGTTTTAGGGATATTAGAACTTCCAAGTTCAGTAAACTAGGAAAGCATCTATGAAAATAATGGCCTCATCAGGGTGACTGGGAGACTCAGTCCTGTAAAAACAAACTGTTTACACTTCCAGGTTCCTGGATGCATTCTTCTGCTTAAATTTTAATGTTTTTAAGGAGCTGTTGTGAAAAACTGTATTGAAACAATGAACAACCCAGTAATATAAAGATTTATTCTAAAAACTACTAAGACAAATGTTATTTTGAATCTACTTGACCGTTAATTAGATTCTGGTACTAAGTGTCTTTAGCTGTCCCTTAACAGGGATTGATGATGATTCTTTGCTATGACAGTACTATGGCAGCACTCAAAGTGATTCACATTGAAATCTGGTGTATTAAGTTAACTTTGAACTTTTTCTCCCATTTTTCTAACAGCCTCAGGATACGCTCTGTTTTCTTTTCCGGTAAGTAAACATTATATAACATTATGTAACTTAAAGGAAAACTCCACCTTAAAATAAAAAAATCTATTTTCCACTGTGCTTGTTTTCCGAGATATTGTAACTCCTTAAAATCACTGTTTCTTATAGAATTTCAATACGTTTTTTCCACAAAATGTCTGCCAATGAGGGTTGACATATCAAAGTGATCTTGTTTATCCGGAACAGGGTTGCTTCTTTTTTCCTGGAATGACCCTCATTTATGCTTGTCTCAGAGCCCATTTTACACTATACTAAGGTGATATACAGCTGCAACCAAAAAAGTAGCCAATTTGCAGACCTTTGTTCAAAGTATCCTTTTGTAGTCCCCTCTCCACACTATTTCTGAGGAGTCATATCTGTCACTGTAGTGAGATCCTTGCAGGTTCACGTGTTAACGACAGCTGTTACTGGAAATGAAGGTGTTTGAAAGTAATTATGTTCTCCAGTGCCTACAGTGGAAATATTTTTTACAAGAATTAATATTGTATTCTTTATCAGTTACATGTGTTTTGTAACTAATGTTATGTCCGTGTTCTCTTTACTATATTGTCCTGCAATTTTTGCAGCACAGATGTCTTCTGGCATTATGTTTTTCTCTTTTAGTATTATTCTGCTAATCAGCTAATTTGTTAATGTACAGCAGAGTCACTCTTCAGCAAAACAGAGTCCTTGATAATGACCTAAGTATTACAGGTACTACTAATGACACAAGTATTACAAGTACTACTAATGACACAAGTATTACAAGTACTACTAATGACACAAGTATTACAAGTACTACTAATGGCACAAGTATTACAAGTACTATTAATGGCACAAGTATTACAGGTACTACTAATGGCACAGGTATTACAGGTACTACTAATGGCACAAGTATTACAGGTACTACTAATGACACAAGTATTACAAGTACTACTAATGGCACAAGTATTACAAGTACTACTACTACTTATGCTCTGAAAGACTACTTATGCTCTGTAGGACTTATAAATTACTCTGTGTACTTTTTTGCAAGAAACTGTACTTATGGGGGTTCCAACTGCCAGTGAACTTGAAGTATGCAGCAACTCATTTTTCTTCTTCTAACTGAACCTGTGATATGTCTGGCATTTAAGTGCAGGTGGCTAAAGTTCTGCCTCCAGTGCTAGGAATGCATAGCTTGAATCTTTCTATCTTCATTTTCCTACTATGTGACCTTGAGCAAGTCACTTAACCCGGCAGTGCTTTGAGGCAATTGAGAATTTGGCTTAGACTTGCAAATAATCTCCTGGACTGCACTATAGCAGCTTTATATAAAACTGTTCTTCTATCCCTTTATTACATTTTTCATTTCACATCACAACTGTCACAGTACTGTTTCTGTTTCTATGTTACACTTCTTCAGTCTGTTAATAGCTATGGGGGCTAAGGGCGTCAGCAACTGCCTAATGAAATTCATAGGTTTTCACTTCATGTTAACTTTTTCTGTAATAATTTCTCCCAGATATAATTGCAGTGGTGATGTGTTTAATGTACAGAGCATTTCCTTTCTGCTATGTCTTTTCCTGCTCAGCTCCATTGCATTTTTGACCCACTTCCCCACAGTTGACTACCATATTATATCTATGATGTTCTCTTGCTCAAGTACTATTTTGCATTTGTTTGTCATCGCTGTATGTTTTGCTCTTTGAATGGTTTCCCCATTTTACTGTTTGCCAAGCAATTCCATAATCATCTCATATGAAATGACGTGCATGGCTGTTTTAGTGATACCTATTGCTCCTAAAAAGGGGCAGTCTTCTGACCACCCACTAATATGCCACAATGACGTGCATGGCTGTTTTAGTGATACCTATTGCTCCTAAAGAGGGGCAGTCTTCTGACCACCCACTAATATGCCACTCTACCCCTGTCAAACTCCACAGTTATCAGACTATAAAATCCCTATGTTTTTATAGCCCATTACTTTGTTTCTTTCAATCTGACACATCTTGACATGTGATGCCAGTAATTTTTTATTTTACTCAGCACAAGTTGAAGCAAATAAGGTTGACTGTAATTCAATGAAAAATAGATGGCTGTCCATATTTAAATGCAAGTCCATTATTTTTCAGATTTGATTTCTTTATATTGTGTAACACAACTGACTCATACATTCTTTGAAAACATACATTAGTACTGCCACACATTAAACATTTAAAGTACAACAGTTTGTGATCAATATGAACACAGGCAATACTAATGAGACAAGTGCAACATGAAAATGGTAAATGAGTCGATACTTTATGAGAATTACAAGAAAAAAATAACTTCAGATTTTTCTCTAAATGTCGCAGACATCTTTGATACTAAATTTTAGTCATCTTAATATATTAAGTAATATAAACAACCAACATTTAAAGCTTAGCATTTCAATACAGTGATGCTGATTATGCAAAAATATGAAAGTTGCCTTTGAACCCTTGACTGATCTAATCACTTTGTTGTGCTATGAAAGGCAGGGCAACATTGGAAACAGCTATGAATCAGCATATGTTCTCCTCCTCTCTGCAATACAGACAATGGGAAACAGTTTGGCACCTCTCTGTCTTTGTTATAGCAGCTTTTGTGCTCTTGACATCAGCAGGACTAATTGCCCATGTAAGATTGTCAGCAGTACATTACAGGGTAAACTACAGATTTCTTTGTGTCTGTGCTATGTCATACCGGCTGAGGCAAATTCCTTTACAAAGTATATGAGAATGTAAGCTATAAAAAGTGTTTGTGGACTTATCCTTCTTTTTATTTCAAGACAAGGGAAGGAAAGTTTTATAAAGTACAAGCAGTAAACTACAGATTTATCTGTGTCTATGCTATCTCAAACAGGCAGAGACAAATTCCTATGCAAGCTATGTGAAAAGTTAAGCTTTAAAAAAGTGGGTGGACTTTCCCTTCCTTCGATTACAAGGCAAGGAAATTAAAGTACTGTGATGCCCCTGCACTGGCCCAGTAATCAAGAAGCCTCAATCCTCATCAATGGCTACAGTGGGGAATGTACTGAAAGGATGACAAGTACGCACACAGTAAAGTGTAATTTCCATTAAGAACACACAGATATCATAGTCAGTCTGGCGTTGGTTTCTCCCTCTTTCTCCAGATCTCCAATAAGACTCCCCGCTGGCACAGCTATAGGGTTGAGATCTCAGCTGAGTGGCCAAACCAAGATCTCCAGTACCCTGCCTGTCCAACCAGTGCTTCATGTCCCTGCCCAAGTAGCTGATACACACACTCTTTCAGACTTGATTTGCACACACACACACACACACACACACACACACACACACACACACACACACACACACACACACACACACACACACACACACACACACACACACACACACACTGCTGGGAAAGCCTGGCAAGGGTTTATTAGCTAAGCCCCTTTCTGCCCAGGCAATAAGGTAGTTCAGACTGCCACCAGCCACTCTTTATCAGCTACTTTAAGTCCCTTAAAACAGGGTGTCCAATCCTACTGTGTAATTTTACTAGTAATCCAAACGGTAGTTTGACCAACAGAGAGGCTATTAGGAGTAGCCTGTACAGTGTCACCAAATAGATATGCAAGTACTGAAAGAGCTTACATATCTCTAAACTGACCAGCCACAATTGAAAGGTTTAAATATATTTAATAATAAATAAAAGAACAAGACAATACTCAGTAAGTGATCAGTTACATCAGAGTTCAAAATCACAGGACATATTTAAAACAACCTTGGAGGACAGTCTCAAATAAATAAAGAAAACATCTAAGCTATGCATTACTATATTCCTATCTGACTCTAAAAGAGTTACTATGCCCTAAAAACTTACTTACAGAACAACAAGCAGGCCAAAGTGATGAGTGAATGTTCTTGTTAGGTTAAAGACAAAATACAAAATGCCCCCCCTCTCTTTCTCTCTCTCGGGGAGTTCTTAAATTAATATCAGATATTACTGCTGGGTTAGCTTGGATGATATCAGTTTTTGTCATCTGACTTTAGTTCCCAAGCTAAACCACCATTGTGAGAAACTACCAACATTTTAGCATCTCCTGTGAAAAATACATATCTCTCAGATCTTTGCAATTGGCTGGAAGACATAAAACAATAAAACACTTAACAAAACAATGCAGAAAGCACCTTAGTTCTAGACATCCTGTCTCCTTGCTGCATTGAAACTAACTTTTATAGCACAGTCATAAAACAATTTAATTTCAACTATTTTATTGAAGTTTTGCAAGTTAAACCTCTGTTCTATTTTGTTTACTGGGAAAGTCTGACTGGACAACAAGTCCATTTTCCCACTTCCCCAATAATTCCCACTGTTAAAACATACACATTTACACATGTACAGTAGTTTATATACATTTCTACTCTAATCCAGCAGGGCATGGTGTGGTCACACATCCAGGTTCAGCACTGTACAAACCATGTTCAATACACACACTTCTTTACCAGCAGTTTAATATACACATGACATACAGTTCTAATACATTTGTAAAACAAACATATGAATTGTGTTGATATTCACAAATGACACATGATTATTTACAAAATTCCAGCTAGCTGGGTTTGCAGTGTGACAAGTACAAGCAGGTTTCTGGAACCATATTGTACAGAAAAAAGCAACATCAGGGTTGAGTTAAACCATAGGAGATGGCAGTTTTCCTTTAATCTTTTGTGCCTTGTGTTGTAATTTCCAGCTTCCTTTAGGACCCATACAACCTCATCCCTTCACTGCAATCTCATTTTTTGCTATTGCTTCTGATTCCTTCCCTTATACATGGGATGTATTATAGCTCCTCCTCTTTTTTGCTAGCTAATTGCTGCTGTAAAATGTGTGTTCTTGTATGCTTATACATCAGTCATTCTGATTCAAGTATACTGTTTCAGTGGGCCTCCTTTAACAGAATGAATAGGTACATAGGTTCATAGGTAGGTACTAGGCTATTGGCCCTGGGGCCTATACTAGCCCATCCAAAAAGGTACCCAGGCTTTTGCCACCCAAGAAAATAATTTTCCTGTGCCACTGTCGAGCAGAGCCACAGAGGTGATCCCCGGGGTGAATTTCCTATTTCCCATCCAATAATCAAGATTTTTCTTGAAGAGTGCTAATGAGAAGCTTTGTTTCATATAGATAGGTAGTTTATTCCAGAGTATGGGAAGTCTCTGGGACAGGAATCGATCCCTCTGGCATGTTCTGTTTATTGTGGTGACAAGGTTTAGATCCCTAGAGCGTGTAGCTTGGAGGGATTGGGATTTCTTTAAGTGAAGCATGTCCACCAGCTCTGGGTTTGACATAGCTTTGTATGTTAGGCAGAGATCACCTCAGAGTAGGCGATATGCGATGGAGTAAAGCTGGAGTTTTTTGAGACGGTCTGCGTAGGGCATCTGTTTGGGGCTGGTAATCCTCTTTGTGGGGTATTTCTGTGGCCTTTCCAGTTGTTGTAGATGTCTTGTGAGGTACATACCAAAAGGGGTGTTGTACTCTATAATGGGTCTAATGAGTGATGGGTAGAGGGGAACAATTACCTCTTTTTTTCTGGATGAGAAACCTTTTGTGATGAGGTGTGCCACGTAGAAGGATTTCCTGACTACTGTGGCGATGTGATTATCAAAGGAGAGACTACTGTCCACCTGTGTCCAAGGTCTCTTATCACACTTTTAGTGTTAAGTATACTACCGCCTATGTTGTAGTTCATGGGTACAAAGTTTCTACCAAAGGGGATGACAATGCACTTTTTGGCATTGAGCTTTGAGGCCATGGCTTTGACACCAGGCATCTGTCTTAGTGAGGCCCTTTTGTAGGATGTCCACATCGTTAGGAGTTTCGATTATGGCTCCTAGTTTGCAGTCATCTGCGAACTTCTTTAGACAAAGACCTTCTGTGTTAGCCTGTACTTCAGAGAAGTAGATATCAAACAGGAGAGGACCCAGGACTGAACCCTGTGGTACTCCACTTGTCACTGGTCTGAAGTTGGATTTGGAGTCTGCTACTTTCACAGTGTGGGTTCTGTCAGTGAGCCAGTTGGCAACCCATCTTGTGACATAGGGATTTATACCTAGTTTAGTGAGTTTATCTATAATTCCAGAGTGGGGGGTGGTGTTGAAAACCTTGGCAAGATCTAGATAGGCTGTGTGAACCACCTTACCCTTGTCTACGGCTTTGGTGACTGCTTCAAAGAAGTCTATCAGGTTTAGGAGACATGATCTGCCTTTACAAACCCAAACTGGGTGGGATCCAGAGAATGCAAATGTACTTGATCTACCATGGTTAATCTTACTACCACTGACTGATTATTAAATACATTTAACTAATTGTAATTTGAATGTTAATTTGGTTACAAGGGGACTCCCCTCTGTCGCATGTCTTGTGCATTCAAATGAGACACTGAGGCTGGCTATGTGTTCAAGTCATTTATTGTACATAAACACATCAGGAGCTGTAACTGGAACATATAGTTTGAACTTCATAAGCTAACTAAATGAGTTGTTATTTCAAACACACTCGCATGTGCATCTCCATTCATGCCTGCACTCACTTTGACTGACTATATAAAGTGGCACTGATTTGCACGTGCTCAGTAACTTATAGGCATGTGCTATCTAACTACAGTGGCTGACAAGGTACAATATACACACACTGATCTACATCCTCCCTCTTTAATTTGTTCAACATGCAATAGGAGAAGAAGACATTTTACAAGGTAGATCGCACATCAACATTTAACAACAAATTTCAACTTAAGTTCAGGTCACTGTGTATTTCTGATTGGGTTTGCAAATTCTACCCGATCTATCACATAAAAACTTTGACTGGGTTTAGCAACAGTCTCTGGGGATTCTTTCACAACTGGAACTTCAGAGATTACATCAGGATTATTTGAAGAAAGTACATTGTCCTCTGGAATTTGAACTTACTTTAAAAAACAGAATCATCGACACAGGCAATCTTAATGGTCTAAGGGGTTTACTGGACTTATCGTAGTACAACTTTTGTGACTGACATTTTCTCAGAAGTTGAGACTTGACCATTCTGTTGTTCTTTGCATTTGGCACTAACAATTGTTTATTGATTGGTAAAGTTGTTCTAGTCTGTCTGGACATTAATCTCTGAACAGGTGACCCAAGTAAGTTATCTCGAGGAAAGTTTCTGAGATTAAGTAAGTTAAGGAAAACATCAGTGCCATCTCTTTGTTGATACAATTAGGTGCTGATGCAAACTGAACATGCTAGTTTCCTTCTTGAAATCTTTACACAGAAGGCCAAAATACAATGCCTCTTGCCCTTCATTTGGTACAATTAGTACCCGGGTGACCACAATGCAAAATTTTGATATATTCCTGTTGTAATGCTTTAGGAGTTACCACTTTTGGACCTCTCGTGATGATTCCATCTTCCATCATGATGAGCTCATCTCAGTAAGGAAAATACTTTGGTATGTCAAGTGGTAAACTGATTTGTCATGCTGGCCATCCTTGACTGATAATGTTTTTCAGCTTCTAGAACTGGGTCTGAACTTGTTTGATTTCTGAATTGATTAAGTTGTGATGATAAACAATTTCTGATTTCCATGACTTAAAAGTCTGCTTTCTTGTTTTCATGTTGCACTGTTTGTCTGGGTGCTCCTGGCAAAGCATCACCAAGGTATAAATATTTGCCTTTTGTATAGACAATATTGAAATTGTACTTTTGCAATTTTAACATCATGCATTGCAAGCGTGCTGGGATTGTATGTACTATCTTTTTCAAAATTGTCATTAGGGGTTGGTGATCAGTTTCTATTTGGATAGGTCTGCCATAAATATAATCATTGAACTTTGAGCATGCACTACTGCCAAAAGTATTTTCTCATTTACGCATACTGTATCTCTGTTTGAGTTAAAGTTCTGGATGCATAGGCTAATGATATGCATTCCTGAAGACATGCTGCACCAAGGCCATACTTTGAAGTATCACAAGAAAGTGTTACAGGTTTGTGAACATTGTAATATCACAATGTGGGTGGGCTGGCAATTTTCTTCTTCAGAATATCAAATGCTCTATGGTGTTGTTCCAATCAGGACCAGTTTGCATTTTTGCATGTCAACTCACATAGCGGTGCTGAAAGCTCACTCATATTTGGGATGAACTTTTCTAAATAGTTAACCTAGAAAACATTGTAAATATGTGACATTTTCTGGAACTGGCATTTCAAGAATTGCTTTTTGCTTAGACGGATCTGGTTGTAGGCCAGAAATGGTAAACAAATGACCCAGAAAAGTAATTTCTTTCAATTTGAATTTGCATTTCTGTGGATTCAGTTTAAGATTTACTTAGTGTGCATGGTCTAGAACTTTTCTGAGATTTCTATCATGTTCATCTTCACCATTGCCCCCTACGGTAATGCCGTATACTATAATAGCACATGGATAACCAGAAAAAATGTACTCTATTGCACATTGAAACATTTCACTCGCAGAATTTATCCCAAATGGCATTCTCAAAATTCTGTATCTACCAAATGCTGTACTGAATGTAGTTAACAATGAAGATTTGCGATCCAGTAAAATTTGACCAAAGGAATTTTTTGCATCTAAGACTGAAAAAAATAGTGGCATTTGGCATGAGAGTGGTTACTTCTTCTACTGTATGCATCGGATGATGAGGACATTTAAGTGCTTTGTTTAAGTCTTTTGGATCAATACATATTCGAATATCATCTGAGCTCTTCTCATGAGCTATGACCATGGAGGATACCCATTCAGTTAGTTCTTCTAATGGAGTAAGGACAACTAAATTCACCATTTTGTCTAAGTTCTGATTTTACTTTGCTCTACATTGTTACTGGAATATTCCTTGCTGGTCTGACCACTGGGCTTACTTCATGGTTTAACTTCATGGAATATGTGACTGGAAGTTTACCAAGCTTGTCTTTGAAAATATCAGCATATTCACTAAAAGTATTCTGTGTAAATTTATCGCTGTTGTTCATGCTAATATAGGTTCATAGGTTCATAGGTTAGTGCTGGGCTATCTGCCCGAAGGCATATATTAGCCCAGCCATGTTATGCGGTATTCACTGCCCCTTTAGTAGTTCCCTAGATCCTTGTACTAGCAGCTAGTACCCTTGGCCCATATCTAGTAGTGCTGTTGGTGTGATCCTCGGTGTGAACTTTCTGATACCCATCTACTCATCAAGGTTCCTCTTGAAGAGTGATAGTGAGGGGCTCTGTCTTATGTAGATCGGGACCCTGTTCCATAGTAAGGGAAGTCTCTGCGAAGGGAATCTATCCCTCCAGCATGTTCTATTCATTGTTGTGTTGAGGTTTATATCCCTAGAGCATGTAGCTCGAGTAGATTTGGTTTTGCTAAGATGAAGCATGTTCAACAATTCTGGGTTGGACATGGCTCTGTACGTTAGACAGAGATCACCTCTGAGAAAGTGGTATGCAACAGAGAACAGTCTTAGCTTTTTCAATCGTGCTGCATAGGGCAACTGTTTGAGGCCAGTAATCCTCTTGGTTAGGTACCTTTGTGGTCTCTCCAGCTGCTGGAGATGTCTAGCCAGGTACATTCCAATTGGTGCATTGTACTCAATAATGGGTCTGATGAGGGAAGAGTAGAGGGGCACCATTACATCCTTAGATCTTGATGCAAACCCTTTCGTGATCAGATGGGTCACATAGAAGGATTTTGTAACCACTTTGGCAACATGGTTATCAAACGAAAGCTGACTATCTACTTGGGTCCCTAGATCCCTTATTTCTTCTTCAGATTTCAGGGGATTACCTCCTATGTTGTAGTTTGTGGGTACTCTGTTTTTTCCAAAGGGGATTACTACACATTTTTTTGCATTTAGCTTGAGACCATGGCTTTGACACCATGCATCAGTCTCATTTAGGCCATTCTGGAGGACCTCCATGTCAGCCGGAGACTCTATTATAGCACCCAGTTTGCAGTCATCCACAAACTTAGTCAGCCACAGCCCTTCCGTGCTTGCCTGTACTTCTGAGAAGTATATGCCAAACAGGAGGGGCCCCAGGACAGAGCCCTGAGGCACACCACTTGTTACTGGTCTGGATTCGGACATAGATCCCGCTACTCTTACTTTATGGGATCTGAGAGCCAGTTTGCAATCCATCTTGTGACATAAGGGTTTATACCCAGGCTGGTGAGCTTATCAATAATACCTGAATGGGGAATGGTGTCAAATGCTTTAGCAAGGTCAAGGTAAGCCATGTGTACCTCCTTTCCCTTATCTATAGCCTGAGTAACTGTCTCAAAGAAATCCACCAGGTTCAGGAGGCATGATCTGTCCTTGATGAAGCCGAACTGTGTGGGGTCCAGCGACTGGAGGTTCCCAATCTCTCCATTTATGAGTTCCATAATGATTCACTCCATAGCCTTACAGATCAGACTGGTCAGGCTTATTGGTCGGTAGTTCCCAGGGTCAGTTGTGGCCCCACCCTCGTGTAGCAGGACCACCATTGCCATGCGCCATTCTATGGGCACATATCCTGTGGAGAGGCTGAGACTGAACAGGGTATTAAGATGCAGGGTTAATTCCTTTTGGAGCTCGCGTATGACACAGCCTGGGACACCATCTGGTCCCAGGAGGCAGTGTTTTTAGCTTTAGATAGAGCCTTGTTAACCAATGTATCGGTAATAATTGGACTTACACAATCCCCTAGAATGGTAATAGGCCCTGTAGGTGGTGAGGGGGGGGAGAAATTTGCACTGAACCTGTCAGCCAAGATGTTGGCAATGTCAGAAGGGTCAGTGTATTTTGTTCCATTTTGTACTAGCTCAGAACAGACCTGAGCGTTGCTATTTAGGTTTTTGACATAGCCATAGAAGGCCTTATGGTTATTCTTGGCATCCTTGGCAACTTTCTTTTCGAAATTAGCTTTAGTTGACTTGATGAGGGCCCTCAATTTCTTACTAATGCTGATCAGGGATGATTTTTCTACTTGAAATTTGGCCTTTTTTTGTATAAGTCTCCTCTTTTTATTGTAAAGTTTGCTTATGACCGGGATCCACCAGACTGGCTTCTTCTTGCTTGAGGAAGGAGTCTTGGTTTTATTTGGGATAGCATGGTCCATGCAATCCTAAAGATGCATATAGAGTGCCTTGGTGTAGGATTCCACATCCTGGATATCATTATCCTTCTGCAAGGGAATAGTGAAGCTTTCCACTTCGGATGCAAGTAGTTCTAAGTTTGCTTTGGAAAGGTTTTTGACTATGGTTTCTTTGATTGGGGGAGGTGGAGGAGTGAGGATGTCCAGGGTTATCAGTTTGTGGTTGAATCTGAACAAGGAGGGGGTGATAACGGGTGTGATACAATGGGTGCCCATATTTGTGATGATTAAATCCAATATGTTGTCCCTTCTAGTGGGGGAACATACTAGTTGTTCAAGGGCATTTGAATTTATAAAATCTATGAATCATTGAGCATAGGAGTTGGAACATTGGTAGTTCGCCCAGTCTATACCAGGGTAGTTGAAGTCACCCAAGATTATGGTGTTGGGTAGGACCTGCATATTTTCCAGTGTCTCAAGGAATGCAGAGTGAGCATCTTGGGACATGGAGGGCGATCTATAACCGGCTACGACTTGAAATGTGGTTTTGCCTGCTGATAGTTGCACATGGATGATCTCTGGGGCATCATGCTTCGCTACTAACCTGGAGATATGGGTATACTTGATGAATATGGATACACCTCCACCCTTTGTACTGCGATCTGGTAACTGAGGCCGGAAGGTATGATATGAATTGTAACCTGGCAGTGCTGGGGTGCTCTCTTGAGCCTTGGACCAGGTTTCTGTCACTGCACAAACATCAATTTTCTCCATGCTGAGGAGAGCCTCGAGTGTGTGCATTTTGAGGTTGAGACTTCTGCCGTTGAGTAGCATTACCCTTAGTTTTTGGTTGCCTGTGCTGGTTACGGTGGTTGGTTTGTCCTTTGAGCCTTGCCTAAAAAAGGCACTATGGGGACGGCAAGAGCCTTGGCCAGTATTTGAAAACCTAGGGGTGACAGGTGCAACCCATCTCTGGCAAAACAGTGAGGCTTATCTATCATGTCATCCCAGGCAGACAGACACTGGATCCCCTTAGAATGACACCAGAAGCTTAGCCAATTGTTGAAATTGATCATTTTGTCTTTGTATTGTGGTATCATTCTAGGTGAAGGTAGTATGCTACTCAAGGTCAGGGTCATACCAGCTTGGGCTACATGATCAGAGAGCTCCTCAATGTCTCTTTTCATGTAGTCCAGGGAGGTACGTCTTAGATCATTCACACCAACATGTACAATGACAGCGTCATACTTGTACTTGTTCTGGAGTGACCCAAGTGCCTGTGTTATGTGGCGGATCCGAGCACCCGACAGGCAGCTGACAGTAACCTTCTCCTTGTTCAGCTTGGTGAGTGGAACATCCATGTGCCTTACTATAGAGTCTCCTATTACTAGCGTGTTAGGTATGGTTTTTTGCCTTAAGGGCTGTTATGAGGCACACTGCTGAGGTGAATTATGTGTTTTCTCGCTTGTGTTTGGGGGTGCAGGTTGCTTGCTTGTCTGCTTTGGAGGGCACTGTTTCTTTTTCAGATTGGTACCTAGTGCCTCCGAATATGTTTTTGTGTATTTATGCGTATGTTTTGCCGGTGCTTGTTTTGTAGATTCATGTGTGACAGGTGGTGTGATGTAAGTGTGTCCCTTATCCTCTTGACTGTCTGTTACAGTCATGGGTTGAGAGCGCTTAGCCTCCAGTCTGGCTGTGTATTTGCATCTTTCACAAGTGTTTGTGTCTAGAGGTAGGAGGATAGGGTTGTCTGTATACATGAGGCAGTTGTGACACTGCCTCAGGATGCCCAATTCCACCAGATGAACTGGAGAGTACACCTGAAGCTGACCTCTGGACATGCTTTGAAGAGTAAATTGAACTTAAGTCCTGCGGACGATCGAGGGTCTTATGCTATATTATAATAGTGCTGTCTAGGAAATTTGGTGAATAATAGTGCTGTCTAGGAGGTAAGTGCTGCAATAAGGGCAGCTGATCTGAAGCACTTGAGTTGAGGCTTGTCTAGTTCTAAGGGAAAATTTACAGTGCAGACTTTGTGGGGCCGGGAATAGTATACCCCAGCTAATCGGTGCTGCCTGACACTGCTCTGTGCGCAAGACCACGCAAAAAGAGAGTTGCAGGGTTTTTCCTCAGATAAGTGAGGAAAGTGAGTACAAGAGCTGTTTTTCTCTAAGCAAGTGAGGAAAGTAAGTACAAAAACTGTTTTCCTCTAGGTAATGAGGAAGACAGAGTGCTATAGTAATTAGTAGCTCATTTAGTGCTTACAAGTTCTGAACAAGTGCTGAGCATGAACAAGCAAATTTAAGTGCTAAAACTAAGAATCTGTATCTGCACTAGATGAGTTACAGGACAGAAACAAGTGCAAATACAGGCTTTCAAATCAGAAAGTTGAGAGAGATGGAAGAGATTGCCCAAACAGCCAATAACTACAAATTCTGGGCCAGAACCACTACTTATGTGGTATACAGGTTACCTAGTGCTTACCACTCCCACTGATAAGCTAGAAGGCTTCCTTCCAACATAGAAAGGCTTGGGGGGCTCAGAAGCTTACATACAGTCCTGGATACAGTAAATCTGTATCTGGAACACTAGTTACAGGAAAGGTAGGAAACAGGCTTACAGTTTTTTTTTGTTTTTTTTGTTTTTTTACAGAAAAGTAGCAAAAACAGTAGTAAAAAACAATTCACATGCAATGCAAGCTAGCACAGTTGAGTATACAGCAATATTAGACCAAACACACTTTAAAATGCAATTAAATTAAAAAGGACTAAAAGCAAGTGCAGAAAGAATTTATTAGGTAGAATGTGGTAAAGAGATGGGACGGGGGAGTGTCCCAGATCAAATCTACAGTGGGGCGGGCAACTGCAAAAGCCACCAAATTTAAACTACAAACCAAAAATACGGAGGGTGGGTGGGACAAAACAGTTTCAACAGAGATCTAAGCAAAAACTAACAGTACAAACTTTAAAACCAAAAAAATATTCTCAGCTCTGTATAATTGCAGATATGGTGGACCTGTTTATTAAATGAAATAAGTCCCATTCTTAAACTGTCTTTTGACTATGTAAAACTGCAAGCCATAGCTGCTTCCAGCAGAATGGCACGAAAGAATGACTGCACCATTAGTTTGAATCTCTTCGCCACCATAAGTTCCTAGTTTTGCGCACTATGCTGAATCAAGTTTCTCATCAGCTTGTACTTTAGGAAATATTTGTGCATATAAAACATTGCACTTAGATCCAGTGTCTACTTTAAGCTCTACAGGTTTCCCATTAATTCATACAGTACAAAATATTTTGCTCTTCTCTGACAACTGATAGTCTACTAGATTAAGTGTTTCATCAATCACAGAGACACCATCAACAGAAGACGTTTGCTCACAGCTCTCTGTCTGATCTACTTGCTTCTTTGGATACTCTCTTTTAATAAAACGTTCTGCCACTATAGAGTTACAAAGCCTTTTGAAATTATTCCACTTTTAACATTTGTGACATAGCTGAGCAAACTCTAAGCATTTTTCTTGTTTAGGTTCATGACTGCCTCCACAGTTATGATGGTTAACATTAAGACTGGCTGCCACACCCTTCGGTTTATATTTCTTTTTCATCTTAACTTTATGTTGTACACTATCAACATTTGCACTGGCAGATACTGTAAGCATACATTTCTTATTCGTAAGCATATTTGTGTGCCTTTCTGTAACTCATGTATTTGACAAATCTCAATGGCTTTGCTCAATGTTAATTCACTATCTCAAACCAAAATCTTTCTCACTGTATAAGTTCATAAATTAGTACCAGGCTAACTGCCCTTATGGACCATTCCAATTCTGGCCAATTACCCTATGTGAGAATCAAACCCTTTTGCCAATAAGGTGAATGCCTTAACAACTATGTCAACCTTCCACCCTTATTAACACCACCTACTAGACGGTCTTTGATCAACTCATCTCTTATTTCACCAAATCTGCACGTTTTTGCTTTATTTCTCAAGTCAGTAATAGAGGCTGCAATAGCTTCACCAGGATTTTGATTTCTTGTGTAAAATTTGTGCCTTTCCATTGCAATATTCATATGAGGGTTACACATTTCTCTAAATTTACATTTTTAAGCACTTATGGTCTTCCCGTGTTTCAGCCCGTATCACAATATGGCAGTTCTTCCCATTCCCTTCATACACAGCAGGTGCATACACAATGAATGTTCTTTCTCAATGGCTTCAGAGCCAGCTAAATTGAAATGCTCTTATATGTGCATCTTTATCAGAAAATATAGCCTGTATGAAGATATCATTTATTTTTTATTTTTATTTGAGTTTGATTACCGGGGAAGTCCACTGGGCCACGAGGTACCCATTTTCAGTGGAGGCCCGGGGAGAAAAGCTCCAAAGGCAGTACAATCAGGGTTACAAATGAAAGATAAAAATATAATAAAAGTACAATAGAAGTGTCTTGTATTAATTATACATAGTAAGAACAGTGCAACAAACTAAAATAACGATTTAAAATTCTAAAAATGTTCTAAAAACAATCTAAAAGATTCTAAAGAAAAAATGTTCTAAAAATGATCTAGAATTTTTTTTTTTGTGCATGTTTTCCTCTGTACAGTCAACTGAGAGGTAGCTTAGACATTTTGGGAGTTAGAAATGAAATCAGAGAGCAGATATGAGAGAGGGTAATTTATGTAGGGTGAAAGCAAGAACATTTCCATTTGGATGATAGGTATGAGTGGAGATGGGTCTTGAAAATTCTGTGTTAGGTATAGTCCTAAGTGAAGGAGGCAGAGAGTTCCATTTTTTGCCAAGAGAGTAGGATAGTAGTAGCTGGCCAGCAGAATGTTTTGGTCTGTGAATGGAGATTAGGTTTTGGTGTTCTGATCTCAATGATCGGCTAGGGATGTAAGGGGGAAGGATGTTGGATAAAGCAGGGCATTTTTCAGGGTAGAATATTAATTTATGAGCAGTTGTTAGTTGGAGATAGTTGAGGTGGTTAGGGAGCTCTAACCAGTTTAGAGATTGAAGGGTAAGGCAATGGTGGGTTGAGGTTTTGGATTTAGTGGCGAATTTAGAGATTTTATTATAGCAAGCTTCAAGTGAGGGATGCAGATACATTAGTTAGTAGAGGGGCACCATAAAGGAGAGAGGGAAGGAGGTAGGAGGTAGCTAAGGTGTGCCTAGTGGAGTTTGAAAGAAATTGGTTGTTCCTGTAGAGCATGCCTAACTTTTGGTGGGTTTTTTCTATGTTTTGTTGTATGTGGAGATCAAATTTGAGGTGCTCATCAATGGTAATGCCAAGGAGTTTTGCGGAAGGGACTACTTCTATGGGAGTATTGGTTTGGCTTAGGATGTTGAAAGTGTTTTTGTCAAAGGAGGAAGCCTTGGTAGGGGAAAAAATTAGTATTTTAGATTTGCTGGAGTTGAGGGAAAGATGGTTATTGTGCATCCAGTTTTCTGTAGTGGAAAAAGCTTTTTGTGTTTTGGACAGAAGTTCGGAAAAATTGGGGGCGGCGCAAACTAAGGTAGAGTCATCAGCGTATTGGATGACTGTAGTGTCAGGGAGGGCAAAGTGAAGGTTATTTATGAAGATGTTAAAGAGTATGGGACCGAGGATGGAACCCTGAGGAACTCCGGTAGGAGTAGGTAAGAAGGAAGAGGTACAGTCCTTCCATCTGACAGCTTGAGATCTATCAGAAAGGTAACTGGAGAACCAGGAAAGAGTATCTGGGGAGAGATTAAGGTAGGAGAGATGAGAGAGAAGGTGTGTATGGGATATGGTGTCAAAGGCTTTTGAAAGATCTAATAGAACAGTGGATACAAGTAAACCAGAATTGCGGGCTTGATTAACTGTTTCTAAGAAGGAGAGTAGGGCAGTTATGGTGCTGTGGCCAGGGCGGAAGCCATGTTGGGTGGGAGTAAGTAGCTGATTATGCGTTAAGTAGGGTAAAAGTTGATGGTGGACGCATTTTTCTAGAATTTTAGATAAAGGAGAGAGTAGGGCTATGGGGCGGAAGTTAGAAATAGAGGTATTTTTACCTCCTTTGTGAAGTGGTAGAATGTAGGCAGAGCACCAGAGTTTGGGTACATATGACTCTTTTAAGGATCGGTTGATCAGGATGCTAATAGGGAGAGCAATCCCTTCGGCTGCGTGTTTGAGGAAGGAGGGTGGAATGTTGTCAGGGTCATTAGAGCATGGCTTTAGTTTAGAAAGCGGCTTTTTTATAAACATTGTGGAGACTGGTTTGAGACGGAACACAGAGGGGCTGTTATTTGGAGAGTCTAGGAAATTGGATGTACTGTTGTTGGGAAATGTTTTGGTTAGCTTAGTTATAGAATCAGTAAAGAAAGTGTTGAAGTGAGAACTTAGTTCTTTGTCGGATAAATTGGGGTCAGGGCAGGGGTTACTTCTTGACCCAGGATGGAGAAGAGAGTTAACAGATTTCCAGAAAAGTTTAGGGTTGTTATTATTATTGGTCTGAAATTTATTGTAGTAGTTTTTTTGTCTGTGGAAATTAATTTTTTTACCTGGTTGCGGAGTTGGGTATAATGGAGCTTAGCAGAAGGAAGTTTAGTTTTCTGAAAAAGCTTCCAGGATTTGTCTCTAAGATGCATGGTATGTTTAGTCTCTTTGGTCAGCCAAGGAGGAGAATTGGCTTTGATTCATTTGTATATTAGGGGGGCTAAGGAGTTAAGAGTATTGAGGAAGAAAGAGTTGAAATGCTCAACAGCATTGTCAAGGGAGATAGTGTTAAGGAATTGCCAATTAATTTGCTTGAAAATGTTGGAGATGTATGTGGGGTTGAAGTTGCTAAGACGAGTTTGGATGTAGCTATGTTCGTATTGGGAGGTGTTGGCTGAGCGATGAATGAAAGCAGGGAGATGGTCACTAAAGGAGTCAGGGATAGTGCCAGAGAGAGATATTTTGTTTGGGTTGGAAACTAAAATCCAGTCTATGATAGAACCTGGGGGGTGGGTTTTGTTAGGTCGGGTTGTGGAGTGGATTACTTGGGAGAAGTTGAAGAGATTGATGTCTAAGGAGGAGGAAGGGGTGGTGATTTTGGTCCAGTCAATGTTGACGTCACCCAGAATAAAGGTTTCATATTTTATTTCAGATGAGGCCCAGTGGAGAATATTCTCAAGAGTGGAGATATTATCACCTGGGGAGATGTATAAGGAGATGAAGCAGATATTTTTGTGTTTATTGAGTCGTAGGAGACTTGAGGTTAATTCAGTATTTTTGAATTGAGGGATTGGGATTTGGAGGGGGATAATGGAGAGAAGGTTAGAGTAGATTATGGCAGATCCACCACCTTTTTTTTTTAGTCGGTCAGTCCTGAGGATATTGAAGCCAGGAGGTAGGATTTCTGACTCAGAGATATGAGGTTTTAGCCAGGTTTCGGAGATGGCTAATATGTCTGGTTGGTTGTGACTGATCCAAGCGTGGACATGGTGAATTTTGTTGTTAAGGCTCTGGGCACTGATAGTGAATATCTTGAGGGTGTTTAGAGAGGAAGTTGGTGAAGAAGGAGGCTTAGGTGAGGAAATGGTGGGGGAAGGAGAGAGAGGGATGTTAGTCCTGGGGTAGGGGCCAGGGTTGGGATGAATGTCTCCAGATAGGGCAAGGAAATTACAAGAGATGACTTTAAGCTTTTTAAGTCTGGAGTGGAGGAAGTTAAATGGGGTGAGTGGAGGAATGAGAGAGAAACTTTTGGTAGTGGTGGAGAGTAATTTGGGATGGAAAATGTGCAGAAGGTTTGTTTGCATAAGGGAGGGGGAAATGGAGTGGAAGTGAGAGAGTAGAAGAGGATGTGGGTGAGTGGAGGTGATTGAATGAGTAGAAGGTAGGTATTGTGGGGCTTTTAAGGTGTAAGAAGTAGTGTGATGGAGAGGAATTAGAAAGATGAGGAGACAGAAAGGGAGTCTGAGAGTAAAGAGGATTTGGGAGGGCATGTTTGGAGTGGGTGGGGTATGGAAGTGAGAAATTAAGAAAGGAGAGATGAATTAGTAGTGGAGAGAAAGGTAGAAGGGTGGAGGGGAGGTATGAAGGTAGAGTGGAGTGGGAGAGGGGAGGAGACAGAGGAAGGAGAAAGGGCAGGAGTAATAGTGGGTGGGGAGCTAAGAGGGGTGTAGAGATTGGTTAACTGAAGAAGGAAATTGAGGGAGGAGGGAAAGACTGTGATTGGTTATGGGAAATGGTGGGAGGAGATAGAGAGGTATAAATGTAGAGGTGCTGGGGGCGGGTGGAATTTGGGGGCAGAGTAGGGGAGCGGAGTGAGCCAGTAGGGCGAACAGAGCAGGAAGAGCCTGAGGAGGAGAAGTGAGGAGGACAATCAGTAAAGAGAGAGTATTCAGAAGGTAAGTTTAGCAGAGATGAGAATAGGTAAGGTAAGAGATGCAGGGAGTGTGAGTGGGTAGTGAGATGTACAGAGAAGTGGAGTTAGAGAGTAGATGCAAGGAGAATAACTAGGAGATAGGGAACAGACTTCAGAGAAGGGATACCGGAGGGCTGTATATAAGGGAAGAGAGGCTAGGATACCTGGATAGTAGAGAGGGAAAGAGCAGGGGGAAGGATGTTTGAGGGCTGAAATAGGGGAGATAAGGGAGGAGAGGGTAAAGTAGAGGGGATAATAAAGAAGGTGGGAGAGTGCCACCTAGAGGCCAGGTAGTCAGAAACAGTGGAGATCCCAGGGGGAGAACAGGCAAGGGGAGAAAGGTAATGGAGGGTCAGGAGAGGGGGTAAGGAAATATGAGGAGAGCTACAAGTAGCAGAGAAGGGGATAGAGAATAAGGGGAGAACTAGTGGAGCAAGCAGTAAGAAGTGGTGGTAGTACAAGCAGTAGGGAGGGGAGGTAGTGGCTGCTGGTAGACTGGCAGGGAACTGTCAGTGACCTAGTAGAAATCAACTTAATTAGCTGCAGAGGGTTACAAAGGTACACATACTTTCTGGAATCCTTGTTGAAGTAGGAACTCAGGGAGCAGAGGTCTTAAAGTTTTGGAGTAGGAGTCCGTTTAGTCAGTTCTTGCCCTGTGAAATCAGGAGGGTGTTATTAGGAGGTAAGTCTGGGTGGGTATTTTTGCTCAAACACTCGCCAATTCTCAGGAACATTATTATCTAACACCAGCAGTCCATATCTGCGAAATCCCTCTGCCATAACAACAAAATTCGTTTAAATGTAAAGCATAAACCAGATACTTGTGATTATGCCCACATGCACAACAATATCTCTGAAAATACTTTATTTTAACACTGCAAACATTGCAAATATTCTGGGCACCTTGGATACTTTGAAAAGACTTGGTTGTGAAAAAGTCATACATTGCAAAAAAATCCAGATGTTTTAGCCTTTTCATACATTTTAAACACTTTGGAAATTATTTCGAACACTTTTATCATTATATCGCAATTTTGGACATTTTGTTTATCTTGGTAATTATTTCTAATGTTTTGAATGCTTCGCCACATATTTGGCAACTGAAAACTTATTTAAATGAGTTTAAGTACCTTTGAATAACTGCTGACCTGTTTGCAATTTCGCAGCGGAATATTTCTTCACTTATAACTACGTGTCTCATGGTTTGTAAGCTGCTTAAACTTTGGATCCCTTTCTGGTACAATGTCGCATGTCTCATGTATTTAAATGAGACACTGAAGCTGGGTATGCTTTCAAGTTGTTTATTGAACATAAACACATCAGGAGCTATAACCGGCGCATATACTTTGAACTTCATAAGCTAACTAACTGACTTGTTACTTCAAACACACACATGCGGATCTCCAGTCATGCCTGCACTCAGTCACTCTGGCTGACTATACAAAATAGCACTGATCTTGCACATGCTCAGTAACTTATATGCACTTGCCGTTTAGCTACAGTGGCTAACTAGGTACAATATACACACTGATCTAAACTCTCCATCCACCAAACTAGGAAGTCCACCCCACACCTCCCAATCTCTTAATATACTTTTCCAAAATTGCACCACTTTAAGGAAAAAAGATTAAAATGTTTGTTTCTCAGTTTAGTCTTCTTTTATTCTTGTTTCCACTACCAGAGTTTATATTATTAGCTAATATGGGTCAAACATTCAGCCTTTCCGTAGCTTTTGAAATTTTTCAGTGAGAGAAAGACTGCTGCATAGTGAGATAAGTAAACCAGAAAAGGATTTAAGGAGAAAAATTGCATCAGTTTATTTAGGGTTTTTTTTTATCTTTGATCACGAGGATGGTATGTTTAGACACATTACCAATTTCTAGTGGAGGCCCAAGGAGAAAGGCTACATACATTTTAATGTAGCATATTAAATAAACATAACAAATCTACATAAGAGATCAAAAAGTAAAATGGTATGAGGGCAGCTGGACCCAGTTTAGCGACGTAAGAGCATCAGAATAATGGGAATTATAAGGGAGGTTTACTGCAAACCAAAGCACTTTACTGTAACAGAGTTCTAATTTTGACTTGAGAGATGTCTGTAGATTAGTAATGGTGGGTGTAGCATGAAGAAAATAAAGAAGGAGATGTGCACATACCAGAGCAGAGCAGCTCTAGTTTAGATTGTCAGATATTTTTTGCATATCACGTTTTTTAGTGTTTTTTATAGAATTTTGAATATGATGGTCATATTTTTGTTGATCATCAATTATTTCTCTTAATAGCTTAGTAAGGGAGATAGCTTCTATAATGGTGCTGTTTAAGGATAGTATTATAAAGTTGTCTTTGGTGTGTGTTGTCAATTTAGGGATAAGTAAGAGTAACTTGTTTTGTTGTTGTTTTTGGATTGAGGTGGAGTTGTTTGTCAGTTAGCCAGTCTACAATGGAGTTAAAAGCATTTTGTTCAATGGTTTATAGATGGGAAAGGTTGCCTGATATGTACGTGAGAGTAGCATCATCTGCATACTGTATGAGGGAAGTATGTTGTGAGGATGTGTGAAGCATGCTAATTAATACATTAAGCAGAAGAGGACCATGGATAGAGCCTTGTGGGACTCCAGTATTGAGAAGAAAGAAATGGAGAAAGCCATTTAACAGACTGGATATGGTTTGACAAGTAGCTAGCAAACCAGTTAAGAGTAGAATCGGAAAACCTCATGCATCCATTTCTGTAAGTAGGTAGGAACAAGAGACAGTTTTGAAAGATTGGAGAGGTCTAGAAAGAGACTAACTTATTAACTTACTGCTGTCTTTCCCATTAATGATGGTGTCAAGGAAAGATATAAGATGGTTGTGCTCTGTGCAGGCCAGAAACCATGTTGGGTAAGGAGTTAGCAAGTCTTATTGAAGCAATTCTGAACACCAGAGGTATAGCTGGCTCAACCAGTCCCCTGTGCCATCCCACAAGCTAATGCCTTACACCCTCAGCTTTTCAAATAAAAGTCTAATTCTTCTAATGGCACAATACCCAGGTCATCAGATACATGCCCCACCCTCCTGTTCCAGCTCTTGAATAGAAGAGCAAAGATCTGAGCCTTCTAATGGCCCACCAACCAGGTGGCTAGTCACCTGCCCCAGCTATTCAATGGAAGATTAAAAACAAAACAAAAAAGTACAAAAAAAAACAGTTTAATCCTTCTACTGGCACCCTAAACATGTCCCTGCCCTTGAAACTTCTTCCTAACATAGTAAAAAAAAGTTGTCTTTTAATCTGTAGAAAACTGTTTGCTACATATGTAGCAAACAGTTGCTAATACTGCAGCACTCAGATTTTAATTAAAAATATATATATAGGTTCATAGGTGTGTACTAGGCTAATGGCCCTGAGACGTTTACAATCCTAGCCATAGGATTACCCTGGCATAGTGCCACACGATCTTAGTTCCCAGTGCCTCTGTCGAGTAGAGCCACTGGAGTTATCCCTGGGGTTAATTTTCTGTTTCCCATCCACTCATCAAGATTTCTCTTGAAGAGGGTCAGCGAGGTGCTCTGCTTGACATGTATGGGAAGTCTCTTCCGTAGCATGGGCAGTTTATGGGTTATGAACCTGCCCCTCCAGCATGTTCTGTTAGTTGTGGTAATGAGGTTGAGGTCTCTGGACCGTGTGGTGCGGATGGATTGGGATTGCTTTAGATGTGGCATTTCTAACAGATCTGGGTCAGACATGGCTTTGTAAGTCAAGCAGAGATCGCCTCTAAGTAGGTGATATGAGATAGAGAATAGTTGGAGTTTTTTGAGTCTGTCCATATAGGACGAGTGTTTAAGGCCTAGGATCCTCTTTGTGAGGTACTTTTGCAACCTTTCCAGTTGTTGCAGGTGTCTAGTGAGGTACATGCCAAATGGGGCATTGTACTCGATGATTGACCTAATGAGGGAAGAGTAGAGGAAGACAATAACCTCTTTCTTCCTGGATGCAAAACCCTTAGTAATGAGACGTACTACACAGAAGGACTCTCTGACCACAGTGGCAATGTGGTGATCAAAAGAGAGGTTGCTGTCAACCTGTGTTCCCAGAATTCTTATAACACCTTGTTTGTTCAGTGGACTACCATCAATGTGGTAATTCATAGGAACCTGTTTTTTCCCAAAGGGGATGATGACACATTTTTTGGCATTGAGCTTAAGGTCATGGTTCTGACACCAGTCGTTGGTCACAGTGAGGCCATTTTGTAGGATGTCAACATCACTTGGGGAGTTAATAATAGCTCCCAACATGCAATCGTCTGTGAACTTTGTCAGCCAGAGTCCCTTCGTGTCAGCCTGGACTACAGAGAAGTAGATACCAAACAGGAGAGGACCCAGGACCGAACCCTGTGGAACTCCACTTGTGACTAATCGGCAGTCTGACTTGGAGTCAGCTACTTTCACATTGTGGGTTCTATTTGTGAGCCAGTTTGCAACCCACCTAGTGATATAGGGGTTGATGCCAAGCTTAGTGAGTTTTTCTATGATTCCTGAGTGGTGAATGGTATAAAAAGTCTTGGCCAGATCAAGGTAGGCTGTACCACCTTGCCTTCATCCACAGCTCTGGTGACTAACTCAAAGAAGTCGACCAAGTTGTGCAGGCATGATCTACCCTTCACAAAACCAAACTGTGTGGGATCCAGAGTTTGAAGATTCCCTATATCCTTGTTTATTAGGTCCATGATGATGTGTTCCATAACTTTGCATATCAGTCTTCTTTTTACTTTAAAACTGTAGCAAGCAGTTGCTACAGTTTAGACACAAAGGGTACACTACAACAGTCAGGTTAACCACAAATGCAATACCAGCTTTTAAAAGCTAGTATGCATTAATGATTGATTGAGATCAGACGATCGTGCCCCCAACACTTTGTACCTGGGCAGTTACCTCCTTTGTCCTGCCCAAGCTATGCTACTGATGAACACATATTTCGAATAATTTTGAGAGAGGGGACAAGTTAGCAATAGGTCTGAAACTGGTTATTTCTGTGAAATTGCCTCCTTTGAGCAGAGGAATTTTGTACAATTTTTCCATAGAGATGGGCCATATGATTATTATGTATATTAAGTTTGAGAATAAATGGTACTGATAAGTTTTTACTGCATCACTATGGAAATCAGAAATGTCTTAGCTTACCAAATGAACTCAAGAAATGTAAACACGTTTATCCCTGAGTACTCTGAAGAGCAGTAACCAATGAAATTTGAGTGTGGCATTTTAAGCCCATCTGCTACACTGTTTAGGTAAGATAGTGGAGTAGATTTCCATAGTTGTCTTTGATTTGGAGTAGATCTTCCAATCTGTAAAAAAGAAATACAGTAAGCTACCATTTTCTTTATGACTTGCACTGGCTTATGAAGGTCAGAAAACTGGACCAAACATCTGTCAGTAGAAAAAAATGGTTTTAATTTATAAATTGTCAGTTCCTAGTATCTCTGATTATATCTCATGAAATAAACTTGTGATTATTTGCTAAGGCATATAATAAGGGCCACAGGGGATATTACTGTCTATGGCTGCATTGCGATAAACATTTTGGTGAGGTGGGTCATCAAGAGTCCAGATATTTATAATAATTCCTTCATCTAAATAATTTTATTTCTAAAGACAGAGCTGGATCTGAATTCTACAAAGAAAAAAGCATTTATCCCAATAAAACCCAGAAAAGAATGGATCTGGACTCAGTCTGTTTTATGAAGAAGGATGACTGGAACTGTATCTATTTTGTTTTTAGAACTAAAATTATTTAGTTGGAGGCATTGCTCTAAATACTTGTACTCTCAACAATCCTGTGCTGGAATTTCAGTTTGTACTGATGCAGCATCCAGGCAGTTTTTGACATACTGGAATCCCCAGCTGTGGTTGACATTTGTTTTTTTTATTTTTGGGCATTTTTTCTAAACCCTGAAAGGCTATAGCATGTGAACTAATGAAGAAGGTGGACCATTGAATAATAATGTATAACATATGAGTGTGGTCCACTCCATGTGTGGGGATAGGGGCATCTCTCTGTGAAAATAGATTTACTAAGTCTATTGTAGCCAAGACAGCTATACCAAAACCAAATGCTCCACACTTCCAGAATTGCAATAAACCTCAGACATTGTGCTCAGATACTGAGCACATGCATACAATATTTCACACATGCACAGATACTGTACACTATCTCACACACACACACACACACACACACACACACACACACACACACACACACACACACACACACACACACACACACACACACACACACACTATTTTATGAATCTGCAGTGTTTACTCAAAAAGCATTATATTCTAATTCTTATTTAAGCATTGCACTGGCGGAAGAGCATAGCAGCTCTGAAAGTTTATTGGCTTTACAAACACACCTCACAGCACCACAGTAATCACATTCCTTACTCTATAACTGCGGAACATTAATATATATATATATATATATATATATCTATGGGTTCCTATGACTTCATCGAACGATGAAATCACCGACACTCACCTCTTCGACACCAATCCATCGACGTCCATATCATCGACAATGCGATCTTCCCCCTCACAGGACCCATGGTAGCACTTTCAAGGTAAAGTACGTAAACCCTGATCGTTGTAACACAGGAAGAAGCGCTACCGTGGGTCCTGTGAGGGGAAGATCGCTGTCGATGATATGGACGTTGATGGATTGGTGTCGAAGAGGTGAGTGTCGGTGATTTCATCGTTCGATGAAGTCATAGGAACCCATATATATATATATATGTCTATATCTATATGTTAATGTTCTGCAGTTATAGAGTAATCTTACCTACTGAACATATTTGAAACATACAATACTTACGCCAAGCTTATGGAAATAGCCCCTCTTGCCACAGTTCTTACCTCTCATGATGGCATTCCTTCTGAATCCAACAGATATTTTTTTTTTAAATGCTGCATGCCTTTTTGCCTATGTTGAGCCTGGATAGGATCCTTGGACCACTGTGCTCACTTTGTCCACAAATGCATGAAAAAAAATTAAATAAAAGCATCAGTATTTATCCATGTGAACAGAGGCAGATAAGCAGACTTGTGTCCCATAAATATTTCAGCTTTATGGATGTCATTGCTGACTGACACTTTCATTCATGCTATTGTAATTTTTTGAGTAATGTCATGCATACGTAAACTTTTTTTGTTATTTAATATGATAGGGTTAAACAAATACAAATACTGAGGAATCCTTGATCTGGGTACTATGGAAAAAATACACAATCTATAACTTAATAAAATAAAACAATGTTAAATAAACCAAAATTGTACCATACCTGTTAGACCTTATTATGTAGAAGAAATATATAATTTTTAAATATTAATTTTTATTTAAACATATTTAACTTATAAAAGATTATGAGACAAAGCTGATGATTCTTTCTTTCATCAAACTTTAGGATTAAACATTCTTTACTTTGAGTTTTATTTTATCAATGTTATTTCTTTCTCACAAATTTCTTTCAATAAAATAACAAATTCTGAAAATGTAGGTGTGGCTGACTTTAACCATATCCTTGCTATAGTTTTCTTATCAACATCTAAATGATACCATAAAAGATAATGCAGAATTTGACGAACTGTTGTGCCTTTTTGAGAATGATCACTTTGTCCTACATTTTCGCTAGTTATTTATACACCCTGATTTTTTTTTCTAGTGTCAGTGCAGGAGCATCTGAAATACATTGCTTTACATGATGAAAATAAAGTCTTACTTGTTGCTACAGGAGGTAAAAAACATCAATTTATTCAAAGGCTATCACTTCCTTTGGAATTTTCTTGTCATTTCAACTGGACAAGGACCCTACATAAGAAGACCTCTTTTTGCTGTAGCCAGACAAAGAAAAGGAAGATAATATTCAAGATGATAAACCATGTAATGTTGTTATATCTTGTCCACTTTCCAGATACATACCTCTCAACTGTCCAGATGTTTGCCTCATATTTTCAGTATATTCCTCATAAAAATGTTTGTTTTTCTGGCAAATAATTGAGGATTGAAGTCAGAAAATAATGACAGACAGTTAAGTTTCAAATTTTGTGCCCTTCTGAAAATTCATGCTAATGAAAAACTTGCTGTTCTATTAAGTTTCTAAGTTGACAAGAGCAATATCTAAAAACTGTCCCTATGTTGGGCTTTTGCCCCCCCCCCCCATTATTTTTGGCTTTGTCTAGATTTCTTGTCCTAAGAGGTTGAGAAGTATACCAGCTGAGGATGTGTATTGCAAGTACAGGCAGCAGTATTTTTTTATTTATTTGCTTTTTATTTTCATTTATGATCAGGTAAGCTCCCTTTTCACAAATATCCCCTTTCTTATGTGACCAAAAAGCATTTTCTAGTTAAGTGATTTGCTCAGAGTAAAACAGTAGGCAATGGAGAAATCAAACCATGTATCCTGGGCAGTAGGAAGCAGCTTGTTTACAGCTCAGGTCCATCATCTTCTGGACTTAGAAGAGACTTAGTCCTCTATACTGTCAGATAACCCAGTATCTAAGACTCCTCCTCCTATTTCCTCTCCCCAACATAACCTGCTAACATAAGTTGCTATATAGTATGGGCAGAATTCCTGTTTGCACAGTCTGCAGACACAGCCAAATTGTTGGTGATTCACGGACAAGAGATTTTCAGGGATTAGGTGGTACTTAATACATAGAATGATAATGTATGCATATTGGTGAGGAAAAAGAAGTGATGTGATTCATGAATCTAAGGACTGCATACTGTTCTTGTAAAATAAGCAAGTATAAATTGTCGCAGCATGCAGAAAAATATCAGCATACACAGTAAAATGCTGGGAATAACATTTGTACTTGTTCACTTTATTCCACTTGGTGTACTCTAAACAGTGTGGGGATCTACACTCCTCATATAGGCTACTCAGCAATATCCACACTGTTGTGCTCAGCTTAAATGCCATGCCCAGAATGACCACTAGATCAGTGATCACATACGAGTGGGCTGTGATATATTAAAGAGACATTTGAAACTTAGGTTCATAGATTAGTCCTAAGCTAACTGCCCTTGCGATCCATTTTAAGTCTAGCCAATTATCCCTTGTGAGACTCAAACCCTGCACCTTGTGTTTGTAAGGCAAACACCTTAACCATTAGGCCACTCTCCCAACCATATAAACATCCTCTGCAAGGCTGGAACCCAGGACCCCTGCATACCATACACAAAGTGATTTACCACTAAGCCATAAATAAGTTGTCGGTCTTGATATTCAAGCCGTGAACGCCTGCATGTAAAGTCAAGACTCTAACCACTACACTATCTAGGCTTTGTGTTGTCTACATATGGCATGATGAGGAACTCATGCCTCACATGTAATCTATTTAGCCCACAGGAACTTTCTAGTGTCTACCAGGGAAACACACTGGAGGCCTCCCATTCATTCAGTCTGAGGACACTAGAGAAATTCCTTAATGTGTTGATACAACATCTGGCAGGACTCCATAAGACTGAGTCACCATAGCTCACAGCTTCCATGTTATTCATAGATTCATAAGTTCATACTAGGCTAATCACCACCAGAGTCTTTATAAGCCTAGCTGTGCAACCCAATCCAGTTTTGTCCTGGAATACCATGGGCATATATGTTTTAGGGTATGTTAGTAAGGAGGTAGCTAAGGGTTATGTGGGAAAAGAGTATGTTAGTTGGGGATTAATTTACTTACTGTCAACCTCTGTCAATTAGAGACACTGGGCCAGGCATGGGGTGAATTTGTGATCCCCATCTAATGATAAAGGCTTTGTTTGAATAGGGTCAGGTATGAACTCTGCTTTCTGTGGATGAGCTTATTCCATAGTGTGGGGATCCTTTGAAACCCATATTCATCTCTCCAGCATATTCTGTTTATGTCGCAGGCACAGTTCAGGTCCTTGGATCTAGTGTTTGTGGTGCTGTTTGTTTTGAGTATGTGCAAGAAATCCATCAGAGCTGAATCTGAGGATGCCTTATAGATCTCATATTAGTAACCTGTAGGAGATTGAGTATAGAGGTGGGACCTTAAGGAAATCCACCTCCCTTCCATCCTGGATGCCACTGATTACACTTATGTTGCAGGTAAGATATTTGCCATTCCACCCAGTGATATCTACATCAACAAAAAGTCTGCCATTTTTTGAATTTTGTCTGGAAGACATGAGTCTTTTAAGGTAAAGTGTTTGTTCGGCATTCTGGCAATATGTATGACTCCACCATCACTTGCAACAGGTCATGTTTCCAAAGGGACATAACGTTCATAAATATAGGAATCTCAAGGGAATAGCAACAGGCTCCCCTAACTTCTAATTGACACAGCATACCTCAAACAACAGAATGCCATCCCAAAGTTGTCAAATTTCCTCATTATCGAATAGTGAAAGTATTGGCAGCTCTGGAACATCAAGAGTCAAAGACATAATAAAACAAGGTGGTATCATATAGCATACTCTGACAATGTGTTATGAGGAATAATTGCAAGAGCTTCTGCCAATCTGCTTGTTGGTGTAATGGTTAAGAAAGCAGCCTTACAATAACAATGTCTGAAGTTCAGCTCCCCGTAGGTTTTTATTTTCTGTAATCACATCATTCAAATTTGTTTGATATTATGATTACCTGAGCCAAGTATGTGCTTAGCTTTCGAATGACATTCTGTCATTTGAGGTATGCTGCTTTGTTTAGAATTAGGGAGCCATAGTACTGTCTATCTCATTCTATGTATATTTCATGTGTATTAATCATTCTTTAAAAATTAAAATACATTGCAGGAGACAGGGATATCAATTTAAGCCATGGCCAAAGGTGCCAGTGCAGCATTCATGTAGGTTCATAGGTTCATAGTTATAAACTAAGCTAATGGCCACCATGGCCTTTATAAGCCAAGCCATACAGTCCAACAAATTCTGTCCCTACGTATGGTGGTCGTTTATTAGGAAGGGGTTTGTTAGTTAGAAAGTTTGTAGAGGTTATATGGGAGTTTGTTAGTCTGGGCATTACTTCTGCCTCTGTCTGAAACAAGGATGCCACACCTGGGGTGAATTTATGATTCCCCATCTACTGGGCAAGGTTACATTTAAGTAGAGTTAGGCATGGATTCTGCTCCACATGGATGGAGAGAATGTTCCAGAGCATGGGGATCTTTGGAGACACATATGCATCTTGCCAGCATGTCCTATTAAATTTACAAGCAAAATTTAAATAATTGGATCTAGTGGTTCTGAAGCAATTTCCAGATGTGCAAAAGGTCCATCAGAGCTGGATCTGAAGATGCCTTCTATGCCAGGCATAGTTCAACTCTCAGTAACCAGTAGAAGACAGAGTAAAGACATAGGGCTTTAAGACAATCCATATAGGACAAGGTGCTTATACCCTGGATTTTCCTGGTAAGAAAGCCTTGTGGATATTCCAGCTGTTGCATATGTTTAGTCAGGCACATGTCAAAGGGGGAATTGTAGTCAATCATGGGTCTGATAAGAGCCAAATAAAATGGCAGTATAAATTCCTTGGACCTGGATGCCATGCTCTTATTTATAAGTTAGGCAACATAGAATAATTTTCTTACTATCTTGGCCACATGTTGGTCAAAGGATAGATTACTATCTACCTGTGTTCACAGACCCCTGACTACTGGGTCAGATCTAAGGGATGTCTTATCAATTGATTAATTAGTTTATTTGGGTGGCAGTTTTTCCAAAAGGCACTGTAATGCATTTCTTAGCACTGAGTTTTAGTGCATGACTTTGGCACCAGTCATTTGACCCTCTTATAAGATGCTTGGATCATGGGGGGAATCTATGATATCTCCCAATTTGTAGTCTTCTACAAACTTGGTCAGCCATAGGCCCTTGACATTAGTCTTTACCATCCTAAAAGTAGATGCCAAATAGGAGTGGTCTCAGCATGGAGCCCTGAGGCACCTTATTAGTGACTGGTCTCTTACTAGAGGTGGTGTCACCAATTCTGACTTCCTAGGTCTTGTCTGTGAGTCAACTGGTAATCCAGCAAGGTAGGTAGAGGTTTATATATATCAGTGAGGCATCACAGAAGCATCATTACAATGTCCCCTACTGCCAGACTCAGGCTGTTGTGGAATGTATACTTATGGGATTCTGAAGATATGCTTCAGATGGCTTGACACCTCAGGTGAGGCACTGATGTAAATACAGGACAATTTTATCATTTTTGTGTGCACCATGCTACATTGTATGATTCCCAGGTGGTAGGCTGCTCAAGTTGTGCCATGACAAATGATCTCACTCCATATCTATCACCATGTCAACAACTAAGCAGTAATCAGTAAAAATGATGATGATGAAGAACAGTCCCCACCCCTGCTTGCCAATGTGCAGCCCACTGCAGTTAAGTGGTAATGCTTCGTATAGATTTATGTATATGGATTGCATGCATATATGACAGAGCCACTTGGATTATATTGATACAAACAGTATAATCTTCATGATGTTGAAACTAGTAAGTGGCCTACTTACACTGTGCATCTGACATGAGCACAAAACATTACATGCAGAGCAGTGCCAGATTGGTTATTCACCACATGACAAACAACACTCCACACAACAGTATGTAACCTACAAACAGTGTCAGTCAGCAGGCTGTTTTACCTTCATGTATAACAATCAAAAAGGATACTTGCCAATTTTTAGTGCATTTTTGGCCCTGATTGCCAAATTGAGTGGTAACGAGGCTCATCTGAACCAATTGTTTCTGAACTGCTTACTGATACCAGGCTAAAATTTAATATTCACATTTCCCATACTATCAATAAAGTCCATGCCAAACTCTGTTCACTATATAGGGCCAAACCGTACTTAACTCCCCAAGCCAGAATAGCAACTGCTAGATGACAGCTACTGTGTACCCTTCGCTACAGCTCACACACATTCACTAGCTTACGCAACTCCAACCTTCATAATCTTGAGTCCTACTATAACAAAAGAGCAAAGTTAGCCACCAATCTCCCCCACAAGACCCATCATTGTACAGCTCTTCAACAACTCAAATGGCTAGAATTCCCCAACCTGTTAACACTCAATCTACTTACCCTCACCCACAATATCATCCACAACCCCAAAAACTTCCCAGCCATATCAACACTAGTCCAACTACAGGTTAACAGCAGGTCCCTTAGGTCTTCAGATAAGCCATTGCTCAAAATCACACAATCTCACAACTACCACGGTGACTCCCTATACTCTAATAAAATAGATAAGCTCTGGAATGCTCTCCCTCTAAACATTCCAATCACTCCCTGACATTCTTCCTTCAAAACTAAGCTAAAGGATCACATCATATACAATTGGCTCTGCCGTGCTGCTCACCGGGCTAAACCCAGCCCTACTATTAACTCTTCTCCCCATGCATTTTTCATGTTTTTTTACTGCTTGACTATCTTCTAGAACCACTACAACTATGTATTATTTTTTTTGCAATTCAAGCCAAATACTACATGTGCAAGATGTACCTATGGTCTACTGCTCTATATTCAGGTTTCTAGTACCTATGAGTCTAATGTTTTCTAAGGTTTTGGTACTTTAGTTTCCTCTGTATCAATATTTGTCTTGTATTATTTGTAAATAGGTTATTTCAATTATTGTATGATTTTTGTGATTATTTTGTTCAATATTTCAATCCTTAATTCTATGTATCTAAGTAGCTTAATTACTAGAGCTTTTCTCCTGGGGTCTCCACTGAAAATGGGCTACTTGCCCAGTTGTACACTACCAGTAATCAAATGTAATAAATAAATAAATGCATAAATAACACTGTAAATAAATTGTTCTGGAGCAGTTCTTAATGCTGCTAGTCCTTGTCTTGTGGAAATGGATGGTAACTTCCACAACCATAACGATGTCAGTGCATAGCTACATATCTTTATTTTATGCATCTGGTAGCTTAGTTTACATATGATTCAGAAAAGTGGGTGCTATGAGTCAGATGTTACAGGCTGTACTTCCTGTATCTTTTGTTGTTCTCTTAGGCTATTTGATGACTGTCAGACTTCTCAGATACAATTTGTTTCTGAGTATAAGGTCTGTGAAAGTACTTGTATCATGTTTTACTGATATTGTTGGACAGAGCATGACTTCATGCATATACTTGTAACTAGTATGAATGATATGGCTAGAGATGTGTGTTTTCCTATGTTGTGTAAATGCATTATACAGAGCCATTTGCATAGTTATCTGTTCTATTAGCAATATGCTGCAAAACAGTGCTAAGTCTACATATAGGACCTAGGAAATGCACCATCCACGCAGTACAGCATATGGTAGGTGAGGATACATTACACATCAGCTCCTCAGTGATGCTTTCCTTTTAGCACTAACTCCTCACAGAGGGCTGACACTGACACATGATGTGGATCTGGTGGTCATTTAGTAGTGACCTCGAGGACATGCCTGCCCCAGGCCCTTAGAGCATCCATGCCTCCAAGCCCTTCTGCACTGCCAGCTTGGCAATCTCCTGTGCTCTGGCCTTGACCAGGGTTCAGTAAGTTCTCCTCCAGCATGCCCCTCTCCACATGATGCCTATGCCCATCCTTCCTGTCTGCACTATCAAGTGCCTGAGAATTAATTAACTCAGGTCACACTGGCCATCAGTAGGGCTTTATCTAGTCCATCAGTGCAGGCTGTTTCATGGTTATACATTTAATGTTGTATGCCAAGCTCCACCTATTGTCTGTAGATGGCTTGTGTCAGCCAAATGTACATCAATGCATATTCGCATATAGCTCCTCAGTATTTATTGTTACAGTTGCATATTTTTTGCCATGGACCCTGTCACTGGGACTGGTTCTTGTTGCATATCCCAAGGGTCCTCAGTCTCACTGCCCTGCTCAGTTTGGTTGCAGTTTATTGTTTGTGGAATTTCTCATCTGTACTGCATTCAAACAGACATATCAGAAAACAACACACCTGATTGTATCATGCTATGTTTTTCTTCTGCAGAGCAGCGCAAGTCTTTGAATCTTGCCCATGCGAAATACAAATTATTTTAAATGACTTGCCTAGCACATGATGCTGAACTTAGTATACATTATTACAACTTCATATGGTACAGTTTTTTATATAGCATACATCTAACTGCAGTTGCAAAGCTGTATGTCTGTATGATATACTGCAATGTGTTTTATACTATGTAGAAATTTCTGCTGTGTTAAGAACTAATACAGTGAAACATGTTCCGTGCATCAAGGCCTGATGTATAAAAACACCAGTAAAGCCATGCTTATTTATTTGATTAAGAAATAAATAGATGACAGAAAAATAAATAAAAAAAAAGAAGTGAGTCCATCCACTTATTTACAATCATATATTAAGAAACAGCAAGAAATTCTACAAGAAATAAATGAGGCCGCAGTGGTGCAGCGGTTCTCGGCTGGCCCGCCTTCTGTGTGGAGTCTGCATGCCCTCCCCGCAATAGAGGGATGTTAAAAACATGCAGGTAGGTACATGCGTGAATGGTTGTGCCTTCTTTGAAGGTTGGGCATCAGGCTGGCAACTCGTCATCATAAAAATCCACTGCCAATCATTAGCGGACCGGAGTTCCACTGTGGCGACCCCTAACCGGGAAAAGCCGAAAGATAATTATTATTAACTATCCAAGATAAATATGTGTCAAAAATGTAATGGATGGCAGTAATAATAACAATAACAAAAATAATAACAACAGCATATAAAAAGTGTACACTTTTGTTATATATTGTTAGGTTCTATTATGTTTTTGAAATGCTTGTTGCTTCTCTGTTCCACCTTTTTTTTGTGAATTATTTCACCTTAACAGTATCTGCAAATTGTCATATATTATAGATGAACTAATCCAGTCAACAAATGTAAAATAAAAGAAATATGGGTTATGGGAAATCATTTGCTGTACCAATATGCTTCTATGGTATAACTGCACAAAGGTAATCAGTGATGCAGTACTTTACAAAAAAAATCAGAATATTTTGACGAAAGACTGAAAAAACAAATACCCGAAATAACAATGCAAAAAGAAAAAAAATAAAAGGCAAGTTACAATAAAACAAATCTAAGCAGTGCATTAAAGTGAAAGCAGAACAATCAATATTTGCATAACTGAATAGCAATGCCAGCACGTGTTCTGTAAAAATGTCATTAATTAAAACAGACAGCCACTAAAGTTCTTAACTTATCTTATGCTCAGTCCATAAGACTACTTATCATTTACTCACTTAGCTTATCTGAAATTCCTTTTTAAACGGTGTTGACATTCCACATCTCAGAAAAAAACAGAAGCTGAGTATTAAAAGTGCGTGGTTTAAACCAAGTTTATCTTTAAAGTAAGTGACATGTCATCACTAGAAGAAAAATTACAGTTTGCAGTTTCCCTAAAAGTAAAACAAGAAGAAAATTTCTAAATATAACCATGTGCTGTCCTATTAAAAAACTGTTTTGAAAAAAAAAATAGTATTAAATCAAACCAAAGCAAAAGTTGTTTGTTAGAATGATTCATTTTTTTTCTTTTTCTTTATTTTTATTTTTTAATTTTTGTAATCTTCCTTGGGCCTCATTTTTATTGGCCTGGCCATCAGTACCCCACATCCATGCTAGGTTTGCCAGCCATTTTCCTACTCCCTGGACATATTAAAGTATTGCTGGGTCCAGTCAAAGATCTTAGGGGTGTCCTGAAGGCTCAGCCATTTGTGTTTCCAGACAGTATTGTTTTTTGTTATATTTCCAGACAATATTCTTTTTTGTTATATTTCCTATTTTCCCTTACTCCTTTCCTTTCCTTGCATGTTCATTGGTTATGTCCAAGGGAAACTACCTTCTTTGGAGCATGCTGCCCCTTAGGGATCTTCACCAACAGGTGCTCTCCCCACTAGGATGGGTGCACCAATCCCTTCCTTCCAGCTGCTCCAACAGTTGCCAAAGCTGCTTATTGAACCTTGGGTGGCCTGGGCTGTAGTCAGGGCTTTATCACTTTATACCTCTTGAGTGGCTCAGTCCTTTTTTAGTTTGATCTTTTCATGCCATTTAACCAGTTATGGCCTTCTAGCTATGTCTGTTTTGAAGGCTGGCAGGTTTGTCATTTGTATCCAGGTGTGTTCTTCTGTTTTTAATTCTAATCATTAACTTAAATCTTGTCAGTTGTCTTAGATTTTTACATTTATAGGAGGAGGATTTGATGGTCAAACCCAGGTGTGTATGACTTGGCTCTTTGCTCATTAAGTATATTTAAATACTTCCCCATTTAAGTATTAAATTTATGGGTGTTGGGAAAATATCTTTTTTCATTTTATTTGCATGATTGTTACAGCACACAGAAAGAAGAAAGCAATGCAATGAATTATTAGATTAGGGAAAAAAAATCAACCTAAAATCATGTATTTTTAAATGGTGTACAAAAAGATCTATCTGTTTCCTTGGCCCTGTTAGCAATCACTGATGATGCTAGTGAGAAAATAATTAACACATTATGGAGGATTATTATGAAAGCTTCATCCTAATCTTCTTTGTACATATTGGATCACCAAGTGTCAATGTGTACATGTGGAGTCGGAATTGTCTAGACATGGCAGGTCTTGCAAGGTTTAGTTCTGGTGGCTGCCAAGAAGGCAGTTGCTGGAAGGTGGAAATTGAGGCCTAGACCAACAGTCCTAGAAGTGGTGAATGTAGTGGCAGGGATGGGACAAGTGGAAGTAGAATCTTTGAAGAAGGGTGGGAGTAAATTGCATAGAAGAGGATGGTACTTTTGGAACAATACATGCAGGGTGGTATTTTGGAACAGGGGGTGGGGTTTGGGGAGGGTAGGAATTGAATGAGCTCTGTAATGTTTGATTGACAGTGACTGAATAGATAATGGGCGATGTGTGATGTTTGCAGCTGGGAATATATCACTATGGTTCGTATTAATTTATGTGACTGTATGGTTGCCTATGTCCTAAGTGATCATTTTATAAAGATGTCTCTTGTTAAAAAATATATTAATGTGTACTGCTACACCTTTGAGTTTATTGTTCAGTTGTTATTGCTTATGCAAGCCTTGGCTTTCACTAACCAGTTGACGTTTCCTTCATGCTTAGTTACTGAATGATTTTAATTTTAATTTATTAATTTTTAACAGGGTAAGGAGACTATCCTCAGACTCTTTTCAGCCAGAGCCAGAGTCATATAGGCAAGGGTGGCTGCAGTAAATATGTCCAGTTTAAGCAAGCATGTTTTTGAGGGGTGGGAGGAAACTAATGCACCTAGAGAAAACCCTCCCAATCATGGAGAGAACTTACAAACTCACACAGACAGTGATGATATATCAGGAGTGAACCCCAGACCTCAGAAGTGTGTTAGTGGAGATCTTAATAAATGAGGCATGATGCTATTCTGATGTAATGTATTATGCATGTATTTATTTATGTATATATGTATGTATGTATTTAGTTCTTTATTTATAAATGCATTCATTCATTAATCAGTATTTGTGAAGTGGGATAGAGCATTGATGCCATAGGCCTTTTAGACTCACCCCGGAGCAGTGCTTGCTTAAATGACTTGCTTAGAATAATCAGTTATGTAAATGAAGGCTGAGTGAATCAAACCCTGCATCACAGAAAGCAGTTCATTAGTATCTCATAGCTGTGATCTGTAAACTAACTGCCAGACACCTCTGTGCTAATTGCATCATTTCCTGTGGACTTTAATAGTTTTCCTTCACTTTGAATAATGTTTCTTACTTTACAAGGAAAGACATTAAAAAATGGAAGTTAAAGGTAAATGTGCCCTGCATGATAAGTTACAAGTTCTGACAGCATCTCCTTATAAAGTCGACAGCTTTCAGTAGTTCTGTATGTCACCCACACAGCACAGTGAGAATAAAATGTAGGCGAATGTGAGTTGCTCCTGAGATTCGCACGATGGGCGAGAGCATGATTCAAATATCACTGAAAGCCACATTCAGCAATTGCGCTCTTCTTCAATATTATGCAACTGTTAGGTTGGTATATAATTGAGGGGTGAGTGGGAGTCACGACCCACATGGCGTTATAGGGTGGTTTGCCCCTTGCAAAAAAAAACAAAAAAAACATGCTGTTTAATTTGCTGAATGTGGGTTTTAGCAATAATATTTCAAACTTCTATCCATTGGACAGATATCAGTTTCAGTTTATAAACATTAATCCAAATGTAAATTCAGAAATTATAGACTAGATATAGATGCCAACATGTAGTAACAAACAACCCATGCAGAGCAATATCAAGCATTTAAAACTGCACTCTTAGTGGTTAAAGTGAGCTGACTGAATAGGACAAGTTACTCTTACCCAACATTAATGTCCATGTTGCTATGAATATTTTTTGTTATTAATTTTTATTTTTACAATACTAGTTTTATATTGCAAATTAGTAGTCACTGGGTTTTCAAATGTATGTACATCATGTTCATCATATTTTCCTTAGATGAGTCTGTTTTTCTCTAAGTGGTATCACACACACACACACACACACACACACACACACACACACACACACACACACACACACACACACAAGCTATTACACTCATGCCTCTCAACTGTATATTAATTTTCAGAATATCCCTGATCTGCATCATATTTTTGTCATGCCAGTCATAATAAAATTAATTTTCTGGTATATTAATGAAGATTACTGTCAGTAAATAATGCCAGACATTAGAGTTTCATATTTCTTATTGTTCAGAAAATACATGCTGAAACAAAATCTGTTATTCTATTAACTTTCAAAGTGAATTAGATTTGTTTGTGTCTTTCGGCTTTTCCCGGTTAGGGGTCGCCAGAGCAGAACTCCAGTCCGTTAATGATTGGCAGTAGATTTTTACATGCTGGCTTGCCAGGCCTAATGCACAACCTTCAACGAAGGAATGCCCATTCACGCATGTCGTCACACAGAAGACGCTCTAACTGAGAATCGAACGGGCAACGTCTAACTGTGAGGCGACAACACTACCGCAGTACCACAGAAGACGCTCTAACTGAGAATAGAACAGGCAACGTCTAACTGTGAGGCGACAACTCTACCACAGCACCACCACCGCAGTTTCAAAGTGAATTAGATTAATATATAAAAATTGGCTTTTGACCTCATGATTTTGCCTTTGTTCCCATTTGTTAAACAAAGAAGTTGAGAGGTATGATTACATGTAGACAGGCCATGAACTGACGTTTAATGACAAATATGTGCTGTTGAGTAACATACTAGCTTTATCAAGCTTTTACCAAAACTGTTGTCTGAAGCCATGTTGTCACTAAACCACCTGTAAGTCACATTATATGGATCAGATGTGAGGCAATCCAAATGGCAGGCAGAACTGGAAGTGATTAGGAAAGACTAGATTCTATAAAGAAAACTGACTCTTAGGATATGGCACATTAACTCATTACTAGGGCAACAGTCTGTGTTTATCTAGGAAGTTAGTAATTGCACGGTATAGTTTGTTGCTTTATTTCTACTCACAGGACTGTTTCTGGAACTAGACTGCTCTGCCAGGGGGTAGTTCCTTACCCACTCTGGAACTTCATAATGGGTGATGTTCTGAGTAGCTTTGAGTATACTCACAATCTCCCAGATGGAGAATGTGGCATTAGATAACTGGTCACCTGAATGAGACTGCAAATTACAGAAAGGAGACAGCTGCATGCAGTTTGTGTCCATGCATCATCCACCAGCTATTTCAGAATTTAGATTTTGTTTGCATTGTGGTTATGATACTTGATAGGGTACTACCACCTGCTGGCCACTAATTTCACTAGGAGACTTGAGCACTCATGGAAAAGGATGATGATACCTGGAAGGTGCAAATGGAAGGAATGATTTACATAAACTGGACACAAGGTTGAGAACTGGTACTGGAGTTCTGGGTTATTTGGGGATTACCACAAAGCACATGATGTTCAAACATAAAGATACTTACAAGGGTATGCAATACCAGAAAAATTTGAGCCAGATATCGAAGACTGAATTTCTAATCATGTTGCGAGATTTAATAATGTTCTAGGAAACCAACCGATGCGTTGGAAAACTAGTTATTATTCAGGCTGTTCTCAGAAAGGTTGGACAGATGTTGAACTTAACTGAGAAGTTTGCTGGGAGGTGGAAGAAAAATATTGAGGAACTCCTGCACCCAGTGTACAAATCCTCCTTTGAGGAGGCAGTGACAGAACCGGCTGGTTTGATTAGGTCTGTTGTTGTAGATGATATCACTGTGGTAATTAAACAGTTCATTGATAACATAACTCGAAGAGTGCATGAGATCAATGTTGAAATGCTGAAGACACTGGATACTATAGGTGTGCTGCTATTAATGCAGTACTACAGCATTTAATAAAAGGTGGGGACAGGACTTTTGGACTGGCAAACTTTTGTTGCAGTCCGCATTTTCAGAAAGAGGGACAGAAGTTTGTGCTTCAGTCATGGAGGATCATGACTCTTATCCTTATTTGGAAAGCCTGCTCTGAGCACTAGAAAAGAGGCACTATGTTTCAGTCAAGTATTTGATTCAAAAGGAGCAGCATGGTTTTTGTCCCAGCCATTGAAACATGGATCATCTATTTGTACTTACACAGATATTAAAGATGTTATGATCCTGACAATTCACCAGTGTTTGTCTATGTTTTTTTGTGTGCCTGGAAAGGCATCTGACTGTATTCTGAATGTCTTGTAGGAGGTGTTACAACTGCACAGGTTCCCCAAGCCTGTGTATAATGCCATTTGGTTCCATATCTGTATCTGTAGGATAAGGGTGATGTATGCTTTCTCAGAATTAAGTTCGATATGTTCATTGTGAACACTCATCTCCATCAGGGCATGTCTTGTCTCCCCTCCAGTTTATGACTTTCATAAACATGATATCTTAAGGCATTAAGTGGTTGGAGGGCATCCAGAATGGGGATGTGAGGGTTGCAGCTTTATTTCTTGCAGACGTTTTTTGTCCTCTTGAACTCAAGTGATTGAGATCTCCAGCCTACAGTGGAGTGGTTCACTGCTGAATCTGGAGCACTTATGATAAAAAACATCATCCTCAAATCAGAGGTTATGGTTTCCTGTCAGAAAAGGATAGACTACTCTCTGCTGAAGGAAAGAAAGCAGCTTTAAGTGGAGGAGTTTATGTATCTTGCGATTTGGCTCACAAATGAGGGTAGAGATGATTGGGAGATGACCAGCAGATGCGTAAAGTGAACTGCAGGCATTATCCAGACTGTTTTGGTAAAGTGAGAACTCAATTATAAGATGAAAATGTTACTTTACTAGTTAGCGTGTGGCACTGTCATACTCAGTAGTCACAAGCACTATGTACTATTCAAAAGAATGAGGGTATAGGTACAAAAAGTAGAAATGAGTTTCCTTTGCAGAGGTGTTGAGGTCACTGTCCTTGACATGGCATGTCATTCTGAAAAGTGGAAAAATCTTGGATAAGAGCACTGCACATTTCTGGATTGAAATGATCAGTCAGTAAGTTAGAGAAACTAAATAAAATGTTCACTGGTTTCTTCCCATGGGAGGAGTGAAAGGCGGAAAGACATGCCCACTCAGAGGAGCCTCAGTGTACAACCAGCACTATCAGTACACAAACAGTATGCTGAGCAAAACACATTTCTTATCTTGCCTGAGGGCTTTTTATGTAAGTCAGAAAGTCTCCTCTGTCCTAGTCAGCTTGAAACCACTAAAATGATTACCAGGGCATGTATTTCAGAAAATAGTAAACAGATGTGTTATCATGCAGAACTTAATTTATAAATGCATCGAATGCCTCACTTATTCAGATGAATCAGTAAAAACAAGCATCTAAAGAAACAGAAGGTCAGTACTGAATCCCTGCCCATGTGCATAGAAAGCAATTCCTTGCAAAGTTTAATTAAAAACTTTCCTGCCCACCTATGTTCAGGAAAGCCATGTTGATATTCTCATTTAATACACTGTTGTAATCTATAGTAAGATCTCAAAGATGGTTGGTGGGAGCTTTTAACTACCACTAAACAACAAGGTGACGATGAAAACTCGTGGTTTGTACTGGTGCCAAAAACTGTCCGATCTGACCATTTTGTGGCCCTTCATCTGAGGAAGAATTTCAGCAAATATATATGAACTTAGGCTTTTTGAAACTGCAGGAGAAGAAGTGAAACACTACTTCAAACTGAATAGAACTATAGAAATGATTCAGTACCATTAAAACTGAACCTGTGTGCATTAATGCTACTTTTTATTAAAATGGTTAGTGAAGAATGTTTGACTTGAAACTTATCAGTGACTACGCACAAACTGGGATTAAGGGTATGTGGAAAAGCTATGTAATAGTGTGTGATGACAGAAACAGGCAAAATGAGCAGTACCTGAAAAATAGTAATGCATTTTATTTTTTTCAGTACAGTCTCAGATAGGTAGACCAAATGACAACTGAAAATCAGCATGGAAGAGAAATATGAAAATGATAATAAAGAAGCAGAAAGATCACAAAAAAAAAACAGCAAGGATAGGAAGATTAGGAATCTTCAAAGGACTACAACATCCAGGCAGACAGATAAAGGCAGGTGAGGTGGGGATATAAAATATTAAAGCAAAAGACCGGCATTACAAAACCAGTTATGGACAGGGTATGCACTGATTTTTTTTTTTTTTTGCTCTAGTTACTTCATGCATGTAAGCAGACAGAGAAATAAGAGTAAAGAAGTAATCTACAAAGTAATACTGATGGAAATGATTCATGACGCTCTTCATGCCTGGTGCAAACATGCTTGAGTAGGGATGCTTACTAAAAAATATTGAATGGACACCAGATTATCAAACATGATAACGTTGAACCCATATCATCAACAATGCAGTGTGCTGAACCATTCTGACTGAGATCACGTTCCAGTAGGGATCAGGAAATTTGATCTTTTGCCCAGTGCAGTGCAATCTCGGAGTTGGTATATATAATTAGCAGGGTGGGGGGGTGTACAAGATGACTTGCCCCTTGCAAAAGCAGTTTTTGTATTGTGTGTGGGTGTTGTGTTTGTGTTAATTTTTTTTGACAGAATGCATTGTCGATGATATAGATTCAACCATATCACGTTCAACATTGTATCCACTATATTATTTGATAGGTACGCGCATGAGCAGATGTAAAGGATGTCAGGGAAAATCTAATTTCAAAGGCATTTCTCTACCCCAGGTTATGAACACCATCACTACACAAATGGCATGCAAAACTCCTTCAAATGTATAGAGCAACTGAATGTGTGTGAATCAACTACCTCACAATATTTGTTAGAAGATGTAGTGGTGAGTGCCAAAAAATAAGAATACGTATCCTACAACAACCTTCTGCAGGAATCTATCATATGACTTGGGAAATGAGTTATTGCTCAGGCAGTTCTCAGCAAGTGTGGACCTATCCTGCCTTAACTGTCTATGGAGAAATACTTTCCAACACTCATGAAGAACTAACTCAATTATTATTCTGTCATTAGAAACTTTAAGAATAGATAGACAGATAGCTTTCGCTGTCTGATACATTAAACCTCCTACAGTGGAAGCTCATGCAATATATGCAAATGACCCCTTAAGAACATCAAATGTTTCAGCTACAAGGCTTCTGAATGTCCATGACTGTTTTTACTTTTAAGTCTTTATGGTTACTGTGATGGCCGTGCCCTGGTCCAGCCATCAAGGAGCCTCAATCCTCACCACTAACACCAGAGAGGGTGTCTCATATGAAAGGAAAGGATAACAAATACACACAGTAAATTACAATTTCCCTTAAGTGCACACAGAGATCACAGTCAGTCTGGGGCTGGTTGCTCCCTTGCTCCCCAATAAGACTCCCCACTGGCACAGCTATAGGGTCCAGATCTTAGCCTAGCTGGCAAGCTAACCTCCAGTACCCTCTCTGTCAAACCAGTGCTTCATGTCCCTGCCCAAGTAGCTTGACACACACACACACACACACACACACACACACACACACACACACACACACACACACACACACACACACACACACACACACACACACACACACACACACACACACTTTGAGATAAGTATTTATACAACTTCACAGACACTCCTGGGAAAGGCTGACACAGATTCTCCAGCTGTGCCCCTTTACCCAGACTATACGGTAGTAATTACTGCCACCACCAGCTAATAATAATCAGCTACCCAAAGGCCCTTAAAACAGTTTCCAATTATTACTGTGCAATATTATTATCCAATTGTTAAGTGTGACTAATCAGTCTTAAGGCTTATTAGAGTGGCTTAGTTCAGGATCACTTATAAGCATGCAATGTACTCTAGAACTTATTTATCTCTACACAAACCAGCCACAGGTAAAATGTTTTAAAATATTTAATAATAAATAATTAAAGCACAAGACAATACTACTACACCACAGTGCTATTCAAGAGTTCAGAGATCACACAGAAACTTAAAATAAATCAGTAGTACAGTTCTGACATAAAAGAAAAACACTTAGTCTAACTTTTTTCTAATTTCCTAGCTATTACTACAAGAAAACATACTTCTGAAATAACTTACTTAAGACACAGGCAGAGTGCTGATGAGATTGGTATCAAGACAAAAATGCTTACATTCTCTCTCTGAGCAATAATTTTTAAAATCACTAATTCTGCTGGGCCCTCCCAGATTACATCATTTTGACACTTAAGTTTTCCCAGTATACACATTACATCATTTGACACTTATTCTGGAGTTCCCAGGCCAACACCAAAACTGCATTTACATTCTTTTACACTTAGAGCAATAAAGGACATTCCACATGTAAATTCTGGTCATTAACTTTAGCCTTAAAACAATAGGCAGGATGCTTACTCCAGATTCATCGACTCCAAATTCTAACTTCAAAGGACATACAAAACATAATTTTAATTTCAAAGAACATTTGAAATTCTTGGCTTAGTATTCCTTACAGCAGATGGCAATGTTGCTACAATCTTGAAGTTCAACATTTTACAGTGTTTTCTTTCATTTAAGAAACAAGCCTGTATTTTACATTTATATTTACAAATACCAGAATTATGTATCAAATTCTATTTGGCTAGGCTGGCAGCCTTCACCCATCTCTGCCAGTCTTCACAGTTACATTCAGGCCAGTAAAACCACTTATGCTGTGCTGCGGAGGACAATAAAAAGACTGAAACATGCATGTCCACAGCTAGTGGGGTTTGGCTTTATTGGCCTGGATGTAATCATAAAGACTTAAAAAGTAAAAAAGAAGTCATGGACATTCAGAAGCCATGTAACTGAAACACTTGATGTCCTTAAGGGATCATTTGCTTCAATCCCATAGACCTCCATTACAGGAGGTTTAAGGTATCACACAGTGAAAAACTCTAGCTTGGTTCAGTTTTTCTTTCAGGTTTCCAGTAAATGGTCTGTGTGTGTGTCATTTCTATCATTTGGTTTGATCATTAGAAACTTTCTCAGCAAAGGCGACTTCAACTTAACATGGTGGAACAACTTTATTCCAAGACCATATAAAATTCAGACACAACGTTTTCCCAACACCATACAAAATTTGCAGTCTTATTGTTATGCCATTAAAACATTTCTCAACAAAGATTCCCTCAGCCTTACCTTGAACCCCTACAAAAACCTGCTGTCAACCCCAACCAGCTTCACTGTTCCCATTGAGATTTGTGCACCCAGACCTCTGTCCAGACTAATGGAGACTGATGTTCTTAGCCTCACCCCTACCACTGGACTACCTGATTTTCTCTCTTCCTGGTCTGACCATCTAATTCATGCATGCAGGTGGGGAATGAACCCTCAGTAACCTTCTTCTAGTTAGAGAATGGTATTTGCTGGATACCCATGATGGTGTCTTAGACTTGCCCTCTGTCTGTCTATCTGTCTGTCATTTCCTTTTCCTGATGACTGCACAGTAAGAGGATATATTTCCATGGGTCTTGTACAAAGTTTTTCCACAGACCCTGTTTAGTAGGGTACTTGTAGACTGATATAATTGCAGTTGCCTTGTTTTATTTATCTATTTTTTTTGAGTCTTCCTTTTACTTATGAAAGGCACCACTTTTTATTGTTGATTTCCATTTATAGAGTTGTTAACATACTAGGGCACATTGAGAAAGTCACACTAACTGCTGCATTAATATGTAGCCTGGTAAGAAAATGGAATATTAGATAACCCAACTTGCAATAACATAGTGCCCCAAAGCTATGGATAGAGGAAAATCTCTGTACTGTGTCAGAAGTGAACAGCCTCCTTTTGGGCAAACAGCACCTGCACACCCCACCTGTTGCACCTTATTTTAATTAGTAATAAGCATGTTATGCTGAGTGCTGTGGCCCTGCAGGTAGTGAAGCTCATTATCATTGTTTATTAGTGCTCACTGATATGCATACATGACCATATTTAATTTATACAATAACATTTGTAGTTAAACTGCCTTGATGCAAATCCCTTGAGATCCACACTTAAAGACCTATATTTGTCATTTCAGAAAGTATAATTTCTTCTCACATATTAACTTTCTGCAAGCTATTTCTTTCTATAACTACTTCAACTCTGACATATCTTAATATTACCATCATTTTCTTCCATCGACATTAAATAACAACTCTTATCGTATCAGATGTGTAAGTCTCAGCACAGCAGCCAGTGTAAATGTCCTATTAAAATATCTGAAGACTAACAGTCTTATAAATTATGTTGTATTAAGCAGGAAATCCATGTATGCAAACATTTCCAATATCTCTAAATGGATTTAAAGCAATTTGCAATACCTGAGTTTCATAGATTAGGAATCGGTGTTGCATCATTGTTTATCTAGCTCTGGTCCTTGAAATAGGTAAGGTGGTTTCTTTTCTTGCATTACTTATATTCTGTTCATGCATCCTTTGGAAAAAAAAAAAAGTAAAAAAAAAATCCTTTAAAAATTTGTGTAATCTTTTTCTACTATTGTTATGGAGATTTTCTCCCCGGTCTCTGCTGAAAACAGGCTACTTGTCCAGCTGGTTAACAAATGTAAAATAAATATATATATATATATATATATATATATATATATATATATATATATATATATATATATATATATTTTTTTTTGGATGTAGCTTGTTTAAAAGAATGAAACAAATACAATAAATAGTGGCTATTAATATCTGTCAGGCACTACTGGTGTTAGCAATGATGGAAAACACAGGACATTCCACAAGTGATAGATCAAAACATCAGTGATGTAGTTATGCTAACAGAGTTGTCTACTGCTTGGTGACCACCTCAGCCCCCCAAAACTGTCTGACATTGTTTTCATTTTTATTTAAACACATAGGTAGATAATTAGATTAGCATGTAGATAGATGGGCAGGTAGACTGGACAGACAGACATCTAACTAGATAGATAGATAGATAGATAGATAGATAGATAGATAGATAGATAGATAGATAGATAGATAGATAGATATCTCTAAGTTCATTGGTAAGACAGGATGCTCATAGGTTCATAGGATGATACTAGAGTATTGGCCTGGAGGCCCTTATAAGCCTAGCCAAGAATTTCGCTCATGTTCCCTCAAAGTCAGCACATGTTTCCCCTGTCCAGCAGGGACACAGGTGGGATTCCAGGGATCATCCAGGTTCCTCTTAAAGAGGCTAGAGAGGTACTCTGCTTAACATGGAGAGGCAGTCTATTCCACAGATGTGGGAGTCTTTGGGACGCAAATCTATTCTGCCAACAACCACAGACCAGGTTAAGGCCCTGTGTGTGGGCTACCTGAGTGGAGTTTGTCTTATGGATATGCAGCAGCTCCATCAAGGCTGGGTCTGAAATGGCCTTGTTTACCAGACACAGGTCAACGCTGAGTAGAGGGACAGGGCTTTTAGCCTGTCTGTATAGGATAGGTGTTTGGGACCCTGGATTTTCCTGGTCAGGAACTTCTGTGGTCTCTCCAACTGCTGCATGTGCTTGGCAAGGTACATGCCGAAGGCGGCATTGTACTCTATAATGGGTCTGATAAGGGAGGAGTACAGGAATGTTATGACCTTCTTGTTCCTGGATGAAATACCCTTATTTATGACATGGGCCATGTAGAAAGCCTTCTGTATAACAGAGGCAATGTGGTGGTCAAAAGTCACATTGCTATCAACCTGGGTGCTCAAGCCCCTCATGACTGACTGCATGCTTAGTATGTCGTTATTAATGTGATAATTAGTGGGGATGACATTTTCCCCAAAGGGGATAATGATGCATTTCCTGGCATTCCGTTTGAGGCCATGCTTCTGGCACCAGTCATTAGTTTGGGTAAGGCCCTCTTGGAGGATGCTCACATCACTAGGAGAAATTAAGACAGCACCCAGCTTGCAGTCATCTGCAAACTTGGTCAGCCACAGATCACTGGTTTTGGCTTGCACCTCAGAAAAGTATATCCCAAACACTAGAGGCCCCAAGACTGATCCTTGGGGTACACTGCTTGTTATGATTCTACTACTAGTGGTGGCTTCCCCTACTTTGACTGAGTGGGTTCTATCAGTGAGCCAGTTAACTACCCATCTGGTAACATATGGGTTGATGCCTAGCTGGGAAGTGTTTATCTATTATGCATGAATAGGGAATAGTGTCAAAGGCTTTGGCTAGGTCAAGGTAGGTGGTGTGCACTGTCTTCCCCTCATCCATGGCTTTGGTGACTGTTTCAAAGAAGTCAGCCAAGTTTAACAGGCATGATCTCCCTTTGACAAAACCAAACTGTGTGGGGTCAAGCATTTGGAGATTGCCAATGTCCTTGTTTATACGGTCCATGATAATGCATTCCATGGCCAGACCAGATTTGAGTATTGCATTTGAGATTGTGGACATATGTGAAGAAGGCCTTGTGGTTGTCCTTGGTGGATGTGGCCAGTTTGCAAAGTTAGCCTTAAAGGATTTCACCAGTGACCTTATTTGCTCTTTCAGACAAAGGAGAGTTTGCTTCCAACTTGGCACCTGCTCCTTCTTGGCACTGGACAGCAAGTCTTTCCTTCTATTATAGAGTTTGTTTATTGCTGCTGTCCACCAGACAGGTTTACTCTTCCTTGAGGAAGATGATTTGACCCTGTCAAGTATTGCTGAGTCCATACAGCTATGTAGGTGCTCATATAGTTTTTTGGTGTAGGTTTGTACATTAGTGCTAGTTCTAATTGAAGGGATGGTGGCTGTGAATCTGCTTATGCCTGCTCTGAGGAGATTGTAGTCAGCTTTGGAAAAGTTTTTTCATTTGACCCCGACAAGTGGGGCGTCAGGGGAGATGGTGACATCAAAAGTTATTGCTTTATGTTCAGATCTTAACAAGGAGGATGACACTGTAGGAGTGCTACAGTGGCTACTCATGTTGGTTAGGACCAGGTCCAGATATTTTTACCTCTCATAGAGGTGTCGACCAGCTGATCCAATGCACTGGCATTGACAAATTTGAGAAACTTCTGGGCATGCATGTTTGGGCTAGAATAGGTCTTCCACTCTATGGTTAGTAGTTAAAGTCACCCAGGTTCAGGGTAGAGGGTTGAATCTTGATGGATTCAAGTAAGTCTAGATAGATGGAGTGGGCATCCTGATACATGGTTGGGGGTCTGTAGCCAGCTATGATTTGAATAGGTGTTTTGTCAACCATTAACTGCACTTGGAGTTGCTCCTGTATGTACATCATACCGTTTGACCAGCCTGAAGGTGTGTATGTCTTTGATAAATATTGAAACTCCACCTTCTTTGGCTGTGTAGCCCTCCATTTGGGGTCTGAAAGTATGGTCGGATGAGTAACCTGGCACAGTTGGGGTGATCTCCAGAGCTTTGAACCAGGTTTCAGTGACTGCACAAATGTCAGCATCCTCCAGGGCAAGGAATTCTTGCAATGAGTGCAGTTTCATGCTAAGACTCCTAGCGTTTAGCAGCATAACCTTTAAATTTTGTTTATAAGAATTTTTCATGTTTGTAATTTTGTGCTCATAACTTTGCCTAAAAAAAGGGATTGTGGGGGAGGCAAGAGCATTTGCCAGAAGCCTAAAGCCCAGGGGAGACAGATGAAGGCCATCTCTGGCAAAGCATCGTGGTCTGTCAATCATGTCCTCCCAGCCAGTCAGGTACTGGATCTCCTTGGAATGACACCAGAAACTAAGCCAATTGCTAAAGTCAATCATTTTCTGTTTGTACTGAGGTATCATTCTGGGTGATGGTAGGATGCTGCTTAAGGCTAGGGACATACCTGCCTGGGACACATATTCAGTGAGCTTAATCATGTCTATCTTCATGTATTCCAGAGAGGTACGTCTCAAGTCATTCACACCAGCATGGACTATATAAGTGCATGTGTGATAAGGCAGATTCTAGCACCTGCCAAGTAACTTACTGTGACTTTCTACTTCTCTAGCCTGGTGAGGGACACATCTGTGTGTCTCATGATAGAGTCTCCTATGACTATTATGTTGGGTTTGTGGTTGGACCTTAGAGACTGTGAGACACAGACGTGTGTACTATGTGTGATGCTTAGGGTGCTGTGGGTTGTAATGTGCATGTGTGTTTTTGCTTTGGAGGTCTCTTTTGCTTAGGTATGTTTTTGCTAAGAACCCACACATATGTAGGAGTGTGTTGTATAGATGTGGGTGGTGTTAGAGGGGTGGTGTTTGTAGTGTTTGCGTAGACAGCCTTCTCAGTGCCAGATGTACTGGCTTGTGACAGAGACAGCAAGAATTCTAGGTTCTTAATCTGATTGGATTTCTCACATATTGTGTTCCTAGGTGGTTGTAGTAGAGGGTTGTCTGTGTACATAAGGCAGTTGCTACACTGTTTCAGGATGCCCTTATCAACCAGACTATCAGGAGAAAACATAGGAAATTGTCCGTCCATGGTTATTAGAATCTGTGGAAGAGAGGTCAGGGATAGCAGCGTGGGTACTATCTGAGGAGAGTACCTATAGGTGTGAGTATTGCTGGATAAAATCAATACAGTAGCTGTAGGTGAGGGCTTCACTCACACCGAAGTGCTGCTAAGGGAAAAAGTGCAAGTGAGATACCTCACAAAGGGTTAAAACAGCACAGCGGTAGTGCACAACAGGCAAACAAGCACAAACCCATGCAAATGCTGGGTTTAAATACCACAAAAACGAAAGTGAAATAGAAATACTGGAATTGACTAATCAACCCTTGTCCCTGAGCTCTTAGCTCATCACCCTATGCCAGACCAGTTCCAACCAGTTCACTTACTCCCACTTAGTGCAGGTAGGCCCTGACCAACACAAGATGGCATAGCAGGAAACACAGGAATCACACAAACAGATCTGAATACAGCAAAATCTGTAACCAGACTATGCCAAAGATATTTAAACTCTGTTTAGGTCAATTTAACAGAGGATAACAGATACACACTTAAATATAACAGTAGCAAACAAGAGCAAACTGATTTAAACAAATGAACCAACCCCACAATCGAACATTCACCTATTTTTTAAAAAGATAAGAGTGGGACATTTGAAATCTTGCTAACGTGCACACTAGAAAGCAGGCAAAACAGACTTAGCAAAATAGTTATGGTTATGAATATGGAGGCACTGGGATATTAGCAGAGACTTAAACATTTGTAAAAAAAAAAAAAAAAAAAATATATATATATATATATATATATATATATATATATATATATATATATATCTATATACGTATATGTACATTACAAGAGAGAAGAGAACATAGGAACATAACAACATAGAAACAATTCTATGCAATCCATGACAGTGACCATAAGATGTCCAGTCACGTGTACCTCTAAGCAGACATACTTAAAATCTGTTGCCACCCCTTACCATCACTTGATACTGCTCACCTCCCAAATCAAACAGGGTTGCTCATGACAAACCTGGGGAAATAAGATCAACATGCTTGTTTGGGTATAAGTGAGAAGTAGTGAAGAGACTAAGTAAAAAAAGTAGACAAAGGTGGCATCTCAATAACAAATTATTCAAATCAGCTACAGAACTGAAAAGTATAATTCATTATAGGGGTTCAAACCTGCTGAGAACAGAACAAAGAAAGGGCAGGACAAAGCTATTTGTGGGTCAGCTGCATAAGTGCTATCTGCATCATTTGGATGGAGTTACTTCTATGGACTTTATTCTGCATCTTCAGACATCTGAATATTCATATAGGTTCATAATGAAACATGGTATTATTGTGTACATATGTGTCACACATTTTATACATATTGCAATAACAAATGTGAGTAATGTTGTGAGGAAAAGAGAAGACATATAAAATAGACACACAACTGCCTACACAGGTAGCCTTCCACACACACATGCAGATATATGTATAGCCATACAACAGATAGACAGGTATACACACGTATGTATATCTATACCACAGACAGGCAGATACACACACATGTATATCCATACTGCAGACATCAAACACAAACCTGTACAACTGTATATGCATACATCAAACACACACACATATATGTGCGTGTGTGTCTGTGTCTGTGTGTGTGTGTGTGTGTGTGTGTGTCTGTGTGTGTGTGTGTGTGTGTGTGTGTGTGTGTGTGTGTGTGTGTGTGTGTGTGTGTGTGTGTGTGTTCATGTGTATGTGCTTACAGTTTGTTTGGTCCACATTCACATTAGTTAAAATCCCAAATAGACACCACAATACATTGAAAACACAAAGGTCAACTTGCTACTGCACATGTGCTGAGAAACAACCTTGTTGCATGCAAAACTCTAAAAAAAATAAAAGAACATTTTTTAAAAGGGGGTGAATCCAGTTGCATCCCCCATGTGGAAGGGTCTGTCCACACCACCATGCTAATTATATACACTAACTGCAAGATTGCAGAAAATCAGAGAAAGGAAATATTCCCAAACCCTGAGAATTGTGCAGTCCTGCACATCTGCCAACCAAGTGTTTAGCTAACCAAAAACAGTGGAATAAAAAGATGTCTACCAAACACAGTTGTCAACCAAAGCATCGGAAAACAAATATGTTTACAGATAGATAGATATGGCCCCACAAAACAGCTCTGCAAAAAGCAATACCAAATAATTGAGCCAAGGCATTTATTAATTTGAAGCTTTTCTCCCTTGGCCTCTATTGAAAAGAGTACTCTGTGCCTAGTCAGACGTTCCTGGTTAACAAATATAATAAATAAATAAATGAATAAATAAACTTATTTCCAGTGAGCAAAGAAACAAAACTATTTCACTGCTGTGTGCATCTTCTTCAGTGCAGTAGAGCAAAAGAGCAACACAGAGATAAATACAAATAACTAAATCACGTCATGAAATATTCAGTTTAAAATGATGAGGAATAAAAACTGTACACCTATGTACTCTAATCAAAGTAATATCACACAAGATCAAATATTCACTTATAAAATTTGAGATTCCTCACATAAAACTAATAATAAACACATTATTATACCCACATTCTATCCAGTGATCCTTATACATGCTCATTTAACTGAGGTGGAAAGGAACCTCCAGTCAAAACAATCCACTAATTCTACTTTTTATTCTGTATGTCAATCAAAAATGTTTAGTGCTACATAAATTAATTATGAGCCTATCTATTCATACAACAGCAAATCATGCAGTAGTGGTGTGAGGGTGTGTTTCTAGAGTGCACTATGATATCCTTTGCACATTGGGCCACTAGGGTGCAATTCAATTCCTTTTTGCACATTTTTGATCTTTTGCCAATATAGAATGCACCACAGCATATAACAGAAAATGAGTTTTTACCAACAAATAAAATTGGTTTTCAAAATATAATTGCAACTTAAACATTCATCACACACTATAGAATGCACTGAAGCAAATGCATATATACACATTCTTATTTTACCATTCTCATAAACACATTTGCATAAGCAGGGACAAAACTATCCCCCATATTTACTTAACATTTGTTTACTGGGAAAGTCCAACTGGGACAGAACCCATTTTCAGTGGAGGCCCAGGAAGAAACACTCCAGACACATCTTTGGAATGTGAAAGGAAACTAGAGCACTTGGAGGAAACCCACACAAATGCAGAGAGAACATGCAGACTCCACATAGAAGACACCCTAGCCAATAATCAAACCAGAGAACCTCTTGCTGTGAGGTGAGAATGCTAACCATGGCACCCCCATCCATATCAGCACTTTTCTTTTGGTAAATACAAAACTTTATTCCAAACAAAAAAAAAGACAAAAATGAATGAATTCCTTAATGTAAACAACTTCTTGAGAATCATACATGATTTTATCCAGCTTTTGTAAGCTAAACTTAAAAGTAGTACTGAGACTACCAACATTAACAAAAATCCATAAATTATCATTAGACCATGCAATGTACTCCAATTTACATAATCAATCCGTAGTGTCCTTAATGCAGGAAGATAGTTGAACCACATATTCCTTAAATATTAATTACTCTATATTATCAGTAGATCCATGACAGCCTGATATAACAGACCTTTCAGGAGGATTCTCTGGCTCCATTATGTATCATAGGGACACAATAAAATGTAGGAATTCTAGATGATTTTATCTGTAGCAAGTTTCATCCTGAAGAGTACAGGTCCTAATCTAACTCCTTTATTTATAAATTCTGTAAGATTAACCTTAGCATGTCCATAACTTTCTTTAGATACAATACTATAAGTGTTAATATCACACAAGTGTTTGGTAACACAGGAAAAGGATATTCTCCTTCAAAAAGTGAGCAATGCCACTCACAGCAATGGTTTCACCGGCATTTGCAAGTACTGCGTACCACATGTAAGGGGCTCTACTACACTAAGAATGAGAATAACTGCAAGTAATATTTTCATCATTTTAACCAGATAAATCAGTGATGTGTTTTTAGCTAAAATGTTTATCTTTAGCTCCTGTTTTAAGAGTAGGTACTGCAAAAGCATTTCACATTGTGACCAAATCACTCTTTCAGATTTTTTCATTAAAACATTACTCATTCCAGGAATAGAACAGTTGACAATTTTAGAAAATGTAGGTAGGATATTATTCGGTAAAGAAGAGCTTAGTTTTTTTAGGTTTGCTAAATTATTTTTCTCCTCTGCCATTTTAACCAACCCCATATCACGTCTATGTTCTAGCAATTAACCTGTTCATTCCTCTTCCTCCTCCTATTGAGAGATGTACTGGGCCCATCTCAGCAAGTAAAAAGTCATATTACCCATTCATTCCCCCCAGAGAGCTCATCAGTGTCCTACAGCTTCAGACAAAGGATAGGTCCATCCCCTTCCCAGTATTCCTTGGCTTTGAGCTCACCAGCCCCCTCCCACAATGAAATGCAAGAGTTGTGTGTTAGGGAGTGGGCCAGTCAGTTGGTTAAACAGACCAGCCTAATTGAATTACCTACAGTAGCACAGCAAGCTTAGTAGCAGCTACTCATAATGGAGAGCTTGTGTTCTTATACTCATGAACTCTCTGGATTTGCAGCACAAACATCACTATGCCCATTGCTGCATGTAATGCATCCACTGACCTGCGTATATCACTGACACAGAGGGCCAGTGCCACCTTTCTTCCTTAGGATGGACAAGCTAGTGCTGGCCATTCAATCCCACCCTCCCTGTGCAATCGCTTTTGTGTCCATGCTAAGTGCAGATCATCTGGTTCATAGTGAGAGCTTCATCCCTCTATACCAGAGAACCAGGAAAGTCTTGCTAATCTGGAATAATAAAAGGATTAACATGAAGGGAAATACTTCAAATACAATCAGAAGAATGGCAGATATTAGAAAAGAATGTTGAATAATGTTGTCAAAATAACTAAGTTATTAACAATAGGAAGATAACTAGTGAAATATTTCCATGTAGTATCTGGCAGCCTGATAAGAAGATTCAAGAAAACTGATTATTATAATTTGTAGAGAGATTACTGATAAATAATCTAGTAAGACTTCCTCCTCCTCAAACAGATTATAGTCTGAAAAGATAGACATTTAATTATTTAAATAAAAAAGACATAACTATTTTAATAACAGCGTAGGAAAGTTAAATGAGCAACAGAGCCAGACATTTTTAATTTTTTGCCAGGACTCTTCCATTGCCCTCATTAGGGTATAATTTGAAAAGCTATTCAAATAAACCTTGCCACTTTAGCCTTAAAAAATAGAAAAAACATATTAACAATTGAATTCTATACTAAGAATGTGTTATCACTGATTAATCAAAACAGACTAAAAGCATGCAAAATAATGAACACACAAACTGATGACAAATACAAGAAAATAAATATGTAACTCATTTTTACAGAGAGTTGCTCCAAATGCAAAATACAGGGTAGTGGGAAGTAAATTTGCCATTCACAATCCCAACAACTTTTATATTGTTCAGAACTTGAGTCACAATCCAGTGAAGTAAGGAAAGAGGTATAATAATAATAATAATAATAATAATAATAATAATAATAATAATAATAATAATATAACAACAACAGCAATATGGTTAGTGAATTCTAATTCAGACTATTATTATTATTACCAATAAGTAAGACTTAATTTGAACTAAATAGAGGGTCAGTATCTGGGAGCAACTTCAGGCTTATCAGTCACACAACTCACTGGTAATTTTTTGAATTACAACACTGCATATTTAAAAATAAAGTCTTCATATAATTGATGCTAGGAACTTGTTAACCAATGGTCATAGCTTTAATGTAACATGGGAAACACTAAAGGCATTTATGTGTCAAACACCCAAAAAGACGGACTCAAAGCCAGGGACGTGGTCGAGTAGGCTGCTGCTCATGCTCAAACATGAGTATGAATTCCAGCAAACAGTCGTAGGGAGGGAGAAGGAGGGGGATTTTTAGGATTAAGTAGCAGGAGGGAGATTTTAAGGTTAGGGAGCCGAAAGGGATTTATAGGGTAAGGTAGCAGAAGGGAGATTTAGGTTTAGGGAATGGAATGGGAGTTTGAGATTTAGGGAGTAGGAGGGGAGCTTTAGGATTAGGAAACAATTGGGAATATAACTTTAGGGAGTGATCAGGATTTAGGGAGGGGGAGTGGAGGTTTACGGTAATGGAGCGAAGACTTGTGTTTAGAACAGGGTATCAGTTATAAGGTTAGAATTTAGGTTCTGGTGGGGCTATATAGTTTTACAGGGTTATGTTATAGGACGGCTGCAAAAAAATGGATGATGGGGTTAGTAGGAGTTTGAGTACTTGCTCTTTTGAGTAAGTAGCAGCAAGCAGGTGTGTCTCAGACTACTAGGTTCATAGGTATTTGCTAGGCTAACAACCACAAGGGCTTTATAAGCTTAGCCATGCATCCCAAATCTCTGACAAGTTCTGATAGCCATGATAACTGTAACCAGAGGCTTGGTAGATGAAACATTTACAAGCAGGGGGCCTGGGAGATGATCCATTTACAGGTTGCATTTGTCCATTAGAGACATAGCTTCCAAACCAGGGATGAATTTCCTGTTCTCCATCCAATAATTCAGGTTGCACTGGAATTAGATTTGGGAAGAACTCTGCTTCACATGGATGGGTTGCCTGTTCGAGAGAAGGGGTAATCTCTTGGATACATACCTGTTTCTCCAGCAGGTCTTATTTATATCACAGGCAAGGTGATGTATAATTCAGAAGAACTGTGTTCCTCTCTCTTTATGTTGTGGGGCTCATAGCACCAGCATTTATCATGATTCTTCATACCTCAAGGTTCAGTGAGACTAACTCATAGATATATTAGAAGCCCTTGTCAAAATATCCCGGAAGTGCAAGATTCAACTTTCATAGTGGACTCTCGAGTACAACATTTTTCTGAGCAGATAATTTCCAATCATTGATCCCCTGTTGACTGATCATGGTTGTCTCTGCTATCAGGCAGGGGGAATTATCTGTAGCAGACAGTCCATGTTAAATGGTCATTACAAAAACCCAATCTGCACAGTGCCATTTTGGAAAATAGGGCCATCCTTTGGCACTTTCAGGCCTTTCGTGACTGCCTTACCATCAGTCTAATTGCCATCCAGTCCTACAGTACTTCAGTGGTTTAATATATAAACAAACAGGAGGAAAGCCATTCCTGCACACTTTATCTGGAGGACATCAGATTATGGGAATGGGCTTTTACTTCCAATGGTCTCCTTGTCTTTCACATCCTGGGACAGTGCATTAGCAAACTAGATTAGTCACTGCCTCCGATGCCCCCCCAATAATATTTCTGTCATTCAGTCATTTGGTAGCATGGACTCTGTTTTATCCCTAGGGAAAGAACTACTGCAGCATTTTCCTTCCCCAACAAACTTAAAATGCAGTATCTTATTTTCTCTGTTTTTTTTTTTTTTTCAGGGGGAGGATGTCCTAGAGATGCACTGATTTAAAAGTGACCACCAAAACTTCTATACACTTTGCCCCCTTTTCCCCTTACTCCCAAATTCTTGGAAAAAGCCCTAACTTTTAAGGGCAAAGTTATCTTTGCAGCTCTCTTTCTGGCTGTGACAGCTATGGATAGAGATAGATCTCTCCATCTGAAGCTATCCAAAAACTCCTGTTTCACCTTTTCGGCAAGCCTCACCTGATGCTTTACTCTCCCAGTTTAAATGGTTAATTTTTCTATCTACTTTAAATGCTGGGGACAATTTGTATCATGATTGAGTTGCCAGACCATTACATCAGCCAAAAGATCTTGCATAAGGAAAATATATCAAAGTAAATTGACTTACTCTGCCTTATGAGTCACTGCTAGGGGTTAGAGATCATTGATGCTCCTGGTCACAATGTTTTAACATATTTATCAAAGATTTTTGAGTCAGGTCCTAGATTCTCTTCTGTCAAGGGTAGTTAGGAGCCATATCTAAATTTGATGATGCAAATCCTGTATCCTTAGCTTCAATTAACTTCTGCAAAAGCTTCTTGAGGGGGAAGTTTTCTACTTTACCAGCACTCCCCAAACCACCATTTCTACCAAAGGACCTATAGTCTGTTTTGAAGAAGTTTACCTAGTTTCCATATTAATTTACTTCACCTGCAGAGTTTAAATATTGCAGATGGAATACCCTATTTTTTTCTCACTTATTTCCTCAGTGAGAAGGATTTCCAGGCTTCAAGCCTTTTGTGATATTCCTTATATCTTCCACGAAAACATCATATTCATGAGAACGAATCCTTCTCTCATGCCAAAAATAGCCACAGAAGCTAATATAAATTGATCTTCCAGTCTGCATCCATAATTTACTAACTATGGGGAATTCTGCTATAGAGAATATAAGGAAGGGTTCTAAGGTATTCATTTCCTATTCATTTTCTATTGCAAAAAAAAAAAAAAAAAAAAAAAAGAGCAAAGTATTGAAGTTATCATTAACTGTTTGGCTGTCAAACTATGTAATGTTTTATTAATGAATGCTCATCCTTCTTGAACTTTCGGCACTTTGGAGGTTTTCTTTAGAAATGCTTCAAAACAGTGTAAGAAACTTCTTTGTATGGAAGATTTTCAGTCCATATATCTCTAGCTAATCACTGTATATTAATCAGATCAGACAATAGTAGTAGAAGTAGTGAACTTACACTCGTCATAAGTAAAAAAATAAATAAATAAAAATAAAAAATATATAATTGTTCAGAATTACTAAGTATTCGAAAGTAATCCAAGTTGAAAATCCTTTGTTAAGCACACAGACAAACAATCCAAGTAAAACAAAAATAGATTAATAGTTTCCTCACAAGCTTTCTAAAGCTCTATATGTACTTTTTATCAGGCAAGGGAGTGGTTTATTGTGCTGTAAAAGAAAGTGTTATTGGTACACATGTTAAATCCACATCCCTTCCCCCATCAGTGTGCCATTCCAGTTGGTCCTTTCCTACTTAGTAGCTGTCATAATAATATAACCCTTATGTACTTTAAATAAAATTTATAATGTACCTCTTATTTAACCAGATTAAGTAGATTATTAAGTTTGTGATTTTATCCAAGACAATATACTACATGGCTGGAAATATATCAACCTTAGTCCACTTGGCAATCAAAAATATATATAAATATATACATATACACTTTGCATGTAAAAAATCAATTGTAAAAATCATATTCTATTTTCATAACTTATTGTTAACAAAGATCAATTTCATCCTTCTAGACTTCTTCAGGTCTGTGTACAAGAACCCTAAAAACTATCTATAAAAATATTATTGTGTAATTAGTTAGTATTGTTATTACACATCATTTTGAATAAAGTGAAAAAGGGAGAACCAGAAAGAGTTCACTTAATAAAGGATTTTTGACTGGAAACAGACTGCCTCCTTGCTTGGATTACGTTCGAATACTTAGTAATTCTGTACAATTATATATTTTTTATTATTTTTTTTTTTATTAAGATGAGTTTAAGTTCGCTACTACTACTACTACTACTATTGTCTGATCTGTTAATATACTGTGATTAACTAGAGATATATGGACTGAAAATCTTCCACTTAAAGAAGTTTCTTACACTGTTTTATTTTTGGACCTACTACACTTGTTTAGTGGGTTGTTTTGAGACTTCGGGGATACCACGGAGATTGCTTGTTTTTTCTTTAGAAATGCTTCCATGCAGGACACTTGCAAATCTACAATATTAGCATCTCTGAATACTTTTGCCCTCTGTCCTAGGGGTGATTGAGATGAAATTACTGTCATCACATAATTGTTATGCAGTTATCATAATAAATGGTCTTTGTTGGCAGTTTAATCTCTATCACCACCCTACCTCCTACATCTCAGGCCTGATGGTTGCCAAAGTTTTTATTGGGGGACTAGACATAGTATGAGGTTCATACTTAGGAGATCAGCACTGTGGTCAAACGGGAGAGTCTAAGGTAATATGGGAAAAGTTTTAGGTGCCACACTGACGAAGTCCTACCGGTCTCACCCCTAGAGGTGTCAGATTTTAACCTGCCAGTGATAAACAACTTTCATTTTTTTCAGTGTTCATTTCCTGCTTTTTATTATTTGCACATTTAAGTAGTTGATTCAGTGAAGTCTGAGTTCTTCTGTGATCTTCCATGCTGATCATACATGTACCCAGCGTGATGTAATCTGCATATTTTGTGCTCCACATATATCAGGGATCTTCTATATGTTACTCAAGTATGCAGTGAACAGCAGAGATCCCAGTAAAGAGCCCTGTGGAACTTTCCTATGCATGGGTAACAATAGAGCCACCATATGATTGGGTTAACTGCTGTCATTCTGCTGGTGAGCCAGTATTTGATATCAAATTTGACAAAAACAGCTTACTTTAAAAAGTTCCATCTCCTCTTGCAAAGTAACATGCAAAAATACCACATTTAAACAAAACTATTGTTCATCAGAATAACAGCTAAAAATGCCCATGATGAGTAGCAATAAATAAAGAATTAGAAAATCATACCTTTTAAATTATAGCTGGAAAATGAAAAATGAATTATAAAAATGTGTGTGTGTGTGTGTGTGTGTGTGTGTGTGTGTGTGTGTGTGTGTGTGTGTGTGTGTGTGCCCACTCAGTAAAACTCACAGCCTAATTTCCATATAGGTTAGGAGTTTGGCTGGGAGTTACACACTCACTGTTATAAGGCTTAAGCATGAGGGCTTTTAAAGAAAATGCTCCGTACAACTACTCAGCTGAGTTCCTCTACTGTCAAGTCTCATCTTCAGCCAACAAAAACAGACCGCAGCTGTTTTCCAGTCCGCTTACTTTGCAGTATACTTCTGTTTGTCTGTACACTACACACACACACACACACACACACACACACACACACACACACACACACGCTCTCTCACAATGGGACCTATATGCACACATCCAGGAACACTCACACACACGCATCCATGTATACACACACATATAGACACATGCACATCCACACGTACACTCTCATACTGTTTCATACACACACATACACACGCACACACACACACACACACACACACAAACACACACACACACACACACACGCTCTCTCACAAAGGGACCTATATGCACACATCCAGGAACACTCACACACACGCATCCATGTATACACACACATATAGACACATGCACATCCACACGTACACTCTCATACTGTTTCATACACACACATACACACACACACACAAACACACATATACACAAAAATACAAACACAGCATGCATTCAAAACCTACTATGCAAACACCCGTAATTATTCTAAAGTGAAATGAATTATTCTGAGATAAACTGCAAACTTCGCTAAGCAATGCTCTGCTAATTTCTTTATATTTTAATTGTTTTTCTGTGCTTTCAGCAGACTGTTCAACTATACTTTATGAACTAGTCATCTGACATTAGATATCTGTGTTCAAAAATATGTCATGTCACCATATTTGAAATCTGCAACAAAATATTAAAAAACATCCATGTAATAAAGATTCATTTGAGTTGTTAAAAACAAAAATATCATTGCAAATAAATGCTCATTTCTTTGAATAACATTAAAAATTCATTGTCAGTCATGACTAGAAATGTGAATTTAACAAAAAAAGACATATTCCACTTGCAGCAAACAATCCTTTTCATCAAACTAGTATAGAAATGTATATTCTAACAACTAACTTTCGTGAACTAACTTTCTTGCATATTTTTCTAAGCTTAGTAATTCCAAACAGGGTGTGTCCTGTGAGAAATATCAAACTATTCGGCGGCAATAAGGCCGTGCTTGTAATGATATGCCTTATTTTACATCTAAGCAGTTCAGTATTGCAAGTACCATTTATCACCTCAAGTATTGTTACTAACCATCAGTGAAAGCAGTTATCTGAGTCAAGTAGGGTTCTTAAAGGGAAGTGGACCTTTTAATTTCTTTGGAACAACACCACCATTTTATTACTTTTATATACATACTATTTGTTTTTTAAAATTTGAACAGGAAGCTGAATAGGCCCTTTAGAAATACACATTTGCATTATAAGCAGTATGCTAGCAACTTGTACTTTTGGCATGAAACTGAGAAGTTACCTTGTGGTCTAAGTTGGGTTTTTTCCTGGATTTAAGTACCGTGACTGTACCATAATCTGTGTAAAGCAACTTACTTTTGTCCATTTCCACAGGCACCAGATATAGTTATTCATTAGTAACCTATATTTAACATTTGTTCCCTAGATTTAACATGTAGTGAAGCTTAAAGCTATCATTTCTTCTTCAAGTCTAGCCAAATATGTAAGTCATACAGTAGTCTGTAATTTGCTTCTAAAATTAATAGCCATTAAAAATGTATGGAAATTTGCATCAATATTATTGTATGCACAGTATGTGGCTGTAATCCATCAACCCTTTAGACTTTTTAACATCTGATACCACTGCTCATTTTGGCTCGCTGTTTCCTGTGTCATTCACAGAGTATCTTTAAAATATCCACTTTTAACAATCCTTTTTCTTATTTCTTTTTTCTTTTTTTGAACAGATACTTTATCATCTTTCACCTTATAATACAAATGTTTACAGATTTTTACAAATTAATTTGTCTGTCTTTGGGCCAGGGTCTGCCTTAATGAGGTAACATTTTTGAAGTTAGCAGGTAGCTGTAGACAAGTCCTTGTTCATGTTTATTAAATAAAGAAACCGCTGTGAATGCTAATTCTGCGTATCATCCTTTGTTTTTCAAAATGTCCATACTTTACTATATGAACATGAAGGCTAAATGAAGAAGTTTGTTATTTTTATTTTCTTTCTCTTTACAAACTTTTTGAAGAGTAGGTCACATATCTGTAATGGAAAAAGGAAACATTACTTGCTCAATGCCAAGACATCTGTTTTAAATCTGGATGCCAATTATTTGACTAGAAATCTGTTTTCATAGTTCTTGCTTCTCAGAATCTTAAAACAGGCTGGAGTGTTATGGCCCAGGAGTCTACAATCAGTAGCAATAACATAGCCCCTTGTAAACAGGATGCAAGCTATTCAGCAAAACATAGAAAAAAAAAAGACTTAATGAACTGAATGTGAAACTATGTTTATTTAATGGCCAAGAAAGTATTTATGGAACTGTAGTTTAAAATAAGTCTTTGTTTGCCATTAAGGTGTTGTGTTTTGTTTCCCATACCAGTATGAAAACAGAGAAGACAAAAACTCAGTTTTAATAAACACACTGATAGAGGTATACATGACATTTACAAATCTGTAGTCAGTGTGCAATAGATGCAAGTCTACTGTATTTAAAAACGGTGAAGGCAAAACAGACACATTTTGTAGTATGATTCATTGTCCATCTTCTTTCAACATCTGATTAAAGTATTCTGTGTTTCTAAACATCTGAAGTGCCATGCTTACAAAAATGTGATTAGATTGCTGTAGTTGCAAACAAGTGAATAGTAGAGTGCCTTCTTAGATGTGTCTTATTTAGGGACGTTGTTAGCCTTCCAATGGATCAGACTGAATTTATTGGCACATGGACCATCAGTATAACTTTTGCTGCCTTAAATCCCTAATTTTCAAAGAAACCTGGATTCAAAAATCACTGTGTTGGCATTGTACCAGCTTATGAAATCTGGATAAAATCCCAGACACACATGTACATACACTGAATAAATATTCCATCTGTAGGAATGGAATAAACTTAGGCTGTGCCTGAAAATGCTACACTGAGATCAGTGCAAAGCCTTGGTAATCAAAAATGAAAAAAAGTAAAATTAGAAATGGCAGACCCAGCATCCATAAAGTGCAATGATGTACTGTGCCCTACTTATTCTGTAATATATTCTAGACTTAATACTGGCTCAAATCCAGTTTTCTAGAACTTAAAGGTGAACAACAATAACAAAAAATAGGGAGCTTATTTTGGCAAGTTATAATGTGTTCCTATTTTTCTCATCACCTATATCGAGGGGAAGAAACTTTTGTTCATATAACTCTTATACATTACAAATTTATTAGAGTCTATGGAGGAGGTAAACAGCTAGGTTAGTTAAAGCATTACTTAAAAATTAGGAGGTATGGTATGGTTAAATTAACATCTGTTACGCAATTTGACCACAAGCTGGAATTTCATGTGTGTGCCCTGGTGTACTTATGTTTTGTATTTGTTCCTTTCAAATTAAGGAACTTTTTAATCTAAGTACTTTTACATTTCAGCTTTTGCTGTCTTTTATACACACACCTTTTATATTAGTGTGTGAATTTTATAAGTTTAAATGAAATGCGCAAGTTCTTGTGTTGCATGGTGACGTCATGTATGACTAAAAGTTTAAAACTGATCTTGGCGCCAATGGTTTGTATTTCTGATGAAGCTACTGCCTGAGTAGTAGCGAAAACGCTTTTTGGCTTTTTGAATAAAACTGCGTTAAAACTCTTTTGCGTGCTTCTCTGGACCTGGTACCTTGCAGCAGCGGTATCGCTAGCTTTGACTTCTTGTTTGGTTTTAGTTTATTCTGTAATATATTCTACCTAACATCAATAAAGTGCAGTGATGTCTTGCACCCTACTTATTCTGTAATATATTCTACTCAACATCCATAAAGTGCATGTCCTGTGCCCTACTTATTCTGTAAAATACTCTACCCAACATCCATAAAGTGCAGTGATATCTTGTGCCCTACTTATTCTGTAATATATTCTACCCAACATCCATAAAGTGCAGTGATGTCCTGCGCTCTACTTATTCTGTAATATATTCTACCCAACATCCATAAAGTGCAATGATGTCCTGTGCACTACCTATTCTGTAATATATTCTACCCAACATCCATAAAGTGCAGTGATGTCCTGCGCTCTACTTATTCTGTAATATATTCTACCCAACATCCATAAAGTGCAATGATGTCCTGTGCACTACCTATTCTGTAATATATTCTACCCAACATCCATAAAGTGCAGTGATGTCATGCGCTCTACTTATTCTGTAATATATTCTACCCAACATCCATAAAGTGCAGTGATGTCCTGTGCCCTACTTATTCTGTAATATATTCTACCCAACATCCATAAAGTGCAATGATGTCCTGTGCAATACCTATTCTGTAATGTATTCTACCCAACATCCATAAAGTGCAGTGATGTCCTGCGCTCTACTTATTCTGTAATATATTCTACCCAACATCCATAAAGTGCAGTGATGTCCTGTGCCCTACTTATTCTGTAATATATTCTACCCACCATCCATAAAGTGCAATGATGAATTGTGCCCTACTTATTCTGTAATATATTCTACCAAACATCCATAAAGTGCAATGATGTCCTGTGCCCTACTTATTCTGTAATATATTCTACCCATCTATAAAGTCCAATGAAAGTCCTGTGCCCTACTTATTCTGTAATATATTCTACCCAACATCCATAAAGTGCAATGATGTCCTGTGCCCTACTTATTCTGTAATATATTCTACCCAACATCTATAAAGTGCAGTAATGTCATATGCCCTACTTATTCTGTAATATATTCTACCCATCCATAAAGTGCAATGATGTCCTGTGCCCTACTTATTCTGTAATATATTCCACCCAACATCCATAAAGTGCAGTGATGTCCTGCACCCTACTTATTCTGTAATATATTCCACCCAACATCCATAAAGTGCAATGATGTCCTGTGCCCTACTTATTCTGTATTATATTCCATCCAACATCCATAAAGTGCAGTGATGTCTTGCACCCTACTTATTCTGTAATATATTCTACTCAACATCCATAAAGTGCATGTCCTGTGCCCTACTTATTCTGTAAAATACTCTACCCAACATCCATAAAGTGCAGTGATGTCTTGTGCCCTACTTATTCTGTAATATATTCTACCCAACATCCATAAAGTGCAGTGATGTCCTGCGCTCTACTTATTCTGTAATATATTCTACCCAACATCCATAAAGTGCAATGATGTCCTGTGCACTACCTATTCTGTGATATATTCTACCCAACATCCATAAAGTGCAGTGATGTCCTGCGCTCTACTTATTCTGTAATATATTCTACCCAACATCCATAAAGTGCAATGATGTCCTGTGCACTACCTATTCTGTAATATATTCTACCCAACATCCATAAAGTGCAGTGATGTCATGCGCTCTACTTATTCTGTAATATATTCTACCCAACATCCATAAAGTGCAGTGATGTCCTGTGCCCTACTTATTCTGTAATATATTCTACCCAACATCCATAAAGTGCAATGATGAATTGTGCCCTACTTATTCTGTAATATATTCTACCAAACATCCATAAAGTGCAATGATGTCCTGTGTCCTACTTATTCTGTAATATATTCTACCCATCTATAAAGTCCAATGAAAGTCCTGTGCCCTACTTATTCTGTAATATATTCTACCCAACATCTATAAAGTGCAGTAATGTCATATGCCCTACTTATTCTGTAATATATTCTACCCATCCATAAAGTGCAATGATGTCCTGTGCCCTACTTATTCTGTAATATATTCCACCCAACATCCATAAAGTGCAGTGATGTCCTGCACCCTACTTATTCTGTAATATATTCCACCCAACATCCATAAAGTGCAATGATGTCCTGTGCCCTACTTATTCTGTATTATATTCCATCCAACATCCATAAAGTGCAGTGATGTCCTGCACCCTATTTATTCTGTAATATATTCTACCCAACATCCATAAAGTGCAGTGATGTCCTGTGCCCTACATATTCTGTAATATATTCTACCCAACATCCATAAAGTGCAGTGATGTCCTCTGTCCTATGTATTTTATAATATATTTTACCCAACATCCATAAGGTGCAATGATGTCCTGTGCTCTACTTAGTCTGTAATGTATTCTACCCAACATCCATAAAGTGCAGTGATGTCCTGCTCTCTACTTATTCTGTAATATACTCTACCCAACATCCATAAAGTGCAGTGATGTCCTGCACCCTACTTATTCTGTAATATATTCTACCCAACATCCATAAAGTGCAGTGATGTCCTGCACTCTACTTATTCTGTAATATATTCTACCCAACATCCATAAAGTGCAGTGATGTCCTGTGCCCTACTTATTCTGTAAAATACTCTACCCAACATCCATAAAGTGCAGTGATGTCCTGTGCCCTACTTATTCTGTAATATATTCTACCCAACATCCATAAAGTGCAGTGATGTCCTGCGCTCTACTTATTCTGTAATATATTCTACCCAACATCCATAAAGTGCAATGATGTCCTGTGCCCTACTTATTCTGTAATATATTTTACACAACATCCATAAAGTGCAATGATGTCCTGTGCCCTACTTATTCTGTAATATATTCTACCCAACATCCGTAAAGTGCAGTGATGTCCTGCACTCTACTTATTCTGTAATATATTCTACCAACATCCATAAAGTGCAATGATGTCCTGTGCCCTACTTATTCTGTAATATATTCTACCCAACATCCATAAAGTGCATGTCCTGTGCCCTACTTATTCTGTAATATGTTCTACCAAACATCCATAAAGTGCAGTGATGTCCTGTGCCCTACTTATTCTGAAATATATTCTACCCAACATCCATAAAGTGCAATGATGTCCTGTGCCCTACGTAATCTGTAATATATTCTAACCAACATCCATAAAGTGCACTGATGTCCTGCGCTCTACTTATTCTGTAATATATTCTACCCAACATCCATAAAATGCAGTGATATCCTGTACTCTACTTATTCTGTAATATATTCTACCCAACATCCAAGAAGGGCAATGATGTCCCGTGCCCTACTTATTCTGTAATATATTCTACCCAACATCCATAAAGTGCACTGATATCCTGTGCAGTACTTATTCTGTAATATATTCTACCCAACATCCATAAAGTGCAATGATGTCCAGTGCCTTACTTACTCTGTAATATATTCTACCCAACATCCCTAAAGTGCAGTGATGTCCTGCACCCTACTTATTCTGTAATATAGTCTACCCAAAATCCATAAAGTGCAGTGATGTCCTGTGTCCTACGTATTCTGTAATGTATTCTACCCAACATCCATAAAGTGCAATGATGTCCTGTGCCCTACTTATTCTGTAATATATTCTACCCAACATCCATAAAGTGCAGTTATGTCCTGCGCTCTACTTATTCTGTAATATATTCTACCCAACATCCATAAAGTGCAGTGATGTCCTGTGCCCTACTTATTCTGTAATATATTCTACCCAACATCTATAGAGTGCAATGAAGTCCTTTGCCATACTTATTCTGTAATATATTCTACCCAATATCCACAAAGTGCAGTGATGTCCTGCTCTCTACTTATTCTGTAATATATTGTACCCAACACCCATAAAGTGCAATGATGTCCTGTGCCCTACTTATTCTGTAATATATTCTACCCAACATCTATAAAGTACAATAATGTCATATGCCCTACTTATTCTGTAATATATATTCTACCCAAAACATCCATTAAGTGCAATGATGTCCTGTGCCCTACTTATTCTGTAATATATTCTACCCAACATCCATAAAGTGCAGTGATGTCCTGTGCCCTACTTATTCTGTAATATATTCTACCCAACATCCATAAAGTGCAATGATGTCCTGTGCTCTACTTATTCTGTAATATATTCTACCCAACATCCATAAAGTGCAGTGATGTCCTGCACCCTACTTATTCTGTAATATATTCTAACCAACATCCATAAAGTGCAATGATGTCCTGTGCCCTACTTATTCTGTAATATATTCTACCCAACATCCATAAAGTGCAATGATGTCCTCTGTCCTACGTATTCTATAATATATTTTACCCAACATCCATAAAGTGCAATGATGTCCTGTGCTCTACTTATTCTGTAATATATTCTACCCAACATCCATAAAGTGTCATGATGTCCTGCGCTCTACTTATTCTGTAATATATTCTACCCAACATCTATAAAGTGCAGTGATGTCTTGCACCCTACTTATTCTGTAATATATTCTGCCTAACATCCATAAAATGCATGTCCTGTGCCCTACTTATTCTGTAATATATTCTACCCAACATCCATAAAGTGCAGTTATGTCCTGCGCTCTACTTATTCTATAATATATTCTACCCAGCATCCATAAAGTGCCGTGATGTCCTGCGCTCTCCATATTCTGTAATATATTCTACCCAACATCTATAAAGTGCAGTGATGTCTTGCTCCCTTCTTATTCTGTAATATATTCTACCTAACATCCATAAAGTGCATGTCCTTTGCCCTACTTATTCTGTAATATATTCTACCCAACATCTATAAAGTGCAGTGATGTCCTGCGCTTTACTAATTCTGTAATATATTCTACCCAACATCTATAAAGTGCAGTGATGTCTTGCGCCCTACTTATTCTGTAATATATTCTACCCAACATCCATAAAGTGCAGTGATGTCCTGTGCCCTATTTATTCTGTAATATATTCTACCCAACATCCATAAAGTGCAGTGATGTCCTGTGGCCTGCTTATTCTGTAATATATTCTACCCAACATCCATAAAGTGCAGTGATGTCCTGTGGCCTGCTTATTCTGTAATATATTCTACCCAACATCCATAAAGTGCAGTGATGTCCTGCACCCTACTTATTCTGTAATATATTCTACCCAACATCCATAAAGTGCACGTCCTGTGCCCTACTTATTCTGTAATATACTATACCCAACATCCATAAAATACAATGATGTCCTGCACCCTACTTATTCTGTAATATATTCTACCCAACATCCATAAAGTGCAGTGATGTCCTGTGGCCTGCTTATTCTGTAATATATTCTACCCAACATCCATAAAGTGCAGTGATGTCCAGTGGCCTGCTTATTCTGTAATATATTCTACCCAACATCCATAAAGTGCAGTGATGTCCTGTGGCCTGCTTATTCTGTAATATATTCTACCCAACATCCATAAAGTGCAGTGATGTCCTGTGGCCTGCTTATTCTGTAATATATTCTACCCAACATCCATAAAGTGCAATGATGTCCTGTGCCCTACTTATTCTGTAATATATTCTACCCAACATCCATAAAGTGCAGTGATGTCCTGCACCCTACTTATGCTGTAATATATTCTACCCAACATCCATAAAGTGCAGTGATGTCCTGCACCCTACTTATTCTGTAATATATTCTACCCAACATCCATAAAGTGCAGTGATGTCCTGTGCCCTACTTATTCTGTAATATATTCTACCCAACATCCATAAAGTGCAGTGATGTCCTGTGCCCAACTTATTCTGTAATATATTCTACCTAATATCCATAAAGTGCAATGAAGTCCTGTGCACTACCTATTCTGTAATATATTCTACCCAATATCCAGAAAGTACAGTGATGTCCTGCACTCTACTTATTCTGTAATATATTCTACCCAACATCCATAAAGTGCAATGATGTCCTGTGCCCTACTTATTCTGTAATATATTCTACCCAATATCCATAAAGTACAGTGATGTCCTGCACTCTACTTATTCTGTAATATATTCTACCCAACATCCATAAAGTGCAGTGATGTCCTGCGCTCTACTTATTCTGTAATATATTCTACCCAACATCCATAAAGTGCAGTGATGTCCTGTGCCCAACTTATTCTGTAATATATTCCACCCAACATCCATAAAGTGCAGTGATGTCCTGTGCCCTACTTATTCTGTAATATATTGTACCCAACATCCATAAAGTACAGTGATGTCCTGCACCCTACTTATTCTGTAATATATTGTACTCAACATCCATAAAGTGCAATGATGTCCTGTGCCCTACTTATTCTGTAATATATTCTACCCAACATCCATAAAGTGCAGTGATGTCCTGCGCTCTACTTATTCTGTAATATATTCTACCCATCATCCATAAAGTGCAGTGATTTCCTGTGCCCTACTTATTCTGTAATATATTCTACCCAACATCCATAAAGTGCAGTGATGTCCTGTGGCCTACTTATTCTGTAATATATTCTACCCAACATCCATAAAGTGCAGTGATGTCCTTCGCCCTACTTATTCTGTAATATATTCTACCCAACACCCATAAAGTGCAGTGATGTCCTGCGCTCTACTTATTCTGTAATATATTAGGTTCATAGGTTCATAGGTTTATACTAGGCTATCTGCCCCAAGGCATTTATAAGCCTAGCCCGAATTTTTGTGGCTTACGCCACCCCTTATATGAAAAAATACTGTACCCATTAGTTTGTTGTGCCTCTGTCCAGCAGTGACACAGAGATGATTCCCGGGGTAAACCTACGATCTCCCATCCACAGGTCAAGATTTCTCTTGAACAGAGCCAGCGAGGTGCTCTGCCTCACATGGACTGGGACTCTATTCCACAGCATAGGAGTCTCTGAGTGATAAATCTATCCCTCCAGCACGTCCTATTTATATCCGTGCTAAGGTTTAAGTCACTTGCTCTAGTGGTTTTGGTGGATTTGGATTTTTTGAGGTGGAGCATGTCCATTAATTCTGGGTTGGACATGGCCTTGTATGTCAGGCACATGTCACCTCTGAGCAGACGGTATGCGACTGAAGAGAGCTGGAGTTTCTTCAATCTGGCAGCATATGACAGATTTTGGAGTCCCTTTATCCTTTTGGTGAGAAACTTTTGGGGTCTCTCCAATTGCTGCAGATGTCGGTGAGATACATCCTGAATGGGGCATTGTACTCGATCATTGGTCTGATAAGTGAAGAGTACAGGGGAACAATGACCTCACTAGATCCCTTCATGATCAGGTGGGCAATGTAGAAGGTCTTTCTAACCACTTTAGCAACGTGAGTGTCAAAAGAAAGGCCACTGTCAACCTGGGTCCCCAGGTCCCTGATAACCTCTTCTGTGCTTAGTGGATTGCCACCTATATGGTAGCTTGGGGTTACCTTGTTTTTCCCAAAGGGTATGACTATACATTTTTTGGCGTTTAACTTCAGGCCATGGCTCTGGCACCAGCTATCTGTTTCCGTGAGTCCCTTCTGAAGGATATCCGTGTCCGATGCACTTTCCACTATGGCGCCCAGTTTGCAGTCGTCTGCAAACTTTGTCAGCCAAAGTCCTCCCATGTTGGCCTGTACTTCTGAGAAGTAGATGTCGAACAATAGGGGGCCAAGGACCGAGCCCTGTGGGACACCACTTGTGACCGGCTTGGAGTCTGATACAGCGCCAGCAACTCTAACCCTGTTGGTTCTGTCCTTAAGCCAGTTTGCAACCCATCTTCTGACATATGGGTTTACATTTAAGCTGGTAAGTTTTTCTACAATACCCGAGTGGGGTATTGTGTCGAAAGCCTTTGCAAGGTCAAGGTAGGCTGTATGGACTGCCTTTCCCTCATCAATGGCCTTGGTGACTGTTTCGAAGAAGTCGACCAAGTTCAAAAGGCATGATCTTCCCTTGACGAAGCCAAACTGGGTCAGGTCCAATGTCTGCAAGTCCCCTATATCTTTGTTTATGAGCTCCATTATGATCCTCTCCATAGCTTTGCAGACTAGACTTGTTAAGCTTATGGGGCGGTAATTACCAGGGTCCGTAGAGGCACCGCCTTTGTGGAGTGGGACCACAGTTGCCGTATGCCACTCCTTGGGCACGTATCCTGTGGTAAGGCTGAGATTAAACAGCTGCCTTATGTGCGGGTTTAATTCCTCATTTAGCTCATGTAGCACACAGCCGGGGACACCATCTGGTCCCATTGATGCTGTGTTTTTAGCTTTAGAGAGCAGCTTTCACCTGCACATTTGAGATGTCTGGGAGGCTATACTCCACTGGTATAGTTATCTCTCCTTTAGGGAGGGGGGGGAAGTTTGCACTGAACCTGTCTGCCAGTATGTTGGCAATGTCTGTGGGTTCAGTGATTTTTGTATCATTTTGGACAAATTCTGAGCATATCTGGGAGTTTCCACCCAGGTTCCTAACATAGCTGAAAAAGGCCTTATGATTGTCCTTTGAATCCATGGCAATTTTTCTCTCAAAATTGGCCTTAGTTGATTTTATGAGTGCTCGATTTTTTACTAATAATGATCAGGGGTGACTTCCCTTTTATGGATTTTGTTCTATCATGTAATAGCTTTCTCCTCTTATTGTAAAGTTTGTTAATGGCCAGGGTCCACCAGACTGGACATTTGCCCTTTGTGGAAAGAGTCTTGGTTTTATTTGGGATTGCCTGATCCATGCAGTCCTGGAGGTGTTCATAGAAGGCATTTGTAAGGGCTTCCGCAGCTTGGGTTGTGGTTTCCACTGTCTCAGGGGCCTTGAAGGATACCACACCAGTCTTGAGTAGTGTGAAGTTTGCTTTAGAGAAGTTCTTCACTGTGGTCTTTTTTGTGGGGGGGGGGGGCGGGATGTGGATTTCCAGTGAGATTAGTTTATGATCAGATCTCACCAATGAGGGATATACTTCCGGTGTGGAGCATTTTGTCCCCATGTTTGTGATAAAGAGATCTAGTATATTTTCTCCTCTCGTGGGAACAGTGACTAGCTGTTCCATGGCATTTGAATTTATGAACTCCAGGAACCGTTGGGCTAGAAAGTTAGGGCTTGAGTAATGTTCCCAGTCTATATTTGGGTAGTTGAAGTCACCCAATATGATGGTGTTTGGAGATACATTTATATCCTCCAGTGTCTTCAGGAAGGCTGTGTGGGGTTCCTGAGTTTGAGAGGGTGGTCTGTAGCATGCTACAATTTGTAGAGCAGTTTTGCCTATGGTTAGTTGCACCTGGATGGTTTCCAAAGCTTGCGCGTTGCCACCAACCTGGAGGTGTGGGTATCCTTTATGAATATGGATACACCCCCTCCTTTTGTGGTGTGGTCCGGGTTTTGGGGCCGGAATGCATGATATGAGGTAAAACCTAATAGTGCCGGGGTGCTCTCAGGAGCCTTAAACCAGGTTTCAGTTACAGCACAGACATCGATGTTCTCCATACTGAGAAGGGCCTCGAGTGCGTGCATTTTGAGATTTAGACTTCTGGCATTGAGCAGCATTACCCTCAGTTTCTTTCCATTTTTGTTTTCTAGGGTGGTAGGTTTAGAATTTGAGCCTTGCCTAAAAAAGGCACTATGGTGGTGGCAAGAGCCTTAGCCAATATCCGGAATCCCAGGGGTGACAGGTGCAAGCCATCCCTTGCGAAGCAGCATGGCTTGTCAAGCATGTCATCCCAGGCAGACAGACACTGGATCCCCTTTGAATGACACCAGACATTAAGCCAATTGTTAAAGCTGATCATCTTGTCTCTATATTGTGGCATCATTCTTGGTGAAGGAAGGATACTGCTCGGGGTTAGGGTCATACCTGCCTGGGCTACATAATCAGAGAGCTCCTCTATGTCTCTTTTCATGTAGTCCAAGGAGGTACGTCTCAGGTCGTTCACACCAGCATGGACAATGACTGTGTCATATTTGTACTTGCCGTGGAGTGACCAGAGTGCTTGTGTTATGTGGCGGATTCTAGCGCCCGATAGGCAGCTTACTGTGACCCTCTCCTTGTTCAGCCTGGTGAGTGGGACGTCAGTGTGTCTGACTATGGAGTCACCTATGACAAGTATGTTTGGTGTTGTATTTGGCCTTAAGGGCTGTGACTGCTTTGCACACTGCTTTTGTGGTTTATGTGTTGCTTGTGGGGTGTCTTGAGGTAGCAGTTGTTTGGGTGTCTGCTTTGGAGGCCTCTGCTGTTTAGGTAAATTTTACTCAGAGCCTCGAGTATGTCTTTGTGTGTTTATGTGTTTGATTCAGTGGTGTGGTAGCATTATGTGAGGCTGGTTTTGTGGTGTGTGTAGTTGCCTTCTCCTCCTGTCTGGTCTTGCCAGTCCTGAGTTGAGAGAGCTCAGCCTCCACTTTGGCTAAATAGCTGCATCTCTCGCAAGTATTTGTGTTATGTGGGAGGAGGAGAGGGTTGTCTGTGTACATGAGGCAGTTATAACATTGCCTCAAGATTCCCAGATTCACCAGCTGGACCGGAGAGGAGATTGACAACTGACCTTTGGACATGCTAGAATAATATTGGGAATTCCTTAATAATTGAAAACAAGGGCCAGTGGGGAGTGAGGGTGTAGTGCTTTTAATTTTTAGTGCTGACTTATATAATTGCTTTAGTGAGCAAGTGCCAGGTAACTTGAGTGCAATGTGTTACAAGTAACTAAATGCAAAAACAACAAACAGTAACTTTCTTTCAAGTGAAACAAGGAAATAAGTACAGTAAGCAATGCAGATATCACTAGTGATCCACAGAAGCACTGAGAAACCGCGTATTAGGTGGAATTAGCTTCCAGGGAAATAACAAGCAAACAAACAACAAGCATATAAACAAAGCTAGATTCAGCAGGCCTGGATCTAGTCTATGCTAGAGCAAACAATGTGTACCAATTTCAGTAAGATACAGTTCAAATATTCAGGCACTATTAACCTTTAACCAGAAATTCCCAGCTGAGAAGGGCAGAGTCCAGCCTCTTCTCCCACAAGAGTGCAGACCACGAACCTTCTTAATGTAAAATAACTGGCCTGAAGCCCAAGTGCCTAAACCAGAACTAATACACTTGGACACTGGGCTCTCAATCAGCAGTTCCCAACTTAGAAGGATGAAAGCTACCTGTCCTGCCACCACAGTGCTTGCCACAAACCTTCCTAATGTAAAACAACTGGTCTGAAGCCCAAGTGCTTAATCCAAAAGACTTAGAATGATAGCTACACTTTAATCAAGTTACAACCAAGCAGTAATAAATACAATTGAATACTTTAGAGAATGTCTGGATTAGTGCTCAAGTTACACAAACAAAGCTAGATCCAGCAGGCCCGAATCCAGTCTATGCCACAGCAAACAAGGCGCACCAACTTCAGTAAGAAGCAGTTCAGATATGCATGCACTATAAGCCTTTAACCAGAAATTCCCAGCTCAGAAGGGCAGAGTCCAGCCTCTCCTCCCACAAGAGTGCAGACCACGAACCCTCTTAATGTAAAATAACTGGCCTGAAAGCCCAAGTGCTTAAACCACAATTAATACACTATTAGAATAACAGACACTGAGCCCTCAATCAGCAGTTCCCAACATAGAAGGATGTAAGCTACCTGTTCTGCCACAACAGTGCAGACCACAAACCCTCTCAGTGCAAAACAACTGGTCCGAAGCCCAAGTGTTTAAACCAAAAGGCTTAGAATGAGTCTACCCAACATCCATAAAGTGCATGTCCTGTGCCCTACTTATTCTGTAATATACTCTACCCAACATCCATAAAGTGCAATGATGTCCTGCACCCTACTTATTCTGTAATATATTCTACCCAACATCCATAAAGTGCAGTGATGTCCTGCACCCTACTTATTCTGTAATATATTCTACCCAACATCCATAAAGTGCAGTGATGTCCTGCACCCTACTTATTCTGTAATATATTCTACCCAACATCCATAAAGTGCAGTGATATCCTTTGCCCTACTTGTTCTGTAATATATTCTACCCAACATCCATAAAGTGCAGTGATGTCCTGCACCCTACTTATGCTGTAATATATTCTACCCAACATCCATAAAGTGCAGTGATGTCCTGCACCCTACTTATTCTGTAATATATTCTACCCAACATCCATAAAGTGCAGTGATGTCCTGTGCCCTACTTATTCTGTAATATATTCTACCCAACATCCATAAAGTGCAGTGATGTCCTGTGCCCTACTTATTCTGTAATATATTCTACCTAATATCCATAAAGTGCAATGAAGTCCTGTGCACTACCTATTCTGTAATATATTCTACCCAATATCCATAAAGTACAGTGATGTCCTGCACTCTACTTATTCCGTAATATATTATACCCAACATCCATAAAGTGCAATGATGTCCTGTGCTCTACTTATTCTGTAATATATTCTACCCAACATCTATAAAGTGCAATAATGTCATATGCCCTATTTGTTCTGTAATATATTCTACCCAACATCCATAAAGTGCAATGATGTCATGTGCCCTACTTATTCTGCAATATATTCTACACTACATCCATTAAGTGCAATGATGTCCTGTGCCCTACTTATTCTGTATTATATTCTAGCCAACATCCATAAAGTGCAGTGATGTCCTGCACCCTACTTATTCTGCAATATATTCTACCCAACATCCATTAAGTGCAATGATGTCCTCTGTCCTACATATTCTATAATATATTTTACCCAACATCCATAAAGTGCAATGATGTCCTGTGCTCTACTTATTCTGTAATATATTCTACACAACATCCAAAAAGTGCACTGATGTCCTGCACCCTACTTATTCTGTAATATATTCTACCCAACATCCATAAAGTGCAATGATGTCCTGTGCCCTACTTATTCTGTAATATATTCTACCCAACATCCATAAAGTGCAATGATGTCCTCTGTCCTACGTATTCTATAATATATTTTACCCAATATTCATAAAGTGCAATGATGTCCTGTGCTCTACTTATTCTGTAATATATTCTACCCAACATCCATAAAGTGCAGTGATGTCCTGCGCTCTACTTATTCTGTAATATATTCTACCTAACATCCATAAAGTGCATGTCCTGTGCCCTACTTATTCTGTAATATATTCTACCCAACATCCATAAAGTGCAGTGATGTCCTGCGCTCTACTTATTCTGTAATATATTCTACCCAACATCCATAAAGTGCAATGATGTCCTGTGCCCTACGTATTCTGTAATATATTCTACCCAACATCTATAAAGTGCAATAATGTCATATGCTCTATTTGTTCTGTAATATATTCTACCCAACATCCATAAAGTGCAATGATGTCATGTGCCCTACTTATTCTGTAATATATTCTACCCAACATCCATTAAGTGCAATGATGTCCTGTGCCCTACTTATTCTGTATTATATTCTACCCAACATCCATAAAGTGCAGTGATGTCCTGCAGCCTACTTATTCTGTAATATATTCTACCCAACATCCATAAAGTGCAATGATGTCCTCTGTCCTGCATATTCTATAATATATTTTACCCAACATCCATAAAGTGCAATGATGTCCTGTGCTCTACTTATTCTGTAATATATTCTACACAACATCCAAAAAGTGCAGTGATGTCCTGCACCCTACTTATTCTCTAATATATTCTACCCAACATCCATAAAGTGCAGTGATGTCCTGTGCCCTACTTATTCTCTAATATATTCTACCCAACATCCATAAAGTGCAATGATGTCCTGTGCCCTACTTATTCTGTAATATATTCTACCCAACATCCATAAAGTACAGTGATGTCCTGCACTCTACTTATTCCGTAATATATTCTACCCAACATCCATAAAGTGCAATGATGTCCTGTGCTCTACTTATTCTGTAATATATTCTACCCAACATCTATAAAGTGCAATAATGTCATATGCCCTATTTGTTCTGTAATATATTCTACCCAACATCCATAAAGTGCAATGATGTCATGTGCCCTACTTATTCTGCAATATATTCTACACAACATCCATTAAGTGCAATGATGTCCTGTGCCCTACTTATTCTGTATTATATTCTACCCAACATCCATAAAGTGCAGTGATGTCCTGCACCCTACTTATTCTGTAATATATTCTACCCAACATCCATAAAGTGCAATGATGTCCTCTGTCCCACGTATTCTATAATATATTTTACCCAACATCCATAAAGTGCAATGATGTCCTGTGCTCTACTTATTCTGTAATATATTCTACACAACATCCAAAAAGTGCAATGATGTCCTGCACCCTACTTATTCTGTAATATATTCTACCCAACATCCATAAAGTGCAATGATGTCCTGTGCCCTACTTATTCTGTAATATATTCTACCCAACATCCATAAAGTGCAATGATGTCCTCTGTCCTACGTATTCTGTAATATATTCTACCCAACATCCATAAAGTGCAGTGATGTCCTGCGCTACTTATTCTGTAATATATTCTACCTAACATCCATAAAGTGCATGTCCTGTGCCCCACTTATTCTGTAATATATTCTACCCAACATCCATAAAGTGCAGTGATGTCCTGCGCTCTACTTATTCTGTAATATATTCTACCCAACATCCATAAAGTGCAATGATGTCCTGTGCCCTACGTATTCTGTAATATATTCTACCCAACATCTATAAAGTGCAATAATGTCATATGCTCTATTTGTTCTGTAATATATTCTACCCAACATCCATAAAGTGCAATGATGTCATGTGCCCTACTTATTCTGTAATATATTCTACCCAACATCCATTAAGTGCAATGATGTCCTGTGCCCTACTTATTCTGTATTATATTCTACCCAACATCCATAAAGTGCAGTGATGTCCTGCAGCCTACTTATTCTGTAATATATTCTACCCAACATCCATAAAGTGCAATGATGTCCTCTGTCCTGCATATTCTATAATATATTTTACCCAACATCCATAAAGTGCAATGATGTCCTGTGCTCTACTTATTCTGTAATATATTCTACACAACATCCAAAAAGTGCAGTGATGTCCTGCACCCTACTTATTCTCTAATATATTCTACCCAACATCCATAAAGTGCAATGATGTCCTGTGCCCTACTTATTCTGTAATATATTCTACCCAACATCCATAAAGTGCAATGATGTCCTCTGTCCTACGTATTCTATAATATATTTTACACAACATTCATAAAGTGCAATGATGTCCTGTGCTCTACTTATTCTGTAATATATTCTACCCAACATCCATAAAGTGCAGTGATGTCCTGCGCTCTACTTATTCTGTAATATATTCTACCTAACATCCATAAAGTGCATGTCCTGTGCCCTACTTATTCTGTAATATATTATACGCAACATCCATAAAGGGCAGTGATGTCCTGCGCTCTACTTATTCTGTAATATATTATACGCAACATCCATAAAGTGCAGTGATGTCCTGCGCTCTACTTATTCTGTAATATATTCTACCCAACATCCATAAAGTGCAATGATGTCCTGTGACCTACGTATTCTGTAATATATTCTACCCAACATCTATAAAGTGCAATAATGTCATATGCTCTATTTGTTCTGTAATATATTCTACCCAACATCCATAAAGTGCAATGATGTCATGTGCCCTACTTATTCTGTAATATATTCTACCCAACATCCATTAAGTGCAATGATGTCCTGTGCCCTACTTATTCTGTATTATATTCTACCCAACATCCATAAAGTGCAGTGATGTCCTGCACCCTACTTATTCTGTAATATATTCTACCCAACATCCATAAAGTGCAGTGATGTCCTGCACCCTACTTATTCTGTAATATATTCTACTCAACATCCATAAAGTGCAGTGATATCCTTTGCCCTACTTATGCTGTAATATATTCTACCCAACATCCATAAAGGGCAATGATGTCCTGCACCCTACTTATGCTGTAATATATTCTACCCAACATCCATAAAGTGCAGTGATGTCCTGCACCCTACTTATTCTGTAATATATTCTACCCAACATCCATAAAGTGCAGTGATGTCCTGTGCCCTACTTATTCTGTAATATATTCTACCCAACATCCATAAAGTGCAGTGATGTCCTGTGCCCTACTTATTCTGTAATATATTCTACCTAATATCCATAAAGTGCAATGAAGTCCTGTGCACTACCTATTCTGTAATATATTCTACCCAATATCCATAAAGTACACTGCACTCTACTTATTCCGTAATATATTATACCCAACATCCATAAAGTGCAATGATGTCCTGTGCTCTACTTATTCTGTAATATATTCTACCCAACATCTATAAAGTGCAATAATGTCATATGCCCTATTTGTTCTGTAATATATTCTACCCAACATCCATAAAGTGCAATGATGTCATGTGCCCTACTTATTCTGCAATATATTCTACACTACATCCATTAAGTGCAATGATGTCCTGTGCCCTACTTATTCTGTATTATATTCTAGCCAACATCCATAAAGTGCAGTGATGTCCTGCACCCTACTTATTCTGTAATATATTCTACCCAACATCCATAAAGTGCAATGATGTCCTCTGTCCTACGTATTCTATAATATATTTTACCCAACATCCATAAAGTGCAATGATGTCCTGTGCTCTACTTATTCTGTAATATATTCTACACAACATCCAAAAAGTGCACTGATGTCCTGCACCCTACTTATTCTGTAATATATTCTACCCAACATCCATAAAGTGCAATGATGTCCTGTGCCCTACTTATTCTGTAATATATTCTACCCAACATCCATAAAGTGCAATGATGTCCTCTGTCCTACGTATTCTATAATATATTTTACCCAATATTCATAAAGTGCAATGATGTCCTGTGCTCTACTTATTCTGTAATATATTCTACCCAACATCCATAAAGTGCAGTGATGTCCTGCGCTCTACTTATTCTGTAATATATTCTACCCAACATCCATAAAGTGCAATGATGTCCTGTGCCCCATTATTCTGTAATATATTCTACCCAACATCTATAAAGTGCAATAATGTCATATGCTCTATTTGTTCTGTAATATATTCTACCCAACATCCATAAAGTGCAGTGATGTCCTGCAGCCTACTTATTCTGTAATATATTCTACCCAACATCCATAAAGTGCAATGATGTCCTCTGTCCTGCATATTCTATAATATATTTTACCCAACATCCATAAAGTGCAATGATGTCCTGTGCTCTACTTATTCTGTAATATATTCTACACAACATCCAAAAAGTGCAGTGATGTCCTGCACCCTACTTATTCTCTAATATATTCTACCCAACATCCATAAAGTGCAGTGATGTCCTGTGCCCTACTTATTCTCTAATATATTCTACCCAACATCCATAAAGTGCAATGATGTCCTGTGCCCTACTTATTCTGTAATATATTCTACCCAACATCCATAAAGTACAGTGATGTCCTGCACTCTACTTATTCCGTAATATATTCTACCCAACATCCATAAAGTGCAATGATGTCCTGTGCTCTACTTATTCTGTAATATATTCTACCCAACATCTATAAAGTGCAATAATGTCATATGCCCTATTTGTTCTGTAATATATTCTACCCAACATCCATAAAGTGCAATGATGTCATGTGCCCTACTTATTCTGCAATATATTCTACACAACATCCATTAAGTGCAATGATGTCCTGTGCCCTACTTATTCTGTATTATATTCTACCCAACATCCATAAAGTGCAGTGATGTCCTGCACCCTACTTATTCTGTAATATATTCTACCCAACATCCATAAAGTGCAATGATGTCCTCTGTCCTACGTATTCTATAATATATTTTACCCAACATCCATAAAGTGCAATGATGTCCTGTGCTCTACTTATTCTGTAATATATTCTACACAACATCCAAAAAGTGCAATGATGTCCTGCACCCTACTTATTCTGTAATATATTCTACCCAACATCCATAAAGTGCAATGATGTCCTGTGCCCTACTTATTCTGTAATATATTCTACCCAACATCCATAAAGTGCAATGATGTCCTCTGTCCTACGTATTCTGCAATATATTCTACCCAACATCCATAAAGTGCAGTGATGTCCTGCGCTCTACTTATTCTGTAATATATTCTACCTAACATCCATAAAGTGCATGTCCTGTGCCCCACTTATTCTGTAATATATTCTACCCAACATCCATAAAGTGCAGTGATGTCCTGCGCTCTACTTATTCTGTAATATATTCTACCCAACATCCATAAAGTGCAATGATGTCCTGTGCCCTACGTATTCTGTAATATATTCTACCCAACATCTATAAAGTGCAATAATGTCATATGCTCTATTTGTTCTGTAATATATTCTACCCAACATCCATAAAGTGCAATGATGTCATGTGCCCTACTTATTCTGTAATATATTCTACCCAACATCCATTAAGTGCAATGATGTCCTGTGCCTACTTATTCTGTATTATATTCTACCCAACATCCATAAAGTGCAGTGATGTCCTGCAGCCTACTTATTCTGTAATATATTCTACCCAACATCCATAAAGTGCAATGATGTCCTCTGTCCTGCATATTCTATAATATATTTTACCCAACATCCATAAAGTGCAATGATGTCCTGTGCTCTACTTATTCTGTAATATATTCTACACAACATCCAAAAAGTGCAGTGATGTCCTGCACCCTACTTATTCTCTAATATATTCTACCCAACATCCATAAAGTGCAATGATGTCCTGTGCCCTACTTATTCTGTAATATATTCTACCCAACATCCATAAAGTGCAATGATGTCCTCTGTCCTACGTATTCTATAATATATTTTACACAACATTCATAAAGTGCAATGATGTCCTGTGCTCTACTTATTCTGTAATATATTCTACCCAACATCCATAAAGTGCAGTGATGTCCTGCGCTCTACTTATTCTGTAATATATTCTACCTAACATCCATAAAGTGCATGTCCTGTGCCCTACTTATTCTGTAATATATTATACGCAACATCCATAAAGGGCAGTGATGTCCTGCGCTCTACTTATTCTGTAATATATTATACGCAACATCCATAAAGTGCAGTGATGTCCTGCGCTCTACTTATTCTGTAATATATTCTACCCAACATCCATAAAGTGCAATGATGTCCTGTGACCTACGTATTCTGTAATATATTCTACCCAACATCTATAAAGTGCAATAATGTCATATGCTCTATTTGTTCTGTAATATATTCTACCCAACATCCATAAAGTGCAATGATGTCATGTGCCCTACTTATTCTGTAATATATTCTACCCAACATCCATTAAGTGCAATGATGTCCTGTGCCCTACTTATTCTGTATTATATTCTACCCAACATCCATAAAGTGCAGTGATGTCCTGCAGCCTACTTATTCTGTAATATATTCTACCCAACATCCATAAAGTGCAATGATGTCCTCTGTCCTGCTTATTCTATAATATATTTTACCCAACATCCATAAAGTGCAATGATGTCCTGTGCTCTACTTATTCTGTAATATATTCTACACAACATCCAAAAAGCGCAGTGATGTCCTGCACCCTACTTATTCTCTAATATATTCTACCCAACATCCATAAAGTGCAATGATGTCCTGTGCCCTACTTATTCTGTAATATATTCTACCCAACATCCATAAAGTGCAATGATGTCCTCTGTCCTACGTATTCTTTAATATATTTTACACAACATTCATAAAGTGCAATGATGTCCTGTGCTCTACTTATTCTGTAATATATTCTACCCAACATCCATAAAGTGCAGTGATGTCCTGCGCTCTACTTATTCTGTAATATATTCTACCTAACATCCATAAAGTGCATGTCCTGTGCCCTACTTATTCTGTAATATATTATACGCAACATCCATAAAGTGCAGTGATGTCCTGCGCTCTACTTATTCTGTAATATATTCTACCCAAGATCCATAAAGTGCAGTGATGTCCTGCGCCCTACTTATTCTGTAATATATTCTACAACCTTGTTATCATTGTCATTCTAGGCTGGATCTAAATTGGCTGCATGCCAACTGCTTAACTGTTAGCCACAATTTGGTTGGTACTGTTGCCATCTGGGTGTCATGACCAACAGAAATGACAAGGTTGTTTTTCTTCTGAATATTACCTTCATATTAGTGCTGAAGCATCTTGTTTGATGCTATGAGATTTCAGGATGGATTTGAATATCAGGCTGCGGTGGCTTCTTGCCCTTAACAATATGAACTACCCTGGTCATTACATATAAAATCGGATACAGTCACCCCACTAACAGTTAGATATCCTTGCACAGTGAAACTCATGCACGATCATTCAGTAAGCTGTTTTATGATGATGCTAACATGCCAATAACATGTGTGAGAGGAAATTCATTTAAATGTTAATATCCACATCTGATGCATCAAAAAAGCCTTTATGCAATGTAAAGTCTAGGCTTTCTGCAAACACAATAGCTAGCTGGAAAACCTCAATCTGTGTAACAAACATGAAAAGGAAGTCAAAACCTGCAAATATCCTTTCTTCTTTGGTGTCAAACTGTTCAAATTTGTAACCTTTACAAGTTCTGGAACATAATACTGTGCCCAGGGAGACTCCCATCAGTTTATACTTCCCTGGCACCAGATACACAAATATCAGCATAACCGACTATGCATCAGTGGACACTTTCATGCTTCTGCCATCATCCTCATCGGCCGATGAATCTTACCAATGAAACTGGGAACGAAACAGCAACTGGCAGTCACTCGGTCAATAAAGATCCATCCTTTGCACACAGTGAGCACTCCAAAAGTATAAAAAAATGATTTATTATCACAATTGCCACAGATTTAGTGCTTTTGTTTCAGAAACATGAAACTTCTTCAGAATAACTTTACATAAAACCACTTCCCTTTTATTACAATCCATGCTAAACCCCATTGGTCCACAGTCTTAACTGATAATTACACCATGATATATACTTAATTAAAATATACACCCGCCAACTTCTTTTAAAGAATTCTTTCATAAAATCAACCCCTAAATGTTGTTTCTTCTTTATACCCACACCAATATGAAACCTATTGTAATATATAAACTAATATAAATTGATATAAATTACTATTTTCACTTAAAATTGTATGTAATTATATACAGGTATATACACACAAAACATCTCTCTTTGTATAAGAGACATAACAACAAACAAACAATTCATTCTAATTATTTTGTTATATCTTTGTCCTCATTTTTAAAGCTGGTAAAATAGATAAGTGATCATTCAGACCTGGCCTGGTGCAAGTATCCAACTGCAATTGCCAGATTAACTCACGAAATTCTAACAGTGTTTCCCAATCACCACCCTGGTCCTAGGGTCTAACCTGTTTGATTACCAAAAATTTAAATGCAGCTTGATCACACCCTGCTGTATGTCTATAAAGTGCATTGGTATCCTTCCTCTTACCAGTGTCGTAACCATGCTCATACATTCTATGTTTCAAATTACGTTCCGTCTTACCAAGGTAGTAAGACAAACATTTTAGGCAATATGCCAGATAAATCACCCCTCTAGTCTGACAAGTGTAATAACCTTTCGCTGTCATATTGTTATTATTTATGGCAACTCGGTACGTAAAAATCAACTGCCAATCATTAGCGGACCAAAGTTCTGCTGTGGCGACCCCTAACCGGGAAAAGCCGAAAGTCACAACATTTAAACTGGGTATGCATAATTCACTCTGGTTTGCCACTCACATACACTGAGGGCAATGTCCACAGGCATAAGTTCCAAGTTTTTTCCTTGCCCCCACCTTATTATTATTAAATTGTCCAACTCCTTTCTCAAATGCATTTTTCAAATTTGCTCCCCTCCTATAACTAAATTTCAAGAGTACATGAAATACTTTTAAATTACTGGGCATAATTTTAAATATATTCCAATACTTTTGTATAATTTTCCTTGTATTATTAGTATCTTGATTATACCTCATCACAAAATAGTGACCATCCTGCCCATCATTCTTACCTTGTTGAACTTCATTAACTTCTACAATGCTCCTACTAGCATCACATTCACTAGTGCCTTCTTGATGAAAATGATTTAACAAGGGAAAATACTTTGTACCCCACCCATCCATAATCTCATTTTTAATAGAGTGCACTAATTCAATGGGATACTTCCTGTTTTCAAATAACCTGTTTATAAATTAAAAATTTTCAACAAAATCCTCTCTCTTAGATGTCATGTGTGCCGCACGAACCATCTGTCCTTTTTTAATGTTCTTCTTTAATTGCTGTGGATGATTACTCTCATAGTGTAAATATGTGTTTGAAAAATGCTTTTTCCTGAATACTCTAGACCCTAACCTCTGATTAATATTATCTTTGTATATCTTAACATCTAGAGTTACAACTTCCATCTCCTGCACATGGTATGTGAATTTCAAAAATTTAGCGGTGGATTCAATATAATTAATAAACTTTACTATACTTTCAACAGGCCCACTCCATACCACTAGTACATCATCCAGAAAATGGAAATATTTCAGCCCCTGCAAAATGTATAAAGTCATCCATCAGCGTCATCACTAAGCTGTTAAAATAATTTTTTATCAGTGTAGGTCTTAGACAAATGAGCTATAATCTAAATTTTATGGGGCTAATGACCCCTTTTTCTGTACTCTTCTTCATACATTTTAAACCATTCTGAGTCATGTTGATTCCTGGAAACATGCCAAAAGTATTGCCTTTCTTTTCCCACTTCCTTCTCTTTGTTGTCACCCATGATAACTAATTCCACTGCTGTTATGCCTGGTTATTGCAAAGGACTCAATGGTTGCTTCATATGTAGTAGTCTGTTAGTAATTTTGCATATCTGTGTGTTTATCAAAATGGATTCATCCATAAGCAGGAGAGACATTAATGTGTTGTCGGTTACAGGCCCATTTATAAGAAATATGAACCTTGGGAATCTTACAGGGTCATTGTTCAGTAGTATAAGGAAGACCTTTGATTTAATCCCTGTCTGCTCCTGAATGAATTTCCCTGAGTATGGCTTCATACTCAGCAGTATGGCTCATTTTCTTCAAAACCCATCATACTCACCTCATGTGTTATGAAGATCTACTGTCTCTTCTGGCTATTCTGACTATTTACAAACTTCCTTAGTGTAGATGACCCATAAATGTTTGAAATCTTGTATGCTGAAGTCATTATGGTGTTCAGGTCTGACCACACATCAGCAAAACTCGACTAACATATGTAGTCACAATTTTGAGATTACCAGTGGATGGACAAAATTAAGCTGTTAAACATTAACATTAACAATATCAAAGCAAGCTCTCCTGGGAGTTCAAACACACTCTGGGTTATTCTTCCTACGTGGAAGATACCCCAGTCTGTCACACTTGTGCATTATAGTGTATTACAGCTTTCTGAGCTTGGCACTACAGTGTAGTGAAAAGACATTTAAATGTTCTATTTGTCTTCACAAGTTTCTATTGTGGATTGCACTGAGGTGATTCAAGGGGTCTTTATGATGAAGAGAAGGTCTCTTAGACTTCATAGCAGTATTCATACATATATTGTTTAGGCACTTCTATTGTATCTGGTCTCCAAAGCAGAGTAACACCTGGAGAAATCATTTTATTCAGTTTTAGGTATAGCATAGGAAGGCATCTGTACTTAAATTAATGTCATCTCCTTTCAATTATTTTAGGGTACCTATAAATTTCTTTCTTGCCTTCTCTTTGGTAGCTTTGATCTTTACGCACACACACACACACACACACACACACACATATATATATATATATATATATATATATATATATGGTTTCCATACACTAGATCGAAGGTTGACTACTTCGAAATAGTGTATAGAATGCACACTGCAGCGAAAGTGCACTTAATCGAAAGTGCACTTACGTGAAGTTCAGTACAATGAACGGGCATTAAACTGAACTTATGTGCAGTACTCATGGACCTTAGGGTTAGGGTACAGGTCAGGGTAAGGGAATAGCCCATAGGGCTATCCCCTTACCATGACCCATGCCCTAACCCTAAGGTACATGATGACTGCAGCGCAGTGAAGGACATAGCAATGCCCTCCACTGTGGTGCAATAGTCACGAACCTTAGGGTTAGGGCATGGGTTAGGGTAAGGGGATAGCTTTACTAACTATCCCTTGCCTAACCCATGCCTAACTAAGGTCGTGTATTGCACCATAGTGGAGGACATAGCTTGTTTTTTTATGTCCTCAACTGTGCTGCGGTACTTTCGGTGAAGTGCGCTTTCGCAGAAGTTCACTTTCATTAAAGTGAACTTTCGCGTAAGTGAGGCTTCCTATTACAAGTTTGAAGTTGTGAACTTTCGTTCTTGTAATTAATATATATATATATATATATATATATATATATATATATATATATATATATATATATATATAAAAACAAAAAGTAAAAAGGTCACACAGACAAACCAATTAGTAAAAAGTAAAAACAACAACAAAGCCAAACTCTACCAGCAGTGGACATGCTTGTTATGGCCTTCTTATTACCTCATCTGCACAGCATAAGTACTGACAAGGTCATAAGAAAGCCAAACTGTGCATGTCCACAGCTAGTGGCATTTGGCTTTGTTGGCCTGAATCTGTCCATAAAGACTTAAATAGGAAAAAGGAAAAAGTCATGGACATTCAGAAGTTATATAGCTGAAACACTTGATGTCCTTAAAGGGTCATTTGCATATACCCCATGGGCCAAGTTATCATACAGTGAAAACTCTAGCTTGGCTAGGTTTTTCTTGTAGATTGTATGCGTGTGTGTGTGTGTGTGTGTGTGTGTGTGTGTGTGTATGTGTGTGTATGTGTGTGTGTATATATATAATATAGAATGTTTCACTTCAAAATGTCAAAAACTCATAACATCTAATTTCAAAACAGCTAGACCATAAGATCGAAAATTCAAAACATGTAAAACTCATAACATCGAATTTCACAACATTAAAAATGTATAAAATTGAGTAGTGCGTCATCAGACATGTCAATGTTATACTTTATTCTGTTAATCTGTATATAGTGTTTATTATGCCACTCTGTACGTATTTTTAGGCCATACAGGTAAGTGATTTAGGCATTATGTGTACATTCTTTATGGTGATCGAGATACAGTGTGGTTAGGAAATTAACTTTTTCCGACTGTAGTGTGATCTCGGAGTTGGTATATTTAATTCAAGGGGGGTGTGGGGGGGCAGAAACACCCACTTGCAGGGTGAAGGGGGCCTGCCCCCTGCAGAAACGTAGCAAAAAATGTGTTTTTTTCATTTAGTGATGTTATAGGTGGAGGAATGTTATTTATATTTGCTTTGTAGTTTTCGATGTTGTGAGATTCGATGTTATGAGTTTTAGATGTTTTGAATTTTTGCTGTTATGGTCTTGCTGTTTTGAAATTAGAATTTATGAGTTTTCAATGTTTTGAAGTAGACCATATATATATATCTATATATATATATATATATATATATATATATATATATATATATATATATATATATATATATATATATATTTATATATATATATATATATATATATATATATATATATGTATGTGTATATATACATGGTTTTACTTCATATTACCGAAATGCTGAAATATCGAATTTCAGCATTTCAACAGTATAAAGCCGAAACCATCACAACACTGACACTACACAGTTACGAAACCAAAACATCAAACATACACAATACAGCACAAAACACACAAACCATAACACCCACACCACAAAACAATTAAATACAACAAAACACTACATAGACACGCACCTACACTACACAAATGCAGGGGGGCAAGCCCACACCCCCCTACTTATATATACTAACTCCGAGATCACACAAACAGTAAAGAAGAAAATAATCACACACAGCCAACACACACAATCATACCTCCACCTCCCTAACCTAACCCACTCTTACAAGTTAGAAAAATACTCACACACGCTCACTCACCTTAAACAGCAGACACCATCCCAGCCAAACACTTCCGCAACATAACGTACATGGATAGAGGAATGGTGAGGATGCAAGGAGTACAGGTGGTGAAGGTGGATGAGTTTAAATACTTGGGGTCACTAGTTCAGAGTAACGGTGTGTGTGGAAGAGAGGGGAAGAAGAGAGTACAGGCAGGATGGAGTGGGTGGAGAAGAGTGTCAGGAGTGATTTGTGACAGACGAGTACCTGTAAGAGTGAAAGGGAAGGTCTACAAGAGGGTAGTGAGACCAGCTATGTTATATGGGTTGGAGACAGTGGCATTGACAAAAAGGCAGGAGTTTGAGCTGGATGTGGAAGAATTAAAGATGTTAAGATTTGCACTGGGTGTGACGAGGGTGGACATGATTAGGAATAAGTATATTAGAGGGTCAGCCCATGTTGGAAGGTTTGGAGACAAAGCCAGAGAGGTACGATTACATTGGTTTGGACATGTGCTGAGGAGGGATGCTGAGTATATTGGGAAAACGATGCTAAGGATGAAGCTACCAGGTAATAGGAAAAGAGGAAGGCCTAAGATAAGGTTTATGGATGTGGTGAGAGAGGACATGCAGGTGGTTGGTGTGACAGAGCAAGATACAGAGGACAGGAAGAAATGGAAACAGGTAATCTGCTGTGGCGACAGCCGAAAGAAGAAGATGATGATGATGATAAGTGCAAATTCGACATAGTCCTATTCGTGCTTATGCACTTTCATTATTTTGAAATTTCGACTTCATGGACACGGATTTCTGAAATTCAGTATTTCAGCAATTCATGTTTATGAAGTGAAACCATACACACACACACACACACACACACACACACACACATATATTTATATATATATATATATATATATATATATATATATATATATATATATATATATATATACTCCACAACAGAACCCAGCACTAGTTTACTGTGTTATAAATGGTTGTATTTGAGCACAATAAGGTTCGACCCATGTTTCTTTATCTGATTTATTAATCCTTCATTACAGTGGCTTCGGACTGCCACGACTCCACAACAAACAAACCGGTTTCACCCAATAGGTGTCCTCAGTGTTCAAATGCCCGGATCCACTTGCAACACATTCATATACATTTTTTCAAACTTATTTAAAGTGACAGACCATCTTACAATAAAAATCTATGTAAACATGCACCTCTATTTAGAGAGACTAACTAAGCTAATGTACTAAGCCCATTATTGAAAAAAAAAAAAAACAATAAAAACTTAACTATCTAAAAAGCACACACAAGACACAAATAGCTAATTAGGAACAATGTATGTTAAAGATTTTCATTTAACCCTGGTTTATAAAGAGCTCCCAATTTCAATATCCACATCTTCTCTTTTGAATCTAATATTTTATGTTTCTTTGTTGTAGTTATGTTGTCACCCAACACCTTATCTATCCCTACAAAAATAAAATGTGCACCTCTATGATCTAACTGCTGCTTACGCAAAGCACTATGAGTTCTTTTGCAGTTTATGTCACTAACATGAAGGGCAATCCTATATTTCATTGACACCCATTTCACTCTGACCAAATCACCTAAAACTCATTTCACCTAACACTCATTTTACTGACAATAGTACTCTAAGGCAAGTCAAAGGTATATGTCCTTTTCCCCAGTGTAGTGCAATCCTGGTTTTGGTACACACACACACACACATATATATATATATATATATATATATATATATATATATATATATATAGTTAGGGGTGTGGGGGGCATAGCCCCCCCACCTAGGTGGGTTTTACCAAATAATGTAAAACAAAACCAGTCAACAGAAAACCAAATTAAGTGGGGGGCCTACACCCCCTACACTCCCCAATGTGTGGGGCTGTGCCCCCCAACTATATATACTAACACCAGGATTGCATTACAGTGGGGAAAAGGACATATACTTTTGACTTGCCTTAGAGTACTACTTGTCAGTGAAATGAGTTTTAGGTAAAATGAACTTTCAGTGAAATGAACTTTAGGTGATTTGGTCTCACTGAAATGGGTGTCAGTGAAATGGTCTTTCAGTGAAGTGATATGAATCCATATATATATATATATATATATATATAGAGAGAGAGAGAGAGAGAGATAAATATAGATATAGATATAATTCAGATACAGATATATAGACATATGTATAAATGTGTGTGTGTGTGTGTGTGTGTGTGTGTGTGTGTGTGTGTGTGTGTGTGTGTGTGTGTGTGTGTGTGTGTGTGTGTGTGTGTGTGTGTGTTGTGTGTATGTGACTGACTGTTTGCATGTGCAATACCTATGTGGAGTTTGCATGTTCTCCCTGTGTCTCTGAGGGGTGTCTGCCACATCCCAAAGTCATGCTGAGTGTTTCCACCTCCAGAATACAGTTGTGGTCAGCAGTACAAACTCTCAGGATTCCTAAAGGGGAAAGAGTTGTAGAGAACAACCACTTTAGGTACCAACTCTTGTGGGCAGTATCTTCAAGATAGGAAGAAATGGATCGCAGACTGAGAACTGAGGCTACCACTCCATGGTGTAAAAATGTCGGTAGGTGATTCGGTCATGTTGACTAATGTCACCAGATAGGTGAGGACCCGGCCTCCTATGACCTACACCATGGACTCATGCTAACAGTGGGAGGTGTGTATGTGCCTTTAAAGGCAAGTATGTGCTAGCCATAAAGTCCAACAGCCCTGAGTCAATAAGCTGTCCAGTTGCCCAGCTTGGGTTGCCTACAACAGCTCTGTTGGTTGAAAACTATATATAAAAGCAATCAACCTGCCAAACATGAACTAAGACTTCTTACACGTAATGTAGTTTCAGTCAAAGGACACAGCTTGGAGGTGGATGGCATGATGGTAAGAAGCAGGCTGGACATCCTTTGTATCCAGGGAAAGAAGATAGAAGGGCTGTGCCCCAGAGCCACTTGGTTTGGGATCTAGAGTCACTATTCAGGAAGTGGACAGACTAGAAAATGATGAGGGAACTGTAGTGACGGACTGACTTTGGAAGGCAGTGAGGAATGTCATCAGAATTATTTATTTATTTATTTGATTTTGTTTACTGAAAAAGTCTATCTGTGAACTGAAATACCCAGGCCCGGGGAGAAAAGCTCCAAAATAAACATAAAAATGCATATTTGACAATTCAAAGAAAACAAAATTTATTTACGAAGTATTTCAAAGAAAATGGTCAACAAATATTATTTACAAAGCATATCAGATTAAGGAAATATATGTTTTCAAGGGTTTACTATTGTTTATGCGAATGACATTCTATCGGCTGCAATGTGCCGAAAAACAGAATGTCGAACGCACAAACAGTTTTGCACCAGATAGTCGACTACACTTATGCGAATGCACAACTGCATTCGCATAAGTGTAAATTGACTATCTGCACGGAGCTCGCGGTACAGTGGGGAGTGGAAATTCATCCACATCTCCACTGTAGTGCGATCTCAGAGTTAGAATATATAAGTGGGGGGGTGTGGGTGCGCAGCCCTCCCACATGGGGGGTGCAGGGTGGCTTGCCCCCCCCTGCAAAAACGTGATAGCTGTATAGGAATTTGATTTACATCAACTCCTATATGGCTATCACGTGGTGGTTTCAGCAACAATGCTGAGTCAAATGCATCGAGCATTTGGTTCGACATTGTGAACGGTAGGTTTTTTCACTTTTGGTATTACCATTCATTTATTTGAATGGAAAATGTTTTTCCGTTCGAATAAACAATAGTAAACCATTTTCAAGATAGTGTGAGTTGTAGCAAAAATACTATACATTGACAGAGTTAGGATTGTATACTTCAGACTGTAGGTGTGGTACAGTTGCATACTTTATTAGCTGCCAGGTGATATTTTAGAGCAGATTTGAATTGTTGCAGGTTATTTAAAAGTCTGATGGGGCTTGGAAGTTTGTTCCATGCTTGAAGATGGTGACAGAAAATAGCAAGTCACTTTAATAATTATCAGATTTATTAGAAAAAGTTAGTTTAAGTTCTGAGGATCTTAAGGTTATATCTGGGCCATGCTATTGGAATGATTTGACATTGAGTTTGTTTTAAGAGGATGATGAAGTATTTTGTGTAAGGGGTAGCTGGGAGAGGGTGATGTGTTGAGGAAGTTCAAACCATTTGAGGGTTTTGAGCACTGTGCAGTGTTGGTAGCAGTTTGGGAGATTGTAGGTAAATTTGCTAATTTTGTTGTAGGTGCTTTCTAGTTTGTGTTTGGTGGAAGAGCTGCGATTTCTGAATGTTGCTGAGACATACAGCAGGGTAGGAAGGAGAGGGAGGTGACAGCTATTTCTTTACTAAGATCACTTGACAGGTACTTTACTCTGTAAAGGGTGCCAAGTTTGCAGTGCGTCTTTTTGACTGCAGTGGCAATATGCAGATCAAATTTTAACTTATCAGTGATAACTCCTAGTAAATTTGAGAGTATGACATTTTCAGTTTTTGCATTGTTTGAAGAGATGGTATTAAGGTCATTGCTGTTTTGATTTATATTTTTAGGAATGCCTATGATTAGCTTGGTTTTATTGGGGTTTAAGAGCAATTGAGATTCATTTAACCAGTATACTATAGGGGTAAAAGTTTCCTGTATCATAGCTTTTAAGGTGGAAAAATTTGGGCCTGAGCAAACTAAGGTTGAGTCATAAGCATATTCTGTTATGGTGGTAAGTTTTGATTCTTTATGCATGCCATTAATGAAGATATTGAAAAGCATTGACCTAAATATGGAGACTTGGTGCCTCCTGCAGTGAGGGGAAAGAATGCAGAGTGAAAGTCATTCCATTTTACAGACTGGGTGTGATTGTTTAGGTAGTTGGTAAACCAGTTATTTGAGGGAGATATAGTCTTTGGAGGAGAGGTTGATGTGAGACCATGTCGAAGGTTTTTGACAAGTCCAGGAAAAGGAGACAAAATTACCTGAGTTTTTACTTTGATTAATAAGCTCTATGCAATGTAGTAGGGCAGTTTTGGTGCTGTGGTGGAGTCAAAAGCCATGTTGGACAGGAGAAAGTAATTGGTTATCAATAAGAAAGGCTATGAGTTGCAGATGTATACATTTCTCAAGTACTTTGGAGAGGGGAGAAATGATGGTTACAGGACAATAGCTTGACAGCTCTGTGGATGTACCACCTTTGTGTAATGGGATTATGAAAGAAGCTTTCCACAGGGCTGAAGTGTAGCTTTCTGTAATGGATCTATAAGAAGGATAGATACAGGGTAGCAAATGGTGGCAGCGGCTATAATGAGGTGTTCAGCAATTAGTCACAGACTCATGGCAATCAGAATCCAGTGTAAGAATAGGGCGCTATTAATAATTTGAGGTTATGCCCCACAGCAGGGTTGTGATAGTGAGGAAAAATGTGCATTCAGACAGCAGTTGCTGGACCTACTAGACAAAGCAGGACAGCATGAATGGGTGTTGATAATGGGCGATCTGAACATACATATCAGGCAGACAGAACAGGATATGAGGACTGCCTGAGTCCACATGGATGGGGCAACAGGAATAAAGAAGGAGAAGCCATTCTAGACTTTTGTCTGGCAAATGGTCATGGCCAATGTATGATTTAGAAAGAGAGACACTCATAAGATCACATACAAGAGTGGCCAATATGTAGCTCAGGTAGACTTTTGTCCTGGTAAGGAAAGGGCACTGGGGTAAAATCAGTCATCCCCAGTGAAACAGTCAGCCCAAAGCATAAACCACTGATTATCACATTGGCTGCAAGTAATGGTTAGAAAAGGCTCTAATGTCAACAGAGACTAGCCTGAAGACCTGAGGTTGATTGGAGAGAGAGGACAAAAGTACAAGGAATTGTTCATGGCTCTAGCACCTCAAAAAGATGAGGAAATGGGTAAAGTTGGAGAAGAATGGCAGCTTCTCAAAATGGCATGTATGAAGATTATAGAGCAGATATGCGGCTGAGCCAGACATAGAAATAAGGTACATAAGGGAAGCTGGTGGTGGTGGAATGCAGAAGTCCACAAAGTCATCAAAAGAAAAAAGGAATGAAGGAAAATGTGGGAGATAGAAAAGACAGAGCAGGCTAAGAAGGAATACTGATTGGCTAACAAAAGAGGTTAAGAGATGAGTTGCAATAGGAAAGAACAAACCATCAGAGACTTTCTACCAGCATCTAGAAAATGACTTGGTACATAGCACAAACAAACTCTATCAGGTTTCAAGGAAAAGACAGAATGATAAAGAATATAGTCAGACATCTTTCATAAGCACAACCTGTTGAGCAGCCCACAAGACATCAAAGTCAGAAAACCCCACAGAAGTTGTACTGCCCCAGACACAGCAGATATGATCAAGATGCTGGGTGAGATAGGGGGAAAATTGGTCCTGAGGTTATTCATAGCAGTACAGAGAGAAAGGGATATATCCCAAGTGATTGGAGAGTAAGTATACTAGTGCCAGTGTTCAAGAACAAAGGGGACATTTAAAACCGTGGGCAGTACAGAGATACCAAACTCCAATCACACTGCATGAAAGTTCTGGAGAGGAGAATTGATAAACATATATACAGAGTAGGGGCAAGTAAGATGGGAGATGAGCAGTTCAGATTCAGATCAGGATGCAGCACAACTGACCTAATGTTTGCTGTCAGAAATGTAATTGAGAAGAAGTTAGAGATGAGGAAAGACTGCAACTGAACATTTTTAGACTTGGAGAAAGGAATTGACACGTTGCCAAAAAAGTTGATTTGTGCAGTCCCGCACTGGGTTGAAGTCCCAGAAGCATTGAGTGAATTAGTGCAGGCTATTTATAAGGACCCAATGACTCAAGTAAGGACAGTGTTCAGTCTCGCAGAGGGGTTCCCAGTGCAAGTGGGTGTGCATCATGGTTCAGATATGAGCTCACTGTTGTTCATACTGGTGATGGAATACATTAACAAATAGGTTGGAGAGGACAGATTAACAAAGTTGCTCTATGTAGACAATGCTGCATTACAAGCAGACTGAAAAAGAACTTCAGCAAAGGATATGGGAATGGAATACAAAACTGAAGTTATGTGGGATAACTAAGTACAGATAAGACAGTTTTGATGGCAGCAAATGAGGGAAATAAGAAGAAGAAGATGAAAATTGAGATAGAAGGGAAAATAGTGGAAAAGGTTAACAGCTTCAAGTATCTGAAAGGGGTCTGAATGAGAAGGTCAAAGCCAAAGTCAAAGGGGCTGCAACCAAAAAGCTCGAATCAGAGAAGCTGCAAATAACTGGCACAGTTTGTCCAGTGTAGTATATGACAGAAGTATGCCAAAGAAGCTGAAAAGTAAGGTGTACAAAACAGTGGTGTAACCAGTACTACTGTGTGGTACAGAAACTTGGGCAGTAAAGATAGAACAGTCGATAAAGCTAAAGGTGATAGAGATGAAGTACCTGAGATGGATTGTAGGATGCAGGCTGTGGAACAGATGAAGAAATAAAGATATCAGTGCAGAAGCCTAACTAGCTCCAATCACAGAGAAGGTTAACGAGAACATATTATGGTGGTTCAAGCACATGTTCAGAAAAGTAGAAGGCTATCTGGTGAAGATTTGAGACAGAGAAGAGGAAGGCATGAGGAAAGAAGGGCATCCAGCAAAGAGACGGATGGATTGTGTGTGAGGCATGACTGTTGAAGAAGGAAAGGAGCCTACAATGAACAAGAGGAGCCCACCCCGGAAGAAGTAACAATAGCACTAAGGAAAATGAAGTCAGGGAAAGCAGCAGGCTCAGATCAGGTCACAGCAGATATGATAAAGATGGTGGGTGAGCTAGGAGAGGAATAGCTCCTGAGGGTACTAATAGCAGTGGGAGAGAAAGGCATATTGCAGATGATTGGAAATAAGCATACTCATGCCAGTGTACAAAAATAAAGCAGACATCCACATCTGTGTGCAGTACAGAAACATCAAACTCGTATCACAATGCATGAAAGTTCTGGAGAGGGTGATTGATAAATGGATATGCAGAGTAGTAGAATGTAAGATGGGAGATGAGCAGTTCAGATTCAGTTTGGATTCAGATCAGGATGCAGCACAACTGACCCTATGTTTGCAGTGTGACAGATAGTTGTGAAGAAACTAAAGATGAGGAAAGGGTCCAACTGGGCATTCCTAGACTTGGGTAAAGCATATGACATGGTCCCAAGAAAGCTGACCTAGGTGGTACTGTGGTGGTTTAATGTTCTAGAAACATTGGTAGAATTAGTGCAAGATATGTACAAGGACCCAATGGCTCAAGTATGAACAGTGCTCAGCCTCACAGAGTGGCTCCCAGTGGAAATGGGTATACACCAAGGTTCAGCTCTGAGCCCACTGCTGTTCATACTGGTGATGGACTACATTAGCAAACAGGTCAGAGGGGACAGATCAGCAAAGTTTCTCTATGCAGATAATTTGGCATTACAGGCAGAGTCTGAGCAAGAACTTCAGCAAAGGATAGGGGAATGGAATGCAAAATTGAAGGCACATGGGAGGAAACTAAGCACAGATAAGACAGTGGTAATGGCAGCAAATTGGAGAAATCAGAAGAAGCTGAGAATTGAGATAGAAGGGAAGATAGTAGAACAGGTAAATAGCTTCAAGTATCTGGGAGGGGTGGTTGAGGAGAAGGGAAGTCTGAATAAAGAGGTCAAAGCTAGAATCAGAGGGGCTTCAGCCAACTGGCATAAAGTCTCAAGTGTAGTCTATGACAGAAGAATGCCAGAGAAGCTGAAAAGTAAGGTATACAAGACAGTAGTGCAACCAGTACTACTGTATGGTACAGAAACCTGGGCAGTAAAGGCAGAGCAGATGAAAAGGTTTGAGGTGATGGAAATGAAGTGCCTGAGAATAGTGGTAGGATGCACACTGTGGGACAGACAAAGAAATGAGGACATAAGAGCAGAAGCCAAAGTAGCTCCAATTGCAGAAAATATCAAAGAGAGCAGATTACAGTGGTTTGGACACATCTGCCGAAAAGCAGAAGACAATCTGTTGAAGAAGATTTGAGACAGACAAGAAGAAGGTAAGAGAAAACAAGGATGTCCAGCAAAGAGGTGGATGGATTGTGTGAAAGAAGATATGCAACAGTCAGGCGTGAGTGTTGAAGAGGGCAGGAGTGTGTCACTGAATCGAGAGAGTTGGCGACAGTTAACACAATACACCGACCCCATGTAGAAAATGGGAAAAAGGGGGCTGATGATGATGATGATGATGATGTTGAAGAAGGAAGGAAACTGGCATTGAATTGAGAGAGATGGCAACAGTTGACATGACACCCAGTATGGGAAAAAAAGGGATTGATGATGATGATGAAGGTGTATGTGTGATACTGCTTGCATTCATCCACTTGCCATATCATTGAACAAAGAAACGTCTATTCTAATATATATACACTGTCTCAATAAAACACCATGACGGGCTTTAATATGATTCCTATCTGGAGCGGAAAAGTCATGCCGTTTGTGCAGCAGTCACTCAAAGAAACAACGTTTGATATAATGGGTTTGTTGATCCAGTGATTGAGCACAGATCAAGCAAAATTATATAAAGAATAGTTATTTTTCTATAGACAGATATATTGTAACATGGAGTGGTGGGTTATGGTTACCACTGAAAAAGAGTGAAAAAATTGTGATTTTTTTTTTTGTGCATGATGTTATATCAGAGCTGTTATTGCCATTGTCTAAAAGCATTGAGTGCTGTGCTTTACCTTTTAAAGGCAGAATACTTTGTGTCTAAAATAGGCATAAGCACAACATCAGGTCATTTAAAGGAGGTGCTGCTAAGCCCAAATCAGAAAGCCAGATAAGGCAGAGAAAGATTTACGAGAAGTCTGGAAGAGTTCATGAACAACTGGTTGAAGTTCAGAGATTCAGCTCCGGCAGGAGTTGATTGAAGAGGATCAGCTAATGAGGGACGTGTCCTGGTGATCTTTATCTGACCAGTGAATAGACACCATGTTTTAATACTGATTTTATTTAGCAGCAAAAATAATGTATTTTTTTTAATTAGAGACTACAAAAGTTATGTCTGCAGCACAGAAGACCACAGAGTGACTAGGGTGGAAAAAACAGACTTTTTAACTTGTGTGAGTGCTGTAAGGACTTTTTTACTCTAAGAAGACTGTAAGACTCTTATTTTACTTTGGGCAAAGTTAGCCTGCAAATTTATTTTCATATCATTGCTGCTATTTTTGTAAATAATTCAAAGTGTCAATCTCATTATATTGTACAATGGTTGAAGCACTGAATATTCGCTTCAGTTTTCGCTTTCTGAAGAGCTTACCTATTGCTGCAATGTAGAATTAATTTACCAAATGAAATGGGTATTTTTTCTTCTTTGCTCTTTTTGGGTGGTCTGTAGTACTGAGGGTGACTGTATATGGCAGCAAGCAATGATGCTAATAGTGAATCTAGCTCTGTTACCTTCAGAAGTCCAAAGATAGAATAGCTTATGTGTTTGTGATGTAATTAAGGAGCCTGTGATGAATGATAGTCCAGAAGGAGATCTTCTACTCCTGTGACTTCCAAAATGACTATGGGGAATAGCTTTATCAAACTACAGCTGCTGCTGCTGTGAGCATGGCAGTGATAGCCAAACCCATGGATACACATTGAGCTGTAGCAACCCTGAAGCCACTAACTCAGGAGGAAGAACTGGAGACAAATACAGATGCATTTGGGTAAATCACCAGTCATGAGGCCTGGGACTAGCCCATCTGAGCTTGGATACTGATGCATCTCATTGGAAATCACTGTGATGCCTTTATCAAAATGAAGGGCAACAAGTACAATGGCAATGAAAATATAAAGCAGTGCCTGCCCATGTGCATAGGGGTAACTGCAGAAAATGAAAACATAAAGCAGTGCCTGCCCATGTGCATAGG